>NC_133154.1:38013523-38652898 GCF_048418815.1 Hemitrygon akajei
TGCAGAAACATTCCGGCTGGATACATTAAGGTGGGTCAAGTTGCTGTATAGTTGATAAGATGGTTAAGAAGGTTGTACGGTGTGTTGACCTTCATTTGTCAGGGTATTGAATTCAAGAGCCACAAGGTAACGTTGCAGCTCTGTAACATTCTGGTTAGACCACACTTAAAATATTGTGTTCAGTTGAAGCTTTAGAGAGTGTGCACAGGAGATTTACTTGGATGCTACCAGGATCAGAGAGCATGTCTTTTGAGGATAGGCTAAGTGTGTTAAGGATTTTCTCTTTGGAGTTAAGGAGGATAAGAGATGACTTAATAGAAGTGTTCAAAATTATAAGAGGCATAGATTGAGTGGATAGCCAGAGTTTTTTTTCCAGGGTGGAAATGACTAATATGAGAAGGTTTAAATTTAGGTGATTGGAGGAAAGTATAGGAGAGTTGTCAGAGGTAAGAGTTTTTACTATGAAAGAGGGAGAGGTTAGATTGACCTTAGAGTAGGTTAAAAGGCTGGTACAATGTCATGGGCTGAAAGGCCTGAACTGTGCTGTACTGTTCAATGTTAAATGTTGTATTTGTTTTCTTCATCTGTAATTATCCCTGTTTGTACAGTTCTCAATTTCCTGATTGGTTTTCATCTGACTGACAGACTGAGTATCCTTTTCAATGTTCCACCAGCCTCCCTACCTCAACAATGGAACCTGCCCCTCTCATGGTAGCAACATTCACTGGTGAGAGTACTTACTTTTCCACAGTGCCCTATCAACAGTTTTCTGGTAGAGAGATGCACGTGCTCTTCCTTTCCCTTTCTCTTTCATGCGACTCAGGCGGCTGTCAGTCTCTCTTAGCCTGTAGTTGTAGTGAGCATTCATTTCCACAGCTCGCTTCTTCATCCTGAAAGCTCCTTCACCTCGCCTGGAAAGATCAATTCCATTTCAGATGCTGGAAATCATGAGCAACACACACAACCTTCTGGAGGAACTCAGCAAGTCAGGCACCATCTATAGTGAAAAAGGGTCTTCACTATTGGATTTCTTAACACTGGCTACTTTCCAGCCACTCCAAAGCATTTGCAACCCATTACGACCTGCTGTGAACTGACAGGCTTGCTCAGCTATTTCAGAATGCAGCTAAGAATCAACTTGACTGTTGTGGGTCTTTAAATCAGACCAATGACAGATGGTAGATTTTCTTCTCAAAGCACAAGGGGAAATATGATGGTTTTTAAACATCAATCAGTAACTTATAGTCACCATTACTGAGAAAAACTTTGAATTACAGATTTGTTCATTTAAAAATATTCCCAGCTACAGTGGTAGGATTCTAACTCATGTTTTCAGATCAGGCCTTTGGATAGGAGTTAGCAATTTAGCTCCCTCCCAACCCCACTTCTTTATACATTGCTGATTGATGCCACCATAAGGCCCAGTAGATTTGTGCTCAAGTGTTCATTTCAGCAATCAGGACCTTCAACTAAACATTACCTTCCAGCAGATGAGAAGGTCTGGAAACCATCTTATTCCTCACCTTTCACATGTGTAGCATTCACACAGCTCATTGTTTTCACCAAAAAAACTGTCACCATAGTAACAGGTGATTTCATCTCCAGGCTCAATATCTCGAAGTACTTTGACACACGCTCGGTCACCTTCAGTTGGAACAAACTGTGTGAGGAAAATACAAGGTAAATGTACTTGTAGACTAGGAGACCAGTTGTGCTATGATATGCTGTGTAACAAAAGACCACATCATCATGGGTGCAATCTTCTGTGAGTTTGTATGCCCAGCAATCCTGTCTCTGAAATTCCTTGATCTCTGCACCTCAGTCTCCTCATTAAAGATGCTGCTTAAAAACAACATAGAACAGTACAGCACAGTACAGGCCTTTTAACCAGAATGTTGTGCCGACCTTTTAACCTACTCTACGACCAATCTATCCTTTTCTCCCATAATGCCCTAATTTTTTCTTTCATCCATGTACCTAAAAGTCTCTTAAATATCCTTAACGTGGCTTCAACCACAACCTCTGGCAGCATGTTCCACGCACCCATCACTCTCAGTAAAAAACCTACATCGCACATCCCCGCTATACTTTCCTCAATCACCTTAAAATTATGCCTCTTCAACTATTTTTGAGCTTTTGATAATCTGCTCTCATATCTTCTGACAGGGCTTAGGGTCAAATTGTGCTTGCTAATACCTGTGAATTAGGATGCTATGATAAAGTTGTTATATAAACGCAGATGTCATCGTTGAGGAAGTACAAAAGACTTACTACAAAGAGGGAAGCTGTTCACAGAGTATGGTTCAGATGACAGCCATTTTCTGTTCCACATTTTTCCAAAGCATAAACGTACACTCAGTAGCCACTTTATCAGTTACAGGAGGTACCTAATAAAGTGGCCACTAAGTGCATTCTTCCAATAATGTTACAATTCTCTAGTTCTACACCAGGATATTGGGGTATTTGGGGTGTGCAGGGAGGAGCAGCACCTCTGCTGAAGGGCTTGTCATGTCCATTCAGAGGCAGCTCACTCACCTTTCACCCCCACCGGACACTCGGTTCTCACCTGTGACTCCAAGTAGCTGTTTGCATGCAACAGCAGCCACACCTCAGTACACCGCTTCGACAGGCTAGCTAAACCAGGTGAGGGTAATGGGCAACCTCATACACTAGTGAGATAAGGACATGCCTGTCCCAGCATGTGAAGTCAGCTGTGGTGGACTGGGTGGATGAAATCTACAGTAAGATCCAACCTCAGGAAGGTGGTACTGCAACATTGAGAGCAAAGGGCATGACAAGGACAGACCCCAGTTTGTCATGTTTGTTCATACCACTGGACTTGGACTTCTGATGTCAAGAGAATGGAACTGCCCCAGTGCAATGAGTTTTCCACTTTAAAAACTCTCTTACACAGATTTCCCTGTCATCATCGGACAACTATCACCATCACACCAAGATATCAGTTCCTGGTGTTGAACTTTAAACCTGTTGATTCATAATCTAAATGATATGTCAACAATTCCTTGACAGAAAAAAAGGATGACAATAAAACATAATGTCACACAGCTCTAGGATTTTTTTGTGTTGTGTCTGATCCAACAGCTGTTACTTAAAGACAAAACCATGTGAAATAATGTGATAAAGGCCACTCTCTTACCTTACAGTTTGGTCTGCAGTCTTCAGGACAAGGAGAAGGAGAGAAAAAAAGAAATAGCATTACAATTAACCTTCCTTATAAACACATACTTTGAGTTATAGCCTGTTTTATTTGCAGGGTACCGGACCACCAATTCAGGGATATACATTTGAATTTATAGCAGCTGAAAATTACAGCAACCATGAAACAACAGATTGTTGTGAAAACCTATGGGGTTCACTGATGTTTGCAGAAAGGAAACTCTGACGTCCTTACCCAATCTGACCCCAGACGCACCAACAATAATGCCCTTGTTTTAGGGGTATTGCCAGCAATGTCCACACTCCATGAAGACACGTTTATAAAAACATTTGTAAGTACAGCTAGAAGTATGCACATGTGCATGCATATTTCAATATCCATTAGAATCATAACAGAACCATTTTAATTTAGCAAAGATTGCTCTGAGTTGCCTATTCTGCTAGTTCAAAGGACTGCAATAAAGCCTCAACAATAGAAGACACATGAAATCCTAAGGACAGATGGTATCAGTTCCAAAGAGTTGAGCGATCCGGGAGATTAGAGATGAACTGAAGAGAGAATCAAGAAACCTTTTAGGGGTAGCTGTGGATTGGGAGCATGCAAATGTGATAAACAAATAAATAAATAAAGTTTGCATTTGTATTGCATCTTTCGAAGTCTCGAATGGATCCAATCAATGAAGTATTTTGAAGGTGCAATCAATGCAGGAAATACGGCAGGTAACCTGTATACCCGTAACTCCCACAAGTACCAGTAACGCAACGACCAACCTGCTTCTGATGTTGATGGGTAAATGCCAAATAGACTGTTTCTCTGACATAGATAGATAGATACTTTATTGATTCCAAAGGAAATTACAGTGTCACAGTAACATTACACGTGCACAGATATACAAATATTAGAAGAGAAGTAAGAAATAAAAAATAAGTTACCTCAAACTGTCTAACAGGAGGGGGTCATCATTTTTCTGGCTATAGGTTGACTCATTATAGAGCCTAATGGCCAATGATAAGAATGACCTCATACAACGCTCTTTGGAGCAGCGCAGTTGTCTTAGTCTATTACTAAAAGTGCTCCTCTGTTCAGCCAAGGTGACATGCAGAGGGTGAGAAACACTGTCCAGGATTTTCTGTAGGGTTCTTTGTTCTACCACAGCTTCCAGTGTGTCCAGTTTGACTCCTATAACAGAGCCAGCCTTTCTAATCAGTTTATTGAGCCTGTTGGCATCACCTGTGTTGATGACATTGCCCCAGCACACCACCACATAGAAGACTGCACTAGCAACAACAAACTGGTAGAACATGTGAAGGAGGGGCCTTCATACGCCAAAGGACCTCAGTCTCCTCAGGAAATAGAGGTGACTCTGGCCCTTCTTGTACACAGCCTCTGTGTTGGTGCTCCACTCAAGTCTGTCATCCAGGTGCACCCCCAGGAACTTGTAGGTCCTCACCACATCCATGTCCTCAACCATATTATCTACCTAATATTTATCTCATATTTTCCATGACATGAAATTAAATAAAATATCTAGATCTGAGAAATATGAGGAAATTATGCTAACTAGTTACATTTCTAAATTTTAAGCAATTTCCAGGATAATGACAGGATCTGTAATTCCCTTGATATTGCTGGAGCACATTACATTAACATCTACATCCTAGACACTTGTATCATAGATAAAATATTAACTTTATTTGTTACATGTACAACAAAACATCGACAAATAGAGCGAAATGCATCAATCGATCTTTAAATGGGGATGGAAGCAGAATAAAAGGAATTATAGGCCAGTTAGCCTGACTTTAGTGGATGGGCAGATACTGGAGACCATTATTAAGGATGTGGTTTCAGGGTTCTTGGAGGCATGTGATAAAATAGACCAAAGTCAGCATTATTTCCTTAAGAGGAAATCTAGACAGACAAATTTGTTGGAATTCTTTGAGGAAATAAGGAGGATAGACAAAGAGATTCAGCGAATGTTGTGTACTTGGATTTTCAAAAGACCTTTGACAAGGTGCCATACATGAGGCTGCCTAGCAAGCTAAGAGCTCCTTATATTACAGGAGAGATACTAGCATGGATAGAAGATTGGCTGACTGGCAGGAAGCAAAGAGTGGGAATAAAGGAGGCCTTTCTGATTGTCTGCTGGCGATTAGTGGTGTTCCATAGGAAGCCAATGTTGGCACCACTTCATTTCAGACTATATTGCAATGATTTGGATGATGGAACTGATGGCTTTGTAGCCATGTTTGTGGACGATACGAAGATAGGTGGAGACACAGGTAGTGTTGAGGAACCAGGCAGCCTGCAGAAGGATTTGGACAAATTGGAAGATGGACAAAGAAGTGGCAGATGGAATATAATGCAGGGAAATGTTTGGTCATGCACTTTGGAAGGAATAAAGGCATAGACTATTTTCTAAATGGGGGGAAAAGTTCAAAAATCTGAGGCGCAGATGAACTTGGAAGTCCTCATAAAGGATTCTCTAAAGGTTAACTTGCAGGCTGATTCGGTAGTAAGGAAGGTAAATGAAATTTTAGCATTCACTTCCACAGGACTAGAATATAAAAACAAGGATGTCATTCTTTTTCTTCTGAAGCTCCTCACCTCTACTACAGATTATTAGAGTCCTCTGTCCTGCACCAGTCTTTCAGGTTTTCCCAGGTGAAGCCCATCATCATGGTGTGTCCTTCTTCTCTCAGGGATGAGGCCTTTGAAGCTTCTGTAGGCACTTCTGTAGCACTAGGTTTTTAAGGGAAGGGGTTGCTATCCCAATGCCACAAGGATGTACATGCTGAGGCTTCATAAGGCATTGGTCAGAACACACTTGGAAAACTGTGAGCAGTTTTGGGATCATTTAAGAAAAGAAATGCTGACATTGGAGAAGGACCAGAGGTCATTCATAAGTATGATTCTGGGAATGAAAGGGTTAATGTGTGAGGAGAGTTTGATGGCTCTGGGTCTGTACTTGCCAGTACTTAGAAGAACGGGGGGGGGGGGGGGGGGAATCTCATTGAAACCTATTGAATATTGAAAGGCCTAAACAGAGTAGATGTGAGAGGATGTTTCCTATAGTGTGTGAGTCTAGGACCAGAGGGCATAGCCTCAGAATAGAGGGTCATCCTTCTAGAACAGTGATGTGTAAGAATTTCTCTAACCAGAGGGTAGTAGAATTAATTGCCACAGAAGACAGCTGTGGAGGCTAAGTCACTGTGTATAGTTAAAGTGGAGGTTGATAGGTTCTTGATTAGTCAGGACGGGTCACCAACCTTTTTTGCACCGTGGACCGGTTTAATATTGACTGTATTCTTGCGGACCAGCCAACGGTGGGGGGGCGGGGGGGGGGGGGGTGTTAATATCGACCGGAATATAGGTGATAAGTCAACTATAAGTCACGTATGTGGCTAATACACTCTATTTTATTTCTAAAAGGGTTTATCTAAGAAATTTAATATTAAATACACAGCACATATTTTCTCCGTATGAACACATAAAATCATTGCAACACACCAAAATCGCTGAATCAGTGGGAGCCCTGTGCTTGTTTCCCTGCAACAAGATGGTCCCATCGAGGGGTGATGGGAGACAGCGATACTCGAAGGGGGTTCCTTATGTCCAGTCTATTCCGCAATTTAGTTTTCGTGGTTCTCAGCACTTGCTTCTGTCCCGCTTGCTCATGCTTTTTCGCTCAAAAAATTCAATGGGTTTGTCTTTAAGTGCAGGGTGCTTGGACTCAAGGTGCCAAAGCAGTTTTGAGGGCTTCATTGCCTCATTAGACAGCCTCTGGGCCCGAGCTCCAGCCTCCCGCCCATCCACTGCCAGACACGGCTGGTGGTGGGTGGGGTGAGAGAACGAGGTAAGGGCTGGAGGTCCCCGTGCCGGGGCCGTGGCGGTCACAGTCTGGAGAGAGTGACCGACCGAGCAAGGAGTGCGACAGGGCACATGCCCGCCCTCCTTGTACATAGGTAGGATCTATCGGCCGACAAGTTTGGCTTGAGGGATGATTTCCAGTAGATCACAGCGAGGTAGCTGCTCTGCTACCTACGGAACCCTGAACCCGAATTAGGTTGTCTGCAAATATTTTAGCACCCGGTTCCCCACAAACATTCGGTGTACTAAACTTCAGAGGCAGCACCCATCTGTCCGTGCTCCAGGCCAGTAGCAACGGCACTTCTCACCGGCCGGTTACCCGAGGCCAACCAGTGATCCCTGGCGCTAGGATATCACTGCATTTAGGCGATTGATGACCTCATGTGCGTTCAAGTTCAACAGTGGGTGTGACATGGAATGAGGAAAGGTGCAGCTGACTCATATCATTTCATATCGCCAAATCATATCATTTTCTCGTGGCCCAGTAGCACATGCTTTGTGGCCCGGTAGCTGGGGACCACTGAGTCAGGGTATCTCAAGTTATGTGGAGCAGGCAAGAGAATCAGCCATGATGGAATAGCAGAGCTGACTTGATGGGCTGAAAGGCCTAATTCCGCTCCCATGTGTTTTGGTCCTATGATTGCATCAACCACAACACAGTCTGAAGATGTCCTGTGGGCAGCCCACAGGTTTTGCCATGCTTCTAGTGATAGCATAGCATGCCCACAACTTACCAACCGCAACTAACCCATACACCTTTGGAACGTGGGAGGAAAACAGAGCACCCAGAGGAACCCGTGGTTACGGGGAGGATGTACAAAGTCCTCACAGACAGCGGTGGGAGTTGAACCTAGATTGCTGGTGGTGCAAAGCATTATGCTAACTGATATGCTACCGTGCCACCACAGGTTGTAGCTCTAACAAACTAGAATCCAAAGACTGATTCAATGCTCCTTGTTCCAGTCTTGAGGTGTCATTAAAACTTTATGCTGCATCATTAGCTGATACTGAGCTATTTCAGAGTCAGCTAGTCTGGCTCTACGAACAGGGCAAATAACATCAGAGCACCAATGACAATGTCCTTTCAGTGACACTTCAACAAACAAGTCAGCTTAACATCCTGACCTGACATAATGTATACAGTGCCTTGAAAAAGTATTCAGCCCCCACTACTGTTTTCACAGTTTACTGTCTAAATTTCTAAACTTAAAATATTTTGAAGTAGGAGTTTTGAGTTACTCTACAAAATATTGTGCATCATGTCAAAAAAGTTCCAAAACCTGTCAACAATTTACTAAAAATTAAAAATCAAAATTGAGGTTGAGAAAGCATTCATCCCATCCCAAAAAATGCAGACAAAAAAGCATTCAAGACAAGTCAGGGAACTGATAATAAAGAAGCACAAATCTGGTGGAAGGGTGCAAGACCATCTCAAAGGCACTGAACATACTTCAGAGCTCAGTGCAGTCAATCGTGAAAAAGTAGAAACAACATGAAACCACTCTCACACTGCCTAGGTCAGGCTAAACTTAGTCGCCAGAGAATAATGGCACTTGTAAGAGAGGGTACTTTGATGCCAAGATTCACACTGAGTGAGCTGCTGAAGTCAGTAGCTACAACTGGAGTTGAAGTTCACGGCTCTACAATCTCTAAAGGCCTTGAATAGAAAGGGTATTTATGGAAGAGTGGCAAGAAAGAAGCTCTAATAAAAAAAAGCATATCCTTTCCTGTAAAGACTTTGCAAAGCATCGCTTAGAAGACACTGAAAGGTGGAAGAAGGTCTTGTGGTCGGATGAGACAGAGTGGAACTTTTTGGCCTCAACATTAAGCAGTACGAGTGGCATAAATCTAATATACTGCACATTAGCCAGGTAACACTACCCCTACTGTAAAATGTGGAGGAAGTAGCATCATGCTGTAGGGATGCTTATCAGCAGCAGGGACTGGGAATCTGGCCAGAACTGACTGGAAGATGAATGCTGCTAAATACAGAGAGATCTTGCATAAAAACTAGCTAGCCTCTGCCACTGGGGAGGAAGTTAGTCTTTCACTAGACAACAACACAAAGCACAATGCGAGAGCAATCAACCGAAGAGTGGCTTCAAATAAAGAAAATTGATGTCATTGAGTTGCCCAGTCAGAGGACCCACCGTAACCCGATCAAAATCTTTGGCAAGACCTCACTGTTGCTCCCCAACTAACTTGGCACAGTTTAAGCAATTTAGCAAGGAAGAATGGGTAAATCTTGCTCATCATGTTGCACAAAGGTTATTAATGGCTGTAATAGCTGCAAGAGGTGTTTCAACTAAGTACTGAGCAAAGGGGGATGAATACTTTTGAACAGCTGACATTTCAGTTTTTGAATTTTTACTTTTCCATGCTTTACAATTTCCCTGCTTTTTGGGCTCTACTCTGAAAAAAGGAGCCGATGATTCACAAATAAAAATTCTCGGTTAAATTGGTCAAAAATTACTGGTTGTAGTACTCCTTTATCTGAACAAAGACTGAACACTTTTACAAGGCACTGTACTTTCTCAAAGTGTATGATTCTATAAAGTAAAACAAGGAAACGTTTGCAACAACGACACATTCTCTATGAGTTCTTTCATTTCCTCCACTGTTAAAGAGGACCAAGTGTACAAACTTACCATGGTTGATGAAGGATGCGGGCCCTAGCCAGAGCTGAGCACATTTCTTTCTGGTTGAATACATCACACTGAAGTCATTCTCTCCAGGGCGCAGGAGGGACTCATCTTCTTCTGAAAGTTCTGCCAAGCAGCCGACAAGCAGTTCAATCTTATCATTCTCTTTCCTTTTGAACAGGAACAAAAGTGCCAATTAAACAGGAGAAAAGCACTCACTGTTTGCAAAATGAAGACATCGAGTCTGCACACTTTGTTATGTTAGGTCATCCCAGTCAAGGACACAGCATTGATGTTCTGCCAAACTAATTAAGCTAATGACACCTAATCCCTTCTGTCTGCACATAGAACATTACAGTGCCGTACAAGCTCTTTAAACCTACTCTAGGACTTTTGAAATCCACTCTAACCCTTCCCTCCGACATAGCCCTCCACTTATCTTTCATCCATGTGCCTGTCAAAATATCTCTTAAATGTCCCTAATGTATCTACCTCGACCAACAACCCAGCAGTGCTAGTCCATGTCCCTCTATTTCCTCCATATTCTAAGAGCTTCTTAAACACTTCTATCATACATGCTTCCACTACCACCCTGGCAGCACATTCCAGGCACCCACCGTCCGTGCAAAACAAAAAAATTGCTCCTTTAAACTTAACCTCACTCACCTTCGGCCCTGGGGAATAAAGTTACCACCTACCTATTCAATCTATATCTCTCACAGTTTTATAAAATTCTATCTGTTAGAAATGGTAATAATCAGTTGTACAGTACAAAATAGGCCCTTCAGCCCTCCATGTCAATGTTATCTGTCTTCCTCCTGACTACATTAATACTGCATACACTCAGTGGCCACCTGTTTGTTAATGTGAATATCAAATCAGCCAATCATGTGACAGCAGTTCAATGCATAAAAGTATGCAGATGTGTCAAGAGTTTCAATTGTTGTTCAGAACAAACATCAGAATGGGGAAAGAAACGTGATCTAAGTGATTCTGATCATAGATGATTGTTGGTGTCACAATGGTTAGTTTGAGTAGTTTGAGTGGGGTTTTCACAGTACAGTCTCTAAGAAGCATCGGGCGAGCAGCAGTCCTGTGGGTGAAAATGCCTTGCAAATGAGAGAATGGCCTTGTCAGAGGAGAATGGTCAGACTAGTTCAAGCTGAAAGGAAGGTGACAATACCTCAAATAACCTCACGTTACAACATTGGTGTGCAGAAGACCATTTCCAAACATGCATGTCAAACCTTGAAGATGGGCTACAGCAGCAGACCACAAACATACATTCAGTGACTTTATTAGGTACAGAAGGTACCCAATAAAGTGGTCACTGAGTGTATTTGCACACATTAGGTTCATAACCTTCTATGCATTGCCCACTTAAGCGCCTGTCCAAAACAAAGTGGTTATATTTGTTTTTACCACCTCCTCCCACGAGTTCCAAATATCAAGCACTCTGTGCTTAAAAAAAAACCCTCAAATCTCTTTTAAAACTCTTTCCTCTCAACTTTAATTTATGCCCCTCTACGTTTTGATACCCGTCTCGCTTTTTGATTCAGACTCTGAAACCCATCTATGCCTCTCATGGTAGCGTAGCAGCTAGTACATCACTCTACAATGCCAGTGACCAGAATTCAATTCCTGCCACTGTCTGTAAGAGAGTTGTACACTGTCTCCGTGACTGTGAGGGTTTCCTCTTACTGGTCCAGATTACTCCTACATTCCAAAGACATATGGGTTATTAGGTTAATTGATCACATGGGTGTAATTGGGCAGCACAGACTTGTTGGGCCGAAAGGGCATCTTACCATGCTGGATCTCTAAATTTGAAAAATTAAATACAAGTACATAAGATAGCTTATAAACTGTACAGAGACTGACTTTATGTCCACAAAATGATGCTAGGCACAGGACAAACTGTTGCAAGAAACATAAGGTTGCTACAGTAGGCAATTTTAATTGTCCAAATTCTGACTGGGACTCCCGTACAGTAAAAGGACTAGATGGGTTAGTTTGTCAAACACGTTCAGTACATATAAGTCCCAATGAGAGAGTTTGTGACACTTGGTCTGTTTATTAGGGGATGAGACAAGACATCTTTGCATCTAGTGCCTATAATGAAATTAGTTTCAAAGTAAATATGGAAAAGGATGGGTCTGGTCCATGGGATGAGATTCTAAATTGCAGAAAGGCCAATTTTGATGATATCAAAAAGGATCTGGCAAGTGTGGATTGGGGCAGGCTGTTTTTTGCCAAAGGTGTCCTTGGTAAGTGGGAGGCCTTCAAAAGTGAAATTTTGAGAGTACAAAGCTTGTATGTGTCTGTCAGAATAAAATGTAAAAGTAACAGCTTTAGGAACCTTGGTTTTCAGGAAAAATTGAGACCCTGTTTAAGAAAATAAAAGAAGTGCACAGCATATAGGCAGGAAGGAACAAATTAGGAACTCATGGAATGCAAGAGAAAACTTAAAAAAGGTATCAGGAGGGTAAAAGAAGGCATGAGGTAGCCCTAGCAGACAAGGTAAAGGAGAATCCTTAGGGATTCTACAAATAGGTTAAGAGCAAAGGATAATTGGTCTTTTGGAGCCAAAAGAGATGGGGGAGTCATTAAATTGATTTTTTGCAGCTATATTTTCTCAGGAGACAGACACAGAGACTACAGAAGTGAGGCAAAGCACTAGCAAGATCATGGACCCGATAACAGATTACAGAGGAGGAGGTGTGTGCTGTCTGAAGACAAATGAACTTGAGTAAATCCCCAGGGCCTGACAGGTGTTTCCTCCGACCCTATGGGAGGCAGGTGCAGAAATCGCAGGAGCCCTAGCAGAGATATTTAAATTATCCTCAGCGAAGGTGAGGTACTGGAGCATTGGAGAATAGCTAATGTTGTTCCAACAATTAAGAAAGGCTCTAAAAACAAACCAGGAACTATAAGCCGGGAAGCCTGATGTAAGTAGTGGGAAAGTTAATGGAAAAGTATTCTAAGGGACCAGATATATGAATATTTGCATAGACAGGGACTGACTAGGGATAGTCAAGATGACTTGTGTGTGGTAGATTTTGTCTAACCAATCTTATAGAGATTTGAGGACGTTACCAGGAAAGTTGATGAAGGCAAGGCAGTGGATGTTATCCACGAGGACTTTAGCGAGGCATTTGACCAGGTCCCACATGGGAGGTTGGTCAGGAAGGTTCAGTCACTTGGCATTCAAGATAAAGTAGTAAATTGGATTAGACACTGGCTTTGTGGGAGGAGCCAGAGAGTAGACAGTTGCCTCTCTGACTGGAGGCATGTAACTAGTGGAGTGCTGCTGGGTCCTTTCTTGTTTGTCATCTATATCAACAATCTGGATGATGTGGTAATGTGGTTGACACCAAGGCTGGGGGTCTAGTGGACAGTGAGGAAAACTATCAAAGCTTACAGCTGGAAAAACGGCACATTGAATTTAATGTAGACAAGTGTGAGGTGCTGCACTTTGGTAGAACCAACCAGGACATGTCTTATACATTGAATGGTAACTGAGGAGTGTGGTAGAACACAGTGATCTGGGAATACAAGTCCACAATTCATTGAAAGTAGGGGCACGGGTAGTTAGGGTTGGAAAGAAAGCTTTTAGTACATTTGCCTTCATAAATCAGAGTATTGAGTGCAGGAGATGTGATGTCACGTTGAAGCTGTTTAAGAGATAATTTGGAGTATTGTGTGTAGCTTTGGTCACCTACTTACAGGAAAGATGCAAATAAGGTTAAAAAAGCACAGAGAAGATTTATAAGCATGTTACCAGGACTGGAGGACCTGAGTTAAAAGGAAAGCTTGAATCAGTTGGGACTTTATTCCTTGAAATGTAGAAGATTGAGGGGAGATTTGATAGAGGTATCCAAAATTATGAGGGGTACCCAATAGGGTAAATGCAAGCAGGCATTGACTAAAACTAGAGGTCATGAGTTAAGGGTGAAAGGTGAGAATTTTAAGGGAGAACATGAGAGGAAATTCCTTCACTCAGAGGGTCGTGAGAGTGTGAATGAGCTGCCAGCGCAAGTGGTGCACGCAAACTCGATTTCACCAATCAAGAGAAGTTTGGATAGGTACATGGAAAATAGGGTATATATGGTTGTGGTGCAGGTGCAGGTTGATGGGACCAGGCAGTTTAAATGGTTCAGCATGGATGAGATGGGCCAAAGGGGCTGTTTCTGTGCTGTACTTTTCTATCACTACAACATAAGTCACTGTAGAGTTACTGACAGGAAATGATAAAGCAGTGGTGCTTGGGGTGTGAAGGGGTAGGTTAGTGAGTGGAGGTATTGATCAGCCTTACTGCTTGGGGAAAGTAACTGTTTTTGTGTCTGGTGGCCCTGGTGTGGATGCTAGATAGCCTCCTCCCTGATGGGAGTGGGACAAACAGCCCATGAACAGGGTGGGTGGGATCCTTCACTGGATTCTGTACATATGTCATTGATGGCGGGTGGCCAGGTGCTGCTGATGCACTGGGCAGTTTTGACTACCCTTTGCAGACCCTTTTGTTTGCTGCATGCAGTTTCTGTCCCATGCAGTGATGTAGCTTGTTAGGACGCTCTCTTCAGTGCATCTGTAGAATGATGTGAGTATATGTACATAGTCCAGCTCTCTTCAACCTCCTCAGAGAGTGGAGGCCTTGGTGGGCTTTCCTATTTGTGTAGAATGTGTTTTGGGACCATGAGATGTGCACCCTCAGGAACTTGAAACTGCTCGCAGTTTCCAATGCTGTGTCACTGATGCAAAAAGGTGTGTGTGTGAACGGCACGAGTTCTCCTGAAGTCGAAGACCACCTTCTTTGTCTCAAAATCATTTTGGGAGCAGGGGGCCAGGAAGAGAAGAGAAATGCAGTTATAATTGAGTGTGGCATAGTCAGGGGAATAGACACAGTGCTCTGTTGCAAGGATCAAGAGTCCTGAAGATTTTGCTATCCTATGAGGAGCATTTGATGGCTCTGGGCCTGTATCCACTGGAATTCAGAAGAACAGGGGTGGGGAGGTGATCTCATTGAAACCTATTGACTATTGAAAGGCCTGGATAAAGTGGATGTAGAGTGATGCTTCCACTAGTGGGAGAGTCTATGACCAGAAGGCACAGCCTCAGAATATAAGGATATCCCTTTAGAACAGACGCGAGGAGGAATTTTTTTAGTCAGAGTAGTAATTCAGTGGAATTCATTGCCACAAACAGCTGTGCCAACCAAGTCATTAGGTAGATTTGTAGCAGAGGTTGATAAGTTCTTGATTGGTAAGGGCGTCAAAGATTCCAAAGTAAAGGTTCTTAATTAGTGAGGGCATCAAAAGTTACAGGGATAAGGTTTTTGATTAGTAAGGGTGTCAAAAGTTACAGATTGGGGGTTAAGGGAAAATAAATCAGCTATGATCAAATAGCAGAGGAGACTCCATGGGCAATACTGCTTAATTCTGAACACCTACGCTCTGTCCGCCAGAGAAAGCAGTATCTACCAGTGGCCACACATTTTAATTCCACATCCCATTCCCATTCTGATATGTCTATCCATGGCCTCCTCTACTGTCAAGATGAAGCCATACTCAGGTTGGAGGAATACCACCTTATATTCCGTCTAGGGAACCTCCAACCTGATGGCATGAACACTGATTTCTCTAACTTCAGTTAATGCCCCTCCTCCCCTTCTTACCCCATTATTTATTTATCTATTTATTTATCTATCTCTTTACTATTTTTCCCTTTTCTCTCTCTGTCCCTCTCAGAATCACTCCTTGCCTGCTCTCAGCTCTCCCTGGTGCTCCCCTTCCCCTTTCTTTCTCCCTAGGCCTCCCGTTCCATGATCCTTTCCCTTCTCCAGCTGTGTATCCCTTTTGCCAATCAACTTTCCAGCTTTTAGCTTCATCCCTCCCCCTCCTGTTTTCTCATATCACTTCGGATCTCCCCTTCCTACTTTCAAATCTCTTACTATCTCTTCTTTCAGTTAGTCCTGACGAAGGGTCTCGGCCCAAAACGTCAACTGTAATTCTTCCTATAGATGCTGCCTGGCCTGCTGCATTCCACCAGCATTTTGTGTGCGTTGCTTGAATTTCCAGCATCTGCAGAATTCCCCGTGTTTCTGACCTATGACTTGTGTTCTTATAGTCTAAAATGCATAGGCAGGCTCCTGTTTAGTTCCTTATTCAAAGTCAAACACAAAAGTGTCATGTAAAGTTAGCCTGGGCTTAATGGTCAGGTCTTATAGTGGACCTTAAACTTTTGACTAGGTGCACGGTAGCATAGCAGTTAGCCTAATGCTATTACAACGCCAGTAACCTGGGTTCAATCCTTGCTTCAGCCCGTAAGGAGTTTTGTACTTTTTCCCTGTGACTGCATGCGTTTCCTCCGGTTTCCTCTCACGTTCCAAAGATGTACAGTTAGGGTTAGTGATTTGTCAGCATGTTATGTTGGCACTGGAAGTGTGTAACAATTGCAGGCTGCCCAGTACAATCCTTGCTGACTTGATTTGATGCAAATAATGCATTTCACTGTATTTTGCAATGTACATAAGAGAAATAATACTAATCTTTATCTTTACATATTGCAAATTAACATATTTATCTCAGTAATCTGGTTGTAACTTCAGCACAAGTTAGTTAAGTGAAAGGCCAGTATCTTAACCCATGTCACAGATCCCATTAAAGGCGAGGAAACATACCACTTTCTCAATGACACTATCTTGGCTCCATTGGATTCTGAAGAATATCGATTACACGGGAGAATTTCAAAGCCACTTTCAGGTAGGAATATTCGAAGGTAACGAAATACCTAAAGTAGAGCCAACATTTCAGGAATTCATCAAATAAACATACTACTCTGAAAGATCATTTTAAGAGTAAATTTTATTCACACACACGTGCCTGCATGTATATTTACTTGTTTTTACTATGTGTATATTTTTATTATTTCTGTACACATGTATAAACAGACAAATGTTTTCTTTATTCTGGGGCTGAGCTTCAAACGATCTGAAATACCACAACTGCTGCAGACCTCCTCGGGAATGAGTTGTGGAGCTTTCGATAATTTTGGGAGTATCTCATTGAAAACTATCAAATATTGAAAGACTTAGATGGAGTGGATGTTGAGAGGACATCAGAGTAGGGGAGTCTAGGACCAGAGGGTACAGCTTTATAATACAAGGAAGACATTTTAGAACAGAGATGAGGAGGAATTTCTTTATCCAGAGGGTGGTGAATCTGTGGAATTAATTGCCAGATGGTTGTGGAGGTCAAGTCATTGAGTGTATTTAAAGATTATGTTGATAGGTTCTTGATTAGTAGAGGCATCAAAGAATACGGCGAGAGGGCAGGGCAATGGGGTTGAGGGATAATTTTGTAGTCCACTTAATATGTTCTGTATATAAGACCATAAAATACAGGAGCAGAATTAAGCCATTTGATCATGGCCAATGGCAGAGCAGACTTGATGGGTCAAATGGCTTCTGCCATTTTAATACAGAATGTAAAATAATTTTAGAAAAAAATGCTGATATTTACAAGGCTATATAAATTGTTTTAAAAAAGATAACATCAATTGTCCCTATCAACTGAGACCTCAAATTTGTTGCTTATATTAAAACAAGTTAGTTGATATAGATGGGACTGTTAAATGTGGTACAAGCGCCTAAGACTGGGGAAATAGGAGGGGGATATGAAATGAAAATTAATGATAAATCTTGCTGTCTGCATACTCTAGGTGCTGTTTAGTTGACTCACAGTTAAAAATGGCTACTTGGATAGCCATATTATGCACCAGATTGTTGCCAATACTTGGGGAACCTCCTCCAGCACAATGGTGCACTATGGAGACCAAACAGAGGAGTAAAATGGAACCATTTAGAGAAGCAGCACTTGGGTAAATAAGCTTCAGCTCTGAGATTTATAACTGCTTCTGTAAGTTGTAGAAAATACCCTAATCAGTACATAGGTGTGTTACACAGTCTTGTTCTGGTAGTTAGCAGGAGAATACACCACATGATGTTGAAATGTCACCTGAAACTGATGCAGAGGGTTCACCAGAGCAAGTTGGAACAAGATCAGGGGCAAGAACTGGAGGACTTCTCATAGTCTGTGCACCTCACACTCTATCCATCTTCAGGCCATGCCACTCAGGTAGTATTATTTTGTCTCTATGTGCTGAATTGTAACTATATGTACTGTGTTTTGCACCTTGAACCAAGAGAAACTGTGTTTTGTTCAGATGTATATATGTGTATGTTTGAACGATAATGAACTTTGAAATGAAGATGCAGACACGAGTGAGAATGGGAAAAAGCACGTGGCCACAATTCCCACAGCCAAATTGCTTACAGGATTCTATCTGGGCTCAAGCAGGACAACTGGGCATGGCTACTGGGTATTTATGAAACTGCTTCTGGCAAGGCTCTGCACTTTCACGAAAGGGTAAAAGCGAAAACACTCACTTATTCACTCACCTGAGCTTTGAATATTTCTTCCTCGAGAGACGTTTTGTGCAGGAAGTAGTTCCAGGCCCAGTCACCCAGCGTCAATGCTCGATACACAGTTTCCAAGTCCTGTGACTTCAGAAACTTTTGAAGAATATCCCTGAGGTATTGGTGCCTCCTTACGACTGGTCGATGGCTGGAATGAAATAAAAATCCATCATTTAGAGTTAGGCTTGTGGCTTCAGACTCAAGCAAGAAGACAATAAGAGGTCCTGCAGGTAACAATGTATTTTCCAAAAGTTTAATATAACTAGTAACTAAAATATAGTTCAAATGGAAGAAAGTCAGCAACCAAAGAAAAATTTGTATAGTATTCCTCACAATCTAATTTCTAGATTTTTGTCTGGACTTTGTCATTCTAAATAAACATTACCTTATGGAGACCAGAGGCAGATAGGTAGATTCTCAAAATCAAGGTGGCAATGGACAGAGATGGATAGGTCACAGATGGAGTCAAATGTCTGCATGGCCACAAGAGACAGTCAAGTGTGAAGATGGAGAGAAAGCCATGGGAAAGGAAATTACAGAGGCATGAGAGAGGAGATGGCCAGAATTGATTGGAAAAGAACACTGGCAGGGATGATGGTAGACCAGCAATGGCTGGAATTTCTGGAAGCAATTTAGAAGTGTGGAAGAAAAATAGTAAGACAATGTGATGAACGTTAAGGGGTTAATGACCTTCTTCTAGTATGTGAATTCAAAGTCTCTAATCACTTATCTGCAACTAACATACACTGTGTGACTGAAAGGTGCTTTGTAGATGGGATGGGAAAATAACTATGTCTGTGCTTCCTTGTTCTAGGAATCATCACATGTCTGTGCTTGGGAAAGCCTGATATACTGTCCTGAGAACTAACACTTAGAAAATGTATAACCACTGTTATGCCCGCAGCCCCCTCCTTGGTGAGAATCACAAGATCACTATTGGGTTGGGTCAGGGGGCCCAGGAAATGAGAGAGAGACGTGCAAGATGCCTCGTTCCCCGGCAATGTAAAATCCCGGGATATATCCATTGTTTCTTGGAGACACATTTGTGGATTGCGATCCTATGCTACGTGACAGCCTTCAGGGCAAAGTGGGCTGGGTGACGGGGAGAGATTGCATCATCCCCCAACCTGATTGACATCTTCAACCCTGCAAGTCAGGATAAAAGAGGGGCTGTAGGAACAGCCCCCTCAGACGCACCAGAAGAAACGCTAGCGATCCCATAATAGCGGGAAGCCATTTGAAGGAAGCCACGTGCGTTCGGTTTCCTTGCCTGGGAACCGGTGGCTGGTACCACGGAAAACGATTTTTGAACTAACAATGGGGAACCAACTCCCCCGACTCAACGGATCGGCCTCATAAAAGACATGGGCAAGTTTAAGACTGTCTCTCTCTACAACCCAAAAAAGCTGCATCTTTAATGACAATTGACGTTTATTTCTTCATCGGACAATACAGTAACCCCTAGACAAACGATAGAGTTATTTCTTATTGATGATTATGATTATACCCGCGCTTTTAGATTGAGTATTGACGACATATATTATCTGAATGTTTGTATTAATCTTATTTTTGTGCCCCTTTATAAATAAAGACTTTTAAAAATAGTACCATCAGACTTCAACGGACCTCTCTATCTTTGCTGGTAAGTGACCCAGTTACGGGGTACGTAACACCACTCAAAGACATATAGTACAACTTCGCTATTCTAACGAGTTGTAGTTGAAGTTCCCTCCTTTTTGTCACGTACGCCTGGGGTATAAATAAGATTGTTGAGCAGAGTCTCAGAACTCCGCTTTAGGAGTCTGGCCTTTAGTCTGAGACAATTCTCTGAGTTGGCCTGATCTATTCTGTCTGCTGCTCCTCCTGAGATTTTTTTTTCCCACAACAGGAAGGCACAGGACACATACATCCCAAAGAGGAAGAAGTATTCTAAAGGAAAGATGACACAACTGTGGCTAACAAGAGAAGTCAAAGCCAACATAAACTCCAAGGAGAGGGCATACAATAGAGTTTATTATTATATTAATAAAAATTAGTGGGAAGTTAGAGGATTGGGAAGTCTTCAAATACCAACAAAAGATAACTTAAAAAGTCATTAAGAAGGTAAAGATGAAATACAAAAGTAAGCTAGCCAATAATATTAAAGAGGATGCCAAAAGTTTCTTCAGATACATAAAGTATAAAAGAGAGGCGAGAGTAGATATCGGACCACTGGGAAATGCTGCTGGAGAGGTACTAATTAAGACCCTAGCAGTATGGTGGAGGTTCCAGGTATCAGGGGTCATGAAGTGTGTGAAGATACCATTGCTAGGGAAGTTCTTGGGAAACTGAAAGGTCTGAAGGTAGATAAGTCACCTGGACCAGATGGTGTACACCCCAAAGTTCTGAAAGAGGTGGCTAAAGAAATTGTAAGCAATGATCTTTCAAGAATCACTAAATTCTGGAAAAGTTCCAGAAGACTGGAAAATTGCAAAGGTCACTTCACTCTTCAAAAGAAAGGAAATTATAGGCCAGTTAGTCTGACCTCAGTGGCTGGGAAGATGTTGGGAGTTGATTGTTAACCATATAACAATTACAGCACGGAAACAGACCATCTCAGCCCTTCTAGTCTGTGCCGAATGCTTACTCTCACCTAATCCCACTGACCTGCACTCAGCCCATAACTCTCCATTCCATTCCTGTCCATATACCTATCCAATTTTACTTTAAATGACAATACCAAATCTGCCTCTACCACTCCTACTGGAAGCTCGTTCCACACAGCTACCACTCTCTGAGTAAAGAAATTCCCCCTCATGTTACCCTTAAACTTTTGCCCCCTAAGTCTCAACTCATGTCCTCTTGTTTGAATCTCCCCTACTCTCAATGGAAAAAGCCTATCTACGTTAAATCTATCTATCCCCCTCATAATTTTAAATACCTCTATCAAGTCCCCCCTCAACCTTCTACACTCCAAAGAATAAAGACCTAACTTGTTCAATCTTTCCCTGTAACTTAGGTGCTGAAACCCAGTTAACACTCTAGTAAATTTTCTCTGTACTCTCTCTATTGTGTTGACATCTTTCCTATAATTCGGTGACCAGAACTGTACACGATACTCCAAATTCGGCCTTACTTATGCCTTGTACAATTTTAACATTACATCCCAACTCCTATACTCAATGCTCTGATTTATAAAGGCCAATATACCAAAAGCTTTCTTCACCACCCTATCCAGGATGTGGTTAAGGATGTGGTTTCAGGGTACTTAGAGGCACATGATAAAATAGGCTGTAGACAGCATGGTTTCCTCAAGGGAGAATCTTGCCTGATGAATTTTTTGGAATTTTTTTGAAGAAATAACAAGCAGGATAGACTAAGGAGAATCGGTCGATGTTGTGTACTTGGATTTTCAGAAGGCCTTTGACAAGGTGCCACACATGAAACTGCTTAACAAGCTACAAGCCCATAGTATTACAGGAAAGATTCTAGCATGAATAAAACGGTGGCTGATTGGAGGAAGCAAAGCATGGGAGCCTTTTCTGGTTGACTGCTGGTGACCTGGTGTTCCATAGAGGGATGTGTTGGGACTGATTGTTTTTATGTTATATGTCAATGATTTGGATGATGGAATTTAATGGCTTTGTTGCAAAGTTTGCAGACAATACGAAGATAGATGGAGGGGCAGGTAGTTTTGAGGAAATAGAGAGGCTACAGAAGGATTTAGATTAGGACAATCAAATAAGTGGCAAATAAGTGGAATACACTGTCAGGAAGTGTATGGTAGAAGGAATTTCACTTCGGTAGAAGGATTGAAAGGGTAGACTATTTTCAGAATGAGAGAAAATACAAAAATATGAGGCGCAAAGAAACTTGGGAGTCCTTGTGCAGGATTTCCTAAAAACTAATTTGCAGGTTGAGTCGGAGGTGAAGAAGGCAAATGTGATGTCAACATTCATTTCAAGATGACTAGAATATAAAAGCAAGCGTGTAATGTGCTTCCTGCAGAAACTACAGATAATGAACAGAGGCTCAGTTAAGAATAGTAGAACTGACAAGTTCAGGAATGAGGGGTGGGCAGATATGAACAGTGAAGAAACAGAAGATGGATGGAGAGATCTTGACAGCAACTTGACGAATGCTTACCTGATGTTCATTTTGTGAGTCTGAAAACCCAAGTATGGATCGAGTACGAGGCTTGTAGCAAGATCATCGTACTCACATAAATCTCTAGCTGTTACACGTATGGATTCCATGTCCCGCAATCACCATACTAGAGTTTACAGGGTTTAAAAAGAAATAACACATTAGAGTGAACAACTCACAAAGCAATAAACTGCTACAGACGTGCAAAAATCTGGCGCTCTAGGTTCAAAGTAAATTTATTATCAAGCTATATATATGTCACCATATACTACTCTGAGATTCATTTTCTTGTAGGGATTCACAGTAAATACAAAGAAACATAATAGAATCAGTAAGAAATGACGTACAAAAGATGGACAACAACCAATGTTCAAAATGCAATATATTGTCAAATACAAAAAGAAAAACAAAATAATAATAGATAAGTTGTAATAAATAATATTAAGGACATAAGTTGTGGAGTCCTTAAAAATGAGTCCATAGGTTGTGAAATCAGTACAACGTTGGGGTGAGTGAAGTTATCCACACTTGTTCAGGAGCCTGATGGTTGAGGGGTAATAACTGGGCTGGGACCTGAAGCTCCTGTACCTCCTTCCTGATGGTAGCAGCAACAAGACAGCATGGAGATAGAGACAAAGATTCAATTCCAAATTGACCAATATTATATATTCATAACTTATTAATTGGAATAAACTCATCATTATTACAAGCTCTCTGGCTCAACAAGTGTGTGCTATCGACCACCTGTTTACACCAATTCAACATGAATCTAATTTCTCTCTTCTCTCCACATTTCACCATCTCCCTACAGATTCTACCACCCCTTACACAGTGGGGGCAATTTACAGAGGACGATTATCTACCAACCAGAGGAAGGAAACTAGAACACCTGGAGGAAAAGCACATGGTCACGGGGAGAACATACAAGCTCTACACAGCACTTGAAGTCAGGACTGAAACTGTGTCACTGAAAGCATAGGGGAATGGCTCTACCAGCTGTGTAATTGTCACTTTAACACAGTCACCAATAATTAAAGTCAGAGAGTTATACAGCACAAGACAGACCCTTTGCCAAAATCATTCAAGGCAACCAAGATGCCTTCCCATTTGCCTGTGTTTGGTCCACATCCCTCAGAACCTTTCCTATTCAGGTACCTGTCCAAGCAGCTTTTTAAAGTTGTAATTGTTCACACTTCTATCACTGCCTCTGGCACTTCCAACCCAGTGCATAAATAACTTACTTCTCAGACTCCCTTTAAATATCTTCCCTCTCCCCTTCTCATGTTAAAGATGTGCCTTTCTGGACTCTCTAACCATGGGATAAAGGCTATCTTTGCTCCCCCCCCCCCCCCCCCCAACCCACCTGCGATATTATAAACCCTGATAACATCATCTCTTGGTCTCCTACACTTGGGAGAAAAAGCTCCAATCTATCTTCATTTGACTTGAATTTAAAAACCATAAGTAGCTGAGAAAGTAGGGGAGTGGTGACGAAGTACTGGCCAAGAGGTAATGTTACAACTATAAAGGACCCTGGTCAGACCCCACTCAGAGTACTGGTCACCTCACTACAGTGGAAACTATAGAAAGGGTGCACAGGAAATTTACAAGGATGTTGCCTGGATTGGAGGGCATACCTTATAGTTTGAGTAAACTTGGCCTTTTCTCCTTGGAGCGACGGAGTATGAGAGGTGACCTGATAGAAGTGTACAAGGTGATGAGAGGCATTGATCGTGTGGATAGTCAGAGGCTTTTTCCCAGGGCTGGAATGACTAACACGAAAGGACACAGTTTTAAGGTGCTTGGAACTAGGTACAGAGGAGATGTCAGGGGTAAACTTTTACGTAAAGAATAGCGCGTGCATGGAATGGGGCTGCCGGCCACGGTGGTGGATACAATAGGGTTTTTTAAGAGACTCCTGGGCAGGTACATGGAGCTTAGAAAAATAGAGGGCTATGGATAACCTGAGGTAATTTCTAAGGTAAGGACATGTTCAGCACAGCATTGTGGGTCAAAGGGCCTGTATTGTGCTGTAGGTTTTCTACGTTTTGATTGTGAAATTTCTCAATTCCTCATCCATATACAGCACCCAAAGCTGTGTTGTACACATAGTCTAATGCTCATCTGCAGTTCTGTGAAGAGTTACTGGATTTCAGCCAATTTAGGCCAGTTATAATAATTAGAGCCAGTACTCTTCTATTGAGGAGGTGGTTGGTCATTCATTTATGATCCTCGCATGATTACCACATGAACCCTGCCTGTTACACATCATTGCCTGTGATGTGACTTTGAAATTGGATTACGTTTAGTACTGATGTTCCAAGCTCATCGACATTACCAGGACAGAAGCAAATAATTGTATACCAATTTGTGTCACATTATGTACATATAATCAATCTATGTATATAACTATCTCATCTACTTTTTGTGTTTTTTTAATTGCATTCTTTATCTTACTGTGTGGTTTTTTCTGTGCTGCTTCGGATCCGGAGTAACAATTATTTCATTCTTCTTTACACTTGTGTACTGGAAATGATGTCAAACAATCCACAATGTTGAACATTATCTCACTGCTGACCTCAAAACTTTTCTAGCTCTTAATGGGTGAGGTGAGACCAGTTTCAGAGAACAAATTAGGTCACAGGCATGGAAAAAACAGCAAATCTCTCCACAGAGCGCCAGCTAGAGGCATAAAACTTTTCAAAAGCTGTCCATGTTTTGCACTATTTATTTATATATTTCTTATTGTAATTTAGTATTTTTATGTATTGCATTGTACTGCTGCCATGTCAAATATGGTAAACTGGATTCTGTTTCTGATGAAGATGTGCAGAATTGTAATAGCAACAATAAGCGATTCCAGCAACTCTATGAGATAAGATTTCCGAGCCTACTGTATTGTCATCACTATCTTACCATGGTGCTAATACATCTGACTCATTTGGCAATTCACCACACAACTCAGTCCTGTCCACAGCCCACTGCAGTGTGGAACAGGCCCTGAGACTGATTTTCAGTCTCGTCCACAGCCCATTGCAGTGTGGAACAGGCCCTGAGACTGATTTTCAGTCTCGTCCACAGCCCACTGCAGTGTGGAACAGGCCCTGAGACTGATTTTCAGTCTCGTCCACAGCCCACTGCAGTGTGGAACAGGCCCTGAGACTGATTTTCAGTCTCGTCCACAGCCCACTGCAGTGTGGAACAGGTCCTTCAGGCCAAATGAGCTGCTCCTCCCAGCAACCTACCCACCCATTTAACATCTGCCAACTCACAGGACAATTTACAGTGAGCAAGTAACCCACTAACCACTACGTCTTTGAAATATGGAAGGAAACCGGTGCACCTGGAGGAAACCCGCGCATTCCCAGGGAGAACATACAAACTCCTTACAGATGGTGCCAGAGTTGAACTCCAAATGCCTAACTGCTACGCTAACGTGACATACAGTTCTATCACCCCCATGTAGTTAGCCACAGAGTGACTTACATCTGCAAATTAAAAAAAACAAGACTGGGTACTAAGTCCCTTATTCCTGCTCTGCTATTTATGGAGATCATGTCTGTTTTTTTTTAAACTCAGTTTTGCTTTTTTGCATTCATCCTATTCCCCTATTTTTTTTGTCTAAAAATCTATTGATTTAAATTTACTCCCCACAATCTATCCAGACAGAGAATTCCAAAGATTAATTACAATCTGGGTGAAGAAATTCCTTCTGATATCTGTCCTGACCTGATTCTATATAGATCAGTCTTGGCCCTAGGGAGACATCATCTCTAACTTGTTGTGTTTTGTAAAAATGTATGCTTTAATGAGATCACCTCATCCTTTAAAACAAAATATAGACACTGTTGAATTAATTTCTCACACAGCAAACCTGCCACCCCAAGTGTATATATGATGAAGTTTCATCGTATTCCTTCAGTTGTAAATGTAGGGTGTCACTGTCATAGAAACATAGAAAATAGGTGCAGGAGTAGGCCATTCGGCCCTTCTAGCCTGCACCACCATTCAGTATGATCATGGCTGATCATTCAACTCAGAACCCTGGACCTGCTGTCTCTCCATACCCCCGATCCCTTTAGCCACAAAGGCCATATCTAACTTCCTCTTAAATATAACCAACGAACCGGCCTCAACTGTTTCCTGTGGCAGAGAATTCCACAGAATCACCACTCTCTGTGTGAAGAAGTTTTTCCTCATCTCGGTCCTAAAAGGCTTCCCCTTTATCCTTAAACTGTGACCCCTCGTTCTGGACTTCCCCAACATCGGAAACAATCTTCCTGCATCTAGCCTGTCCAATCCCTTAAGAATTTTATACGTTTCAATAAGATCCCCCCTCAATCTTCTAAATTCCAGTGAGTATAAGACTAGTCGATCCAGTCTTTCTTCATATGAAAGTCCTCCCATGTAGCGGTTAGCGCGACATTGTTGCAGTCGGAGTTTGGAGTTCAATTCCAGCACCGGCTGTAAGGAATTTGTAAGTTCAAGTTCTCCAATTTCTTTGCACAGTCTAATCTCATACCGTGTCAGTAGGTTTATTAGTCATTGTAAATTTCCATATGATTAGGCTCATGTTAAATAGGTGGGTTGCTGGGCAGCATGGCCTTTTGGGGCAGAAGGGCTTGTCCTGCGTTGTGCTGTATCACTAAATAAATACCCTCCTTACATACAGGCAGCTCAGCAGCATAGCAGGTAGCCCAACGCATTACAGCCGCTGTCTGTAAAGCATTTATACATTCCCCGGTTTCCTCTCATATTCCAAAAATAAATATGGGTTAGGGTCAGGGTAAGAAAGTTGTGGGCATGTTACATTGGTGCTGGAAGCAAGAGCTGCTCCCAGCACATCCTCGGACTTTGTTGGTTATTAACGCAAACGACTCATTTCACAGTGTGTTTCAAAGTGCACATAATAAAGCTAACCGCTTATCTTATAAGACCAGAGCTGTGTATAATACACCAGATGGTGTCACCAGGATCCCATGTAACTGATGCAAGGCATCTTTAACTTTGCACTCAAATTTTCTTGCAATAAAAACCATTATTATCCATTTTCCTCAATGCTTCCTGCAATTGCATGTTAATTTTGAGTGATTCATGCAGGATACCCAAGTCCCTTTGAACACCCACACACCTTTCAAACTCTCAACATTGAAAACTATTCCCACCTTTCCCATTTTTCTTCCATCAAAAGAAGAATTACATTTCATGTCCCAAGTCCTTGCCCATTCACTCAATCTGTATCTATCTTTGGCAGCCTCTCTTAATCCTTTTCACAGCCCACACCACCTTAGAACATCTGCAGGTTTTATACCGTGCATACACGTGATTCCAGAACCTGAAAGGGTAGAGGTGGAGTTGATGCTTTCCCTGTGCTATATATCTATAACCAGTGGTCGCAGTCTAAAAATAAGCAGCTGGCCTCCCAGGACAGAGATGAGAAGAAACTTATTTATTCACAGGGTTGTAAACCTTCAGTATTCTCTGTCCAAGAATGCTGAGTAAACCAGAGCTAGTGTAACAGTTAGCATAACACTTTACAGGACCAGTGACCCGGGTTCAATTCCACCACTCTATACATTTTTGTATGTACTCCCTAGGACTGCGCGTGTTTTCTCCAGGTGCTCTGGTTTCATCCCACATTCCAAAAATGTACAGATTAGGGTTAATAAGCTATGAACGTGCTGTTCTGGTGACGGAAGCATGGTGACATTTGTGGTCAAACTCTAGTACAGACCATGTTGGTCATTGGCCAGACTTCCAAAACACACACCACATTCTGGGCTCTGTCTTGGGAAAAAATTGCCAAGCTGGACAGAGGGAATATTTCAGGGATGTGCTCTGCAACCTCCATGAAGAAATTCAACTCTGGAAAACTCCTAGATGCTTCTAGTGGAGACTTGTAAGAACCTCAAAGTGGAGAAGCATTCAGGTGACAATTAAAAACTCTAGTCCACGCCTCGGCAGCGCATGTAAGGAATATTTCAGAGGCAGAAGGAACACATCACTTCACAAATGACCCACCCACCTCTTGCCCCATCTCAGGCAGAGTCTATGGTTCTTACCACAGCCACCAGAGGAGAAGAAGCAAGTTATCTCCATCCTGAGGAACCACCCAAGAAGACTTCATATATTCTGGAGACAATAGAAACTGAAGATGTTCAAATCGTGCAACAAAATGGTGGAGACCATTAGACATAGGAGCATAATTAGGCCGATTGGCCGATCGAGTCAGCTCTGCCATTTCATTATGGCTGATTTATTATCCCTATCAACTCCATTCTCCAGCCTTTTCCCTGGAACCATTGACACCCTTCTTACTAATCAAGAGCATATCAACCTCTACTTTAAATATACCCAATGACTTGGCCTCCACAGCCATCTGTAGCAATGAATTCCGCAGGTTGAGTGCCCTCTAACCAAAGAAATTCCTCCTTATCTCTGTTCTGAAGTTACATCCTTCTATTCGTAAGATGTGGTCTCTGATCCTAGACTCCCTCACTACAGGAAACATCTAGACCTAGCCAAGACCAGTAGCCAGCACCTCCCTTCTATCTTCCAGTCCGCAGCAGCTATCAATTTTCTTGCGTGTATCTGCCTGCTCCACTAAGCTCCTCTAGCATCTAGCTTTGTTGATCTCGTATTTCCTGCTTATTATTTTTGATTTTATTTTGGCCACACAGGACCTGACGACAGTAGTGGGGGGTACACTAAAAGTCCTGGAGCATCATACACAAAGTGTTGGAGGGATTAAGCAGATTCATGGAGGAAATTGAAGAGACAACTTTTTGGATGGAGACACTTCATCTGGCATTTCTGAACTGGAAACGTTGACTGTCCATTTCCCTCCAGAACTGCTGCCTGGCCCAGGGTCTCTCCAGCATTCTGCGTGTGATGCTCCATCTGCTGACTCTTGTGCCTACGTCCAAGAGCCTGGGATCCTGTGTGTGGGACAGGATGTAACGGGGTGCGGATCTCAGAAGAGGGAACGATGAAACCAGCTGTGCTTCGACCTCTACATCTGTCCACCTTTCAACGGGGCTGTAGGAGCTAGAGAAATGTAGGGTTATTGTAGGGCAAGAAATGGAGAGTGTGTGGGGGAGGGGTGGGCAACCCATAAACCCCTCAGGTCTAAAACAGGCAGTAGGGAAGGTGGGGAGTGACTCCAACGGGACAACGTGAGGGCTGGGCTGCTGGACTTCATCATATCACGGCAGCAAACAAAGAGCAAGGGCTTGCATCTCTTTCCCATCAGCTGAAATCACCCCTTCGTCATCACCAAAATCCCCCCTACCCAAACCCACTCGAGCACCGTTAACTTCCCAGCTGTTTTTCATGAGAGGGGTGAATATAAAATTCACCCGGCAAGCTTACCTTTAAACCACTGAGACAATTTCGAGTGTCTTCGCGCGTCACACAAACCCGGCGCCCGGCCATTCCCCCCGCCTCCAAAGCCGACCAATTGGCTGGAATTCGCACATAACCTCACCGTTCTGACTCCTGATTGCGCGAAAGAACATCCATCCAGGTTCGTTTCCGCTTGGCAGCAGGTTAGGGTGTGGCGGAAGTGGAGGCCGTTCTGCAGCCTATGTTGCGTTGCTAGGCGACTTTTCCATCCGAACCGATTTACAGTATTTGTAACATAGAACATCATATAAAAAACATCTGAAAAGAATGACAATGCATTCGGCTTATTGAACGCTAAAATAACTTTTCAGATGTATTTGAAAATAATTACATTTAAAACCCGATTAACCTGGAGATTAACCTTAATCACTTGTAATATATCCAGCAAGTAAATAGGTTCAGGGGCGCAAATGCAATCAACTTTTGGTCTTTCTTTGACCATCACAGTGAAAGCAAGATGTCATAAAATTGCCATTGTTGACTGCATTCTTTCCAAGACAGATCAATTACACCTAATATAAAAATAATTTGGACATTAAAGCATCTCAGAACATTGGATTCTTAACTGGGTTTGTAATCAAGAGTTACTGTTGTGGCCTTTCATAGGTAGGTAAGACTATATATGTATATAGCCTTTTGAATGTGGGAGGACTGGAGAAAATCCACTCAGTCATGGGGAGAGTGGCAGGATTGAACACCGATTGCTGATGTCTGGTGTTACGTTATGTTACGCCGCTGTGCTGGCCTGACAATCTGGCCATTTTTCCTCTTCCTTCCAAGTCTTCTTGCAGTGTTTTGACATGAAATGTTGACGTACACACTATGAAGGTGTCATCAATGTATCTGAAGAAGCATTTGGGGTGTAAGGGCAATGAACTCAGAGCCCTCTCCTCAGTCCTCCATATAGAAATTAGCAATAGCCAGTAACAAGGGCAATCTCATGGCCACTCTGTCTGCCTGTTCAGAGTCGTTCCCCTTACAGAGGAAGTACTGTATGTCAAAGTAAGGGTGTGTTCAGAAAGGTCAATGGTACCCTTATCAAACCTTGGCCAAGCTGTCCTTAATGGGAACTCTCATGAACATGGACACCACGTTGAAACTGACTATTATGTTATCTGGACCCAGAGAGTCTCCCCAAGAAAATAAGACAAATACATACAACATTCCTACAGAATGGCTGCAAGGTGAAGGGACAAGGGAAAAATAAGGAAACCTAACAATGAGGAGGAACCTGTTGCTGCCGCCTGTCTTCCCCGTATTTCCACGGTTTCTGGAAGGATTGTCAGGATCCTGAAGAAATTCTGGATTAATACCATCTACAAACCTGTCAGGAAGCTCAAATCACAGCTTATGCAGTTCAAAGATGATCAGGTTGGCTGGTGTTTACAGGACTTCCTGTGAATGCGGAGCAGCGTATATCAGCCAGTCGGAACGCACGGTGAAACCCGCATCAATGAGCATAGGAGGTGTAGTCGTCTGGGTTACCTGGAAAAATTGGTGGTAGCAGAACACTACATTTGCAATTGCCATAGGATTGACTTCAATGGCACAGAGCTACTGTGCCACACCAATGGCTCTTGGTAAAGGAAGCCATTGAAATAAAACTGAAGGACAAGATTTTTAACAAAGATGAAAGTCTTGCTTGAAGTAAGAACAGAAATTCAATTGTAAACAAGCCGGGAAAGCGGAAACCTGATTGGATGAGAACTAACCAATCAGAGAGACAGACAGTGGGGGTTTAAATACCATCAGACTAGACATGCCCAGGCATCATCCCTGATAAAGATGACAGAGATTGTCAATGAAATATCAGTTATAATTGATATCTTGGCCCGGCTGGAATCCCAAAAAGAGTGCTTAATCAAACATTAATTATGATATTACTTAAATATTGCCTGGTAGCACTCACATCGATAGTGATGAAATGCTTTGAGAGATTGGTTAGAACTAGATTGAACTCCTGCCTCAGCAAGGACCTGGACCCATTGCAATTTGCCTATCGCCACAACAGGTCAACAGCAGACGCAATCACAATGGCTCGCCACATGGTTTTAGACCACCAAGACAACACGAACACCTATGTCAGGATGCTGTTCATCGACTATAGCTCAGCATTTAATGCCATCATTCCCACAATTCTAATTGAGAAATTACAGAATGTACAGGGCCTCTGTACCTTCCTCTGTAATTGGATCCTTGACTTCCTAATCAGAAGACCACAGTTTGTGTGGATTGGTAATAACGTATCTTCCTCACTGACAATCAACACTGGCTCACCTCAGGGGTGTGTGCTTAGCCCACTTCTCTACTCTCTGTATACACATGACTGTGTGGCTAAGCAGAGCTAAAAAAAAATCTACAAATCACTGCTTGGTATGGGAACTGTACCTCCCTTAATCGCAGGATTCTGCAGAGAGTGGTGCAGACAGCCCATTGTATCTGTAGTTGTGAACTTCCCGTGATTCAGGACACTTACAAAGACAGGTGTGTAAAAAGGACCCATAGGATCACTGGGTACCTGAGTCACCCCAACCACAAACTGTTCCAGCTGCTACCATCTGGGAAACGGTACCGCAGCATAAAAGCCAGGACCAACAGGCTCCGGGACAGCTTCTTCCACCAGGCCATCAGACAGATTAAGTCAGGTTGATTTGAGTGTATTCTATGTTACATTGACTGTTCTATTTATTATAAATTACTAAGATTGCACATTGCATTGTATGTTTTCTATGTTTCTATGTACATTTAGACGGAGACGTAACGTAAAGATTTTTACTCCTCATGTATGTGAAGGATGTAAGAAATAAAGTCAATTCAGTTCAATTCTCAGTGTATCATTACCGAACTGACAGTGGTCAGACCGTCTCTTCAATTCAGCCGTGTATACTGAAATGGACTCCCCTTACTTCTGATTCCACTTTTGATGCCTAAAGCATTTTGCAATCAACAATGGCATTGGTTCATAGTGTTCCTGCATTGCTTTTACAATATCAGCAAAGCTCGTTTCTGACGGCTTGGTTGGAGCAGTCAAACTTCGAAGCAAACTGTATGCCTTTAAACACAATGCACTTAGCAAAATTGGTACTCGCTTTTCATTGGATATTTATTTTCCTTCAAAATACTGCTCAGTTTCATCTATATTTAAAGTCCAATTATCTGTTGTGCAATCAAATGCGTCAATCTTTCCAATGTAGCCATCCATTTCTTTTTTTTAATGATTATTATCACCAGGTACTCTCCCTTTATGAACCCATGGACCCTTCCTTTCTCTTTGTGAACCCATGAGCCCTTCCTTTCACTTTATGAACTCGTAGATTTCTGTTTCCGGACTTTGTCGAATGTGTCTTCCCTTTTGAAGAAGATATGCTAGCTGCTTTTTTTTTCTCAACATGCCTTGCTGTGTTTTTTTAGTTCGAATAGCTTGCTGTGATTCAACAGGTCGGTAGCCATATTGGGTTTGTTTTGAAAATACCTCATGGTCAATATTATGTTTCCTAACTGTGGTAAACTATGTATACCTGTCTGGAAACGCCCCTCTGATGACTGCTCCTGTGGCTCCTCCCACAGACCCCTGTATAAAGGCGATTGGGGCACTGCTCCTCCCTCAGTCTCCGAGATGTCGTGTTCCCTTTTGCTGCTAATAAAAGCCTATCGTTCACTTCCAGTCTCCGAGAGTTATTGATGGTGCATCACTAACTTCAAAACATTAAATTAATTCAAGGCAGAGACTGGAGCCCAAAATGCGTGTCTAATGGCATCTTGTTTAAGTGATGCGGACATTTACCATGTGGTAGCGTGGTGACATATGCAATTCACACATCCATATGTATTACCATAATGAATTATTTAAGTGAACAAGAATGGTTAAATCAACCAATATGTGTGTGTATCTATATATACACACACACACAAGATTACTCAAATATTACTTGAACATTAAATACACAACACCCATGGTTCCCTCAAATCCTTCACAGAATGTGCAGTCATAAATCTATGCTTAAATGATGTGATTGGTTTCTTTGGAGACAATCCCACTACAAGTCTGGACACATAAGTACATGTAGCATCCGTGCCCCCAATTCACCGCCATTTGCCGAAGGTGAACTGCTGTCGGGCCGCCAATAGTGCAATACTTCGGTGTAAGTACGGTGTAATGCACCCCCCCCCCCCCCCCCCCGGTACACGTTCGCAACACAAGTACCAGACAATACACCAAAGGCGAGTAAATAATTGCAACTTTATAGTTAGTAGAAACAGATAACCTAAAGGCGCCAAATCAGTAAGTTTATCAGCTTGTGCACATAATACTTTAATACGTTGGAGCTCACACCTCTGGTTCCATCTACAACGACCTTCCAAGCTTTCGGCCACTGTCTGAACCGCTGATATTCAGTATCTGCCGCCCTGGAACCGCTGTCTGTTCCTCACATGTCCATCCTCCTCGCTCGCCTCCCCGAAAAAGATCGCGAACTCTGGCTCAGCTCACACATACAAGATAGCATAACAATCCTCCATTGGTTAGCAGTCTTGGGGGAACTCCCCTCTCTGGCAGTCACACCTGCCAGAAGTGCATGCGACTGGGCGATCTGGAAGACCGTGTGAGGAATCTGGAGCAGCAGCTGGATGACCTTCGACTCATAAGGGAGAATGAGGCAGTCATACATGAGAGCTACAGGGAGGTAGTCACACCCAGGCAGCTGGAAGCAGGTTGTTGGGTGACAGTCAGAGGGGGGAAAGCGAAGGTGAGTAGACAGGTAGTGCAGAACACCCCTGTAGCCATTCCCCTGAATAATAAGTACAGTATACCGTCCTGGATACTGTTGGCGGGGACGACCGACCAGGGGTAAACCATGGTGGCACTGAGTCTGACCCTGTGGTGCAGAAGGGTGGGACGGAGAAGAGGAGAGCTGTCGTCATTATATAGTCAGGGGAGCAGACAGGAGATTTTGTGGATGTGAGAAGGACACCCCCATGGTTTGTTGCCTCCCGGGTGCCAGGGTCCGGGATGTCTCTGACCGGGTACATGACATCCTGGTACGAGAGGGAAAGCAACCAGAAGTCATGATACATGTTGGGACCAACGACATAGGCAGGAAGAGGGATGAGGTCCTGAAGTGTGAGTTTTGGGAACTAGGCAGAAGGCTGAAGAACAGGACCTCAAGGGTGGCGTTCTCAGGATTGCTGCCGGTACTACGTGATAGTGATGGTAAGAATTGGAGGAGATGGCAGTTGAATGCGTGGCTGAGGAGTTGGTGCAGGGGGCAGGGATTTAGATTTTTGGACCATTGGGATCTCTTCTGGGGAAGGTGGGACCTGTACAGATTGGATGGGTTGCACCTGAACTCGAGGGGGAGCAATATCCTTGCAAGTAGGTTTGCTAGCATGGTTTGGGAGGGTTTAAACTAATTTGCAAGGGGAATGGGACCCGGAGCGATAGAGCAGTGAAAGAAGTGTATGGAGTAAAGCCAGACCTAACATACAGAGAGGCTTTGAGGAAAGAGAAGCAGAATAAAGGGTGTAAAGGTAGTAAGGTAGAAGGGCTAAAGTGTGTGTACTTCAATGCAAGAAGCATCAGGAACAAAGGTGATGAACTGAGAGTTTGGATACATACATGGAATTATGATGTAGTGGCCATTACAGAGACTTGGCTGGCAGCAGGGCAGGAATGGATTCTCAATATTCCTGGATTTCAGTGTTTTAAAAGGGATAGAAGGGGGAAAAGGGGAGGAGGGGTGGCATTACTGCTCAAGGATTCTATTACAGCTACAGAAAAGGTGGGTAATGTAGCAAGATCCTCTTTTGAGTCAGTATGGGTGGAAGTCAGGAACAGGAAGGGAGCAGTTACTCTATTGGGAGTATTCTATAGGCCCCTTGGTAGCAGCAGGGATACTGAGGAGCAGATTGGGAGGCAGATTTTGGAAAGGTGCAAAAATAACAGGGTTGTTATCATGAGTGACTTTAACTTCCCTTTTTCTTTTCTTTTTACAATATTTTTATTCAGAAGAAAAAACAAGATTTACAGAGTGCAACACATAGATAATCTCAACATAACTTGTGTACATTCATATATTGTAATAAAATTGATCAAAATGTTATAGCATAACACATAAAGGTATACCACTTTGTAATCAAAAATTTAAAGATAGGTCATACATCATAAAAGAAATTTTTTATGTAAAAAAAAAGTCAACCCCCTACCAACTACCAAAGAAAAAAGCTGATGGATGATAATGGATAATTAGAAAAAAACATATTCACTTAAGAAGAGAAGATAAAAATATACATAAAAGTCTGTGCACTGTTAAACTTTATAAATTGGAAAAGTAATTTAGGAAAGGTCCCCAGATATCATAAAAAGATTGTTTCAAATTTAAGACTGAGCAGCGGATCTTTTCTAAATTTAAATAAGACATAATATCACGTAGCCATTGAAGATGTGTAGGAGGGGTAGACTCCTTCCATTTAAGCAAGATTGCTCTCCTTGCTAAAAGAGAGGTAAAAACTAAAACCTGTAGGTTAGGAGTATTTAAAGTTATATCTTCATTTGCAATAATACCAAACAAGGCAGTAAGGGGATTTGGGTCAAATTGGACCCTAAAAAGTTGTGAGAAGGTATGGAATACTTCCCGCCAAAACTTTTCAATTTTAGGGCAAAACCAAAACATATGAATTAAAGAGGCATCAGCAGAGTTGCATTTATTACAAAGTGGAGAAACGTTCGGATAAAAACTGGACAGCTTCTGTTTAGAAATGTAAGCTCTATGAACCACTTTAAATTGTAGAAGAAAATGACGAGCATAGAAAGATGATTTATTACCCATTTAAGAATTTTATTCCATCTTTCATCAGAAATCTGACAATTTAAGTCATCCTCCCAAGCTTTTTTTATTTTATTTAAGAAGTCTTGTCTAGAATCAATCAACAATATTAACTTCCCTAGTATTGATTGGCACCTGATTAGTTCCAATGGTTTAGAAGGGGCAGAGTTTGTTAAGTGTGTCCAGGACAGATTCCTATCACAGTATGTTGACAGGCCGACTAGGGGGAATGCCATACTAGATCTAGTATTAGGTAATGAACCGGGGCAGGTCACAGATCTGTCAGTGGGTGAGCATCTGGGGGACAGTGACCACCGCTCCCTGACCTTTAGCATTATCATGGAAAAGGAGGACAGGAGGGGATAGGAGAGGACAGGAATATTTTTAATTGGGAAAGGGCAAATTATGAGGCTATAAGGCTAGAACTTGCGGGTGTGAATTGGGATGATGTTTTTGCAGGGAAATGTATTATGGACATGTGGTCGATGTTTAGGGATCTCTTGCAGGATGGTAGGGATAAATTTGTCCTGGTGAGGAAGATAAAGAATGGTAGGGTGAAGGAACCATGGGTGACAAGTGAAGTGGAAAATCTAGTCAGGTGGAAGAAGACAGCATACATGAGGTTTAGGAAGCAAGGATCAGATGGGTCTATCGAGGAATATAGGGTAGCAAGAAAGGAACTTAAGAAGGGGCTGAGAAGAGCAAGAAGGGGGCATGAGAAGGCCTTGGCAAGAAGGGTAAAGGAAAACCCCAAGACATTCTTCAATTATGTGAAGATCAAAAGGATGACAAGAGTGAAGGTAGGACCGATTAGTGATAAAAGTGGGAAGATGTGCCTGGAGGCTGTAGAAGTGAGCAAGGTCCTCAATGAATACTTCTCTTCTGAGAGGGAACTTGATGACGGTGAGGACAATATGAGTGAGGTTGATGTTCTGGAGCATGTTGATATTAAGGGAGAGGAGGTGTTGGAGTTGTTAAAATACATTAGGACGGATAAGTCCCTGGGGACTGATCGAATATTCCCCAGGCTGCTTCACGAGGAGAGGGAAGAGATTGCTGAGCCTCTGACTAGGATCTTTATGTCCTCGTTGTCCATGGGAATGGTACCCGAGGATTGGAGGGAGCCGAATGTTGTACCCTTGTTCAAAAAAGGTAGTAGGGATAGTCCGGGTAATTATAGACCAGTGAGCCTTACATCTGCGGTGGGAAAGCTGTTGGAAAAGATTCTTAGAAATAGGATCTATGGGCATTTAGACAATCATGGTCTGATCAGGGACAGTCAGCATGGCTTTGTGAAGGGCAGATAGAGTTCTTTGAGGAGGTGACCAGGCATATAGATGAGGGTAGTGCAGAGTGCAGTGAATGTGATCTACATGGATTTTAGTAAGGCATTTGACAAGGTTCCATACTGTAGGCTTATTCAGAAAGTCAGAAGGCATGGGATCCAGGGAAGTTTGGCCAGGTGGATTCAGAATTGGCTTGCCTGCAGAAAGCAGAGGGTCGTGGTGGAGGGAGTACATTTGGAGTTGTGACTAGTGGTGTCCCACAAGGATCGCTTCTGGGACCTCTACTTTTTGTGATTTTTATTAAAGACCTGAACGTGGGGGTAGAAGGGTGGGTTGGCTAGTTTGCAGATGACACAATCGTTGGTGGTGTTGTGGATAGTGTAGAGGATCGCTGAAGATTGCAGAGAGACATTGATAGGATGCAGAAGTGGGCTGAGAAGTGGCAGATGGAGTTCAACCCGGAGAAGTGTGAGGTGGTACACTTTGGAAGGACAAACTCCAAGGCAGAGTACAAAGTAAATGGCAGGATACTTGGTAGTGTGGAGGAGCAGAGGGATCTGGGGATACGTGTCCACAGACCCCTGAAAGTTGCCTCACAGGAGGATAAGTGTAGTTAAGAAAGTTTGTGGGGTGTTAGCTTTCATAAGTTGAGGGATAGAGTTTAAGAGTCACAAGGTAATGATGCAGCTCTATAAAACTCTGGTTAGGACACACTTGGAGTACTGTGTCCAGTTCTGGTCGCCTCACTATAGGAAGGATGTGGAAGCATTGGAAAGGGTACAGAGGAGAATTACCAGGATGCTGCCTGGTTTAGAGAGTATGGATTATGATCAAAGGTTAAGAGAGATAGGGCTTTACTCTTTGGAGAGAAGGAGGATGAGAGGAGACATGATAGAGGTGTACAAGATATTAAGAGGAATAGACAGAGTGGACAGCCAGCGCCTCTTCCCCAGGGCACCACTGCTCAGTACAAGAGGACATGGCTTTAAGGTAAGGGGAGGGAAGTTCAAGGGGGATATTAGAGGAAGGTTTTTCACTCAGAGTGGTTGGTGTGTGGAATGCACTGCCTGAGTCGGTGGTGGAGGCAAATACACTAGTGAAATTTAAGAAACTACTAGACAGGTATATGGAGGAATTTAAGATGAGGGGGGTTATATCGGAGGCAGGGTTTGTGTCGGCACAACATTGTGGGCTGAAGGGCCTGTACTGTGCTGTACTATTCTATGTTCAATGTTCACACACACACACACACACACACACACACACACACACACACACACACACACACACACACACACACACACACACACACACACACACACACACACACACACACACACACACACACACACCTGGGAGCAGTTTTGGGCCTGTTATCTAAGGGAGGATATGCTGGCATTGCAGAGAATCTGGTTTGAATGATGATGCCGGGAATGAAAGGGTTTACATACAAGGAGTATTTGATGGCACTGGGCTTTAGTGAAACGAGGGTTATCTCATTGGAACCTACCAAATATTGAAAGGCCTGGGTAGAGTAGATGTGGAGAGGATGTTTTTAATAGGATGAGTCTAGGACCAGAGGGCACAGTCTCAGCTAAGGAATTTCTTTTGCCAAAGGGTGATGAATCTATGGAGTTCAGATGACTGTGGAGGCCAGGTCATTGGGCACATTTAATGCGTAGGTAGATAGGCATGTGATTAGTAAGGAGGGGTCAAAGTTTATGGGAATAAGGGAGGATAAGGGGTTGAGAGGGAAAATAAATCAACCATGATTGAAGGGTGGAACACTTGATGGACTGAATGGCCTACTTCTGCTCCTATGTCTGTGGTCTTCTGGACATGGAGCAGCTATTGGGGGAGCAATAAAAATGTGCCATCTTTGGAGTAATGAATAGGCCAACTCGATAACCCTTTACGAAGTCTGGGTATGTAACTTCAATGAAGTTTGAAAATGCAAGCAGAAATTTGCACAATTGTGGTGAAACTGGAAGATTAACATTTCCTGTAATGTTTATCAACAGGATGTAAACTGTTTAGTAAACATTCTTGGAAAGTTAGTGTTAGCACAGATTTTTGCGTAACTAACTGGGATCTCTAACGTTCATTGTGGTTGAGGCTGACCTCTGAGTTGTAGAGTCATAGCCAGAAACAGGCTCTTCGACCTTTCCAGTCCATGCCTATTCCCATCGACTGGCATCTGGACCATAGCCCTGCATACCCCTCCCATCCATGCAGTTACCCAAACCTCTCTTAAAAAGTTGCAATCAGACCCAGATCCACGGGCAGCTTGTTCCACCATCTCACCACCCTCTGAATGAACAAGCTCCTCCTCATTAAACATTTGCCCTGAACCAATGGACAATTAAAATAAAACATATTGCAAATCTGAAATCTAAAAGAAGAACGTTTGAAAGTGTTGCTCGTAAATCTCGTGGAAAAATCGGTGGTGATTTTCCAGTATTATGCAACTAAGTGTCAGTGGAACTGAAATTTGACCATCTTGGGTCATTTTGTGTAACTCCTGAAATTTAGCCAGACGGTTCCAACTTTTACTTAAACTCAGAGGAAACCCACAGGAAATCTTGTGGAGCTGTTCTTCTGCAGGAGGACTTGCAGACTGCTCTTGGTCACTCCTGGGACAACGTGATCTTCCCAGCGCTGCGCTGGAGTGGGCGACTGGCAAGGTAAATGTTTCATTCTTTGTATTCGGTAGACTCCACCCCCACTCTCCCAACTGCAGGAACTTCGTAATTCCCGCTGCTATCAGTTTGTGACTGTGTGGAATTTATCCGGGCAATCAGGTCTCCTCTCACATTCTAAAGGGTGAGCAGGATAATTCGTTACCTAATTGGACACAGTGGGCTCATTGGGCCGAAAGGCCCTGTTACTGTGCTGTATTTTTAAGTAATTAAATAAGCCCTCATTCATGTCAGGGACTGCCCCCTTTCACCCTTCCCAGATCCACGACACACTCTTTAAAAATGACAGTTCCCAATCCAGTGAACGGACAGCTTGTGGTTCTGTTCCTCAGTAACTTGCTAGTCATAGAACATAGAAGAGTACAGTACAGTACAGGCCCTTCAGAACACGCTACCAGGCTCATTGGTAGAGACAGATACACTAGGGACATTTACGAGACTCTTAGAGACGCTCACTTCATTTGCCGTGGATATTTACATTTAGTGGCCATTTTATTAGGTTCACCTGTACAGTCAAGATTATTGTCATTTATCTATATATACTGTATGTATATAATAAAACCATATACTGTAATGTATATAGAAATGAGACGTTTCTCCGAACTTGGGTTTAAAGCACTTAACACACGATAACACAAGAAGGTAAGGATAAAATCAACAGATGAATCACACATAAATACCAAACTGAAGCACATAATTTAAACACTCGAAGGTATGGAACAGATTAACTGGTGACACTTCGAATACGATGCAGCAGAGAGTTCAGAAGCCTCATGTGTGAGGGACGAAATTGTTTCCCACCCTGACCGTTCTTGTCTTTATGCATCGGAGTCTCCTGCCTGATGGTAGAAAGTCAAAGGGAATGCTGGATGGATGGGTGGGATCATCAATAACACTAAAGACCCTGCTCGCAAGCGCTCCTGATAAACTTGCTAGATATTACAAATATCTAATCAGCAGAAAAGCATGCAGACATGGTCAAGAGGTTCAGTTGTTGTTCAGACCAAACATCAGAATGTAGAAGTAATGTGATGTAAGTGACTTTTACCATGAAATGGTCATTGGTGCCAGACAGGGTGGTTTGAGTATCTCAGAAACTGCTGATTCCCTGGGATTTTCACACTCAACAGTCTTTAAAGTTTTGAAAGGATGGTGGGGAAAAACAAAACAAAAAATCCAGTGAGCGACTTGTTAATGAGAGAGGCCAGAGGAGAATGGCCAGACTGGTTCAAGCTGACAGGAAGGCGGCAGTAACTCAAAAAACCGCACGTTACAACATGCACAACACGTTGAAACTTGAAGTGGATGGGCTACAACAGCAAAAGACCACAAATATACACCCAGTGGCCACTTTATTAGATACAGGAGGTGCCTAATAAAGTGGCCATTGAATATATATGTATTTGTAATTTACTGTGGTATGTTGATGTCACATATTAACAAAAACATTAAATTTAACAACTATAAAGAATAAGGAATTATCAAAAAGAAGTTAGAGATGAAAGTAAATGTGCATAAATTCCAGCATGGATTTACAATGTGAAAGGCGTTATGCAAGGTTGCAAGGTGGTTTAAAGCGTTTAAATTACAGTGCAGTGACACAGGTTATAGATAAGGGGGGGGGGGGGGGGAGTGGCTAATTAGAATGACTGATCAGCTTAACTGCCTGAGGGAAGAAACCGGCATGGATTAGAATAGAATCAGATAAGATAGGAGAAAACGTACCAGAAGATTTTATATATAAATGGGAATCCAAATGGATACGGGAAAAAAAAGAATCTCCTATATTAAGACATTTGATTGATTTATGGAATAAGGTAAATATGGACGATGAGATAAAGAAATCTTTATTAGCAAAAAGAACTTTAATTCAAAATAGGCTTATTCCTTTTACAATGGATAATAAACTTTTACATAATTGGTTCCAAAAGGGGATTAAATATATAGGCGATTGTTTTGAAGGAGGTATATTGATGTCGTTTGATCAATTAAAAAATAAATATAAAATATCAAATAACACTCTTTTCTGTTATTTTCAATTAGAAGCTTATTTACTAGAAAAGCTGGGTCAAACAATGTTGATACCAAAACCTAGTGAAATAGAAATATTAATTCAGAAAGGAAAAATTAAAAAAAATACATCTTGTATGTATAATTTGATTCAAAAACAGACAACTAAATCAGGAATTCATAAATCAAGACAAAAATGGGAATCTGATTTGAATGTTAAAATTGATGGAAAAAACTGGTCAAGATTATGTTCTGATAGTATGAGAAATACAATAAATGTTCGACTTAGATTAATACAATATAATTTTTTACATCAATTATATATAACACCACAGAAAATAAATAGATTAAATTCAAATATGTCTGACCAATGTTTTCGATGTACTCAAGAAATTGGTACTTTTTTACATTCTACTTGGTCTTGTTTTAAAATTCAACAATTTTAGATAAATTTAAGACTTTTATTGGAACAAATTACTGGAGTACAACTCTCACATAGTCCACTATTATTTTTATTAGGAGACATTGAAGGGACAGTACCGAAACTTAAATTGAATAAGTATCAGAAAAAATTTATAAAACTTGCACTGGCAGTAGCCAAAAAAGTTATCGCAGTTACTTGGAAATCTGATTTATATTTAACTATGGATCATTGGAATAATGAAATACATAGTAGTATTCCACTTGAAAAAATTACGTACAATCTAAGAAATGAATATGATATATTTTTGAAAATTTGGTTCCCATACTTACAAAAGATAGGATTAAATACATAGGTCCTTTGAAGATAAAATTATAAAGTACTGGGGGAAAGTAAAAATAAATATTAAAATTATTTTGAACTCCATGGAGCATGTGGGGATCCTCCGATATCCAGGCAATCTTTCTCTTCTTTCCTTTTTTTTCTTTCTTTAGATAAGGGTTAAGGGGGGGAGGGTTAATATTATTTTTCTTACTATTTTATATCACACTTATTCTTTGTAATTTCTAAAATTTAATAAATAAACAGATAAATAAATAAATAAATAATTTGAAAAAAGAAGGCATGAAGTTTTTGTTTTAATAGCCCTATTGCACTTTCGGAAGTGAGCTTTAACAGACAGACATACTTTATTGATCCTGAGGGAAATTGGGTTTTGTTACAGCCGCACCAACCAAGAATAGTGAAGAAATATAGCGATATACAACCATAAATAACTAAATAATAATAAGTTAATCGTGCCAATTGGAAATAAGTCCAGGACCAGCCTATTGGCTCAGAGTGTCTGACACTCCGAGGGAGGAGTTGTAAAGTTTGATGGCCACAGGCAGGAATGACTTCCTATGACGCTCGGTGTTGCATCTCGGTGGAATGAGTCTCTGGCTGAATGTACTCCTGTGCCTAATCAGTACATTATGGAGTGGATGGGAGTCATTGTCCAAGATGGCATGCAACTTGGACAGCATCCTCTTTTCAGACACCACCGTCAGAGAGTCCACCCCCACAACATCACTGGCCTTACGAATGAGTTTGTTGATTCTGTTGGTGTCTGCTACCCTCAGCCTGCTGCCCCAGCACACAACAGCAAACATGATAGCACTGGCCACTACAGTCTCGTAGAACATCCTCAGCATCGTCTGGCAGATGTTAAAGGACCTCAGTCTCCTCAGGAAGTAGAGACGGCTCTGACCCTTCTTGTAGACAGCCTCATTGTTCTTTGACCAGTCCAGTTTATTGTCCATTCGTATCCCCAGGTATTTGTAATCCTCCACCATGTCCACACTGACCCCTTGGATGGAAACAGGGGACACCGGTGCCTTAGCCCTCCTCAGGTCCACCACCAGCTCCTTAGTCTTTTTCACATTAAGCTGCAGATGATTCTGTTCGCACCATGTGACAAAGTTTCCCACCGTAGCCCTGTACTCAGCCTCATCTCCCTTGCTGATGCATCCAACTATGGCAGAGTATTCAGAAAACTTCTGAAGATGGCAAGACTCTGTGTTGTAGTTGAAGTCCGAGGTGTAGATGGTGAAGAGAAAGGGCGACAGGACAGTCCCCTGTGGAGACCCAGTGCTGCTGACCACTGCTGACCAGTGCTGACCACTCTGTCTGACACACAGTGTTGCAAGCGCACGTACTGAGGTCTGCCAGTCAGGTAATCAATAATCCATGACACCAGGGAAGCATCCACCTGCATCACTGTCAGCTTCTCACCCAGCAGAGCAGGGCGGATGGTGTTGAACGCACTGGAGAAGTCAAAAAACATGACCCTCACAGTGCTCGCCACCATCCGGGCCTGCAGCCTTGCTTGGGTGGAGATGTTTCAGCTGTCTTCTCACCTGTTCAGCTGTGAAGCCCACCATGGTGGTTCCAGGTGTGGGAGGGGTGTAGTCACGAGAGCAGGGTGGGGGGCTGTGAGGAGGGGTAGGAGGGGAGAGTGGAGTATGTGTTGGTTGGGGGCTGACAACAGATAAATCATGTGGGGGATGGGCAGGGGCCACAGTGTCAAATCTGTTGAAGAACAGGTTAAGTGGAAAATGCAGTTTTCGGGGTGGGCTGTGTCCACAATGATTTTTCCTGCCTGTTTTGTTGTCCTGGACACGTGTAAGTCCTGCCATGATGGTCGACTGCAGCCTTTTCTGCTGAGCTGACAGTCACTGCAGTTTTAGTATGTTGTGAGGGGATGTCATACCAAACCAGCCAGTAATGGCTGATGTGAGGATGCTCTCTGTGGTGGCAGTGTAGAATTGCACTAGGATGTTCTGGAATTTTACTGACTGCAAAATGGATGGCTATGCGGGAAGGAAGGGTTAAATTGTAGGTTCAATGGTTGGCACAACACTGTGGGCTGAAGGGCCTGTAATTACGGACCTCTTCTATGTTCCATGTTCTGAACACGCGATCAGAACTCAGCTCAAACTCCAGGCAGCCAGGATCTGCTAATGAGGCTCGGTTCTGCTGTGTGTTCCTAGGCTGTTTCTGAACCTTGTAAAAATAGGTTGCTAATAAATAAATATTTGTCCTATAAAAGTAAAACTGTAACAGTGAAGGAAAAATTACTTGGCACCAGAGGCAGTTGTACAGGGAGAGACAGAGCTAATAGATCAGGGAGGGGCAGACTCATGCATCAGGGCATCAGTAGTGATGCCACAGCTGTTGTGTTTTGTAATTTCAGAAGAAAAACATGGGAGCCAGGAAAACGTGTCCACTTCGTTCTTTAGTGAGGTGCTCATGTATGATGTGGTGGCGTAATAATGTATCCATTCAAATACTTCTTACATATAACCCGTAACGAATTATGCAAGTAAACGAAGGATGCATAATCAAATAATATATTTACAATAACGCTCAAATATTAAATACACAACACTCTTGGCTTAGCTATAAACTTCAACTCAAATGTATAGACACACACACACACACACACACACACACACACACACTCACACACACACACACACACACACACACACACACACACACACACACACACACACACACACACACACACACACACACACACACACACACACACACACACACACTATATATAATACCACTACTATATAGGCACACAGCACAATAAACTTTAAATTGTCCCATTCAGCTCTAATTTCTTATGCTTGTGGGATAACGCCTTTCCTGACGGAGGTGGTGGTGGGGGGGGGGGGGTGCGGTGGAGGTGTGGGCAGTCACTCTGCTTGGCAGGTGAGGCTTGTGGCTGTGAAACAATCTCAGGTTCTGGAGCGTCCTCCGTGGTGGCTGTAGGAGTTGACTCTGGGACTGTAGGAAGTGGTTCTGAAAGCTCTGGCACCTTTCTTCTTTGCTCTCCTCAGCTGATCAGTGTGTCCTCTCCAAATGACATCAGACACAATCTCCATTGGGTAGAGTGTTCCAGTTCTGTCATTAATCTTTCCAAGTACCCAGATTTGATCACCTCAGTAGTCCCTCGCCAGGACTGAAACATCCTCCCTCCTTGTTTGAGGATGCCTCAATTTGTCTCAGCTGTTTGTCCTGAGACTGGCTTTGAGGAGATCCAAGCGCGAACACAAGGGATGGCCCAGGATCAGCATGGCGGGTGAGCTGTTGTTTGTGGAGTGGGCTGCATTGTGATATGCAAGGTGGGAACTGGCGAGTTTCTGACTCATTGTCAGTGTCAGTGAGCTCTGTTCTGCTGACAGTGCATTCTTTAGATCTTGGACAAACCTTTTTCCGAGCCTGTTGTAGCTGGGTGGCACGGTGCAGATGTGATCTGTCTTATTCCATTCATTTTCAGGAATGACTGAATCTATTCTGCAACAAACTGTGGTCTGTTGGGTTGTGTATTTAATATATCAGCAACATTTGAATAGTCTTGTTTGTTTCAAGAATTCATTATGTGCTATATGTATGTGTGTTGCATATATCAGCATGTTACCGTGTGATACGTGCGTCCTTTGCTTAAAGCAAATATGCAGTTAGACTCTTGTTTACGACTTCCATGTCTTTCTTTGAATTAGATAAAATGTTCTGAAGTTACAAAAGTTAACACATTGTCATTGACGAAGTGCTCTGGAACACCAGTCCTTGAGCGAGGTGTGGTGGAGTTTATTAGGATCACTTCTGGACACTTTGTAGCTGCTACAAAGAAATATGTGCCCATGAATGGTCCGAAAAAATCCGCTCGAATCCTTTCCCAGGGCAATGCAGGCCATTCCCAGGGATGGAGAGGCGCTGCTCTTGACATCTTCTGGACGTGTTGCCATCCCGAACATTGCATGGCAAGCTGCTCGATCACAGGCCACCAGACAAAAAATTTCAAGGCAACATGTTAGTGCAAATGGTGGATTCTAGCTACATAAGACTTTTGCACAGTACTGTATATGACTTCTGATCGGGGAAAAAGGCTGCAGGACATTCTGGAAAGGGAATGGGAGGGTGAACAGCCAGTGGTCGTGGTGCACATAGGTACCAACGATATAGGTAAAAAACGGGATGAGGTCCTACAAGGTGAATTCAGGGAGTTAGGAGATAAACTAAAAAGTAGGACCACAAAGGTAATAATCTCTGGATTACTACCAGTGCCACGTGCTAGTCAGAGTAGAAATAGGAGGATATTTCAGTTGAATACTTGGCTTGAAAAATGGTGTAAGGGGGAGGGATTCAAATTCCTGGGGCACTGGAACCAGTTCTGGGGGAGGTGGGACCAGTACAAACAGGACAGTCTGCACCTGGGCTGGACTGGAACCAATGTCCTAGGGGGAGCATTTGCTACTGCTGTTCAGGAGGCTTTAAACTAATGTGGCAGGGGGATGGGAACAAGTGCAGAGAGACAGAGGGGTGTAAAATGAGGGGAGAAGCAAAAAGTAGTAAGGTGAAAAGTAAAAGTGGCAGGCAGGCACATCCAGGGCAAAAAACAAAAAGAGCCACTTTTCAACATAATTGTATAAGGGCTAAGAGTGTTGTAAAAACAAGCCTGAAGGCTTTGTGTGTCAATGCGAGGAGCATTCATAACAAGGTGGATGAATTGAATGTGCAGATAGTTATTAATGAATATGATATAGTTGGGATCACAGAGACATGGCTCCAGGGTGACCAAGGATGGGAGGTCAACATCCAGGGATATTCAATATTCAGGAGGGATAGACAGGAAAGAAAAGGAGGTGGGGTAGCATTGCTGGTTAGAGAGGAGATTAACGCAACAGAAAGGAAGGACATTAGCCTGGAGGCTGTGGAATCGATATGGGTAGAGCTGCATAACACTAAGGGGCAGAAAACACTGGTGGGAGTTGTGTACAGGCCACCTAACTGTAGTAGTGAGGTTGGGGATGGCATTAAACAAGAAATTAGAAATGCGTACAATAAAGGAACTGTAGTTATAATGGGTGACTTCAATCTACATATAGATTGGGTGAACCAAATTGGTAAGGGTGCTGAGGAAGAGGATTTCTTGGAATGTATGCGGGATGGTTTTCTGAACCAAAATGTCGAGGAACCAACTAGAGAGCAGACGATTCTAGATTGGGTATTGAGCAATGAGGAAGGGTTAGTTAGCAATCTTGTCGTGCAAGGCCCCTTGGGTAAGAGTGACCATAATATGGTGGAATTCTTCATCAAGATGGAGAGTGACATAGTTAATTCAGAAACAAAGGTTCTGAACTTAAAGAAGGGTAACTTTGAAGGTATGAGACGTGAATTAGCTAAGATAGACTGGCAAATGATACTTAAAGGGTTGACAGTGGATATGCAATGGCAAGCATTTAAAGATCGCATGGATGAACTACAACAATTGTTCATCCCAGTTTGGCAAAAGAATAAACCAGGGAAGTAGTGCACCCGTGGCTGACAAGGGAAATTAGGGATAGTATCAAGTCCAAAGAAGAAACATATAAATTAGCAAAAAAAAAGCGGCACACCTGAGGACTGGGAGAAATTCAGAGACCAGCAGAGGAGGACAAAGGGCTTAATTAGGAAAGGAAAAAAGATTATGAGAGAAAGCTGGCAGGGAACATAAAAACTGACTGTAAAAGCTTTTATAGATACGTGAAAAGAAAAAGACTGGTCAAGACAAATGTAGGTTCTTTACAGTCAGAAGCAGGTGAATTGATGATAGGGAACAAAGACATGGCAGACCAATTGAATAACTACTTTGGTTCTGTCTTCACTAAGGAGGACATAAATAATCTTCCGGAAATAGTAGGGGACCGAGGGTCTAGTGAGATGGAGGAACTGAGAGAAATACATGTTAGTCGGAAAGTGGTGTTAGGTAAATTGAAGGGATTAAAGGCAGATAAATCCCCAGGGCCAGATGGTCTGCATCCCAGAGTGCTTAAGGAAGTAGCCCAAGAAATAGTGGATGCATTAGTGATAATTTTTCAAAACTCCTTAGATTCTGGATTAGTTCCTGAGGATTGGAGGGAGGCTAATGTAACCCCACTTTTTAAAAAAGGAGGGAGAGAGAAACCGGGGAATTATAGACCAGTTAGCCTGACATCGGTGGTGGGGAAAATGCTAGAGTCGGTTATCAAAGATGTGATAACAGCACATTTGGAAAGAGGTGAAATCATCAGACAAAGTCAACATGGATTTGTGAAAGGAAAATCATATCTGACGAATCTTATAGAATTTTTTGAAGATGTAACTAGTAGAGTGGATAGGGGAGAGCCAGTGGATGTGGTATATTTAGATTTTCAAAAGGCTTTTGACAAGGTCCCACACAGGAGATTAGTGTGCAAACTCAAAGCACATGGAATTGGGGGTATGGTATTGATGTGGATAGAGAATTGGTTGGCAGACAGGAAGCAAAGAGTGGGAGTAAACGGGACCTTTTCAGAATGGCAGGCAGTGACTAGTGGGGTACCGCAAGGCTCAGTGCTGGGACCCCAGTTGTTTACAATATATATTAATGATTTAGTCGAGGGAATTAAATGCAGCATCTCCAAGTTTGCAGATGACACGAAGCTGGGCGGAGGTGTTAGCTGTGAGGAGGATACTAAGAGGATGCAGGGTGACTTGGATAGGTTAGGTGAGTGGGCAAATTCATGGCAGATGCAACTTAATGTGGATAAATGTGAGGTTATCCACTTTGGTTGCAAGAACAGGAAAACAGATTATTATCTGAACGGTGGCCGATTAGGAAAAGGGGAGATGCAATGAGACCTGGGTGTCATTTTACACCAGTCATTGAAGGTGGGCATGCAGGTACAGCAGGCGGTGAAAAAGGCAAATGGTATGTTGGCATTGTTATGCCCTCGGCCCCCTCCTTTGTGAGAATCGCAAGAGTCCTAGTCAAGAGGGGGGGTCAACTGACCCAAGAGGGGAAGAGACGTGCTGAATAGACACAGGAAATGGGAGAGAAAGAGAGAGACGTGCGGAAGACCACGTTCTCCCGAGAAGCAGAATAAAGGCGACATTGACTATTGTCTCATGGAGACCATGTGAAAAGCCCTCGGGCAAAGTGGGCTGGTTGAGAGAGAGATCGTATCACCTGCAACCTGATTGACACCTGCGATCCCGTGAAGAAGTATAAAGGAGGGTCTGAGGGGGGGACAACCCTCAGACGCACCCAGGAGACACCAAGGAAGCACGATACCGATTCCCGTGGGAGCGGGAAGGCATTTTGAAGGAAGCCACGTGCGTCAGATTCCAAATTTTGAATCTGTGGCTAGAACCAATGGAAGACTGCTTTTAACTAACAACGGGGAAGCCTGCTCCCCTGATTCCAAGGATTTGCTCTGTAAAGACAACGGGCAAGTGTTTATCCTTTCTCAACCATCTCTCTCTCTCCACAACGTGAAATCCCAGCGGTTCCCAAAAGGGAAAAGCCTGCAAACTTCTGAGTGACTCTTTATATTTCAATTGGACTCAGTATTACCCCTAGACAACTATAGAGCTTATTTCTGATTGATTATTATTACACCGGTGTTTTGGATTGAGTTTTTGACGATGTATATGATCTGAATGTTTTGTATTAACCATGCGTTTGTGCCCCTTTTTGAATAAAACATTTGAAAATAGTAGCATCCGACTCAGCTGATCCCGCTATCTTTGCTGGTAAGTTACCTGGTTACGAGGTTACGTAACAGCATCCATAGCAAAAGGATTTGAGTACAGGAGCAGGGAGGTTCTACTGCAGTTGTACAAGGCCGCACCTAGAATATTGTGTGCAGTTTTGGTCCCCCTAATCTGAGGAAAGACATTCTTGCCATAGAGGGAGTACAAAGAAGGTTCACCAGATTGATTCCTGGGATGGCAGGACTTTCATATGAAGAAAGACTGGATCGACTAGGCTTATACTCACTGGAATTTAGAAGATTGAGGGGGGATCTTATTGAAACATATAAAATTCTAAAGGGATTGGACAGGCTAGATGCAGGAAGATTGTTTCCAATGTTGGGGAAGTCCAGAGCGAGGGGTCACAGTTTAAGGATAAAGGGGAAGCCTTTTAGGACCGAGATGAGGAAAAACTTCTTCACACAGAGAGTGGTGAATCTGTGGAATTCTCTGCCACAGGAAACAGTTGAGGCCGGTTCATTGGCTATATTTAAGAGGAAGTTAGATATGGCCCTTGTGGCTAAAGGGATCGGGGGGTATGGAGAGAAAGCAGGTACAGGGTTCTGAGTTGGATGATCAGCCATGATCATACTGAATGGCGGTGCAGGCTCGAAGGGCCGAATGGCCTACTCCTGCACCTATTTTCTATGTTTCTATGTTTCTAAATGCAACAAGGAGAGACTGAGTAATGACTGGTCGTTAATGTAACGTTTTATGTGATTTCTTATGTATTAAGGCCCATATAAATCCTGACACCGGGGTCTTGATCACCATACTGTCACCATACCTGGGAATTCTCTGCATCTGACCCAGAGTCACAGGAGTTCCTCGTCTTTAAGGAAGTTCAGATGAAGATGCTGCATGGATGGCATCACCTCGGCTGGCATTTTAACTTTTGACTGTGGCCCTATCCCAGGCAAAATGTGGCTCCCTGGTGTTGCTCTGCTGCCCTGTTTAAAGTTTGCCCCCTGTAAAACAGGCAGTTTGCCAGCCAACAGTCACTGAGGATCCCACAGGAGGGCGATCTCCCACAAGCTGCTCCCAAGTGCCTGGCCACAAACCAGGCACGCCCAGGATCCTCTTCAGTTTGCGTATAAGGAGAAGGTGGGAGTGGAGGATGCTATCACGTATTTGCTGCACAAATCACTCTCTCACCTAGATGGGGTCAGTTGTGCTGTGAGGATTACATTCCTTGACTTCTCTAGTGCCTTTAACACCATCCAGCCCAAGATCTTAAGGCACAAACTAACGGAGATGGGAGTAGACTCTCACATGGTGGATTGGATAGTGGACTACTTGACAGATAGACCTCAGTATGTGCGGTTGGGAGACTGTAGGTCTGACACAGTGGTCAGCAGCACAGGGGCGCCGCAGGGAACCGTACTCTCTCCGGTCCTGTTCACCCTGTACACATCAGACTTCCAATATAACTCGGAGTCCTGCCATGTGCAGAAGTTCGCTGATGACACGGCCATAGTGGGGTATGTCAGGAATGGACAGGAGGAGGAGTATAGGAAACTGATACAGGACTTTGTGATATGGTGCAACTCAAACTACCTGCGTCTCAATATCACCAAGACCAAGGAGATGGTGGTGGACTTTAGGAGATCTAGGCCTCATATGGAGCCAGTGATCATTAATGGAGAATGTGTGGAGCAGGTTAAGACCTACAAGTATCTGGGAGTACAGTTAGACGAGAAGCTAGACTGGACTGCCAACACAGATGCCTTGTGCAGGAAGGCACAGAGTCGACTGTACTTCCTTAGAAGGTTGGCGTCATTCAATGTCTGTAGTGAGATGCTGAAGATGTTCTATAGGTCAGTTGTGGAGAGCGCCCTCTTCTTTGTGGTGGCGTGTTGGGGAGGAAGCATTAAGAAGAGGGACGCCTCACGTCTTAATAAGCTGGTAAGGAAGGCGGGCTCTGTCGTGGGCAAAGTACTGGAGAGTTTAACATCGGTAGCTGAGCGAAGGGCGCTGAGTAGGCTACGGTCAATTATGGAAAACTCTGAACATCCTCTACATAGCACCATCCAGAGACAGAGAAGCAGTTTCAGCGACAGGTTACTATCAATGCAATGCTCCTCAGACAGGATGAAGAGGTCAATACTCCCCAATGCCATTAGGCTTTACAATTCAACCGCCAGGACTTAAGAACTTTTTAAAAGCTATTATTAATGCTTTTTGAGATAGTGATTTAGATGCATATCATATTTTTTTACTGAGTTAAGTATTGTATGTAATTAGTTTTGCTACAACAAGTGTATGGGACATTGGAAAAAAAGTTGAATTTCCCCATGGGGATGAATAAAGTATCTATCTATCTATCTATCTATCTATCAAGTATCTGGTAAATTTGGATGCTTTCCCTCAGTAGTCTGGGTGTACTGGTTTCACCGAAGGATTTGTACACCAGAGGTGTGAGGTGGAATGATACGTTGACAGTCACATCTGCTTTGATCTCATTAAATGTCTGACTGAGCAACAGAGTGAAACCTTTCTCCTGCTCTTAGCTCACACACATATACGCTCATTGGCAACTATATAATGCAAATATCTAATCAACCAATCAGGTGGCAGAAGCCCTAACCATGCAGACCTGGTCAAGAGGTTCACTTGCTGTTCTGACGAACATTAGAACGGGGAAGAAATCTGACCGTGGAATGATTGTTGGTGCCAGATGGGGTGGTTTGAGTATCTCAGGAACTGCACAATGGTCTCTAGAGTTCACAGAGAATGGCGCTGTCTATTTAAGTGTTGAAGTACTCCTAAATGTAGCAGCACATCGATGTAGTTATAAAGAAGGCAGGACAGCGGCTATACTTCAGTAGGAGTGATGCACTATCAATAACTCCAAAAGACTGGAAGTAGAGTAAATACTGAAAGGCTTTTATTAGCAGTAAAACGGAGCACATCCGTGTCGGATGACTTCCCTGGACTGTGGGAGGAGCAGTGACACAATCACCTTTATCCAGGGGTCTGTGGGAGGAGCCACAGGAGCAGTCAGCAGAGGGGCGTGTCCAGACAATATACATGGTTTACCAAGGAACTTGAAGAGATTTGCTATGTCAACAAATACACTCAAAGACTTCTATAGATGCACCATGGACAGCATTCGGACAGGCTGCATCACTGTCTGGTGTGGGGGGTGCAGGGCTACTGCACAGGACTGAAAGAAGCTACAGGGAGTTGTAAATTTAGTCGGCTCTATCTTGGGTACTAGCCTACAAAGTACCCAGGACATCTTTAGGGAGCGGTGCCTCAGAAAGGTAGCATCCATTATTAAGGATCTCTAGCACCCAGGGCATGCCCTTTTCTCACTGTTACCATCAGGTAGGAGGTACAGAAACCTGAAGGCACACACTCAGTGATTCAGGAACAGCTTCTGCTCTACTGCTGTCCGATTCTGAAATGGATATTGAATCCTTGAACACAACCTCACTTTTTAAATATATATTATTTCTGTTTTTTTGCACAATTTTTAATCTATTCAATATAATTTATACTGTAATTTATTTATTTATTATTTTTTTCCTCGACATTATGATTTGCATTGAACTGCTGCTGCTAAGTTAACAAATTTCATGACACATGATAATAAACCTGATTCTGATAATTAGAACCATAGAACATTACAGCACTGAAACAGGCCTTTGGCCCTTTTTGGTCTTGAACCATTTTTCTGCCTAGTCCCACTGACCTGCACCTGGCCCATATCCCTCCATACACCTCTCATCCATGTACCTGTCCAAGTTTTTCTTAAATGTTAAAAGTGAGCCCGCATTCACCACTTCATCTGGCAGCTCATTCCACACTCCCACCACTCTCTGTGTGAAGAAGCCCACCTTAATGTTACCTTTAAACTTTTCCCCCTTCACCCTTAACCCATAACCTCTGGTTTTTTTCTCCCCTAGCCTCAGTGGAAAAAGCCTGCTTACATTCACTCTATCTATACCCATCATAATTTTATATACCTCTATCAAATCACCCCTCATTCTCCTATGCTCCAGGGAATAAAGTCCTAACCTATTCAACCTTTCTCTGTAACTCAGTTTCTCAAGACCCGGCAACATCTTTGTAAACCTTCTCTGCACTCTTTCAACCTTATTAATATCCTTCCTGTAATTAGGTGACCAAAACTGCACACAATACTCCAAATTCAGTCTCACCAATGTCTTATACAACCTCACCATAACATTCCAACTCTTATACTCAACACTTTGATTTATAAAGGCCAATTGTATTTGATTCTGCCACCTCCTTAAGAGCATGTTCCAGATGTTAACCATTCTGGGTAAAGAACGTTTTCCCTCAGATCCCCTATAAAATTCTTTCCTCTTATCTTAAACCTATGCCCTGATTTCTGATACCCCTACCATGGGGAGAGATTCTGACTATCGAGGCCTATTTGTCCCTCTCGTAACTTTATATACATTTATCAAGGCCCTCTCAACCTCTCCGCTCCAGGGCAAGCAAGCCCAGCCTCTCCAATCTGCAACATCAGCCCTGGAAACATCCTTGTGCTGGAGGAACTCAGCTGGTCAGGCAGCATCCATGGAGATGAATAAACAGTTCAGAGTTCGGGTCAAGATCCTTCATCAGGACTGAAAAGGAAGAGGGCAGGTGAAAGAGTAGCTGGGAGGTGATAGGTGAAGCCAGGTGAAGGGGAAGGCGGGTGGATGGGGGAAGAGGGGAGCTGGGGGGTGATAGGTGAAGCCAGGTGAAGGGGAAGGCGGGTGGATGGGGGAAGAGGGGAGCTGGGAGGTGATAGGTGAAGCCAGGTGAGAGGAAGGCAGGTGGATGGGGGAAGAGGGGAGCTGGGAGGTGATAGGTGAAGCCAGGTGAAGGGGAAGGCGGGTGGATGGGGGAAGAGGGGAGCTGGGAGGTGATAGGTGAAGCCAGATGAAGGGGAAGGCGGGTGGATGGGGGAAGAGGGGAGCTGGGAGGTGATAGGTGAAGCCAGGTGAAGGGGAAGGCGGGTGGATGGGGGAAGAGGGGAGCTGGGGGGTGATAGGTGAAGCCAGGTGAGAGGAAGACAGGTGGATGGGGGAAGAGGGGAGCTGGGAGGTGATAGGTGAAGCCAGGTGAGAGGAAGGCAGGTGGATGGGGGAAGAGGGGAGCTGGGAGGTGATAGGTGAAGCCAGGTGAAGGGGAAGGCGGGTGGATGGGGGAAGAGGGGAGCTGGGAGGTGATAGGTGAAGCCAGGTGAAGGGGAAGGCGGGTGCATGGGGGAAGAGGGAGCTGGGGGGTGATAGGTGAAGCCAGGTGAGAGGAAGACAGGTGGATGGGGGAAGAGGGGAGCTGGGAGGTGATAGGTGAAGCCAGGTGAGAGGAAGGCAGGTGGATGGGGGAAGAGGGGAGCTGGGAGGTGATAGGTGAAGCCAGGTGAAGGGGAAGGCGGGTGGATGGGGGAAGAGGGGAGCTGGGAGGTGATAGGTGAAGCCAGATGAAGGGGAAGGCGGGTGGATGGGGGAAGAGGGGAGCTGGGAGGTGATAGGTGAAGCCAGGTGAAGGGGAAGGCGGGTGGATGGGGGAAGAGGGGAGCTGGGGGGTGAAGCCAGGTGAAGGGGAAGGCGGGTGGATGGGGGAAGAGGGGAGCTGGGAGGTGATAGGTGAAGCCAGGTGAAGGGGAAGGCGGGTGAATGGGGGAAGAGGGGAGCTGGGAGGTGATAGGTGAAGCCAGGTGAGGGGAAGGCGGGTGGATGGGGGAAGAGGGGAACTGGGGGGTGATAGGAGAAGCCAGGTGAAGGGGAAGGCGGGTGGATGGGGGAAGAGGGGAGCTGGGGGGGGTGAAGCCAGGTGAGGGGAAGGCGGGTGGATGGGGGAAGAGGGGAGCTGGGAGGTGATAGGTGAAGCCAGGTGAAGGGGAAGGCGGGTGGATGGGGGAAGAGGGGAGCTGGGAGGTGATAGGTGAAGCCAGATGAAGGGGAAGGCGGGGTGGATGGGGGAAGAGGGGAGCTGGGAGGTGATAGGTGAAGCCAGGTGAAGGGGAAGGCGGGTGGATGGGGGAAGAGGGGAGCTGGGGGGTGAAGCCAGGTGAAGGGGAAGGCGGGTGGATGGGGGAAGAGGGGAGCTGGGAGGGTGATAGGTGAAGCCAGGTGAAGGGGAAGGCGGGTGAATGGGGGAAGAGGGGAGCTGGGAGGTGATAGGTGAAGCCAGGTGAGGGGAAGGCGGGTGGATGGGGGAAGAGGGGAACTGGGGGGTGATAGGAGAAGCCAGGTGAAGGGGAAGGCGGGTGGATGGGGGAAGAGGGGAGCTGGGGGGGTGAAGCCAGGTGAGGGGAAGGCGGGTGGATGGGGGAAGAGGGGAGCTGGGAGGTGATAGATGAAGCCAGGTGAAGGGGAAGGCGGGTGGATGGGGGAAGAGGGGAACTGGGAGGTGATAGGAGAAGCCAGGTGAAGGGGAAGGCGGGTGGATGGGGGAAGAGGGGAGCTGGGGGGGTGAAGCCAGGTGAGGGGAAGGCGGGTGGATGGGGGAAGAGGGGAACTGGGAGGTGATAGGAGAAGCCAGGTGAAGGGGAAGGCGGGTGGATGGGGGAAGAGGGGAGCTGGGGGGGTGAAGTCAGGTGAAGGGGAAGGCGGGTGGGTGGGGGAAGAGGGGAGCTGGGGGGGTGAAGCCAGGTGAGGGGAAGGCGGGTGGATGGGGGAAGAGGGGAGCTGGGAGGTGATAGATGAAGCCAGGTGAAGGGGAAGGCGGGTGGATGGGGGAAGAGGGGAACTGGGAGGTGATAGGAGAAGCCAGGTGAAGGGGAAGGCGGGTGGATGGGGGAAGAGGGGAGCTGGGGGGGTGAAGCCAGGTGAGGGGAAGGCGGGTGGATGGGGGAAGAGGGGAACTGGGAGGTGATAGGAGAAGCCAGGTGAAGGGGAAGGCGGGTGGATGGGGGAAGAGGGGAGCTGGGGGGGTGAAGTCAGGTGAAGGGGAAGGCGGGTGGGTGGGGGAAGAGGGGAGCTGGGAGGTGATAGGTGAAGCCAGGTGAAGGGGAAGGCGGGTGGATGGGGGAAGAGGGGAGCTGGGGGGTGATAGGTGAAGCCAGGTGAAGGGGAAGGCGGGTGGATGGGGGAAGAGGGGAGCTGGGAGGTGATAGGTGAAGCCAGGTGAAGGGGAAGGCGGGTGGATGGGGGAAGAGGGGAGCTGGGAGGTGATAGGTGAAGCCAGGTGAAGGGGAAGGCGGGTGGATGGGGGAAGAGGGGAGCTGGGAGGTGATAGGTGAAGCCAGGTGAAGGGGAAGGCGGGTGGATGGGGGAAGAGGGGAGCTGGGAGGTGATAGGTGAAGCCAGGTGAAGGGGAAGGCGGGTGGATGGGGGAAGAGGGGAGCTGGGAGGTGATAGGTGAAGCCAGGTGAGGGGAAGGCAGGTGGGTGGGGGAAGAGGGGAGCTGGGGGGTGATAGGTGAAGCCAGGTGAGGGGAAGGCAGGTGGATGGGGGAAGAGGGGAGCTGGGAGGTGATAGGTGAAGCCAGGTGAGGGGAAGGCAGGTGGGTGGGGGAAGAGGGGAGCTGGGAGGTGATAGGTGAAGCCAGGTGAGGGGAAGGCAGGTGGGTGGGGGAAGAGGGGAGCTGGGAGGTGATAGGTGAAGCCAGGTGAGGGGAAGGCAGGTGGATGGGGGAAGAGGGGAGCTGGGAGGTGATAGGTGAAGCCAGGTGAGGGGAAGGCAGGTGGATGGGGGAAGAGGGGAGCTGGGGGGTGAAGCCAGATGAAGGGGAAGGCGGGTGGATGGGGGAAGAGGGGAGCAGGGGGGGTGAAGCCAGGTGAGGGGAAGGCGGGTGGATGGGGGAAGAGGGGAGCTGGGAGGTGATAGGTGAAGCCAGGTGAAGGGGAAGGCGGGTGGATGGGGGAAGAGGGGAACTGGGAGGTGATAGGTGAAGCCAGGTGAAGGGGAAGGCGGGTGGATGGGGGAAGAGGGGAGCTGGGGGGTGAAGCCAGGTGAAGGGGAAGGCGGGTGGATGGGGGAAGAGGGGAGCTGGGAGGTGATAGGTGAAGCCAGGTGAAGGGGAAGGCGGGTGGATGGGGGAAGAGGGGAACTGGGGGGGTGAAGCCAGGTGAAGGGGAAGGCAGGTGGATGGGGGAAGAGGGGAGCTGGGGGGGTGAAGCCAGGTGAAGGGGAAGGCGGGTGGATGGGGGAAGAGGGGAGCTGGGGGTTGATAGGTGAAGCCAGGTGAAGGGGAAGGCGGGTGGATGGGGGAAGAGGGGAGCTGGGGGGTGATAGGTGAAGCCAGGTGAAGGGGAAGGCGGGTGGATGGGGGAAGAGAGGAGCTGGGGGGTGATAGGTGAAGCCAGGTGAAGGGGAAGGCGGGTGGATGGGGGAAGAGGGGATCTGGGGGGGTGAAGCCAGGTGAAGGGGAAGGCAGGTGGATGGGGGAAGAGGGGAGCTGGGGGGGTGAAGCCAGGTGAAGGGGAAGGCGGGTGGATGGGGGAAGAGGGGAGCTGGGAGGTGATAGGTGAAGCCAGGTGAAGGGGAAGGCAGGTGGATGGGGGAAGAGGGGAGCTGGGGGGTGAAGTCAGGTGAAGGGGAAGGCGGGTGGATGGGGGAAGAGGTGAGCTGGGAGGTGATAGGTGAAGCCAGGTGAAGGGGAAGGCAGGTGGATGGGGGAAGAGGGGAGCTGGGGGGTGAAGCCAGGTGAAGGGGAAGGCAGGTGGATGGGGGAAGAGGGGAGCTGGGAGGTGATAGGTGAAGCCAGGTGAAGGGGAAAGCGGGTGGATGGGGGAAGAGGGGAGCTGGGGGGTGAAGCCAGGTGAAGGGGAAGGCAGGTGGATGGGGGAAGAGGGGAGCTGGGAGGTGAAGCCAGGTGAAGGGGAAGGCAGGTGGATGGGGGAAGAGGGGAGCTGGGGGGTGAAGCCAGGTGAAGGGGAAGGCAGGTGGATGGGGGAAGAGGGGAGCTGGGGGGGTGAAGCCAGGTGAAGGGGAAGGCGGGTGGATGGGGGAAGAGGGGAGCTGGGAGGTGATAGGTGAAGTCAGGTGAAGGGGAAGGCAGGTGGATGGGGGAAGAGGGGAGCTGGGGGGGTGAAGCCAGGTGAAGGGGAAGGCGGGTGGATGGGGGAAGAGGGGAGCTGGGGGGGTGAAGCCAGGTGAAGGGGAAGGCAGGTGGATGGGGGAAGAGGGGAGCTGGGGGGGTGAAGCCAGGTGAAGGGGAAGGCGGGTGGATGGGGGAAGAGGGGAACTGGGAGGTGATAGGTGAAGCCAGGTGAGGGGGAAGGCAGGTGGATGGGGGAAGAGGGGAGCTGGGAGGTGATAGGTGAAGCCAGGTGAAGGGGAAGGCGGGTGGATGGGGGAAGAGGGGAGCTGGGAGGTGATAGGTGAAGCCAGGTGAGGGGAAGGCGGGTGGATTGGGGAAGAGGGGAGCTGGGGGGGTGAAGCCAGGTTAAGGGGAAGGCAGGTGGATGGGGGAAGAGGGGAGCTGGGGGGTGAAGCCAGGTGAAGGGGAAGGCGGGTGGATGGGGGAAGAGGGGAGCTGGGGGCTGAAGCCAGGTGAAGGGGAAGGCGGGTGGATGGGGGAAGAGGGGAGCTGGGAGGTGATAGGTGAAGCCAGGTTAAGGGGAAGGCGGGTGGATGGGGGAAGAGGGTAGCTGGGAGGTGATAGGTGAAGCCAGGTGAAGGGGAAGGCGGGTGGATTGGGGAAGAGGGTAGCTGGGAGGTGATAGGTGAAGTCAGGTGAAGGGGAAGGCGGGTGGATGGGGGAAAAGGGGATCTGGGGGGTGATAGGTGAAGCCAGGTGAAGGGGAAGGCGGGTGGATGGGGGAAGAGGGGAGCTGGGAGGTGATAGGTGAAGTCAGGTGAGGGGAAGGCAGGTGGATGGGGGAAGAGGGGAGCTGGGGGGTGAAGCCAGGTGAAGGGGAAGGCGGGTGGATGGGGGAAGAGGGGAGCTGGGAGGTGAAGCCAGGTGAGGGGAAGGCGGGTGGATGGGGGAAGAGGGGAGCTGGGAGGTGATAGGTGAAGCCAGGTGAAGGGGAAAGCAGGTGGATGGGGGAAGGGGGGAGCTGGGAGGTGATAGGTGAAGCCAGGTGAAGGGGAAGGCGGGTGGATGGGGGAAGAGGGGAGCTGGGAGGTGATAGGTGAAGTCAGGTGAGGGGAAGGCAGGTGGATGGGGGAAGAGGGGAGCTGGGGGGGGTGAAGCCAGGTGAAGCGGAAGGCGGGTGGATGGGGGAAGAGGGGAGCTGGGAGGTGATAGGTGAAGCCAGGTGTAGGGGAAGGCGGGTGGGTGGGGGGAAGAGGGGAGCTGGGAGGTGATAGGTGAAGCCAGGTGAGGGGAAGGCAGGTGGGTGGGGGAAGAGGGGAGCTGGGGGGTGAAGCCAGATGAAGGGGAAGGCGGGTGGATGGGGGAAGAGGGGAGCAGGGGGGGTGAAGCCAGGTGAGGGGAAGGCGGGTGGATGGGGGAAGAGGGGAGCTGGGAGGTGATAGGTGAAGCCAGGTGAAGGGGAAGGCGGGTGGATGGGGGAAGAGGGGAACTGGGAGGTGATAGGTGAAGCCAGGTGAAGGGGAAGGCGGGTGGATGGGGGAAGAGGGGAGCTGGGGGGTGATGCCAGGTGAAGGGGAAGGCGGGTGGATGGGGGAAGAGGGGAGCTGGGAGGTGATAGGTGAAGCCAGGTGAAGGGGAAGGCGGGTGGATGGGGGAAGAGGGGAACTGGGGGGGTGAAGCCAGGTGAAGGGGAAGGCAGGTGGATGGGGGAAGAGGGGAGCTGGGGGGGTGAAGCCAGGTGAAGGGGAAGGCGGGTGGATGGGGGAAGAGGGGAGCTGGGGGGTGATAGGTGAAGCCAGGTGAAGGGGAAGGCGGGTGGATGGGGGAAGAGGGGAGCTGGGGGGTGATAGGTGAAGCCAGGTGAAGGGGAAGGCGGGTGGATGGGGGAAGAGAGGAGCTGGGGGGTGATAGGTGAAGCCAGGTGAAGGGGAAGGCGGGTGGATGGGGGAAGAGGGGATCTGGGGGGGTGAAGCCAGGTGAAGGGGAAGGCAGGTGGATGGGGGAAGAGGGGAGCTGGGGGGGTGAAGCCAGGTGAAGGGGAAGGCGGGTGGATGGGGGAAGAGGGGAGCTGGGAGGTGATAGGTGAAGCCAGGTGAAGGGGAAGGCAGGTGGATGGGGGAAGAGGGGAGCTGGGGGGTGAAGTCAGGTGAAGGGGAAGGCGGGTGGATGGGGGAAGAGGTGAGCTGGGAGGTGATAGGTGAAGCCAGGTGAAGGGGAAGGCAGGTGGATGGGGGAAGAGGGGAGCTGGGGGGTGAAGCCAGGTGAAGGGGAAGGCAGGTGGATGGGGGTAGAGGGGAGCTGGGAGGTGAAGCCAGGTTAAGGGGAAGGCGGGTGGATGGGGGAAGAGGGGAGCTGGGAGGTGATAGGTGAAGCCAGGTGAAGGGGGAAAGCGGGTGGATGGGGGAAGAGGGGAGCTGGGGGGTGAAGCCAGGTGAAGGGGAAGGCAGGTGGATGGGGGAAGAGGGGAGCTGGGAGGTGAAGCCAGGTGAAGGGGAAGGCAGGTGGATGGGGGAAGAGGGGAGCTGGGGGGTGAAGCCAGGTGAAGGGGAAGGCAGGTGGATGGGGGAAGAGGGGAGCTGGGGGGGTGAAGCCAGGTGAAGGGGAAGGCGGGTGGATGGGGGAAGAGGGGAGCTGGGAGGTGATAGGTGAAGTCAGGTGAAGGGGAAGGCAGGTGGATGGGGGAAGAGGGGAGCTGGGGGGGTGAAGCCAGGTGAAGGGGAAGGCGGGTGGATGGGGGAAGAGGGGAGCTGGGGGGGTGAAGCCAGGTGAAGGGGAAAGCGGGTGGATGGGGGAAGAGGGGAGCTGGGGGGTGAAGCCAGGTGAAGGGGAAGGCAGGTGGATGGGGGAAGAGGGGAGCTGGGGGGGTGAAGCCAGGTGAAGGGGAAGGCGGGTGGATGGGGGAAGAGGGGAGCTGGGGGGGTGAAGCCAGGTGAAGGGGAAGGCGGGTGGATGGGGGAAGAGGGGAGCTGGGAGGTGATAGGTGAAGCCAGGTGAAGGGGAAGGCAGGTGGATGGGGGAAGAGGGGAGCTGGGGGGTGAAGTCAGGTGAAGGGGAAGGCGGGTGGATGGGGGAAGAGGGGAGCTGGGAGGTGATAGGTGAAGCCAGGTGAAGGGGAAGGCAGGTGGATGGGGGAAGAGGGGAGCTGGGGGGTGAAGCCAGGTGAAGGGGAAGGCAGGTGGATGGCGGAAGAGGGGAGCTGGGAGGTGATAGGTGAAGCCAGGTGAAGGGGAAAGCGGGTGGATGGGGGAAGAGGGGAGCTGGGAGGTGATAGGTGAAGCCAGGTGAGGGGAAGGCAGGTGGATGGGGGAAGAGGGGAGCTGGGGGGTGAAGCCAGGTGAAGGGGAAGGCAGGTGGATGGGGGAAGAGGGGAGCTGGGAGGTGATAGGTGAAGCCAGGTGAAGGGGAAGGCAGGTGGATGGGGGAAGAGGGGAGCTGGGAGGTGATAGGTGAAGCCAGGTGAGGGGAAGGCAGGTGGATGGGGGAAGAGGGGAGCTGGGGGGTGAAGCCAGGTGAAGGGGAAGGCAGGTGGATGGGGGAAGAGGGGAGCTGGGAGGTGAAGCCAGGTGAAGGGGAAGGCAGGTGGATGGGGGAAGAGGGGAGCTGGGAGGTGATAGGTGAAGCCAGGTGAAGGGGAAGGCAGGTGGATGGGGGAAGAGGGGAGCTGGGGGGGTGAAGCCAGGTGAAGGGGAAGGCGGGTGGATGGGGGAAGAGGGGAGCTGGGGGGGTGAAGCCAGGTGAAGGGGAAAGCGGGTGGATGGGGGAAGAGGGGAGCTGGGGGGTGAAGCCAGGTGAAGGGGAAGGCAGGTGGATGGGGGAAGAGGGGAGCTGGGGGGGTGAAGCCAGGTGAAGGGGAAGGCGGGTGGATGGGGGAAGAGGGGAACTGGGAGGTGATAGGTGAAGCCAGGTGAGGGGGAAGGCAGGTGGATGGGGGAAGAGGGGAGCTGGGAGGTGATAGGTGAAGCCAGGTGAGGGGAAGGCGGGTGGATGGGGGAAGAGGGGAGCTGGGGGGTGAAGCCAGGTGAAGGGGAAGGCAGGTGGATGGGGGAAGAGGGGAGCTGGGGGGGTGAAGCCAGGTGAAGGGGAAGGCGGGTGGATGGGGGAAGAGGGGAGCTGGGGGGGTGAAGCCAGGTGAAGGGGAAGGCGGGTGGATGGGGGAAGAGGGGAGCTGGGGGGGTGAAGCCAGGTGAAGGGGAAGGCAGGTGGATGGGGGAAGAGGGGAGCTGGGAGGTGATAGGAGAAGCCAGGTGAAGGGGAAGGCGGGGTGGTTGAGGGAAGAGGGGAGCTGGGAGGTGATAGGTGAAGCCAGGTGAAGGGGAAGGCGGGTGGATGGGGGAAGAGGGGAACTGGGAGGTGATAGGTGAAGCCAGGTGAAGGGGAAGGCGGGTGGATGGGGGAAGAGGGGAGCTGGGAGGTGATAGGTGAAGCCAGGTGAAGGGGAAGGCGGGTGGATGGGGGAAGAGGGGAACTGGGAGGAGATAGGTGAAGCCAGGTGAAGGGGAAGGCGGGTGGATGGGGGAAGAGGGGAGCTGGGAGGTGATAGGTGAAGCCAGGTGAAGGGGAAGGCGGGTGGATGGGGGAAGAGGGGAGCTGGGGGGGTGAAGCCAGGTGAAGGGGAAGGCAGGTGGATGGGGGAAGAGGGGAGCTGGGGGGGTGAAGCCAGGTGAAGGGGAAGGCGGGTGGATGGGGGAAGAGGGGAGCTGGGAGGTGATAGGTGAAGCCAGGTGAAGGGGAAGGCAGGTGGATGGGGGAAGAGGGGAGCTGGGGGGTGAAGTCAGGTGAAGGGGAAGGCGGGTGGATGGGGGAAGAGGTGAGCTGGGAGGTGATAGGTGAAGCCAGGTGAAGGGGAAGGCAGGTGGATGGGGGAAGAGGGGAGCTGGGGGGTGAAGCCAGGTGAAGGGGAAGGCAGGTGGATGGGGGTAGAGGGGAGCTGGGAGGTGAAGCCAGGTTAAGGGGAAGGCGGGTGGATGGGGGAAGAGGGGAGCTGGGAGGTGATAGGTGAAGCCAGGTGAAGGGGAAAGCGGGTGGATGGGGGAAGAGGGGAGCTGGGGGGTGAAGCCAGGTGAAGGGGAAGGCAGGTGGATGGGGGAAGAGGGGAGCTGGGAGGTGAAGCCAGGTGAAGGGGAAGGCAGGTGCATGGGGGAAGAGGGGAGCTGGGGGGTGAAGCCAGGTGAAGGGGAAGGCAGGTGGATGGGGGAAGAGGGGAGCTGGGGGTTGAAGCCAGGTGAAGGGGAAGGCGGGTGGATGGGGGAAGAGGGGAGCTGGGAGGTGATAGGTGAAGTCAGGTGAAGGGGAAGGCAGGTGGATGGGGGAAGAGGGGAGCTGGGGGGGTGAAGCCAGGTGAAGGGGAAGGCGGGTGGATGGGGGAAGAGGGGAGCTGGGGGGGTGAAGCCAGGTGAAGGGGGAAAGCGGGTGGATGGGGGAAGAGGGGAGCTGGGGGGTGAAGCCAGGTGAAGGGGAAGGCAGGTGGATGGGGGAAGAGGGGAGCTGGGGGGGTGAAGCCAGGTGAAGGGGAAGGCGGGTGGATGGGGGAAGAGGGGAGCTGGGGGGGTGAAGCCAGGTGAAGGGGAAGGCGGGTGGATGGGGGAAGAGGGGAGCTGGGAGGTGATAGGTGAAGCCAGGTGAAGGGGAAGGCAGGTGGATGGGGGAAGAGGGGAGCTGGGGGGTGAAGTCAGGTGAAGGGGAAGGCGGGTGGATGGGGGAAGAGGGGAGCTGGGAGGTGATAGGTGAAGCCAGGTGAAGGGGAAGGCAGGTGGATGGGGGAAGAGGGGAGCTGGGGGGTGAAGCCAGGTGAAGGGGAAGGCAGGTGGATGGGGGAAGAGGGGAGCTGGGAGGTGATAGGTGAAGCCAGGTGAAGGGGAAAGCGGGTGGATGGGGGAAGAGGGGAGCTGGGAGGTGATAGGTGAAGCCAGGTGAGGGGAAGGCAGGTGGATGGGGGAAGAGGGGAGCTGGGGGGTGAAGCCAGGTGAAGGGGAAGGCAGGTGGATGGGGGAAGAGGGGAGCTGGGAGGTGATAGGTGAAGCCAGGTGAAGGGGAAGGCAGGTGGATGGGGGAAGAGGGGAGCTGGGAGGTGATAGGTGAAGCCAGGTGAGGGGAAGGCAGGTGGATGGGGGAAGAGGGGAGCTGGGGGGTGAAGCCAGGTGAAGGGGAAGGCAGGTGGATGGGGGAAGAGGGGAGCTGGGAGGTGAAGCCAGGTGAAGGGGAAGGCAGGTGGATGGGGGAAGAGGGGAGCTGGGAGGTGATAGGTGAAGCCAGGTGAAGGGGAAGGCAGGTGGATGGGGGAAGAGGGGAGCTGGGGGGGTGAAGCCAGGTGAAGGGGAAGGCGGGTGGATGGGGGAAGAGGGGAGCTGGGGGGGTGAAGCCAGGTGAAGGGGAAAGCGGGTGGATGGGGGAAGAGGGGAGCTGGGGGGTGAAGCCAGGTGAAGGGGAAGGCAGGTGGATGGGGGAAGAGGGGAGCTGGGGGGGTGAAGCCAGGTGAAGGGGAAGGCGGGTGGATGGGGGAAGAGGGGAACTGGGAGGTGATAGGTGAAGCCAGGTGAGGGGGAAGGCAGGTGGATGGGGGAAGAGGGGAGCTGGGAGGTGATAGGTGAAGCCAGGTGAGGGGAAGGCGGGTGGATGGGGGAAGAGGGGAGCTGGGGGGTGAAGCCAGGTGAAGGGGAAGGCAGGTGGATGGGGGAAGAGGGGAGCTGGGGGGGTGAAGCCAGGTGAAGGGGAAGGCGGGGTGGATGGGGGAAGAGGGGAGCTGGGGGGGTGAAGCCAGGTGAAGGGGAAGGCGGGTGGATGGGGGAAGAGGGGAGCTGGGGGGGTGAAGCCAGGTGAAGGGGAAGGCGGGTGGTTGGGGGAAGAGGGGAGCTGGGAGGTGATAGGTGAAGCCAGGTGAAGGGGAAGGCGGGTGGATGGGGGAAGAGGGGAACTGGGAGGTGATAGGTGAAGCCAGGTGAAGGGGAAGGCGGGTGGATGGGGGAAGAGGGGAGCTGGGAGGTGATAGGTGAAGCCAGGTGAAGGGGAAGGCGGGTGGATGGGGGAAGAGGGGAACTGGGAGGAGATAGGTGAAGCCAGGTGAAGGGGAAGGCGGGTGGATGGGGGAAGAGGGGAGCTGGGAGGTGATAGGTGAAGCCAGGTGAAGGGGAAGGCGGGTGGATGGGGGAAGAGGGGAGCTGGGGGGGTGAAGCCAGGTGAAGGGGAAGGCAGGTGGATGGGGGAAGAGGGGAGCTGGGGGGTGAAGCCAGGTGAAGGGGAAGGCGGGTGGATGGGGGAAGAGGGGAGCTGGGGGCTGAAGCCAGGTGAAGGGGAAGGCGGGTGGATGGGGGAAGAGGGGAGCTGGGAGGTGATAGGTGAAGCCAGGTTAAGGGGAAGGCGGGTGGATGGGGGAAGAGGGTAGCTGGGAGGTGATAGGTGAAGCCAGGTGAAGGGGAAGGCGGGTGGATGGGGGAAGAGGGTAGCTGGGAAGTGATAGGTGAAGTCAGGTTAAGGGGAAGGCGGGTGGATGGGGGAAAAGGGGATCTGGGGGGTGATAGGTGAAGCCAGGTGAAGGGGAAGGCGGGTGGATGGGGGAAGAGGGGAGCTGGGAGGTGATAGGTGAAGTCAGGTGAGGGGAAGGCAGGTGGATGGGGGAAGAGGGGAGCTGGGGGGTGAAGCCAGGTGAAGGGGAAGGCGGGTGGATGGGGGAAGAGGGGAGCTGGGAGGTGAAGCCAGGTGAGGGGAAGGCGGGTGGATGGGGGAAGAGGGGAGCTGGGAGGTGATAGGTGAAGCCAGGTGAAGGGGAAAGCAGGTGGATGGGGGAAGGGGGGAGCTGGGAGGTGATAGGTGAAGCCAGGTGAAGGGGAAGGCGGGTGGATGGGGGAAGAGGGGAGCTGGGAGGTGATAGGTGAAGTCAGGTGAGGGGAAGGCAGGTGGATGGGGGAAGAGGGGAGCTGGGGGGGGTGAAGCCAGGTGAAGGGGAAGGCGGGTGGATGGGGGAAGAGGGGAGCTGGGAGGTGATAGGTGAAGCCAGGTGAAGGGGAAGGCGGGTGGATGGGGGAAGAGGGGAGCTGGGGGGTGAAGCCAGGTGAAGGGGAAGGCGGGTGGATGGGGGAAGAGGGGAGCTGGGGGCTGAAGCCAGGTGAAGGGGAAGGCGGGTGGATGGGGGAAGAGGGGAGCTGGGGGGGTGAAACCAGGTGAAGGGGAAGGCGGGTGGATGGGGGAAGAGGGGAGCTGGGGGGTGAAGCCAGGTGAAGGGGAAGGCGGGTGGATGGGGGAAGAGGGGAGCTGGGGGGGTGAAACCAGGTGAAGGGGAAGGCGGGTCGATGGGGGAAGAGGGGAGCTGGGAGGTGATAGGTGAAGCCAGTTGAGGGGGAAGGCGGGTGGATGGGGGAAGAGGGGAGCTGGGGAGGTGAAGCCAGGTGAGGGGAAGGCGGGTGGATGGGGGAAGAGGGGAGCTGGGAGGTGATAGGAGAAGCCAGGTGAAGGGGAAGGCGGGTGGATGGGGGAAGAGGGGAACTGGGGGGTGATAGGAGAAGCCAGGTGAAGGGGAAGGCGGGTGGATGGGGGAAGAGGGGAACTGGGAGGTGATAGGAGAAGCCAGGTGAAGGGGAAGGCGGGTGGATGGGGGAAGAGGGGAACTGGGGGGGTGAAGCCAGGTGAAGGGGAAGGCAGGTGGATGGGGGAAGAGGGGAGCTGGGGGGGTGAAGCCAGGTGAAGGGGAAGGCGGGTGGATGGGGGAAGAGGGGAGCTGGGGGGTGATAGGTGAAGCCAGGTGAAGGGGAAGGCGGGTGGATGGGGGAAGAGGGGAGCTGGGGGGTGATAGGTGAAGCCAGGTGAAGGGGAAGGCGGGTGGATGGGGGAAGAGAGGAGCTGGGGGGTGATAGGTGAAGCCAGGTGAAGGGGAAGGCGGGTGGATGGGGGAAGAGGGGATCTGGGGGGGTGAAGCCAGGTGAAGGGGAAGGCAGGTGGATGGGGGAAGAGGGGAGCTGGGGGGGTGAAGCCAGGTGAAGGGGAAGGCGGGTGGATGGGGGAAGAGGGGAGCTGGGAGGTGATAGGTGAAGCCAGGTGAAGGGGAAGGCAGGTGGATGGGGGAAGAGGGGAGCTGGGGGGTGAAGTCAGGTGAAGGGGAAGGCGGGTGGATGGGGGAAGAGGTGAGCTGGGAGGTGATAGGTGAAGCCAGGTGAAGGGGAAGGCAGGTGGATGGGGGAAGAGGGGAGCTGGGGGGTGAAGCCAGGTGAAGGGGAAGGCAGGTGGATGGGGGAAGAGGGGAGCTGGGAGGTGATAGGTGAAGCCAGGTGAAGGGGAAGGCGGGTGGATGGGGGAAGAGGGGAGCTGGGAGGTGATAGGTGAAGCCAGGTTAAGGGGAAGGCGGGTGGATGGGGGAAGAGGGTAGCTGGGAGGTGATAGGTGAAGCCAGGTGAAGGGGAAGGCGGGTGGATGGGGGAAGAGGGTAGCTGGGAAGTGATAGGTGAAGTCAGGTTAAGGGGAAGGCGGGTGGATGGGGGAAAAGGGGATCTGGGGGGTGATAGGTGAAGCCAGGTGAAGGGGAAGGCGGGTGGATGGGGGAAGAGGGGAGCTGGGAGGTGATAGGTGAAGTCAGGTGAGGGGAAGGCAGGTGGATGGGGGAAGAGGGGAGCTGGGGGGTGAAGCCAGGTGAAGGGGAAGGCGGGTGGATGGGGGAAGAGGGGAGCTGGGAGGTGAAGCCAGGTGAGGGGAAGGCGGGTGGATGGGGGAAGAGGGGAGCTGGGAGGTGATAGGTGAAGCCAGGTGAAGGGGAAAGCAGGTGGATGGGGGAAGGGGGGAGCTGGGAGGTGATAGGTGAAGCCAGGTGAAGGGGAAGGCGGGTGGATGGGGGAAGAGGGGAGCTGGGAGGTGATAGGTGAAGTCAGGTGAGGGGAAGGCAGGTGGATGGGGGAAGAGGGGAGCTGGGGGGGGTGAAGCCAGGTGAAGGGGAAGGCGGGTGGATGGGGGAAGAGGGGAGCTGGGAGGTGATAGGTGAAGCCAGGTGAAGGGGAAGGCGGGTGGATGGGGGAAGAGGGGAGCTGGGGGGTGAAGCCAGGTGAAGGGGAAGGCGGGTGGATGGGGGAAGAGGGGAGCTGGGGGCTGAAGCCAGGTGAAGGGGAAGGCGGGTGGATGGGGGAAGAGGGGAGCTGGGGGGGTGAAACCAGGTGAAGGGGAAGGCGGGTGGATGGGGAAGAGGGGAGCTGGGGGGTGAAGCCAGGTGAAGGGGAAGGCGGGTGGATGGGGGAAGAGGGGAGCTGGGGGGGTGAAACCAGGTGAAGGGGAAGGCGGGTCGATGGGGGAAGAGGGGAGCTGGGAGGTGATAGGTGAAGCCAGTTGAGGGGGAAGGCGGGTGGATGGGGGAAGAGGGGAGCTGGGGAGGTGAAGCCAGGTGAGGGGAAGGCGGGTGGATGGGGGAAGAGGGGAGCTGGGAGGTGATAGGAGAAGCCAGGTGAAGGGGAAGGCGGGTGGATGGGGGAAGAGGGGAACTGGGGGGTGATAGGAGAAGCCAGGTGAAGGGGAAGGCGGGTGGATGGGGGAAGAGGGGAACTGGGAGGTGATAGGAGAAGCCAGGTGAAGGGGAAGGCGGGTGGATGGGGGAAGAGGGGAACTGGGGGGGTGAAGCCAGGTGAAGGGGAAGGCAGGTGGATGGGGGAAGAGGGGAGCTGGGGGGGTGAAGCCAGGTGAAGGGGAAGGCGGGTGGATGGGGGAAGAGGGGAGCTGGGGGGTGATAGGTGAAGCCAGGTGAAGGGGAAGGCGGGTGGATGGGGGAAGAGGGGAGCTGGGGGGTGATAGGTGAAGCCAGGTGAAGGGGAAGGCGGGTGGATGGGGGAAGAGAGGAGCTGGGGGGTGATAGGTGAAGCCAGGTGAAGGGGAAGGCGGGTGGATGGGGGAAGAGGGGATCTGGGGGGGTGAAGCCAGGTGAAGGGGAAGGCAGGTGGATGGGGGAAGAGGGGAGCTGGGGGGGTGAAGCCAGGTGAAGGGGAAGGCGGGTGGATGGGGGAAGAGGGGAGCTGGGAGGTGATAGGTGAAGCCAGGTGAAGGGGAAGGCAGGTGGATGGGGGAAGAGGGGAGCTGGGGGGTGAAGTCAGGTGAAGGGGAAGGCGGGTGGATGGGGGAAGAGGTGAGCTGGGAGGTGATAGGTGAAGCCAGGTGAAGGGGAAGGCAGGTGGATGGGGGAAGAGGGGAGCTGGGGGGTGAAGCCAGGTGAAGGGGAAGGCAGGTGGATGGGGGAAGAGGGGAGCTGGGAGGTGATAGGTGAAGCCAGGTGAAGGGGAAAGCGGGTGGATGGGGGAAGAGGGGAGCTGGGGGGTGAAGCCAGGTGAAGGGGAAGGCAGGTGGATGGGGGAAGAGGGGAGCTGGGAGGTGAAGCCAGGTGAAGGGGAAGGCAGGTGGATGGGGGAAGAGGGGAGCTGGGGGGTGAAGCCAGGTGAAGGGGAAGGCAGGTGGATGGGGGAAGAGGGGAGCTGGGGGGGTGAAGCCAGGTGAAGGGGAAGGCGGGTGGATGGGGGAAGAGGGGAGCTGGGAGGTGATAGGTGAAGTCAGGTGAAGGGGAAGGCAGGTGGATGGGGGAAGAGGGGAGCTGGGGGGGTGAAGCCAGGTGAAGGGGAAGGCGGGTGGATGGGGGAAGAGGGGAGCTGGGGGGGTGAAGCCAGGTGAAGGGGGAAAGCGGGTGGATGGGGGAAGAGGGGAGCTGGGGGGTGAAGCCAGGTGAAGGGGAAGGCAGGTGGATGGGGGAAGAGGGGAGCTGGGGGGGTGAAGCCAGGTGAAGGGGAAGGCGGGTGGATGGGGGAAGAGGGGAGCTGGGGGGGTGAAGCCAGGTGAAGGGGAAGGCGGGTGGATGGGGGAAGAGGGGAGCTGGGAGGTGATAGGTGAAGCCAGGTTAAGGGGAAGGCGGGTGGATGGGGGAAGAGGGGAACTGGGGGGTGAAGCCAGGTGAAGGGGAAGGCAGGTGGATGGGGGAAGAGGGGAGCTGGGGGGTGAAGTCAGGTGAAGGGGAAGGCGGGTGGATGGGGGAAGAGGGGAGCTGGGAGGTGATAGGTGAAGCCAGGTGAAGGGGAAGGCAGGTGGATGGGGGAAGAGGGGAGCTGGGGGGGTGAAGCCAGGTGAAGGGGAAGGCAGGTGGATGGGGGAAGAGGGGAGCTGGGAGGTGATAGGTGAAGCCAGGTGAAGGGGAAAGCGGGTGGATGGGGGAAGAGGGGAGCTGGGGGGTGAAGCCAGGTGAAGGGGAAGGCAGGTGGATGGGGGAAGAGGGGAGCTGGGAGGTGAAGCCAGGTGAAGGGGAAGGCAGGTGGATGGGGGAAGAGGGGAGCTGGGGGGTGAAGCCAGGTGAAGGGGAAGGCAGGTGGATGGGGGAAGAGGGGAGCTGGGGGGGTGAAGCCAGGTGAAGGGGAAGGCGGGTGGATGGGGGAAGAGGGGAGCTGGGAGGTGATAGGTGAAGCCAGGTGAAGGGGAAGGCAGGTGGATGGGGGAAGAGGGGAGCTGGGGGGGTGAAGCCAGGTGAAGGGGAAGGCGGGTGGATGGGGGAAGAGGGGAGCTGGGGGGGTGAAGCCAGGTGAAGGGGGAAAGCGGGTGGATGGGGGAAGAGGGGAGCTGGGGGGTGAAGCCAGGTGAAGGGGAAGGCAGGTGGATGGGGGAAGAGGGGAGCTGGGGGGGTGAAGCCAGGTGAAGGGGAAGGCGGGTGGATGGGGGAAGAGGGGAACTGGGAGGTGATAGGTGAAGCCAGGTGAGGGGGAAGGCAGGTGGATGGGGGAAGAGGGGAGCTGGGAGGTGATAGGTGAAGCCAGGTGAGGGGAAGGCGGGTGGATGGGGGAAGAGGGGAGCTGGGGGGTGAAGCCAGGTGAAGGGGAAGGCAGGTGGATGGGGGAAGAGGGGAGCTGGGGGGGTGAAGCCAGGTGAAGGGGAAGGCGGGTGGATGGGGGAAGAGGGGAGCTGGGGGGGTGAAGCCAGGTGAAGGGGAAGGCGGGTGGATGGCGGAAGAGGGGAGCTGGGGGGGTGAAGCCAGGTGAAGGGGAAGGCAGGTGGATGGGGGAAGAGGGGAGCTGGGAGGTGATAGGTGAAGCCAGGTGAAGGGGAAGGCGGGTGGATGGGGGAAGAGGGGAGCTGGGAGGTGATAGGTGAAGCCAGGTGAGGGGGAAGGCGGGTGGATGGGGGAAGAGGGGAGCTGGGAGGTGATAGGTGAAGCCAGGTGAAGGGGAAGGCGGGTGGATGGGGGAAGAGGGGAGCTGGGAGGTGATAGGTGAAGCCAGGTGAAGGGGAAGGCGGGTGGATGGGGGAAGAGGGGAACTGGGGGGTGATAGGAGAAGCCAGGTGAAGGGGAAGGCGGGTGGTTGGGGGAAGAGGGGAGCTGGGAGGTGATAGGTGAAGCCAGGTGAAGGGGAAGGCGGGTGGATGGGGGAAGAGGGGAACTGGGAGGTGATAGGTGAAGCCAGGTGAAGGGGAAGGCGGGTGGATGGGGGAAGAGGGGAGCTGGGAGGTGATAGGTGAAGCCAGGTGAAGGGGAAGGCGGGTGGATGGGGGAAGAGGGGAACTGGGAGGAGATAGGTGAAGCCAGGTGAAGGGGAAGGCGGGTGGATGGGGGAAGAGGGGAGCTGGGAGGTGATAGGTGAAGCCAGGTGAAGGGGAAGGCGGGTGGATGGGGGAAGAGGGGAGCTGGGGGGGTGAAGCCAGGTGAAGGGGAAGGCAGGTGGATGGGGGAAGAGGGGAGCTGGGGGGTGAAGCCAGGTGAAGGGGAAGGCGGGTGGATGGGGGAAGAGGGGAGCTGGGGGCTGAAGCCAGGTGAAGGGGAAGGCGGGTGGATGGGGGAAGAGGGGAGCTGGGAGGTGATAGGTGAAGCCAGGTTAAGGGGAAGGCGGGTGGATGGGGGAAGAGGGTAGCTGGGAGGTGATAGGTGAAGCCAGGTGAAGGGGAAGGCGGGTGGATGGGGGAAGAGGGTAGCTGGGAGGTGATAGGTGAAGTCAGGTGAAGGGGAAGGCGGGTGGATGGGGGAAAAGGGGATCTGGGGGGTGATAGGTGAAGCCAGGTGAAGGGGAAGGCGGGTGGATGGGGGAAGAGGGGAGCTGGGAGGTGATAGGTGAAGTCAGGTGAGGGGAAGGCAGGTGGATGGGGGAAGAGGGGAGCTGGGGGGTGAAGCCAGGTGAAGGGGAAGGCGGGTGGATGGGGGAAGAGGGGAGCTGGGAGGTGAAGCCAGGTGAGGGGAAGGCGGGTGGATGGGGGAAGAGGGGAGCTGGGAGGTGATAGGTGAAGCCAGGTGAAGGGGAAAGCAGGTGGATGGGGGAAGGGGGGAGCTGGGAGGTGATAGGTGAAGCCAGGTGAAGGGGAAGGCGGGTGGATGGGGGAAGAGGGGAGCTGGGAGGTGATAGGTGAAGTCAGGTGAGGGGAAGGCAGGTGGATGGGGGAAGAGGGGAGCTGGGGGGGGTGAAGCCAGGTGAAGGGGAAGGCGGGTGGATGGGGGAAGAGGGGAGCTGGGAGGTGATAGGTGAAGCCAGGTGAAGGGGAAGGCGGGTGGATGGGGGAAGAGGGGAGCTGGGGGGTGAAGCCAGGTGAAGGGGAAGGCGGGTGGATGGGGGAAGAGGGGAGCTGGGGGCTGAAGCCAGGTGAAGGGGAAGGCGGGTGGATGGGGGAAGAGGGGAGCTGGGGGGGTGAAACCAGGTGAAGGGGAAGGCGGGTGGATGGGGGAAGAGGGGAGCTGGGGGGTGAAGCCAGGTGAAGGGGAAGGCGGGTGGATGGGGGAAGAGGGGAGCTGGGGGGGTGAAACCAGGTGAAGGGGAAGGCGGGTCGATGGGGGAAGAGGGGAGCTGGGAGGTGATAGGTGAAGCCAGTTGAGGGGGAAGGCGGGTGGATGGGGGAAGAGGGGAGCTGGGGAGGTGAAGCCAGGTGAGGGGAAGGCGGGTGGATGGGGGAAGAGGGGAGCTGGGAGGTGATAGGAGAAGCCAGGTGAAGGGGAAGGCGGGTGGATGGGGGAAGAGGGGAACTGGGGGGTGATAGGAGAAGCCAGGTGAAGGGGAAGGCGGGTGGATGGGGGAAGAGGGGAACTGGGAGGTGATAGGAGAAGCCAGGTGAAGGGGAAGGCGGGTGGATGGGGGAAGAGGGGAACTGGGGGGTGATAGGAGAAGCCAGGTGAAGGGGAAGGCGGGTGGATGGGGGAAGAGGGGAACTGGGAGGTGATAGGAGAAGCCAGGTGAGGGGAAGGCATGTGGATGGGGGAAGAGGGGAACTGGGGGGTGATAGGAGAAGCCAGGTGAAGGGGAAGGCGGGTGGATGGGGGAAGAGGGGAGCTGGGAGGTGATAGGTGAAGTCAGGTGAAGGGGAAGGCAGGTGGATGGGGGAAGAGGGGAGCTGGGAGGTGATAGGTGAAGCCAGGTGAAGGGGAAGGCGGGTGGATGGGGGAAGAGGGGATCTGGGGGGTGATAGGAGAAGCCAGGTTAGGGGAAGGCGGGTGGATGGGGGAAGAGGGGAGCTGGGAGGTGATAGGTGAAGTCAGGTGAGGGGAAGGCGGGTGGATGGGGGAAGAGGGGAGCTGGGAGGTGATAGGTGAAGCCAGGTGAGGGGAAGGCGGGTGGATGGGGGAAGAGGGGAACTGGGGGGTGAAGCCAGGTGAAGGGGAAGGCGGGTGGATGGGGGAAGAAGGGAGCTGGGAGGTGAAGCCAGGTGAAGGGGAAGGCGGGTGGATGGGGGAAGAGGGGAACTGGGAGGTGATAGGTAAAGCCAGGTGAAGGGGAAGGCGGGTGGATGGGGGAAGAGGGGAGCTGGGAGGTGATAGGTGAAGCCAGGTGAGGGGAAGGCAGATGGATGGGGGAAGAGGGGAGCTGGGGGGGTGATAGGTGATGTCATGTGAAGGGGAAGACGGGTGGATGGGGGAAGAGGGGAGCTGGGAGGTGATAGGTGAAGCCAGGTGAGGGGAAGGCGGGTGGATGGGGGAAGAGGGGAACTGGGGGGTGAAGCCAGGTGAAGGGGAAGGCGGGTGGATGGGGGAAGAAGGGAGCTGGGAGGTGAAGCCAGGTGAAGGGGAAGGCGGGTGGATGGGGGAAGAGGGGAACTGGGAGGTGATAGGTAAAGCCAGGTGAAGGGGAAGGCGGGTGGATGGGGGAAGAGGGGAGCTGGGAGGTGATAGGTGAAGCCAGGTGAGGGGAAGGCGGATGGATGGGGGAAGAGGGGAGCTGGGGGGGTGATAGGTGATGTCATGTGAAGGGGAAGACGGGTGGATGGGGGAAGAGGGGAGCTGGGGGGGTGAAGCCAGGTGAGGGGAAGGCGGGTGGATGGGGGAAGAGGGGAGCTGGGGGGGTGATAGGTGAAGCCAGGTGAGGGGGAAGGCGGGTGGATGGGGGAAGAGGGGAGCTGGGGGGTGAAGCCAGGTGAGGGGAAGGCAGGTGGATGGGGGAAGAGGGGAGCTGGGAGGTGATGGATGGAAGAGGAAGAGCTGAAGGGCTAAGGAAGAAGGAATCTGATAGGAAAGGAGATTGGACCACAGGAGAAAGAAAAGTAGGAGGGGGAGCAAAGGGAGGTAAGGACATGTGAGGAGAAAAGAACGGGTAAGAGGGGAGCCAGAAAGGGGAATGGAAAAAAAGAGAAGGTGAGGAGGAGAAATGACTGGAAGATGGAGAACTCAGTGTTCATACTGTCAGGTTGAACCTTTGGGGAAATCTCCTTTGACCTCTCTCCAGCCCAATCACATCCTTCCTGTAGTGTCACGCCCAGAACTACATACAATACTCCAAGCATGGTCTAACCAGTGTTTCAATCTCTCTCATAATTGTTCACATTTTATTACAATGTAGAGAGAGCCATTCGGCCCACTGACTATGTTGATCCATTCCATTTCCCCGCCTCTTTCCTCTCCCACTCCTCTGATTCTCTGACCATCCACCTATTGTCGAGTAGTTAATGCTCACCAACATGTCTTTGGGATGTAGAGGAACCTGGAGCCCACCAGCGTATCTTTGGGATGTAGAGGAATCTGGAGCCCACCAGCATGTCTTTGGGATGTAGAGGAATCTGGAACCCACCAGCGTATCTTTGGGATATAGAGGAATCTGGAGCCCACCAACATGTCTTTGGGATATAGAGGAGTCTGGAGCCCACCAACATATCTTTGGGATGTAGAGGAGTCTGGAGCCCACCAACATGTCTTTGGGATGTAGAGGAATCTGGAGCCCACCAGCATGTCTTTGGGATGTAGAGGAGTCAGGAACCCACCAACGTATCTTTGGGATGTAAAGGAATCTGGAGCCCACCAATGTATCTTTGGGATATAGAGGAATCTGGAGCCCACCAGCATGTCTTTGGGATGTAGAGGAATCTGGAGCCCACCAATGTATCTTTGGGATATAGAGGAATCTGGAGCCCACCAGCATGTCTTTGGGATGTAGAGGAATCTGAAGCCCACCAACATATCTTTGGGATGTAGAGGAGTCTGGAGCCCACCAACATGTCTTTGGGATGTAGAGGAATCTGGAGCCCACCAGCATGTCTTTGGGATGTAGAGGAATCTGGAGCCCACCAACATATCTTTGGGATGTAGAGGAGTCTGGAGCCCACCAACATGTCTTTGGGATGTAGAGGAATCTGGAGCCCACCAGAAAGTCTTTGGGATGTAGAGGAATCTGGAGCCCACCAGCATGTCTTTGGGATGTAGAGGAATCTGGAGCCCACCAGAAAGTCTTTGGGATGTAGAGGAATCTGGAGCCCACCAACATATCTTTGGGATGTAGAGGAATCTGGAGCCCACCAGCATGTCTTTGGGATATAGAGGAATCTGGAGCCCACCAGCATGTCTTTGGGATATAGAGGAATCTGGAGCCCACCAGCATGTCTCTGGGATATAGAGGAGTCTGGAGCCCACCAACATATCTTTGGGATGTAGAGGAGTCTGGAGCCCACCAACATGTCTTTGGGATGTAGAGGAATCTGGAGCCCACCAGCATGTCTTTGGGATGTAGAGGAGTCTGGAACCCACCAACGTATCTTTGGGATGTAAAGGAATCTGGAGCCCACCAATGTATCTTTGGGATATAGAGGAATCTGGAGCCCACCAGCATGTCTTTGGGATATAGAGGAGTCTGGAGCCCACCAACATATCTTTGGGATGTAGAGGAGTCTGGAGCCCACCAACATGTCTTTGGGATGTAGAGGAATCTGGAGCCCACCAGCATGTCTTTGGGATGTAGAGGAGTCTGGAACCCACCAACGTATCTTTGGGATGTAAAGGAATCTGGAGCCCACCAATGTATCTTTGGGATATAGAGGAATCTGGAGCCCACCAGCATGTCTTTGGGATGTAGAGGAATCTGGAGCCCACCAACATATCTTTGGGATGTAGAGGAGTCTGGAGCCCACCAACATGTCTTTGGGATGTAGAGGAATCTGGAGCCCACCAGAAAGTCTTTGGGATGTAGAGGAATCTTCAGCCCACCAGCATGTCTTTGGGATGTAGAGGAATCTGGAGCCCACCAGAAAGTCTATGGGATGTAGAGGAATCTGGAGCCCACCAACATATCTTTGGGATGTAGAGGAATCTGGAGCCCACCAGCATGTCTTTGGGATATAGAGGAATCTGGAGCCCACCAGCATGTCTTTGGGATATAGAGGAATCTGGAGCCCACCAGCATGTCTTTGGGATATAGAGGAGTCTGGAGCCCACCAACATATCTTTGGGATGTTGAGGAGTCTGGAGCCCACCAACATGTCTTTGGGATGTAGAGGAATCTGGAGCCCACCAGCATGTCTTTGGGATGTAGAGGAGTCTGGAGCCCACCAACATATCTTTGGGATGTAGAGGAGTCTGGAGCCCACCAACATGTCTTTGGGATGTAGAGGAATCTGGAGCCCACCAGAAAGTCTTTGGGATGTAGAGGAATCTGGAGCCCACCAGCATGTCTTTGGGATGTAGAGGAATCTGGAGCACACCAGAAAGTCTTTGGGATGTAGAGGAATCTGGAGCCCACCAACATATCTTTGGGATGTAGAGGAATCTGGAGCCCACCAGCATGTCTTTGGGATATAGAGGAATCTGGAGCCCACCAGCATGTCTTTGGGATATAGAGGAATCTGGAGCCCACCAGCATGTCTCTGGGATATAGAGGAGTCTGGAGCACACCAACATATCTTTGGGATGTAGAGGAGTCTGGAGCCCACCAACATGTCTTTTGGATGTAGAGGAATCTGGAGCCCACCAGCATGTCTTTGGGATGTAGAGGAGTCTGGAACCCACCAACGTATCTTTGGGATGTAAAGGAATCTGGAGCCCACCAATGTATCTTTGGGATATAGAGGAATCTGGAGCCCACCAGCATGTCTTTGGGATATAGAGGAGTCTGGAGCCCACCAACATATCTTTGGGATGTAGAGGAGTCTGGAGCCCACCAACATGTCTTTGGGATGTAGAGGAATCTGGAGCCCACCAGCATGTCTTTGGGATGTAGAGGAGTCTGGAACCCACCAACATATCTTTGGGATGTAGAGGAGTCTGGAGCCCACCAACATGTCTTTGGGATGTAGAGGAATCTGGAGCCCACCAGAAAGTCTTTGGGATGTAGAGGAATCTGGAGCCCACCAGCATGTCTTTGGGATGTAGAGGAGTCTGGAACCCACCAACGTATCTTTGGGATGTAAAGGAATCTGGAGCCCACCAACATATCTTTGGGATGTAGAGGAATCTGGAGCCCACCAGCATGTCTTTGGGATATAGAGGAATCTGGAGCCCACCAGCATGTCTTTGGGATATAGAGGAATCTGGAGCCCACCAGCATGTCTTTGGGATATAGAGGAGTCTGGAGCCCACCAACATATCTTTGGGATGTTGAGGAGTCTGGAGCCCACCAACATGTCTTTGGGATGTAGAGGAATCTGGAGCCCACCAGCATGTCTTTGGGATGTAGAGGAGTCTGGAGCCCACCAACATATCTTTGGGATGTAGAGGAGTCTGGAGCCCACCAACATGTCTTTGGGATGTAGAGGAATCTGGAGCCCACCAGAAAGTCTTTGGGATGTAGAGGAATCTGGAGCCCACCAGCATGTCTTTGGGATGTAGAGGAATCTGGAGCCCACCAGAAAGTCTTTGGGATGTAGAGGAATCTGGAGCCCACCAACATATCTTTGGGATGTAGAGGAATCTGGAGCCCACCAGCATGTCTTTGGGATATAGAGGAATCTGGAGCCCACCAGCATGTCTTTGGGATATAGAGGAATCTGGAGCCCACCAGCATGTCTCTGGGATATAGAGGAGTCTGGAGCACACCAACATATCTTTGGGATGTAGAGGAGTCTGGAGCCCACCAACATGTCTTTTGGATGTAGAGGAATCTGGAGCCCACCAGCATGTCTTTGGGATGTAGAGGAGTCTGGAACCCACCAACGTATCTTTGGGATGTAAAGGAATCTGGAGCCCACCAATGTATCTTTGGGATATAGAGGAATCTGGAGCCCACCAGCATGTCTTTGGGATATAGAGGAGTCTGGAGCCCACCAACATATCTTTGGGATGTAGAGGAGTCTGGAGCCCACCAACATGTCTTTGGGATGTAGAGGAATCTGGAGCCCACCAGCATGTCTTTGGGATGTAGAGGAGTCTGGAACCCACCAACGTATCTTTGGGATGTAAAGGAATCTGGAGCCCACCAATGTATCTTTGGGATATAGAGGAATCTGGAGCCCACCAGCATGTCTTTGGGATGTAGAGGAATCTGGAGCCCACCAACATATCTTTGGGATGTAGAGGAGTCTGGAGCCCACCAACATGTCTTTGGGATGTAGAGGAATCTGGAGCCCACCAGAAAGTCTTTGGGATGTAGAGGAATCTGGAGCCCACCAGCATGTCTTTGGGATGTAGAGGAATCTGGAGCCCACCAGAAAGTCTATGGGATGTAGAGGAATCTGGAGCCCACCAACATATCTTTGGGATGTAGAGGAATCTGGAGCCCACCAGCATGTCTTTGGGATATAGAGGAATCTGGAGCCCACCAGCATGTCTTTGGGATATAGAGGAATCTGGAGCCCACCAGCATGTCTTTGGGATATAGAGGAGTCTGGAGCCCACCAACATATCTTTGGGATGTTGAGGAGTCTGGAGCCCACCAACATGTCTTTGGGATGTAGAGGAATCTGGAGCCCACCAGCATGTCTTTGGGATGTAGAGGAGTCTGGAACCCACCAACGTATCTTTGGGATGTAAAGGAATCTGGAGCCCACCAATGTATCTTTGGGATATAGAGGAATCTGGAGCCCACCAGCATGTCTTTGGGATGTAGAGGAATCTGGAGCCCACCAACATATCTTTGGGATGTAGAGGAGTCTGGAGCCCACCAACATGTCTTTGGGATGTAGAGGAATCTGGAGCCCACCAGAAAGTCTTTGAGATGTAGAGGAATCTGGAGCCCACCAGCATGTCTTTGGGATGTAGAGGAATCTGGAGCCCACCAGAAAGTCTATGGGATGTAGAGGAATCTGGAGCCCACCAACATATCTTTGGGATGTAGAGGAATCTGGAGCCCACCAGCATGTCTTTGGGATATAGAGGAATCTGGAGCCCACCAGCATGTCTTTGGGATATAGAGGAATCTGGAGCCCACCAGCATGTCTTTGGGATATAGAGGAGTCTGGAGCCCACCAACATATCTTTGGGATGTAGAGGAGTCTGGAGCCCACCAACATGTCTTTGGGATGTAGAGGAATCTGGAGCCCACCAGCATGTCTTTGGGATGTAGAGGAGTCTGGAACCCACCAACGTATCTTTGGGATGTAAAGGAATCTGGAGCCCACCAATGTATCTTTGGGATATAGAGGAATCTGGAGCCCACCAGCATGTCTTTGGGATGTAGAGGAATCTGGAGCCCACCAACATATCTTTGGGATGTAGAGGAGTCTGGAGCCCACCAACATGTCTTTGGGATGTAGAGGAATCTGGAGCCCACCAGAAAGTCTTTGGGATGTAGAGGAATCTGGAGCCCACCAGCATGTCTTTGGGATGTAGAGGAATCTGGAGCCCAGCAGAAAGTCTTTGGGATGTAGAGGAATCTGGAGCCCACCAACATATCTTTGGGATGTAGAGGAATCTGGAGCCCACCAGCATGTCTTTGGGATATAGAGGAATCTGGAGCCCACCAGCATGTCTTTGGGATATAGAGGAGTCTGGAGCCCACCAACATATCTTTGGGATGTAGAGGAGTCTGGAGCCCACCAGCATGTCTTTGGGATGTAGAGGAGTCTGGAACCCACCAACGTATCTTTGGGATGTAAAGGAATCTGGAGCCCACCAATGTATCTTTGGGATATAGAGGAATCTGGAGCCCACCAGCATGTCTTTGGGATGTAGAGGAATCTGGAGCAGAGCAGGTGGGGAAACTCATATGGTCACAGGTAGAAGATGTAAAATCCATAAACACGGTGGTAGAGGTCAGGATTGAACCTGGGACCCTGGAACTAAAATGGAGCAGCAGTAGGAGCTGCATCATTGTGGGTTAACCTTCTGTAATCTCCTTCTTAAGGATCAATATTGGCCAGCATCAATTTTAAGCCTACTGAATGTCGAAAGGCTTGGATGAAGTAAATGTGGAAAGGATGTTTTCAATGGTGGGAGAGTTTAGGACCAGAGGGTATAGCCTCAGAACAGAAGAGACATAAGGAAGAATTTATTTAGTCAGAGGATGGCAAATCTGTGGAGTTCATTGCCACACGTGGGTGTGGAGGGCAAGTCATTGGGTATATTTAAAGCAGAGGTTCACGAAGGTAATCATGGTTAGCACAACGCTTTACAGTGCCAGCTGTAAACCAGGGTTTGCTGTCAGTAAGGAGTTTGTACGTTCTCCCCGTGACCACATGGGTTTCCTCTGGGTGCTCTGGTTTCCTCCCACATCCCAGAGCTGTCCAGTTAGGGTCAGTGAGATATGGACATGCCACGTTGGCGCCAGAAGTGTGTCGACACTTGTGGGCTGCCCAGCACAGTCCTCACTGATTTGTTTTGATTCATTGTGTTTCGATGTACATTTGACAAATAAAACTATGCTTTGTACCTTCAATCCAGATGCTTGACTATTAAGGGGATCAAAGGTTGGATGAGAAGGCAAGAAATTGGGTTGAGAGAAAGTAAATCAGCCATGACCAAATGGCGGTGCAAACTTGGGTCAAATAGCCTTATTCTGCTCCTTATGGTCAAAGTGGGGAAGATTCCCCTGTTCTCAACAACAGTACAGTGGGATCATCTAACAGATAGACTGACTTACCTCTGAACCTGCATCTCTGACAACGCTGCTACGCACAGAGAGTTTCCTGGAACTTGGAGTTCAGTAGCTGTGTGGATCATACAGCTCGATGAAACCCTGATTAGACCACCGGGTGGGAGTTTGTGTTCCGTTCTGTTTGCTTCATTATGGAAAGGATGTCGAAGCTTTAGAGAGGGTGTGGAGGAGATTCGCCAGAATGCTACCTGGTTTAGAGGGGGTATCTTTATGAGGATGGGTTGAATAAGCTGAGGCTTTTCGCTTTGGAGTGAAGGAGGGTGGGAATTGACTTGACAGAGGTATACAAGATGATAAGAGGCATAGATCAAATGGACAGCCAGAGACTTTTTCCCAGGGCAGAAATATGAGGGGGCATAATCTTAGCAAGGAAAGTAAAGGGGTGGGGTGTCAGAGGTAAGTCTTTTACACAGAGAGTGGTGGATGTAACACCCTGCCAGGGTTGGAGGTAGAGGCAGATTCATTTGGGGAAGTTAAGAAACTCTTAGATGGGCACATGGAGGGCTGTGTTGGAGGGAAGGGTTAGATTGATCTTAGAGAGGGTAAAAAGGTGACACAACGTGATGGACCGAAGGGCCTGCTCTGTGCTGTAATGTTCGGTTCCATTTTCTCTGCACTTGAACTCACAGCCTGTGAGTTGGAGGCAATAGACAATAGACAATAGACAGTAGGTGCAGGAGTAGGCCATTCGGCCTTTCTAGCCAGCACCACCATTCACTGTGATCATGGCTGATCATACACAATCAGTACCCTGTTCCTGCCCTCTCCCCATATCCCTTGACCCCATTATCTATAAGAGCTCTATCTAACTCTCTCTTGAATGCATCCAGAGACTTGGCCTCCACTGCCTTCTGGGGCAGAGCATTCCACATATTCACCACTCTCTGGGTGAAAAAGTTTTTCCTTAAATCTGTTCTAAATGGCCTACCTGTTATTCTTAAACTGTGGCCTCTAGTTCTGGACTCACCCTCAGCGGGAACATGCTTCCTGCCTCCAGCGTGTCCAATCCCTTAATAAACTTATATGTTTCAATCAGATCCCCTCTCATCCTTCTAAATTCCAGTGTATACAAGCCCAGTCGCTCCAATCTTTCAACATATGACAGTCCTGCCATTCCGGGAATTAACCTTGTGAACCTACGCTGCACTCCCTCAATAGCAAGAATGTCCTTCCTCAAATTTGGAGACCAAAACTGCACACAATACTCCAGGTGGGGTCTCACCAGGGCCCTGTACAGCTGCAGAAGGACCTCTTTACTCCTGTACTCAATTCCTCTTGTTATAAAAGCCAGCAAGCCATTAGATTTCTTCACTGCCTGCTGTACCTGCATGCTTACTTTCAGTGACTGATGTACAAGAACACCTAGATCTTGTTGTACTTCCCCTTTTCCTAATGCTTTCCTAATGCAAGTCTATAGCAATGCTGACACCTAACAGTGAAAACAGGATCAGAACCTGAAACATTGTTCTCGGATAGTCCACATTTTCTGTTTTAATTTCAGATTTTCTGCAACTTCCCCCCTTTTTTAAAAATCCTTAATGAGCTCAGATTCAGATTTGAATTTATTTATCACATGTACATTGAAGCTACAGTGGAAAGCATTCTTTACATTACTGACCAACACACCCAAGGACAGGGGCAGCCTGCAAGTGAGATCAATGTAACATGCCCACAACATCCTGCAGAACAACAACAATAACAACAAAACAAAAGAACAAGCAGCAGAATAAGCCCCTTTCTCACACAAACGTACAAGCCTCCAACTCCAGGAGAGGCCCCCTCTGGGCTTCTAGCCCTCGGCCCCGGAATCTTAGACTCGCAAATATCGGCCTCATCCCAGGACTTACTGATCATGGGTTGTAGGTTAATGTACATAATTCACAACCATTGACTTTGAGTTGGGGTTTCACTTTAAGAGACTGGTCTGATGTAATGACATCGTTACGTAGAAGGTTTCTAGTGCACTTTTGTTGTGTAGGTTTTGAAGTTCAATAAAATGCGTTATGCTTTCATTAAACATAAACACCTCATTTCATTTTATTTGTGATAACCTACATCAGTGACCTCAATGCTGTACGATTCCGGAGTTATTGAACATGTCAGACAATGCAGGCACTTTGAAACTGCCGGGGTTTGGGGGCAAAATGCCACCATGTGGTTTGTACAAATGGGGGCCCAGTTTGCTCTGCGAGAAATCACTGCTAATGACACCAAATTTTACTACGTGGTAGCGTTGCTCGGTAACTCCACAGTGGCAAGGGTGGTGAGTCTGCTCCGACACACGCCCCAACACAATAAATACCATCTTTTACAGTCTATTGCAGCCTGAGTGTGCTCCCCTTACTCAGTCTCAGCCTTTAGAGCTAGTGGACCACATGCCGTCTCTCCTGGGAAATCAACATCCTTCTGTTATTTTTAAACAACTCTTCGTATGTCAAATTGGTTTTTTAAATCAAGAAAGCATAGTACAAAGCAGGTTTGTGCAGTCCCTAACTAATGCACCATCAATAACTCTCTGAGACGGGAGGCGAACGATAGGCTTTTATTAGCTGCAAGAGACCACCACACAACATCCTGGAGACTGAGGGGGGAGCAGTGCCTCCAATCGCCTTTATCCAGGGGTCTGTGGGAGGAGCCACAGGAGCAGTCAGCAGAGGGGCGTGTCCATATGTAGTTCACCACAATGACAACTGTGACGCAGGCTCTCATGTGAGCGTGCTACCGGCATTGCCTGTTGATCAGAAGGCAAAGAGCGATGAAACCTTGCTGGAGGCAGCCAACGGCAGCAGGATCCAGACCTACAGGACACTCTGCTTCAGTGAGTGACGTTACACATGGGACTTCGTCCTGGTTAAAGTGGCTAGACCTCTGCTCAGTGTAGATTCCTTGTTTTCTTCTAGAGGGTCGCCATTTCACAGCATTCATTGACCAACGATGTGCGATGACCAAAATATCAGACTCTTGGTCTGCAGGCAGCAATGCCTACATATCAGAGTTCACAACTGATACACAACACATCAAGAGGAAAATAATATTGTGGCTGATTACCTCTCACGGCCAGCCATTGAGGCTGTACACATAGGGATTGACTATGCTGGAACGACAGCCAACAAGATACTGACCCAGAGGCTCAGGCTTACCGAAGAGCAGTCACGGGCCTGCGGTTGGCTGACATTAAGTTTGGGAATGCTGGGGTTTCTCTTCTGTGTGATATCTCAACAGGTCGCCCTCGCCCCATCGTACTCGCAAACCGGAGACCGACTGGTTTTGACTCCCTACACGGCCTTTCGGATCTGGGCCATCAGGCTTCGCGGAAACTGATTGCTCTGAAATTTGTGTGTCATGGCCTCTGAAGGGATGTGCTTGATTGAACTGCAGCCTGTGTGGATTGCCAGCGGGCAAAAATAACCGTCATGTTCAGTTGCCATTGGCAACTTTTGAGGACCTTGTTGATCCTCTTCCTCCCAACCCCAGCCATTTCATGCACCCTGTTATCATGGTGAACCGTACTACCAGGTGGTCAAAGGTCATCCCCCTAGCATTGACAATGGCCACAGATGTGACTTGGGTGTTTTCAGCACCTGGGTTGCTTAGTCTGGAACCCCACCCGATATTTCCTCTGACCATGGTCCCCAATTAATTTCCAGTCTCTGGGCCATGAGGGCCCAGAACGTTGGTGTTGGGTTACTTCACACCACGGTGTGTCACCCACAGTCCAATGGACTATGCGAATGGTTTCACCGCTCCTTAAAGGCTGCTCTGAGGGCTTCCCTGCCCGATGATTGTTGGCATGGTCATCTCCCGTGGGTCCTGCTGGGGCTCAGAACAGCTGCGAAAGAGGGCCTGCAGTCGTCCATGGCTGAGGTGCTATACAGGCAGCCACTACAAGTGCCAAGTGATTTAATTCCTGATGCCTTGACTGCCTGATTGGCCTCTCAACAGTGTTCCACCCTCCTCAGTAAATTCAATTCCTTTTCACCCATTCTTACTTCATGGTGTACAGCACTCCTGGGTTCCTGTTGATCTACATTCCACTTTATTTGTTTCCGTTTGCGTTGACGCACACCAGCATCTCCTTAGGCTCCCTTACGATGGCCCGTTCCACATTTTGGAATGGGGAGAAAAGACTTTTATCATTGATAAGAGGGGTAAGCCCGAAAGTATTTTGGTAGATCGTCTTAAACCGGTACAACAAGATTTGGGGGATTCTACTGTCATGCCCCTGACATCACAACGTGACCATGAGTGTGTCAACGGACCTCTGGACGAGCCGAGGACTCTGTGGTCCCTCCACCCATGGTACACAGAACCTGAGCCGAGCTCCAGACAGGCTCACAATGCTGGTTTTAGTAAATCCTTGGGGGGGGGGGGGTGGGGGCTATGTATGATAACGTAATTGGGAGAAATGTACATAATTCTCAACTATTGGCATTGAGTTTCATGTTAACAGGCTGGTCTGACGTGATGATGTTGTTGCATAAAGATTTTTAGCGCGCTTTTGTGTTTAGGTTTTGGAGTTCAGTAAAATGTGTTATGGTTTCATTCAACATAAAACAGCTCACTTTGTGTTATTTGTGAAAACCAACAGGTTTGACCCTCGGGCCTCAACTTCTAGACTTGCATGGACGTCTGACCCCAGCAACCTCGACACTCCTTTGCTAATATTCCTGAATTAATGTTCTTCACCGGATTTGCCTCAGCTAACTCTGTGCCTCAAAAGCATTCTGAGTGAGATATATTAGTCCTGGGAAACAGAGTACTCCCTTTACCCACTTCCCTTCAGCTCTCCCATTTAAAGATTACCTCCAACGTCCCACCGTTACAGAGAGGACTTAATGTGTGCAGTTTGTCTTTGGCAAAGCCAACCAGGATACTCCTGTTTATTTTCTCACAGTAAAGGTGGTGGTGTGCCTTCAAAAAGCTTCTCTGTTATAGGACTGTTTACAGACTGGAGTAACCTCTTCCAGCATCACAGGGGGAGCTGATCTCCTCGCGGATAATTTCCACAGCTATGCGGCAGATAGTTTTCCTCCTCCCTTCTTTCATTTTGCAGGCTGGGTTTATTTCTTCAGTCTTTCCGCTGGCTACGATTGCCTGCTGGCAGTTTGTGTGCAAAGAAAGGGGGTCGTGTGAGTGCAGTGCGCTCCTCCCTCAGCTTGGCCCAGACTGACCACTCCACCCACAAGGCCAGCAGACTGCACTCAGAGGCCGGGCAGGGCTGTGGCTGGGGGTACAACGAGTTCTCATTTTGGGACAAAGCCAGTAAATGTTGGATTTATATAGCTGGCAAGGTAATGATTTGTGATTTGGGTCCTTTAAATAGAAGGTGCCATTCATTGTCAGAGTGCCAATGGGGAGACACGAGAGCATGTCGGTTAGAGTAACGCTTTACAGCACCAGCAACACGGGTTCAATTCTCACCACTGCCTACAAAGAGTGGGTCTTCTCTGGATGCTCCAGTTTCTTCCTGTTTTCCAGACACATTCGGGTTAGTAAGTTGTGGGCATGTTGTTGGCACCAGAAACTTGGCGATGCATATGGGCTCCCCACTGCACATCTTTGAACCGTGTTGGTTGTTGATACAAGTGGTGCATTTCGTGGTATATTTTAACGCACACGTGACAAATGAAGCTAATCTTTATCTTTATCTGTTGTAATGCAGGAAAGTAGGTGTGGTAAACTATGTATACCTGTCTGGACACGCCCCTTTGCTGACTGCTCCTGTGGCTCTTCCCACAGACCCCTGTATAAAGGCGATTGGGGCACTGCTCCTCCCTCAGTCTTCAACATGGTCGTGCTCCCATTTTGCTGTTAATAAAAGCCTATCGTTCACTTCCAGTCTCCGAGAGTTATTGATGGTGCATCAGTAAGCAACCTACTTCAACACAGTGAAGTGCCACGGATTGTAACGTTGTGACGATTCAGTGTTTGGTGATGAGGAAAAATTCCCTGCAGATACTGCAAACCTGAAAGAAAAACAGAAAATACTGGAAACGCTCAGCACGTCAGGCAGCGCTTGTGGAGAGAGAAAATGATTTGATAGATTTATACAGCCCTGCTGGTCCATGCCGACCTTGATCCCCATCTAAGTTAGATCCCATTTGTCTGCATTTGGCCCATATTCTTTCAAACCTTTCCTAATCATAAACTTCAGGGTGGAAAGGTGGAAATATGTCTCTACCAAGGGAGGTGTCTAGCCTGCAGGTCACCCTTCGGCAGGGTGTAACGCCTGCTTAGTGCCCCCCCCCCCCCCGCTCTGCCACCTCCCCGCTCCTCCGATCAAGGACATGTGAAGCCATGGGAGCAGCTGGTGTAGATCACAAGTCCTGGTTATGTGACCACTGACCCCAGGCAGACACCATCTGAAGAGTATTGATAATGGCTGGGGTCACCCATCTTGTAAACCCACTTCTGCAGAAAAATTTGCCAAGACCAATCATGGTCTAAGACCATGTTCAGTCATATCATATGACACGGCCCTTAATGAATGAATTATGATCCATGTACACGTCCAGGTGTCTTTTAAGTGTTATTACTGTACCTGCCTCTGTACCTGCCTCTGTTATTACTGTACCTGCAGACCACTTGATTGATGTCTGCAGAAGAACTTGTTCATAGGACCATCCACCACCTGCTCCCATGACATATCTCTAACCCGTCACCCAATCAGTGTTGGTGACTTCTAATAAGTCTAATTAAAACTTCATACTGGCTGGAATTTTAGAGTCATACAATGGCCATTCAGCCCATTGAACAAACACTGATCAACCAGCACCCATTAACACAAATCCTTTCATTTTCCACCCCTGGGGGCAGCTTAGTGTCCCGTTTTCCTCCCAACATGAATGTTTTCAGGATGCCGGAGGAAACCAGAGCTCTTGGGGAGGTGGGGTCCCATGCCGTTACAGGGAGAACATGCAAACTCCACACAGACAGCGCCGGAGGTCAAGTTTCAACCTGTGAGGCAGTGATTCTATTAGCTGCTCTGATTTTGACCCTCTCACCTCAGGCCTACAGGCCATTTACAGTTCCATAGGAACCAATAGGATGAGAAGCCAGAAAAGGCCTTTTGGCCCCTTGTGCCACTTGCACCTTTCAGTAAGGTTAAGGGTGATCTTTTACCTCAGTGCCACTGATTTCTACAACCCCAGAGCTTGGGAGGAGGATATTTCCACCAAGAACAGAACTTGGTGGTGGGATGGATCTCTGCCAAGCAAAGTGTAAAGCACTCCTTCCCTCAACTAGCCTGCAGGTCACCTGCTTGGCACCTGTTCTTGGATTTTCATAAGGCCTTTGACAAAGTACCACACATGAGGCTGCTTGACAAACTACGAGCCCATGGTGTTACAGGAAAGATTCTAGCATGGGTAAAGTTGTGGCTGACTGGCGGGGGCAAAGAGTGGGAATAAAGGGAGCCTTTTTTGGTTGGCTGATGGTGACTAGTGGTGTTCCACAGGGGTCTGTGTTGGTACCGATTCTTTTTTACATTATATGTCAATGATTTGGATGATGGAATTGATGGCTTTGTTGCAAAGTTTGCAGAAAATACAAAGATAGGTGGAGGGGCAGGTAGTTTTGAGGAAATAGAGAGGCTGTGGAAGGACTTAGATTAGGAGAACGGGCAAAGAAATGGTAGATGGAATACAGTGGCAGGAAGTGTATGGTCATGCACTTCGGTAGAAGGAATGAAAGGGTTAACTGTTTTGTAAATGGAGAGAAAATGCACACACCTGAGACGCAAAGGGATTTGGGAGTCCTTGTGCAGGATTCTGTAAAGTTAATTTGCAGGTTGAGGAAGGTGACTGTGATGTTAGCATTCATTTTGAGAGGACTAGAATACAAAAGCACGGAGGTAATGTTGAGACTTTATAACACATTGCTGAGGCCTCACGGAGCAGTTCTGGGCCCCTTGTATTGGAAAGGATGTGCTGAAACTGGAGACGGTTCAAAGGAGGTTCACGGAAATGATTCCAGGATAAACAGCTTGTCATGTGAAGAGCTCTGGGCCTGTATGCACTGGAATTCAGAAGAATGAGGAGTGAACATTGAAAATAGTGAAAGGCCTTGATAGAGTGGATGTGGGGAGGATGTTTCCTATGGTGGGCATGTCTAAGACCAGTGTGGAAACTTCTACTTTACAAAAAGACCACTCCACAACTTGATGGCCAAAAGAGCATCTTTATCTGGGTCGGCAAATGATATTTACAATACGGAGGCTTCCAGGTACCCCGTGCGGCCTGGGTGGAGGAACTATATACGATGCATACTGGGAGAAAAAAGAGCGGAAGTAAAGACCCCGCCAACCCCGGATCCGGCCTCTTGCTACCAACAGCTTCCCGATTAGTATTAACTTACTTTTAATAATACTCACATTACAACACTTCTCCCCCTTTAAAATCCAACATTCCCCAAATATAGAAGAACTGGGAAATAAAAACAGTGGTATCATTAGCAACAGGTTACCAATACAAAAACACCTAAAAAACATGGCAAATTCAACATTCAATCTAACAACAAAAGGAGCTATCCAATCAAAGATTCAGTCTGTCAGGAGGTTTGCGAGGGTGCTGTGATCTACGCACTACCCCCGGTGACCCAGCAGGCACCGCTGGTGAGGATGTTTTGAGTGGATCTAGTGTTGGGGACACGAGAGGGGTCTGTGTGTCCCCGTGAGAATGGTCCATCCTCTTCAGGGGACTCTGCCCCCTCTGCCAGTGTCTCTCCTCTAGCAAAGTCACTGGTGGACATGCTTTCCTGGTATGCATTAAGTGGTCATTGCTCCTTAACTGTTTTGGACTACTGAGCTTCTTTGAAATCGGTGGCAAGCTATTCTCAGCATTATTGGGATAAACGGCATCTGCAGGTTTGCCACCTGGCTTGGAACGCACTGAAGAAGGAACTTTGGTTTTTGAACCATTGTCACAACCGTGGCTCAGAATAGACCCAATTGCAAAGTTTTCATAGAGTTCCTTGTTATAACTTGGAACTATCTGGAGTTCAACAGCAGGAAATTGCAATGTGTTTCGGAAAACCTCTTGGGCTTGAACAAAGGTCTTGTCTTTTAAATCACAGTCACTGATTTTGATGATACATTCATTCTCCTGGAGCAGGTTCTCTTTTCTTGAACGGCTTTTCTCTTCAATACCACGAATACTCAGGCCAAGGAATCTTCCACTCAGTGTAGAGTTAAAAGGCACCACATGGATTCCCAGGGGGCCACTGCCTCCAGAAAATCCTACTTTCTTTGTCAAATCACTTAGAGTGCTTTCTGAATGCTTGTCTGGTGATCCTGGAGGCTCTGTTCTTACATCGTCTGCGGGTGCCCCGTTTGTTACTGTTACGATTGGCTTCACATGCAGGTTCCTGTTAGCGGGATCATCGGGCTGAGATGCACCTTGCTGTAACTGGGCGGGTGGTACAAGAGCTGGGTCACTGCTTCGCCATGCTAGAAGTGGCGTGCTGGCTTTCAGTGCTGAGGGGGTAACTTCAATTGCTCCTGTCAGGCTGAAGAGCCGTAAGCTGCACTGTGAGCTCACTCTCAAATGTGTCCGGACTATGTCTGTCACTCACATTGCCATCGGCGACTTCATCTGCCCGCTGCACCTCTTGCTCTTCCGTCATGTGTGCACACTTAATTTCATGCCAGTTGAGCCCGATTTTGCAAAGCCAATCGCGGCCCAGAAGACTGGGCCCACTGCCCTTAGCTATCACCAGCCTGGCTTCAGCCTTCTGACCCCCTGGCTGAAATATCCACATATAACACCCCTCAATGAGGTATGGGCTGCCCCGTATAGGTCCTGAGTTGGAGCTTAGATGGTCTGATGGGAGGCAGGTTGGATCCCCATGTCCTCCTGTAGGTCTCTTCACTAATGACTGATGCAGCAGCCCCTGAATCAATCTCGAACTTAATGTCCTTTCCCTTGACAGTGACTGTGGCATAATATGGTTCAGGTGGTCCCTCATCCATTTCCACCCCAAACATGTTGTAGGCACACACTGCCTCTCCGTCTGCTTCTCCTAGGTGGTGTGTGGCTGCCTGAGTCTGTTGAGCTTTCCCCTGCCCAGGCTTAACCTTACGCTTTAAGCTCCTGCACTTTTTAACGAAATGTCCCTTTTTGCTACAAGCATGACAGACAGTATCTTTGAATGTACAAACATTTGCATAGTGCGTTCCTCCACACCGAAAATATTCCATCCGCCTTTCCTGTCTACTGGTCTCCCTCCTGACTTGGAGCACTGCCGCCGACTGCGACCCCCCCCCCCCCCCCCATATCCTTTCTGCATATCCTTGGCATTATCAGAAGCCAACTCCATGCCTTGAGCAATCTCTAGGGCCGTCTTGAAAGTCAACGGTGGGGTTTCCCCCAACAATCGGCGTTGTATGGCGTCATTATTAATGCCGCATACTAATCTATCACGGAGTATGTCATCCAACACGGCTCTGAAATGTCAATGCTCCGACAGCTGCCGAAGCTCGGCCACAAAATCGCCCACAGACTGACCTGGCTGTGAAACTTGAACTGTTGAACTATCACCGAAGGCTTCGGATTGTGGTGGTTCCCCACGAACTTGACCAGTTCGTTGCACGGAATTTCTCCCGGTTTCCACGGTTGTTATGGACGGAAAGTTATCCGACCAAGCAGGAACGTGGTATCAGAGAAAATGTACCCGCGACAAGAATGAGACTAGACCACGGATCACAGTATTACACTTGTTTATCGGTAAGGTAAAATATTAGCATAAATGACACTTCATTGCGGAAAGCGGCTTAGCTTAACTACCCACGCTGTGCAACTGCCCTTTTCCCGATACAAGCAATACTTATCAACGTGTGGTTAATCCCACTCCCACACGACTCATACGGGGCCAGGAACAGGTGTGATGAAGCACCCACGCCAGCGAACGCGGTCTTCACCTGGGATGTTTCGTCCCCACCTGGGGTTCCTTCTGGTCTTGCTAGTTGTTGTCCTTCTCCACGGACTGCATATCGTCCTCTCCCTGTCTACCTGCACCTCACAGCCCCTGGCCCCTTTATATATCCCCTTAGAACAATGAGAACAATAGATATCTTCTTAGAACAATGACATCCTGTACAGTGCCCCTACATGCCTACACGGACAAGGATATCCTGTACAATGCCTCTACATGCCTACATGGTACAGTTACCACAGGACAATATAGGACGCGTTGCGGTTGACGAGTTGGGACCGATTGCATTGTTACATTTCCTGGCCCGACGCCATCCATTCTACTACATTAACAACCCACTACCCCACCAAATACCACCTGCTCAGTGGGAACTTATAGCAACCCATTGACCTCTCAAGTCCCACAGTCTTTTCCTATAATACACTCCACCCCCTCGGTACCAACTCGTCAACGGCGGCGAGGGGTTACACAACGTTGAATAACCTGCTTAATCACAAAAACACATAAAGCCACAAAAATTATTAACAGAATAACAAACACAAACCATTGTACCAATTACAAGTTAACCGGTCAACCCTCCATCCACTCGCATGACACATGCAGCTGTCACCGACGGGTAAGTGTAGCTGGTCGGTGCCATCGTCACAAGACCAGATACGAGAGCTGGTACTGGATCCGAGAAGAAGGAGGGTCAACAGGCCGTACAAGAACATCATCAAAATCCTGAAAACAGACAATCATTCGCGTTTAGTCAGGCGTTCTGTATTTAAACATTCCACCCGATCGTGCCCTTCCACAGCCACCCAACGGGTGTTCCCCTGGGCCACAGCAATGATCTCCCCCGGGAGGCGTTCACCTGTAGGATAACGGACCCATACCTGTTGTCCTACAACAGACACCATTTTTTCTTCCTCGTCTTCCTCAATGTCAATGCCAGCCTGGTTACCATCAGGGGGAAACAGGCGCTCCAACGGGGTGCCCCCCTTCCCCACCCGCTGGTTTAACCGGATCCAGTTCATGATGGGGAGGCTAGGTCGGAGAACAATAGGTGCGTCTCCAGTCATCCGCTCCGTTTCAATCAACGCCCAGTAACAGGCCAGAAGTTGTCGCTCAAAAGCGGTGTACCGTGTTACAGCATCTGGCATCTTCCTTGACCAAAAGCCCAGAGGAACTCGCCGTCCTGCTTGTTTTTGCCACATGCTCCAGTGAGCCGCATCCACATCGGCGGTCACCTGCAGTTCAAACGGTACACCAGGTACCCTTGGAGACAAAGGCAGCGCTTGTTGTACAGCTAGCTTAGCGTCTTCAAACGACTTCTGTTGTTCTTCGCCCCACTCAAAGGGGGCCTTTTTTCGGGTGACCACATAGAGAGGGCGCAGGAGGCCGGACAGGTGCGGAATATGCCTCCGCCAGTAACCTAGCAACCTGAGGAATCGTTGCGTGTCCGTCTTGTTAGAGGGGGTGGCAATATTAATTATTTTCTGCCGCACCTTTTCCGGAATGACTTGCTCTCCCGCATGCCACTGAATGCCCAGGAACACTACTGACTGACTTGGTCCCTGGACTTTAGCGGGGTTAACCGCCCAGCCCCGTTGTGTGAGGTATGCGGTTAGGGATTCCAGGGCCTCTTGTACTGTGTCCATATCACAGCCCTGAACCATAATATCATCAATATAATGGTGTATAATAATACTAGGTATGGTGGTGAATTCTGCCAGGTCTCGGGCTATCAATCCATGGCATACGGTGGGAGAGTGAAGATAACCCTGAGGTAGTCGGGTAAATGTATACTGTCGCCCCTTCCAAGTGAAGGCAAATTGATCCTGCGATTCGGGGCTAATAGGAATACTAAAGAAGGTATTGGCCAGGTCAATCACAGCATACCAACTCCCGTTCTCCTGCGCGGCGATATTTTCAATAATAGTTACTATGTCCGGAACGGCCGCCGCCAATGGGGGAGCCGCTCTATTCAGCCGGCGGTAGTCGACCGTCATTCGCCACGAGCCGTCTGGCTTCTGTACTGGCCATATTGGGCTATTAAACGGGGAAGTGGCTGGTCGCACAATGCCTTCCTGGACCAAAGCCTGTACCGTCTCGGTTATGGCATCATGCCCCCCTGGTATGCGGTATTGGGGAACGCTGACCGGAGAAAGAGGAGCGGGGATGTGGACCGGTTCCCACCTCGCCTTTCCCACAATTACTCTAGTAGCCCTTATCCCAAAAGTGAACGCGCCCTTTGTGGTTTGTAACTGTAACCCTCTTAAGATGTTCATACCCAGTATACATTCTTCCGTGGGAGCCACCAGTACCCGCCGCACCACCGGGGTATGATTGCCAATAGTGAGGCGGACCGAAATCTCTCGGGCCCGCGTCAGAGCTCCTCCCATACCCTCAATGTGGTACGGAGGTCCTTTCCACTTGTCTGGGTTGCCCGGTATTACCGTATGTTCAGCCCCAGTATCAACCAAGGCTAGATGACGCTGGTCATTCCCCTTACCCCAGTGGACTATTACAGGTATATAAGGCCTGGGGTCACCCTTCGTCCACACTGTGGTGATGCGATACACCAGGGCGACCCCGCCAACCTCCTATTCTTTACATGGCACTGGTGCCTTCCATTTAGCCGCCTCCTCCTGCAATGTTTTACGCACCAGCTGTTGCACATCGTCCAAGCTGGGATAAAGGGAAGGGGACGACTTGCTCACATCATTACGCTTCAGACCCGGTCCTCCCTCCACCTTTCCCTTCACTTTGGTCTTATACAATACATGCAGGACAGAGGTGGGCTTACCATCTATTTCTTCCTTACGGACACCTGCCTGCAACAGTGAGAGGAACATTTCTCGCCTACTCGGTCCTGGCGGTCCCTCTTTCTTCTGCCGATCCCGGCTACGGGGGGTGGCTATTTCAGACAAGGTCTGCATGGCCCCTATAACACGGGCGATAGGGCTCCCGATCAAGGGTCCCGTTATTGATAATACGACTCCCCGTAATGCGGGAGCCGCTGAGCGGACCAGGCGGGTCTGCATACCGGCGGTGAAGAGTTCATCCTCTGGCCCTCCCCCATGGGCCCACTGGCCCAGCCGATGGGCATATAGGGCAGCCGCCAGGGCTTGCTGCCGCAGCACCTGTGCTCCTTCCTCCCCTATCCGTAATAACCAAGCCGCCAAAGGTTCCGATGGTTTCTGCCGGAACCGCTGGCCCATCCCGGACAATTCCTTCATGGTGTAATCCTTATATTGTACTTGCCTTCGACCCGCGTTTAGGGCCTCCCCCGGTCTTACACGCGCATCGCCCTCGGCCTGAGCATAGTCAGAATCAAAATCGTTTCCCTCCGCCTCATCCTGGGGGGTAGGATAAGTATACGTAGTGACCATTGCCGGCCGGGCTTGGGCTTGGGCGGTATCCTCTCCCTGGCCATTGCCCGGGAACAGTGGGTAAGATGGTTGGTCCGGATATCGGTTGTCATCACCATCCCAGGTATCAATGTCATCCCCTTGTGCTAACATTGTCCTTACTCGGGCGGGATCCGGGGACATAGATCCCTTTTGCTTATACAACTGGTGTTTCAATTGGAGGGCCCTACATGCCAATTTGACCCCCGTTTCTTCCAGGTCAGAAGCCCGATTCTGACTGGTGCGCACTACTTCGCCCATCATAGCACACCTCTGTTGCAATGCTTCAACTTCCTCCCTTAATTCACCCAATTCCTTCTTCTTTGCAGATAGCACCCCTGATTGATGCCTCAGGGCTGTGGCCAGCAGCCAAAAAGCAACCGTCAGGGACCCCTTTTGCTTCGGAAAATTCAGCTCTCGCAATAACCGTGCCACACTTTCCCCGATAGGGGTTTCCCGTGGTAGCAGGCGATCCTCCCAACTGAGAGGAGAGCCCAACTGAGACAATGTATTTGCCAGCATCCCGAACCCGGCCGAATTATCCGTCCAGCCGGGGATAAGGAACTGTTCGGGAGTGGCCTCCTTCTTGCGGCGGAACAAATTCATCCTGATACCCTGCTCGCAGCGCCAATTGTTATGGACGGAAAGTTATCCGACCAAGCAGGAACGTGGTATCAGAGAAAATGTACCCGCGACAAGAATGAGACTATACCACGGATCACAGTATTACACTTGTTTATCGGTAAGGTAAAATATTAGCATAAATGACACTTCATTGCGGAAAGCGGCTTAGCTTAACTACCCACGCTGTGCAACTGCCCTTTTCCCGATACAAGCAATACTTATCAACGTGTGGTTAATCCCACTCCCACACGACTCATACGGGGCCAGGAACAGGTGTGATGAAGCACCCACGCCAGCGAACGCGGTCTTCACCTGGGATGTTTCGTCCCCACCTGGGGTTCCTTCTGGTCTTGCTAGTTGTTGTCCTTCTCCACGGACTGCATATCGTCCTCTCCCTGTCTACCTGCACCTCACAGCCCCTGGCCCCTTTATATATCCCCTTAGAACAATGAGAACAATAGATATCTTCTTAGAACAATGACATCCTGTACAATGCCCCTACATGCCTACACGGACAAGGATATCCTGTACAATGCCTCTACATGCCTACATGGTACAGTTACCACAGGACAATATAGGACGCGTTGCGGTTGACGAGCTGGGACCGATTGCATTGTTACATTTCCTGGCCCGACGCCATCCATTCTACTACATTAACAACCCACTACCCCACCAAATACCACCTGCTCAGTGGGAACTTATAGCAACCCATTGACCTCTCAAGTCCCACAGTCTTTTCCTACAATACAACGGTGTAGCTAAGTTCGGTATCAGCTTGTGCGTCTTTGCCCTACACACACTCAGGAGAAAAGAGCACTTCTTAGCCTCCTCAGTAATTCCATTAGCACAGAAAAAGTGTCCCAACCTTTCCTCGTACTCCGGCCACTCCTCGATTTGCTCGTTGAACTCATCGACCGATCCGAACACGAGGCTCCTCACCCACTCACGGCTCCTGATTGAAAACGGGGCCGGCCCGTCCACAAAACCAGTTTACCTCGTCGCCAAAAATATGTGGTAACTTCTACTTTACAAAAAGACCACTCGACAACTTGATGGCCAAAAGAGCATCTTTATCTGGGACGGCAAACGATATTTACAATACAGATGCTTCCAGGTACCTTGTGCGGCCTGGGTGGAAGAACTATATATGATGCATACTGGGAGAAAAAAGAGCAGAAGTAAAGACCCCGCCAACCCTGGATCCCGCCTCTTGCTACCAACAGCTTCCCAATTAGAATTAACTTGCTTTTAATAATACTCACATTACAACACAGAGGACACAGCCTCAGAATAGAGGGGTGTCCTTTTAAAACAGAGGTGAAGAGGAATTTCTTTAGCTAGAGTGTAGTGAATCTCTGGGATTCATTATCCTAGGCAGCTGTGGAGGGCAAATCTTTATGTATATTTAGATTCTTTGATTTTTAAGTTCTTAGATTCTTAAATCTTTATGTCATTTTAGATTCTTGATTAGCCAGGGCATGAGGGGATTTGGGGGAAAGGCAGGAGATTGGAGTTGAGAGGAAAAATGGATCAGCCATGATGAAATGGTGGAACAGGCTTGATGGGCCAAATGGCCTAATTCTGCTCCAATATCTTATGACCTTATTCATGTGTCTGTAGAAATGTCTCTTAAAGATGCTTATTGCATCTAGTTTCACCTCCATCTGTGGAAAACCATTCCAGATTTCAATCAGTCTCTGAGAGAAAATAAATGAACCCCTTAGCCACCCTTTAAAACCTTTCCTCTGGCCATAAACCTCATCCTTGGTCTCGATACCCCTACTGTGGAAAAAAAGACTCTATCGGCGACCAGTGGTATTCCACATGGATCCATTCCTGTGCTCCTGCTCTTTGTGGATGAGGACGAGGAAGGGTGGGTTAGTAAATCTGCAGCTTGCACGAAGGTTGGTGGAGTTGTGGATAGAGTAAAAGGGTTGCCATACGTTACAACGGGACAGCGACAGGATGCAAAGCTGGGCTGAAAAGCGGCAGATGGGGTTCAGTCTGGAAAAGTGTGAAATGATTCCCTTTGAAAGGTTGAACTTGAAAGCCAAGTGCAGGGTTAATGGTAGGAATCTTAGCTGAGTGGAGTAGAGTAGAGTAGTTGCTAGAGTAGTTAAGAAGATGTTTAGTGTGTTGGCATTCATTTGTCGGGGGAATTGAGCTCATGGTAATGTTGCAGCTTTACAAAAGCTTGGTCAGATCACAGTGGGTGTCCAGTTGTGGTCACCTCATTATAGGGAGGATGTGGGAGTTTTCGAGAGGGTGCAGAGGAAAGATACCAGGATGTTGTCTGCATTAGAGAGCATGTCTGATGAGGGTAGGCCGAGTGAACTAGGGCTTTTCTCTTTGGAGTGGAGGAGGATGAGAGGTGACCTGATAGAGGTGTACAAGATGATAGCAGGTACAGATTATGTAGCAGCCAATGGCAAAAATATGAGGGGTGATAATTTTCAGGAGGAAAGTATAGGGGTGGAAGTGTCAGCAATGGGGAGGAAAGTATGAGGGTCTTGTCAGAGGTATAGTTTATACACAGAGGGTGGGGGATATGGATTGTTCTGCCAGGGGTGCTGATAGATTAGATACATTAGGGAGATTTAGGAGACTCTTAGATAGGTAAATGGGGGCTGTGCGGGAGGGAAGGGTGAAATTGATCTTGGAGTAGGTTGAAAAGCCAGCATAACTTTATGAGCTGATGGTCTTGTACTGTGCTGTAATGTTCAATATTCTATGTTCTATCTATCCTTTAAATGATTCTGATAATGTTATACAGAATAACTTCATCAGGTCATACCTCAGCTTCCTACACTGCAAGGAAAACAAGGCCAGTTTACCAAAGTCCTCCAACTCAGTGAATCTCCTCTACACTCACTCCCTATCGTGTTGTTACCCTACACTCACACCACACACTATAAGAAGGAAGTGATTCCTTATAGTAATTTCTAAACGTCACAAAGAGCAGGGGAGCTGGAATAGATCCCTCTGAACACCACTGGTCACCGGTTGTCAGAATTGTTTTCCCATTAAAACCAAGAGGACGCCATTTTAAGGTGATTGCAGAAATGTACAGGGAGAATGTCATAAGCAGGTGGTGGGTGCATGGAGCCCACTGCCAGGGTGGGGGGGGGGGGGAGAGGCAGACACGTTGGGAAGAGTTTACACTCTTAAATTGGCAAATGATGAAAGAAACAGATGGAGAATTTTGGGTGATGGAGAGGAGGTATGAGTCCACCGAAGGAGGTGTAAGGTGCTCTTTCCTTCTGCTAACCAGCAGGTCACCCTTGGCTAAGGTGTAGCACCTGCTTAGCTCCTCAACCCCCCCCCCCCCCACCAACTCCCAATCAGGGTCACATGAACCCTTGGTCGTATGAGCAGCCGGTGCAGATCACAAGTGCTAGTTATGTGACCACTGACGGCAGGCTGGCAATCTCTGGTATTCATAAAGGCAGTGGGCACCCGTCTCATAAAGATGCTGCCCAGAAGAAGGCAATAGCAAGCCATTTCTGTAGAAAAATTTGTTAAGGACAATCATGGCCATGGAGAGACCATGATCACCCATGTCATAAGACACAGCACATAATGAACGAACAAACGGGAGAAAGAAGGATTAGACTCAAAAGAAGCTGTATGGTTGGAGGAAGGATTTTTAAAGAGCTCCTAACCAACCAAAAATAGCCTATAATCTATCTAGGATGATCTTTTTATTTAATGATTATTAATTAATACATCTTAATTCCCGATGAGATAGGTTTAAACTTTCTCTTTAGCTGGGATTATATATAGAGTAGGTTTATATATGAGTAAATACGGTAATTTACCTGCACAGTGTCCAAGGCTTTTCAATGGAAACTCACTCTGCACACGTGTAGAGTTAAAGTATACTCAAGGGGCTGACCTCATTCATACCATTAAATCCACTGGAAGGAGGTGAGTGAGCTGGACTTTACAAAATATATACCATGTAAATTAAACAGGAAATGTGATTTAAAAGAAATGACAACGAGTTCTATTCAGGGAGAAAATTAGCTGGTTACAGAGGTGGTGGAGAAAGAGAGGTAGATAGGAGACTGTCTTGATAAAATAGCCACAGGTTCTATGATAGTCCTACTTTTGGGACAAAAAAAAGGATTGGATTAAAAACCGTGAATCCTAGTTCTGATCTCTATGTTCGGCTCACACGATTAAATATGACCATTTTTTGTGTGGATCTTTAATCCCTTCATTGAAAAGTGATTTGTGGAATTTGACCTGGTAAGAAATCAAGACATTCCAGGAAGAGAACAGAATATCGGTGAGTAAAACCAAAATCTTTATAAATTGCAGACGTATATTTCAGGAAATGGCATATTAGACAGGGTTTTTAAATGATTATGTCGAGCTGTCTGGTTCTTTGGGATTTATTATTCTGATGAAATGACTTTTGTTTTTTAAGTTTACTCTTTGTGAACTGAATACATCATAAATTAACAGTGAAAAGTGTTAATTTATAAAGATTTTGGTACTACTCGTGTGTGTGTGTGTGTGTGTGTGTGTGTGTGTGTGTGTGTGTGTGTGTGTGTGTGTGTGTGTGTGTGTGTGTGTGTGTGTGTGTGTGTGTGTGTGTGTGTGTGTGTGTGTGTGTTCATAATTGCAGGAAACTTCAATAACTTTTTTTTGTTCTTTTAAAAATTTAGCAACTTTCATTTTGTTCTCCTTTACTCATGAGTACTGAAGAAATGACAAGAGACAACCTTGATTTTTTTTTAAGAATAAAAGCCTTGTGCTGAGCTCTGCAAGTTTGCTTTCTGTCACATCTTGGTACTGATTGATGGTTCTGTATATTTTTGCCCCCTTGAGTACTTTGGGCAAGTTTATAAGCACTAATCTAGCAGTGAAAAAATGTCTGATGTTAGAGTCAGGCTGGGTTTGAAATGTATTCTGGTGGTCATCTCAGATATTTCCCAAGATCACCCAGCAAAAAAAAATTTAAATCTGAAATCTGAAATTTAATTGATTCATAATGAAACACATTGCAAACTTTAGTTCATAATAACTGAAAGAACACAGGAGAATCTGTTGGAAAAAACTGCTGTGTCTCCATGGAGTGAGACGCCAACGTTAATAAGCTTTGCCAAGGGATAAATATAGATGTTTCAGTCAAACAAATATTTAGTCGATTATTAATGGCTTTAATCCTGAACATAAACTTTAAAGCATCACAGAATGGCTAGAATTAACTCTGATCCTGGGCCAGAGTGGGATTTTGTGAGGAAAGGCTGGGCAAGAGAAATTATACACTTCTAGTTTAGTTAGGCAAATATTACTGCCTGAAAGCCATAATTCACATTGTGAAGGTCGAAAATATATTGACATCCCCTCACCTACAAAAGCCTTAGGTGATCTAACCATTTAGAAGATGGAGTAGAAAAGGCCCTTTGGCCCACCATGGTGTGTAGACCTACATTATCAGGAAATGTAGGGAAGGCTTGATACAAAAGCGGGGCAGTGGAGACAATTTAGCGGTGAGTGATAACTTTAATAACCAGCTGCAAAATAACAAAGCAGGAGGGGCCACAGAACAGATACTAATCTCACAGGTGCCAAGGTAACTGAAGGCTAGGAAAAACTGATTCAATGAGTGAACAGGGATTGTGGATGAGAGATGGGTTTAAATAGGCTGCAGGTGATGAGCTGGAAATGACTGCCAGGTGACTCCTGTTAACTGCGTTGAGACTTGGTGGAGGGGTGCCTGACAGGAATCCCACCCCCCCAACCAAGGCTGACACCCGATGGACCAGGATGATTTGTTGGGGTCCAGCGAAGCTTCTCGATGAGCAATGGATCCAAGATAAAACAAGATCTCTCCTCTGGACTGCACCCTTCCCTGTTGTCCAGGTTCTGCATTTTCCATCCACGATGAAGTGAATCTCTTAACGAGCAAACTGTGTACACCGGACCACCTTCCATCACTCTAGGTTCCAGAGGTGAATGTTGAGTGGCCCACGGACAGGGCATGTGGTAGGTAGGTGTAGTCCTGAGGAATGGCGGCAGCCAGAGGACTGATGCGATGAGTGATCTTGAAGGGAGTGAAGAATTGCGGAGAGAGCTTACCGGAGTCGCTGAACAGGGGCAGGTCTCAGGTGGACAGCCAGACACGGTACCCAGGCAGGCTGCCGATGGCAGTAGGTGCAGTTGGCAGCTATGATGACCCTCTGTGCTCTCCTCCAAGCATCCTGGCATCTGCAAAGCAGGGAGCTACACTGTTGGCTGTGGGAAACAACGGGTCAGTAGCTATGAAGCAAATGGTGAGGAGGTGTGGGACGGTTCAGCCTAGAGCAGATATTTCTTCCATGTGGAAGAGTTAAAGGCAGCACAAAGTTTTAAGAGTATGAGGAGGAGGGAGCAAAAGGCTCACCAGAAGCAGAAGATGAATTGTGGACCCTGGTCCGACACAATGTCCTGAGGGAAACCGTGGAGACATGGTGGAGAAGCAGGTCCATTGTCTCAGTTGCTGATGGACATCTGGGGAGGGCAATGAAGTGGGACACCTTGGAGAACCAGTCCACCATTGTCATGACCCCATTGGAGGGCGGAAAACCTGTGATGAAATCCATGGCGATGAGGGGCCAAGGATGTCGGGGTACCGGAAAGGGCTGCAGAGGCTCAGAGGGCTGCTGGTTGGAGGAATCGGACTAGGCGCATTGAGGGCAGGCTGTGACAAACTGAGGTTCATCTGTTATCATGGAGAATCACCAGAACTGGCATTGCAGAGAATCCACTCTGGCTGGCTGAGGAGTGGGCTCACCGGAGTGCCTCAGAGTGCTCGGCCGCCATTGTCAGGTGTGTCAGTCGGAGCAGGCTCGTGCTGTGGAGCTGACAGACCTAGTTCTCGAGATCCCAGATGATCAGGGCAAGGATGGAAGGATGGGCTGAGGGTTAATCTCTGTTTCAGCTGGGTTGAGCTTTTGTGACAGTGTGTACACCTTAGTGTTCTTGGAGTCGGGTTGGTAGGAGATGCTGAAGTTGAATTGCTCGAAGAAGTGGGCCCTGATGTGGTTTGAGTTGGTGGGTCTGTTTCATCGATATGAGGTTCCGCTGGTTAGTCCAGATCAGGAAGACTCTCCATCAGCGACCAGTCTACTGGCGAGTAGTTCCCTGTTTCCTATCCCATAGTGATGCTGAGTAGAGTTGAACTTGTGCGAGAAGGAAGGACAAGGGTGTGTCTTGCTGTTCAGTGCTCACTTGGAGAGGATGGTCTTGGTGCCCAGGTCAGATGCATCTGCCTCTACCACAAAAGATCCAGAAGTCCTTGGATGGCAAAGAATGCAAGCAGTGCCGAAGCATCTCTTGACTTCTTCAAAAGCGTGGTCCATGGCAGCAGAGTCATGGTCCATGGCACCATCTCTTGGAAAACGTGGTCCATGGCAGCAGAGCAGCTGATTTGCTGAGGGAGGTGAGAGGAGCAGCGATTTCGCTGTGGTTGCTGATGATGTACGGTAGAAGTTGGAGAAGCCCAGGAACTGCTGTAGCTGTTTGAGGGAGCGCGATCGGGGCCAGTCAACGACAACGTGCACTTTCTCTGGGTCCATGGTGTGCCTTGAGGTAAAAGGACGTAAGCCAGGAAGGAAATGACTGGGGTGTGGAGTGGCATTTTTCTAACTTGCAGTACAGTTGGTTATCGAGGAGATGCTGAAGATCTGAAAGGATGTGACAGACGTGGTTTTGGGGATTCTTGAAGATGATGATGTCGTCAAGGGAACCGAACACATATCTGTTAGTGTGTATTGGAGGGTCTCATTGATGAAGGTTTGGAAAATGGCTGGACTGTTGGAAAGCCCGAAAGGCATCACCAAGTATTCGTCGTGGCCAGAGTGTGTTATGAACTCTCTCTGGCGGATGTGATCAGATTGTATGTGCTCCACAGATCCAGTTTGGTGAAAATCTGGGCCCTGATGAGTGTTTCAAATGAGCTATCCTCCATCGGGGAGAGGGTAAAGATGCAAAGGTTCAAAGTACATTTATTATCAAAGAATGTGTAAATTATACAACTTTGAGATTTGCCTTGCTCACAGGCAGTCACAAAGCAAGAAACCCAAAAGAACCCAATTAAAGAATAAAAAAAAATAAAAGCCCAACTCTTGATACACAATAGAAAGAAAAACAATATCATGCAAGCAATTGAAGCAAGCAATATTCCAAACTAAATTGAGCCCTCAGATCCAAATGCCAGAGCAGCCTGGAGTAGGCCCGAAGCCTGGCTTATCAGTTCATTGTATTAGTAGGCACAGAGTACAGCAGCCAGGGCCATCTTCATAGCCTCAGCACTCGGGAGAGAAGAGTCAGCATAGCGGAGAATGAATGAAATTGGCTCTCACCATCAATCTGGGCCGTTGTATTAACAGGCACAGAGTACAGCAGCCAGGGCCATCTTCATAGCCTCAGCACTTGGGAGAGAAGAGTGAGCATAGCAGAGAATGAATGAAATTGGCTCTCACCATCAATCTGGGCCATTAAATTGCCTAAACAACGAAAAGTAACCTTGCACTAGGACCCAGCTATTGACAAGGACTCAGGGCCTAGATCACAATGCCCAAAAGCTTGCTCTGGGCCCAAATTTCACCACCCAACCTGAAACCACTCTCCAACTCTTCAAATCAGTTTGACACCCAGAGCACCCAAACTCTCACCCAGGCCAGATGTACGGGCATCGAATTTCCTCTGCCCCGGCCTGACTTCTCCTCTCGGTGCCCAGAGTGATTCAGCCTTGCTCTGGACCAGTTGTATGGGCATCGGAACTCCATCTGTAACACACCATCTCAGCTCATCCCCTGAACTTGCCTTACCATTGCTTGCCCCTTCACTATTTGAGGTAATAGTTTAACACAATTTATCTCAGAAAAGTGAAGTTTTTAGTTGGATTTCTTAACTTTTTAACTACCATTGAACTGTTGTATGCATTTGGTAGCAGCATCTTAACCACGAATTTTGTTGAGTCCATGGTAGTCAATTCAGGGATGAAGACCCCCATCTTTCTTTTTGACAAAGAAGAACCCTGTGTCAGCTGGAGACTGGGATGGTCAAGTGCGATGGCCGTGCTGTAATGCTTTGGTGCTGTAGTCATTCATAGCCTGGCTGTCAGGAGGGAAGAGGGAGAACGGATGACCTCGGGCAGGAGTGGCTCCCGTGATGAAGCTAATCGTATAGTCGTGTGGTCTGTGATGTGTCAGGGTGCTGGCCTCCCTTTTACTGAAAGCGATGGCTATGTCGTGGTATTCCTGTGGGAGTTTGGTGAGGCTGAGGGTCTCCTCCGTCTCCACGCATTTATGGGCTGAGATCAGCTGAGGTGCAGGCAGGTGTGTCCCCAGCTCAACAGTGAACCAGAAGAGCAGGTGAAGTGGGGGTCATGAGTGGAGAGCTGGGGTAACCCAAGATGAGAGGAGTGTTGGGTGAGTCAATAAGGAGGAATTGGATAGCCTCACTGCGCTCTCCAGTGCTCGTGTGCACGCTCTGTCCATCCCAGACCCCAAGGGACGTCCATCAATGGTCGTGTTGCAGAAGGAGTGTGAGGTAGACAATCCAAGCTGCACACACAGAGTCCAGCTGAAAAAGTTCCCTGTTGTGCTGGAATCCACCAGAGGGCTGTCGGGGCGAGTCGGAGGAGGAGAGAGTGGAACAAGAGGCCGGGGAAATTTACCCTTCGCCGCTACCTGGTGGTGTGGTTTTCCCGGATACAGTGAGCATTCGATCTGCGGGTGATCAGCGGGTCCACAGGGAGCACACACGTCGATTATCCACTGGCCTGACGCTCTTAGGGAGTTAAGGGAGCTCTCCCTAATTGTCTGGGTTCTGGAGGTGTTGATGATGGGAGTGAAAATGGTGATCTGGCTGGTGACCTGGAGGGTCAGTCCTTCCATAAGACGCTTGTTGATGCAGAAAGCCCGAGTGATGAAGCTTTCGTGGTCAGTGAGCAGCTCCCGAGTAGAGTGCTCATCTTTCCAATGCTCCGAGAGGCTGTGATGGTAACGGGCCATCAGCTCTTCGTTCCAGCACGAGGGTCCTGAATTCCACAGCGTAATCCCGCACTCGGCGTGGGCAAAGTATCTGATCTGCTGACACCCTGCCTCCTCCCGGAAGGTTGAATTACTCATATTTATTTCAAATGGTGGTTTTATTGTCCCAGTTACTGGCAGCCCAGGTGAGAGCCCGTCCAGTCAAGAGAGAGCGATGACAAAAGCAATTTTAGCTCGGCGTGTGGAATTCAGAGATGGCTGGAGCCCAGATTGCAACGTGCACTGGCACAGGAACTCACAGCAACGGACTGCGGGTCCATCGTAGCATTTGGGCACCAAACTCTGGGGCTCAGGAGGAGGAGGCTGACCGGTATGGGGTTGCTGTCATGAGACGGAGAGTTGGTTCAGAGCAGCGAACAGATAGTCAGTGGTTTCCTGCTGCTTCTGCTTGGTGTGCTGGTGTCGACGGATGGCTTCCTTTAGGTGAGCAAATCCTGCTGGGCCAATTGAGGGTCACTCATCCTGTCGGGAAACGCAGAGGAGGCTTGGCCCAAAAGCAGAGAAGAGGAGATGATTTAGTGGGGAGCAATCACTTGGATAATCACATGCAAAATCACAAGCCATGAGGGGCCACAAAATAAGACAGAACAGGTACTCAGCTCAAATAAACAGCAAGGTAGCTGAAAGCTCGGAACAACTGGTTTAGTCTGGCTGATTCGATGGGTGAACGAGGATTGTGATTTAAATACCCTGCAGAAAATGAAATGGAAGCAAGTGGCAGGTGAGTCCTGTTAGCTGGGTGGAGACTGGGAGATGCCTGCTCTTCAGCCCGGACATATATAAACTCCTCCATCCTGCACAGCGCATAACCCTCCATTTTACTTTCATCCATCTAACTACCTGAGAGTCTCTAGGAGGTCCCTAATGCCCCGCCGTGCATACCAGGCACTCACCAGTATCTGTATAAAATCCTACCTCTGACATCTCCTCTATATTCCCTCCACTCACCTTAAAAGGATGTCCCCTGGTATGAGCCGTTGTTGCCCTGGGAAAAGTCTCTGGCTGTTCACTGCCTCTTATCATCTTGTACACTTTTATCAAATTGCCTCTTACCCTGCTCCTCTCCAAAGAGAAAAGTTCTAGCTCGCACAACCTATCTTCATAAGAGATGCTCTCTAATCCAGGCCACATCCTCCCCATCCTCTCTAGGGCTTCCACATTCTTCCTATAATGAGGTGACCAGAACTGAGCATGATATTCCAAGTGTGGTCTAACCAGGGTTTTATAGAGCTTCAATACTACCTTGCAGCTCTTGAACTCAATCCACCGACTAAAAGGATAACACACAATTCGTCTTCTTAACCATCCTATCGACTTCCATCTAACCGTCAAGTGTGGAGAATTCCACAGATTCAATGCCAGTTTTAAAATACCACTTCATTTATTTATAACTATTTCCCCTAATAGAGTATTATCTTGATCAGAGGCTGAAAATCAAGAACAAAGAATGATCTTGTCTTAAATGCATTCCAATAAAGACTGAAAGACTCTTTAAACAGACCCTACATCACATCTATTGTTAGGCAGATATTTGATAGGATTATCTTTCAGAAAAGTAGAATAGGTCAGGAGCATATGAGAATGAGGGGAGATTTAGAATGGGCAGCCCATTCCACACACTCACCACTCTCTGAGTAAAAAATTTACCCCTGACATCACCTCTGTACCTACTCCCCAGCACCTTAAACCTGTGTCCTCTTGTGGCAACCATTTCAGCCCTGGGAAAAAGCCTCTGACTATCCACATGATCAATGCCTCTCATCATCTTATCCACCTCTATCAGGTCACCTTCATCCTGTGTCGCTCCAAGGAGAAAAGGCCGAGTTCACTCAACCTATTCTCATAAGGCATGCTCTCCAATCCAGGCAACATCCTTGTTTAAATCTCCTCTGACCCTTTCTATGGCTTCCACATCCTTCCTGTAGTGAGGTGACCAGAACTGAGCACAGTACTCCAAGTGGGGTCTGATCAGGGTCCTTTACAGCTGTAACATTACCTCTCGTCTCCTAAACTCAATCCCACGATTGATGAAGAGCAATACATTGTACGCCTTCTTAACCACAGAGTCAACCTGTGCAGCTGCTTTGAGCATCCTATGGACTCGGACCCCAAGATCCCTCTGATCTTCCACACTGCCAAGAGTCTTACCATTAATACTATATTCTGCCATCATATTTGACCCACCAAAATCAACCACTTCACACTTATCTGGGTTGAACTCCATCTGCCACTTCTCAGTCCAGTTTTGCATCCTATCAATGTCCCACTGTAACCTCTGACAGCCCTCCACACTATCCACAACACCTCCAAACATTGTGCCATCAGCAAACTTACTAACCCATCCCTCCACTTCCTCATCCAGGTTATTTATAAAAATCACGAAGAGTAAGGGTCCCAGGACAGATTTATTAGACATATGCAACATTATGAGGGTATAGAGAGGGTAAATGCTTTTTTCCATTGAAGTTGGGTGATACTAGAACTGGAGCTCATAGGTTGAGTGTGAAAGGTGAAATATTTAAGGGAACCGGGTTGGGGGGGGAAGACGTCTTCATATAAATTTAATTGCAAAGAAAGCACGATAGCGCCTCTACTTCCTCAGGAGTCTGTGGAGATTCGGCATGTCATCCAAAACCTTGGCAAACTTGTATAGATGTGTGGTGGAAAGTGTGCTGACCGGGCCGCACTAAGACCTGCGAGCGGAAAATCCTACAAAAGTTAGTGGATTCAGCCCGGTACATCACGGGAAAAACCCTCACAACCATTGAGCACACCGATGTGAAACATTGCCATAGAAAAGCAGCATCCATCCTTCATCAAAGATCCTCACCACCCAGGCCAGGCTCTTTTCTCACTGCTGCCATCAGGTAGAAGGTGCAAGAGCCTCAGGAGTCACACCACCACAGTAACTACCCCTCAACCATCAAACTCATGAACAAAAAGGGATAACTACACTCATTCTGTTTCTGGTGTTCCCACAACCGAAGGTCTCACTTTAAGGACTCTTTATCTTGTTATTTCATGCTCTCATTATTTTTTGCGATTTATTTATATTTGCAATTATGCATTTTTTTGTTCATTGATCCTGTTTACAGTTACTGTTCTATATGCCTGCAGATAAAGAATCTCAGGGTTGGATGTGGTGACGTACTCTGTATGTACTCTGATAATAAATTTTACTTTGAACTTTGAACTTCACTCAGAGAGTTGTGTGAGTGTTGAACGAGCTGTCAGTGAAAGTGATAATTGCAGGTTTGACTACAACATTTCAGAGAAATTTGGTTAAGCACATGGATGGGAGGGGTGAGAAGGGCTTAGGTCAGTGGGACTAGGCCGTATAACAATTCAGCATGGACTAGATGGGCTGAAGGGCCTGTTTCTGTGCTGTAGTGCTCTATTTCTACCAAGTACCTCATCACACCAGCCACCCACACTGGCCCTTTGATCACCATCCATGGAGACAGAAATCCTTGTTATTCACAGTAACATGCAGAATCCGGCAACACAGAGAGGCCATTCAGCCCACTGAGACTACCTTGCCCATCAACCGCCCACTTACACATGCCCGACTATCCCATTTTATTCTCCCAGGTCCAGCCCTTACCAACAGTCAAAGGGGACCGAACCCATCAGCAAGCCTGCCTTTCGGATGTAGGAGCAAACAAGAGCCCCTGGGGAAACGCCCACAGTCACAGGGAGAATGTGTAAATTCTTTGTGGGCAGCAGCAGGAACCTAGACTGCTGGAGATGAGACACAGACTCTGCCCGCTGCGCCACTGTACTGCCTGTGGTAAATGCTTATGGGAAAGTCAACTGCAGATTGGTGTTGTGCTTTGAAATAACCAGTGTTTTATACTCTGTTCCAGCTGGTGCAGAATGTGGATCTGGGCTCTGCTCCCAATCTTCCTGGCCATCTTTGCAGCAGGTGGCATCTGGGCTGTGTAAGTATCGACATGCTGTTGATTGTAAATGTATGTACTGTATGTCGCACTGTCCTGTCGGTGTGGATCGAGTTAAACTATAGATCACCACTGTCCCATTGGTGTGGATCGAGTTAAACTATAGATCACCACTGTCCTGTCAGTGTGGATTGAATTAAACTATAGATCACCACTGTCCTGTCGGTGTGGATTGAATTAAACTATAGATCGCCACTGTCCTGTCGGTGTGGATTGAATTAAACTATAGATCACCACTGTCCTGTCGGTGTGGATTGAATTAAACTATAGATCACCACTGTCCTGTCAGTGTGGATTGAATTAAACTATAGATCACCACTGTCCTGTCGGTGTGGATCGAGTTAAACTATAGGTTCACTTTCAAGCACTCTCTCTACACTCTGCGGCCACTTTATTAGGTACACCTGCTAACCTGGTTGTTAATGCAAATATCTGATCAGCCAATCATGTGGCAGCAACTCAGAGCATAAAAGCATGCAGACATGGTCAGGAGGTTCAGTTGCTGTTCAGACCAGAATGGTAAAGAAATGAAACCTAAATGACTTTGACTGTGGAATGATCGTTGGCGTCAAATGGGGTGGTTTGAGTATCTCAGACCTCCTGGGATTTTCACACTCAACAGTCTCCAGGTGTACCGAGCTGCAGCTCCTCAAACAAACATGTCAAGGAACAGGAGCTGCAGCTCGATGACCTTGGCTCATATGGGAGGTGATAATCAGGAACTACAGGGAGGTAGACACCCCTGGGTTGCAGGAGGCAGGTAACTGGGTGACTGTCAGGAGAAGAAAGGGACTGGGTAGCCAGTGCCCTGTACCCCTGTGGCTATTGGATACTGTTGAGGGGGATGACTGACCAGGAGGAGCCACAGTGACCAGGACTCGGGCACTGTGGCTAAGAGAAGAGGAGAGAGGTAACGAGGACAGGAGATTCTATAGTTAGGGGAATAGAGACAAGGTTCTTTGGGTGCAATAGAGACACCGTGATGGTATGTTGACTCCCAGGTTCCAGGGTCAGGGATGTCTTGTATTAGATCTGTGGCATTGTAAAGGGGGAGGGGGAGGAGCCAGAAGTCTTGGTACATATTAGCACCTATGACACAGGCAGGAAAGGGAGGAGGTCCTGAAAAGCGATATTAAGGAGCTTGGCACAAAGCTGAGAAACGGGACCTCCAGGGTAGTGACCTCTGGATTGCTGCTTGTGCCACATGCCACTGAGGGTAAGAATAGAATGAATTGGCAGCTGAATGTGTGGGAGAGGAACTGGTGCTGGGGGCAGGGGTTCAGATTGCTAGACCATTGGGATCTCTTCTGGGGAAGGTATGACCTGTACAAAAGGGAAGTGTTACACCTGAGTCCAAGGGGGACCAATACCCTTGTGGGTAGGCATGCTGGAGTTGTTCGGGAGGGTTTAAACTAATTTGGCAGGGTGATGGGAACCAGAGTAATAGGGCTGAGGATAATGTAGTTGGTTTACAGAGGCAGTGTCTAGTGAGACAGGCTGATGACAGGGCTAAATTGTAGTCAACAGGATGAGTTGCAATGTAAAAGGGGGCAACAAAATCAAAAAGTGTGATGAATGTTATATTGATTGATGATGTTATTTGTGAATGTGCACAGTACATGAGATAAGGGAGATGAACTTGTAGCACAGTTACAGATTGGCAGGTATGATGTTGTGGGCATCACTGAATCATGGCTGAAAGAAAATTATATCTGGGAGCTTAATGTCCAAGGATACACATGGTATTGAAGGGACAGGCAGGTGGACAGAGGGAATGGGGTGGCTCTAGTGGTAAAAAATGAAATCAAATCCTTAGAAAGAGGTGACATAGGATCAGAAGATGTGGGATCATTGTGGGAAGAGTTATAAAACTGCAAGGCTAAAGAGACTCTGTTGGGAGTTAGGGAGTGATGGGCAGGTAAGGAGATAACGTGAGAGGGGGAAATAGAAATGACCAGTGGTGAAGCAGATGGGGGAGCAATCACCAGAAGTTTGAGAAATCGATGTTCGTGCCATCAGGTTGGAGGCCGCCCAGATTGACTATAAAGTGTTGCTCCTCCAGCCTGAGCGTGGCCTCATCACGGCAGGAGAGGAGACCATGGACTGATCTGTCAGAATGGGATTGGGAAGTAGAATTGAAATGGATGGCCACTGGGAGATCCTGTTTTTTCTAGGGGATGGAGAGTAGGTGCTCGGCGAAGTGGTTTCCCAATCTGCGTCGGGTCTCACCGATATACAGGCGGCCAGACCAGCAGCACCGGATGCAATAGATGTCCCCAACAAACTCACAGATCAAGTGTTGCCTCACCTAGAAGGACTGTTTGGGTCCTGAATGGTGGTGTCTCCCATCAGATTCCAACATCTTTCACCCTTTCACCTATCACCTCCCAGCTTCTGACATCATTCCTGCCTATCACCTCTTCACTCGGATCACCTACCTTCCACCTTTTATATAGGCTTTGTCCACCTTTAAGATCCCGATGAAGGGTCTTGGTCCGAAATATCGACTACTTATTCCCCTCCATAGAAGCTGGGCTGTCTGACTCTCAGCAGCTTGTGTGTGTAAACGTGGCGATGGACTCCGGGCCCTGCGCACTCCCTGGCCGTGTACGTGCTCAGGATGCAGAGCTGGGCACTGCTATGAATTCCAGCATCTACAGTTTTTTTTTGCATATTTGACTTTGACTTTGACATTTGAACAAAATTGCCTGTCATTCTTTTAAATGCCAGAGTTTTAAAGGCTCGGTCCACTCTAGGGTTTAATTTTTAAGAAACAATTAATGTAGCTCAAGTTTTAATTGCCAGACATTTTCCGGAACTTTACATTAATACAGAATTGGAATATTACTGACATACGTTGTGAAATTTGTTGTTTTGTGGCAGCTGTATATCTATATATACAAATGTCTTAGGCACATAGCGTGATGGTGCCTAAGGCTTTTGCACGGTACTGTAAATGCCAATGAGATATTCTCCCTGATGAGCTCAATGCTTTGTATGCTTACTGTTAGTGAGTATTCTGGAGCTGTGTGAATATAGCATATATCAGAATCAGAATCAGGTTTAATATAAACAACAACACACACAAAATGCTGGTGGAACACAGCAGGCCAGGCAGCATCTATAGGAGATCTTTCCTTTCCTTTCAGTTAGTCCTGATGAAGGGTCTCGGCCCAAAACGTCGACAGTACTTCTCCTATAGATGCTGCCTGGCCTGCTGTGTTCCACCAGCATTTTGTGTGTGTTGTTGTTTGAATTTCCAGCATCTGCAGATTTCCTCGTGTTTGCTCAGGTTTAATATCACTGGCACATGTGGTGAAATTTGTTAACTTTGCAGCATCAATACAAAGCAATACATGATAATAGAGAAAAATTGTGTTTTACAGTGTGTGTGTGTGTGTGTTAGCTAAATTAATAAGTACTGCAAAAACAGAAATAAATAAGTAATAAATAAGAAATAAGAAATAAATAAGTAGTGAGGTAATGTTTCATGGGTTCAATGTGCATTCAGAAATCTGATGGCAGAGGGGAAGAAGCTGTTCCTGAATCATTGAGTATGTGCCTCCTTCCTGATGGTATTACTGAGAAGAGGGCATGTCCTGGGTGGTGGAGGTCCTTAACGATGGACACCAGTGATATTAATCCTGATTCTGATTTTGATTCTGACATTGCAGTTGACCTGAAGTGTAACTGAGGTCTGAGCTCCTTCCCTAAACCCTTTGACCTATCTCACCTCCTTAAAGATCTTTGACTGAGATTTTATTCCGGCACACTCACATTTCCTGATGTGGCATGGTTAATAATTGTTCTTTAACGATAATACGTGTAAGGTGACGATGATGTGGTAGTTGTGCACTTTATGGGATGTGTGCTCGTGAAATATTAAATGGGTGTGGTGCTTGTTACAGTCAATATTTATTGCCTATTCCTTGAGCTGAGTGTCTTACTCATAGTTCCACTGACATCGTTTTGCGTTTAGAGCCACCAAAATCAGAGTCAGGTTTATTATCCCTGTCTTATATAATGCGCAATTTGGTGTTTTAAGGCTGCAGTAGAGTGCTAGACTGAAAAATTGCTATAAATTACAAACTATATAATAGTTCAAGTCAAGTCAACTTTTATTGTCATTTCGACCATAACTGCTGGTACAGTACACAGTAAAGATGAGACAACATTTTTCAGGACCATGGTGTTACATGACACAGTATAAAAAACTAGACTGAACTAAGTTAAAAAAAACAACACAGAGAGAGCTACACTAGACTACAGACCTACACAGGACTGCATAAAGTGCACAAAAACAGTGCAGGCATTACAATAAATAATAAACAGGACAGTAGGGCAAGGTGTCAGTCCAGGCTTCGGGTATTGAGGAGTCTGATAGCTTGGGGGAAGAAACTGTTACATAGTCTGGTCGTGAGAGCCCGAATGCTTCGGAGCCTTTTCCCAGATGGCAGGAGGGAGAAGAGATTGTATGAGGGGTGCATGGGGTCCTTCATAATGCTGTTTCCTTTGCGGATGCAGCGTGTAGTGTAAATGTCTATGATGGCAGGAAGAGAGACCCCGATGATCTTCTCAGCTGATCTCACTATCCGCTGCAGCGTCTTGTGATTCTGAACCAGGCAGTGATGCAGCTGCTCAGGATGCTCTCAATACACCCCCTGTAGAATGTGATGAGGATGGGGGGGTGGTGGGGGGGGGACTTTCCTCAGCCTTCGCAAAAAGTAGAGATGCTGCTGGGCTTTCTTTGCTATGGAGCTGGTGTTGAGGGACCAGGTGAGATTCTCCGTCAGGCAAACACCAAGAAATTTGGTACACTTTATGATCTCTACCAAGGAGAGATGTTCAGCGGGGAGTGGTCGCTCCGTGCCCTCCTGAAGTCAACAACCATCTCTTTTGTTTTGTTCACATTAAGAGACAGGTTGTTGGCTCTGCACCAGTCCGTTAGCTGCTGCACCTCCTCTCTGTAAGCTGACTCGTCGTTCTTGCTGATGAGACCCACCACGGTCGTGTCATCGGCGAACTTGATGATATGGTTTGAGCTGTGTGTTACAACACAGTCATGGGTCAGCAGAGTGAACAGCAGTGGACTGAGCACGCAACCCTGGGGAGCCCCCATGCTCAGTGTGATGGTGTTGGAGATGCTGCTCCCGATCCGGACTGACTGAGGGAGGTGTTCAGGCCCAGTAGGCTCAGCTTTCCAGTCAGTTTCTGAGGGATGATTGTGTTGAATGCTGAACTGAAGTCTATGAACAGCATCCGAACGTACGTGTCTTTTTCATCCAGGTGGGTGAGGACCAAGTGGAGGGTGGTGGCAATGGCGTCATCTGTTGAGTGGTTGGGACGGTACACAAACTGCAGGGGGTCCAGTGAGAGGGGCATTAGGGTCTTGATATGCCTCATGACGAGCCTCTCGAAACACTTCATGATGATGGATTTAAGTGCAACGGGACGGTAGTCATTCAGGCAGGACACTGAAGACTTCTTCGGCACGGGGACGATGGTGGCGGCCTTGAAGCACGTTGGAATGGTGGCGCTGCTCAGGGAGATGTTGAAGATGTCAGTGAGAACATCTGCTAGCTAGTCTGCACATCCTCTGAGCACTCTACCAGGGATGTTGTCTGGTCCGGCAGCCTTCCGTGGGTTGACCCTGCACAGGGTTCTTCTCACGTCGGCCACGGAGAGACACAGCACCTGGTCATTTGTAGGAGGGGTGGACTTCCTTCCCATGGATGCTGCCCGACCTGCTGAGTTCCTCCAGTGTGTTGTGCGTGTTGCTTTGACCCAGCATCTGCAGAGTATTTTGTGTTTATGAAGTCAATGGATGTTGTTTACTTGGATTTTCATAAGGCCTTTGACAAGGTGCCACACATGAGACTACTTAACAAGATAAGAGTCATGGTATTACAGGAAAAATACTAGCATGGATAGAAAATTCAAACAACACACACAAAATGCTGGTGGAACACAGCAGGCCAGGCAGCATCTATAAGGAGAAGCACTGTCAACGTTTTGGGCTGAGACCCTTTGTCAGGACTAACTGAAAGGAAAGATAGTAAGAGATTTGTAAGTAGTGGGGGGGAGGGGGAAATGCAAAATGATAGGAGAAGACCGGAGGGGGTGGGATAAATCTAAGAGCTGGAAAGATGATTGGCAAAAGGGATACAGAGCTGGAGAAGGGAAAGGATCATGGGATGGGAGGCCTCGGGAGAAAGGAAGGGGGGGGGGGGGAAGCACCAGAGGGAGATGGAGAACAGGCAAACAACTAAGTATGTCAGGGATGGGGTAACAAGGGGAAGAGGGGCATTGGCAGGAGGCAAAGATTGGGAATAAAGGGGGTCTTTTCTGGTTGGCTGATGGTGACTAGTGGTGTTCCATGGGGTTGGGACCGATTCTTTAATGTTACACATCAGCAATTTGGATGACAGAATTGATGGCTTTGTGGCCAAGTTTGCAGATGATATGAAGATAGGTGCAGGGGCAGGTAGTGTTGAGGAAGCAGGGAGTCTGCAGAAGGAGTTGGACAGATTAGGAGAATGTACAAAGAAATGGCAGATGGTATACAGTGTATGGTCATGCACTTTGGTAGAAGAAATAAAAGGGTAGACTATTTTGTAAATTTGGAGAAAATTCAAAAATCTGACGTACAAAGGGGCTTGGGAGTCCTTGTGCAGGATTTCCTAAAGGTTAACCTCCAGGTTGAGTTGGTGATGAGGAAGTCAGATGTAATGTTAACATTCATTTTGAGAGGATTAGAATATTAGAACAAGGATGTAATGTTATGGCTTTATAAGGCACTGGTAAGGGCCTCTCTTGGAATATTGTGAGCGGTTTCAGACCCCTTATCGAAGAGAAGATGTGCTGGCACTGGGAAGTGTCCAGAGGAGGTTCATGAGAATGAAAGGGTTAACATATGAGGAACATTTGATGGCTCTGGGCTTATACTTGCTGGAGTTTAGAAGATTGAGGGACAATCTCATTGAAACCTATTGAATATTGAAAGCCCTAGACAGTAGATGTGGAGAGGATGTTTCCTATAGTGGGTGAGTCTCGGACCAGAGGACATAGCTTCAGAATAGAGGGGCATCATTCAGAGCAGAGATGAAGAGGAATTTCATCTCTGTGATGAACCTGTGGAACTCTTTGGTAGGGGTAGCTGTGGAGGCAAAACCATTGAGTTTATCTAAAGCGGACATTGGTTGAATAATTGGGCGGCACGGTAGTGTAGAGGTTAGCACGAGGCTATTACAGCTCAGAGCACCAGAATTTGGAGTTCAATCCTGATGCGGCCATCCTTCCTGTGAGTGTGGGTTTCCTCCGGGAGCACCAGTTTACAATGATTGTGTGGCACTGTGGCGTACAGGTGGCCTGGGTTCAATTCCCACTGCTGTCTGGAGGGAGTTTGTACGTCCTTCACGTGAGTGTGTGGGTTTCCTCTGGGTGCTCCGGTTTCCTCCAAAGACGTACCTGTTAGGAGGTTAATTCAGTCTTTGTAAATTGTCCTGTGATCGGGTTAGGGTTGGATCACTGGGTTGCTGGGTGGAGCGTTATCGAAATAATAAATAAATAAATAATCGTGAAGGCACTGCAAACCAGAAATTAGAAGAACATTCTGCACAAAGAGATATGTGTTTGGTATGAATGCGAGGTACAGATGTGGAAAGGCAAATATGCTGATGGGTGGGAAATGAGGGAACCAGATCTGGAGTCAAATAGAGACCATTAGATTTCCTTCCCTGCAGAGATTAATGAACCAGATGGAGCTTACAATAACTCAGCAAAATTTAACAGTTACTGTTCCTAAGGCGAGCTTTTAAATGTTGCACTTCACTGAATTTTATCCAGGCCGAGCTCTCTTCTCACTGCTGCCATCATGAAGGAGGTACAGGAGCCTCAGGTGCCACACCACCAGGTTCAGGAGCAGTTATTACCCCTTAACCATCACACTCTTCAGTCAGTTTGGACAACTTCATTCACCTCAACTCTAATCACAACCTATGGACTCACTTGCAAGGACTCTACAACTCATGTTCTCAGTGTTATTTATTCATCCATTCTTTGTATTTGCAGTTTGTCTTCTTTTGCACACTGGTTGCTTGTCAGTCTTTGTGTGTGCTTTTTCAGGAATTCTATTGTTCTTCTTTGTTTTACTGTGAATGCCCGCAAGAAAATTAATCCCTGTGTAGTATATGGTGACATATATGTGGTTTGATTATAAACTCAAGTTGAACATTGATTTAAACCCATGGGCTCCCTGACTTGAGTCTTTGTCCAAGAACAATTCTGTAATGTGTATGAATTTATATCCAAAACCAAAATTGAGAAATTTAAGTGAATTAACCACTACACTCCTACATCTTCATCTTTGTTATTATTCTCGATAACTTCACTTTCCCTGCAGTATATTCATTGAAAATTAGCTTAAAATCTTAGACCATTCTTGTGAGGACTCTATTTTATTTGTACTTAGTTGGAGATACAGCACAGTGACAAGACCCCATGCCAGCCGGTTACACCCATGTGCCCAATTAACTTGGTATCTGTACGTCTTTGGAATGTGGGAGGAAGCTGGATCACCCAGTGGAAACTCATACAGTCATGAGGAGAAGGTGGGAACTCCACATTGACATGGCTGGAATTGAACCCAGGTCACTGGCTCTGTAATACTGTTACGCTGCCATACAGTATGTTCTTGCCACTGTGCATTGTGAATTCAGAAGAGCGATGTCTCTCCAACTATGTGTCCCTGGCTCTATTTCAATCTCCTCTGCTTTTCCAATGGACCACTCTGTGTGGTTGAGATTCTAAAACCACTTCCGACACCAACATATTGCGTGATGCGGGTGGTCGTGACAGTAATTGTTCTTGGCAAGTTTTTCTACAGAATCGGTCTGTCATTACCACCTTCTGGGCAGTGCCTTTACAAGACTGGTGACTCCAGCCATTATCAAAACTCTTCAGAGATGGGTCACTTGGCGTCAGTGGTCGCATAACCAGGACTTGTGATACACACCAGCTGCTCATACGACCATCCACCACCTGTTCCCATGGCTTCACATGACCCTGATCAGGGGGGTTAAGCAGGTGCTACACCTTGCCCACGGGTAACTTGCAGGCTTGCGGAGGGAAGGAGCAATCTCTCCTTTGGTAGAGCTGAATTTCCAATCTGCCACCCAACCAACAACACCAACAAATTCACCCTAGTAAGCAGAGAGCTAGGGGACCCCATGATACTATATCCCCTCCGTCTACATCGCTGAAGCAAACCCTCTGTTTAGTGTGGCATCGCCGTGTCTGTGATCTTGTTATGTTGTATTCAAGATTATTTAATGCAAGGAGAACAAAATAATTGTTCTGGTTGTGCTTATGCACTTAATAAAACACCAGTATTACAATTAAAATGAATATCATAGACGGTATAAAGCTTTGCATTTATCCATGGTTGTGATGTTATTGACTCTTTTAAAACAAAATTAACTTGTTTACCACTTTGGTGGATCCACTTTTTAGATTTCCCCTGGTTTGCTCAATCATGGAGGTTTAATTATTATCAAACTTGGACCTTGGTTAGCTCTTGATAATCACTGTTAAAGTCGAGGTCAAAGTCAAAGCTGCAATTAGTGTTGTAGCACAGGTATACGGTCGATATGCACAGGAAATGTGATGATAAACAGCTGCTGTAGCATCGAGTTCGACACTTGATTGGCAATTGTGTTGGAACAATTTAAACTTTAACATAATCAGAATCAGATTTATTGTCACTGATTTAGTTCCGTTTTAATATACATGCAGCAGTGCAGTGCAAAGATAAAGTTGCTCCAGATTGCAGACACAGTACAATAAAAAGAAATAGTGAGGTAGTATAGCGTTCATAGGTTGACGGTCTGTTCAGAAATCTGATGGTGAAACTGCTCCTGAGTCATTGAGTCCGGGTCTTCGAAAAGAGAAAAGATGAGTTTTATTTGTCACATTACAGTACATCAAAACAGACAATGAGATACACCGTTGAGTCAATGACCCAGGTCTGAGGATGTGCTAGGGAAACCGTCAAGTGTTGCCATCAAGTGTTGTCCTTAACTTACTAACTTTGGAACTCCTGTATCTCCTCCCTGATAGCAGTTACCAGCAGAAGGCATGTCCCAGAGAGCGGGTGTCCTTGGAGTTGGGTGACGCCTTCTTGAGGCTGTCTATGATGGTGGGGAGGCTGTTTAGCCTCTTTTAGTCTTTCTATTACTTCATATCTTTATTTCAATATTAGTTATTCCCTTTCACACAAAGTCATTGCTGGTAAATTTCCTGCAGGTTTTCCATGGCGGTGGTGAACGAGTCTGTGAACATCACCGTGGAGTTCCCCTACATCAGGTGAGCACCTGGAAATCATCAAGTGAAATGTCATTCTCAATTGTTTCCCTACAGTTCCTCGTCCCCAGGTGAGGTGAGCTTTTCCAGTCCCTGCCCCTATTGCCCTGTATCCAGCTGACCTTCTCTCACCCCTGTCTTTGAGTGATCTCTCCATGTCCCGTCCCCAAGTAAAGACGTTTCTCCTCTGTCTCCAGGTGAGCACCTTTCTCCAGTCTCCAGGTGAGCTCTAACTCTAATTACCTGTTCCCAGGTGAGCACATTTCTCCTCTGTCTCCAGGTGAGCACCTTTCTCCTTTGTCTCCAGGTGATCATCTTTCTCCTGTCCCCAGGTGAGCACCTTTCTCCTCTGTCTCCAGGTAGCACCTTTCTCCTCTGTCTCCAGGTGAGTACCTTTCTCCTCTGTCTCCAGGTGAGTACCTTTCTCCTCTGTCCCCAGGTGAGCATCTTTCTCCTCTGTCCCCAGGTAGCACCTTTCTCCTTTGTCTCCAGGTGAGCATCTTTCTCCTCTGTCCCCACGTGAGCATCTTTCTCCTCTGTCGCCAGGTGATCATCTTTCTTCTCCTGTCCCCAGGTGAGCACCTTTCTCCTGTCCCCAGGTGAGCATCTTTCTCCTCTGCCGCCAGGTGATCATCTTTCTTCTCCTGTCCCCAGGTGAGCACCTTTCTCCTGTCCCCAGGTGAGCATCTTTCTCCTGTCCCCAGGTGAGCACCTTTCTCCTCTGTCTCCAGGTGAGCATCTTTCTCCTCTGTCCCCAGGTGAGCATCTTTCTCCTCTGTCCCCAGGTGAGCAACTTTCTCCTTTGTCTCCAGGTGAGCACCTTTCTCCTCTGTCTCCAGGTGATCATCTTTCTCCTTTGTCTCCAGGTGAGCACCTTTCTCCTCTGTCCCCAGGTGAGCACCTTTCTCCTCTGTCCCCAGGTGATCATCTTTCTCCTCTGTCTCCAGGTGAGCATCTTTCTCCTCTGTCCCCAGGTGAGCACCTTTCTCCTGTCCCCAGGTGAGCATCTTTCTCCTGTCCCCAGGTGAGCACCTTTCTCCTCTGTCTCCAGGTGATCATCTTTCTCCTTTGTCTCCAGGTGAGCACCTTTCTCCTCTGTCCCCAGGTGAGCACCTTTCTCCTCTGTCCCCAGGTGAGCACCTTTCTCCTGTCCCCAGGTGAGCATCTTTCTCCTGTCCCCAGGTGAGCATCTTTCTCCTTTGTCTCCAGGTGAGCATCTTTCTCCTCTGTCCCCAGGTGAGCACCTTTCTCCTCTGTCCCCAGGTGAGCATTTTTCTCCTGTCCCCAGGTGAGCACCTTTCTCCTCTGTCCCCAGGTGAGCACCTTTCTCCTGTCCCCAGGTGAGCATCTTTCTCCTGTCTCCAGGTGAGCACCTTTCTCCTCTGTCCCCAGGTGAGCACCTTTCTCCTGTCCCCAGGTGAGCACCTTTCTCCTCTGTCCCCAGGTGAGCATCTTTCTCCTCTGTCTCCAGGTGATCACCTTTCTCCTCTGTCCCCAGGTGAGCAACTTTCTCCTTTGTCTCCAGGTGAGCACCTTTCTCCTCTGTCTCCAGGTGATCATCTTTCTCCTTTGTCTCCAGGTGAGCACATTTCTCCTCTGTCTCCAGGTGATCATCTTTCTCCTCTGTCTCCAGGTGAGCATCTTTCTCCTGTCCCCAGGTGATCATCCTTCTCCTCTGTCTCCAGGTGATCATCTTTCTCCTCTGTCCCCAGGTGAGCAACTTTCTCCTTTGTCTCCAGGTGAGCACCTTTCTCCTTTGTCTCCAGGTGATCATCTTTCTCCTCTGTCCCCAGGTGAGCATCTTTCTCCTCTGTCCCCAGGTGAGCAACTTTCTCCTTTGTCTCCAGGTGAGCACCTTTCTCCTTTGTCTCCAGGTGATCATCTTTCTCCTCTGTCTCCAGGTAAGCACCTTTCTCCTCTGTCTCCAGGTGAGCATCTTTCTCCTCTGTCCCCAGGTGAGCATCTTTCTCCTCTGTCCCCAGGTGAGCAACTTTCTCCTTTGTCTCCAGGTGATCATCTTTCTCCTCTGTCTCCAGGTGATCATCTTTCTCCTCTGTCTCCAGGTGAGCACCTTTCTCCTCTGTCTCCAGGTGAGCATCTTTCTCCTCTGTCCCCAGGTGAGCATCTTTCTCCTGTCTCCAGGTGAGCACCTTTCTCCTCTGTCTCCAGGTGAGCACCTTTCTCCTGTCTCCAGGTGAGCACCTTTCTCCTCTGTCCCCAGGTGAGCATCTTTCTCCTGTCTCCAGGTGAGCACCTTTCTCCTCTGTCTCCAGGTGAGCACCTTTCTCCTGTCTCCAGGTGAGCATCTTTCTCCTCTGTCCCCAGGTGAGCACCTTTCTCCTGTCTCCAGGTGAGCACCTTTCTCCTCTGTGCCCAGGTGAGCATCTTTCTCCTGTCTCCAGGTGAGCACCTTTCTCCTCTGTCTCCAGGTGAGAACCTTTCTCCTCTGTGCCCAGGTGAGCATCTTTCTCCTCTGTCCCCACGTGAGCATCTTTCTCCTCTGTCTCCAGTTGAGCACCTTTCTCCTCTGTCCCCAGGTGAGCATCTTTCTCCTGTCTCCAGGTGAGCACCTTTCTCCTCTGTCTCCAGGTGAGCACCTTTCTCCTGTCTCCAGGTGAGCACCTTTCTCCTCTGTCTCCAGGTGAGCACCTTTCTCCTCTGTGCCCAGGTGAGCATCTTTCTCCTGTCCCCAGGTGAGCATCTTTCTCCTCTGTCCCCACGTGAGCATCTTTCTCCTTTGTCTCCAGGTGATCACCTTTCTCCTCTGTCTCCAGGTGATCATCTTTCTCCTCTGTCTCCAGGTGATCATCTTTCTCCTGTCTCCAGGTGATCACCTTTCTCCTGTCTCCAGGTGAGCATCTTTCTCCTGTCTCCAGGTGAGCACCTTTCTCCTGTCTCCAGGTGAGCATCTTTCTCCTGTCTCCAGGTGTTCACCTTTCTCCTGTCTCCAGGTGAGCATCTTTCTCCTGTCTCCAGGTGATCACCTTTCTCCTGTCTCCAGGTGAGCATCTTTCTCCTGTCTCCAGGTGATCACCTTTCTCCTGTCTCCAGGTGAGCACCTTTTTCCTCTGTCCCCAGGTGAGCATCTTTCTCCTCTGTCTCCAGGTGAGCACCTTTCTCCTCTGTCCCCAGGTGAGCATCTTTCTCCTGTCTCCAGGTGAGCACCTTTCTCCTCTGTCTCCAGGTGAGCACCTTTCTCCTGTCTCCAGGTGAGCACCTTTCTCCTGTCTCCAGGTGAGCATCTTTCTCCTGTCTCCAGGTGTTCACCTTTCTCCTGTCTCCAGGTGAGCATCTTTCTCCTGTCTCCAGGTGATCACCTTTCTCCTGTCTCCAGGTGAGCACCTTTCTCCTCTGTGCCCAGGTGAGCATCTTTCTCCTGTCCCCAGGTGAGCATCTTTCTCCTCTGTCCCCACGTGAGCATCTTTCTCCTTTGTCTCCAGGTGAGCACCTTTCTCCTCTGTCTCCAGGTGAGCACCTTTCTCCTGTCTCCAGGTGAGCACCTTTCTCCTCTGTCTCCAGGTGAGCACCTTTCTCCTGTCTCCAGGTGAGCATCTTTCTCCTCTGTCCCCAGGTGAGCACCTTTCTCCTGTCTCCAGGTGAGCACCTTTCTCCTCTGTCCCCAGGTGAGCACCTTTCTCCTCTGTCCCCAGGTGATCATCTTTCTCCTCTGTCTCCAGGTGAGCATCTTTCTCCTCTGTCCCCAGGTGAGCAACTTTCTCCTTTGTCTCCAGGTGAGCACCTTTCTCCTCTGTCTCCAGGTGATCATCTTTCTCCTTTGTCTCCAGGTGAGCACCTTTCTCCTCTGTCCCCAGGTGAGCACCTTTCTCCTCTGTCCCCAGGTGAGCACCTTTCTCCTGTCCCCAGGTGAGCATCTTTCTCCTGTCCCCAGGTGAGCATCTTTCTCCTTTGTCTCCAGGTGAGCATCTTTCTCCTCTGTCCCCAGGTGAGCACCTTTCTCCTCTGTCCCCAGGTGAGCATTTTTCTCCTGTCCCCAGGTGAGCACCTTTCTCCTCTGACCCCAGGTGAGCACCTTTCTCCTGTCCCCAGGTGAGCATCTTTCTCCTGTCTCCAGGTGAGCACCTTTCTCCTCTGTCCCCAGGTGAGCACCTATCTCCTGTCCCCAGGTGAGCACCTTTCTCCTCTGTCCCCAGGTGAGCATCTTTCTCCTCTGTCTCCAGGTGATCACCTTTCTCCTCTGTCCCCAGGTGAGCAACTTTCTCCTTTGTCTCCAGGTGAGCACCTTTCTCCTCTGTCTCCAGGTGATCATCTTTCTCCTTTGTCTCCAGGTGAGCACATTTCTCCTCTGTCTCCAGGTGATCATCTTTCTCCTCTGTCTCCAGGTGAGCATCTTTCTCCTGTCCCCAGGTGATCATCCTTCTCCTCTGTCTCCAGGTGATCATCTTTCTCCTCTGTCCCCAGGTGAGCAACTTTCTCCTTTGTCTCCAGGTGAGCACCTTTCTCCTTTGTCTCCAGGTGATCATCTTTCTCCTCTGTCCCCAGGTGAGCATCTTTCTCCTCTGTCCCCAGGTGAGCAACTTTCTCCTTTGTCTCCAGGTGAGCACCTTTCTCCTTTGTCTCCAGGTGATCATCTTTCTCCTCTGTCTCCAGGTAAGCACCTTTCTCCTCTGTCTCCAGGTGAGCATCTTTCTCCTCTGTCCCCAGGTGAGCATCTTTCTCCTCTGTCCCCAGGTGAGCAACTTTCTCCTTTGTCTCCAGGTGATCATCTTTCTCCTCTGTCTCCAGGTGATCATCTTTCTCCTCTGTCTCCAGGTGAGCACCTTTCTCCTCTGTCTCCAGGTGAGCATCTTTCTCCTCTGTCCCCAGGTGAGCATCTTTCTCCTGTCTCCAGGTGAGCACCTTTCTCCTCTGTCTCCAGGTGAGCACCTTTCTCCTGTCTCCAGGTGAGCACCTTTCTCCTCTGTCCCCAGGTGAGCATCTTTCTCCTGTCTCCAGGTGAGCACCTTTCTCCTCTGTCTCCAGGTGAGCACCTTTCTCCTGTCTCCAGGTGAGCATCTTTCTCCTCTGTCCCCAGGTGAGCACCTTTCTCCTGTCTCCAGGTGAGCACCTTTCTCCTCTGTGCCCAGGTGAGCATCTTTCTCCTGTCTCCAGGTGAGCACCTTTCTCCTCTGTCTCCAGGTGAGCACCTTTCTCCTCTGTCTCCAGGTGAGAACCTTTCTCCTCTGTGCCCAGGTGAGCATCTTTCTCCTCTGTCCCCACGTGAGCATCTTTCTCCTCTGTCTCCAGGTGAGCACCTTTCTCCTCTGTCCCCAGGTGAGCATCTTTCTCCTGTCTCCAGGTGAGCACCTTTCTCCTCTGTCTCCAGGTGAGCACCTTTCTCCTGTCTCCAGGTGAGCACCTTTCTCCTCTGTCTCCAGGTGAGCACCTTTCTCCTCTGTGCCCAGGTGAGCATCCTTCTCCTGTCCCCAGGTGAGCATCTTTCTCCTCTGTCCCCACGTGAGCATCTTTCTCCTTTGTCTCCAGGTGATCACCTTTCTCCTCTGTCTCCAGGTGATCATCTTTCTCCTCTGTCTCCAGGTGATCATCTTTCTCCTGTCTCCAGGTGATCACCTTTCTCCTGTCTCCAGGTGAGCATCTTTCTCCTGTCTCCAGGTGAGCACCTTTCTCCTGTCTCCAGGTGAGCATCTTTCTCCTGTCTCCAGGTGTTCACCTTTCTCCTGTCTCCAGGTGAGCATCTTTCTCCTGTCTCCAGGTGATCACCTTTCTCCTGTCTCCAGGTGAGCATCTTTCTCCTGTCTCCAGGTGATCACCTTTCTCCTGTCTCCAGGTGAGCACCTTTTTCCTCTGTCCCCAGGTGAACATCTTTCTCCTCTGTCTCCAGGTGAGCACCTTTCTCCTCTGTCCCCAGGTGAGCATCTTTCTCCTGTCTCCAGGTGAGCACCTTTCTCCTCTGTCTCCAGGTGAGCACCTTTCTCCTGTCTCCAGGTGAGCACCTTTCTCCTGTCTCCAGGTGAGCATCTTTCTCCTGTCTCCAGGTGTTCACCTTTCTCCTGTCTCCAGGTGAGCATCTTTCTCCTGTCTCCAGGTGATCACCTTTCTCCTGTCTCCAGGTGAGCACCTTTCTCCTCTGTGCCCAGGTGAGCATCTTTCTCCTGTCCGCAGGTGAGCATCTTTCTCCTCTGTCCCCACGTGAGCATCTTTCTCCTTTGTCTCCAGGTGAGCACCTTTCTCCTCTGTCTCCAGGTGAGCACCTTTCTCCTGTCTCCAGGTGAGCACCTTTCTCCTCTGTCCCCAGGTGAGCATCTTTCTCCTGTCTCCAGGTGAGCACCTTTCTCCTGTCTCCAGGTGAGCATCTTTCTCCTCTGTCCCCAGGTGAGCACCTTTCTCCTGTCTCCAGGTGAGCACCTTTCTCCTCTGTCCCCAGGTGAGCACCTTTCTCCTCTGTCCCCAGGTGATCATCTTTCTCCTCTGTCTCCAGGTGAGCATCTTTCTCCTCTGTCCCCAGGTGAGCAACTTTCTCCTTTGTCTCCAGGTGAGCACCTTTCTCCTCTGTCTCCAGGTGATCATCTTTCTCCTTTGTCTCCAGGTGAGCACCTTTCTCCTCTGTCCCCAGGTGAGCACCTTTCTCCTCTGTCCCCAGGTGAGCACCTTTCTCCTGTCCCCAGGTGAGCATCTTTCTCCTGTCCCCAGGTGAGCATCTTTCTCCTTTGTCTCCAGGTGAGCATCTTTCTCCTCTGTCCCCAGGTGAGCACCTTTCTCCTCTGTCCCCAGGTGAGCATTTTTCTCCTGTCCCCAGGTGAGCACCTTTCTCCTCTGTCCCCAGGTGAGCACCTTTCTCCTGTCCCCAGGTGAGCATCTTTCTCCTGTCTCCAGGTGAGCACCTTTCTCCTCTGTCCCCAGGTGAGCACCTTTCTCCTGTCCCCAGGTGAGCACCTTTCTCCTCTGTCCCCAGGTGAGCATCTTTCTCCTCTGTCTCCAGGTGATCACCTTTCTCCTCTGTCCCCAGGTGAGCAACTTTCTCCTTTGTCTCCAGGTGAGCACCTTTCTCCTCTGTCTCCAGGTGATCATCTTTCTCCTTTGTCTCCAGGTGAGCACATTTCTCCTCTGTCTCCAGGTGATCATCTTTCTCCTCTGTCTCCAGGTGAGCATCTTTCTCCTGTCCCCAGGTGATCATCCTTCTCCTCTGTCTCCAGGTGATCATCTTTCTCCTCTGTCCCCAGGTGAGCAACTTTCTCCTTTGTCTCCAGGTGAGCACCTTTCTCCTTTGTCTCCAGGTGATCATCTTTCTCCTCTGTCCCCAGGTGAGCATCTTTCTCCTCTGTCCCCAGGTGAGCAACTTTCTCCTTTGTCTCCAGGTGAGCACCTTTCTCCTTTGTCTCCAGGTGATCATCTTTCTCCTCTGTCTCCAGGTAAGCACCTTTCTCCTCTGTCTCCAGTAGAGCATCTTTCTCCTCTGTCCCCAGGTGAGCATCTTTCTCCTCTGTCCCCAGGTGAGCAACTTTCTCCTTTGTCTCCAGGTGATCATCTTTCTCCTCTGTCTCCAGGTGATCATCTTTCTCCTCTGTCTCCAGGTGAGCACCTTTCTCCTCTGTCTCCAGGTGAGCATCTTTCTCCTCTGTCCCCAGGTGAGCATCTTTCTCCTGTCTCCAGGTGAGCACCTTTCTCCTCTGTCTCCAGGTGAGCACCTTTCTCCTGTCTCCAGGTGAGCACCTTTCTCCTCTGTCCCCAGGTGAGCATCTTTCTCCTGTCTCCAGGTGAGCACCTTTCTCCTCTGTCTCCAGGTGAGCACCTTTCTCCTGTCTCCAGGTGAGCATCTTTCTCCTCTGTCCCCAGGTGAGCACCTTTCTCCTGTCTCCAGGTGAGCACCTTTCTCCTCTGTGCCCAGGTGAGCATCTTTCTCCTGTCTCCAGGTGAGCACCTTTCTCCTCTGTCTCCAGGTGAGCACCTTTCTCCTCTGTCTCCAGGTGAGAACCTTTCTCCTCTGTGCCCAGGTGAGCATCTTTCTCCTCTGTCCCCACGTGAGCATCTTTCTCCTCTGTCTCCAGTTGAGCACCTTTCTCCTCTGTCCCCAGGTGAGCATCTTTCTCCTGTCTCCAGGTGAGCACCTTTCTCCTCTGTCTCCAGGTGAGCACCTTTCTCCTGTCTCCAGGTGAGCACCTTTCTCCTCTGTCTCCAGGTGAGCACCTTTCTCCTCTGTGCCCAGGTGAGCATCTTTCTCCTGTCCCCAGGTGAGCATCTTTCTCCTCTGTCCCCACGTGAGCATCTTTCTCCTTTGTCTCCAGGTGATCACCTTTCTCCTCTGTCTCCAGGTGATCATCTTTCTCCTCTGTCTCCAGGTGATCATCTTTCTCCTGTCTCCAGGTGATCACCTTTCTCCTGTCTCCAGGTGAGCATCTTTCTCCTGTCTCCAGGTGAGCACCTTTCTCCTGTCTCCAGGTGAGCATCTTTCTCCTGTCTCCAGGTGTTCACCTTTCTCCTGTCTCCAGGTGAGCATCTTTCTCCTCTGACTCCAGGTGAGCACCTTTCTCCTCTGTCCCCAGGTGAGCATCTTTCTCCTGTCTCCAGGTGAGCACCTTTCTCCTCTGTCTCCAGGTGAGCACCTTTCTCCTGTCTCCAGGTGAGCACCTTTCTCCTGTCTCCAGGTGAGCATCTTTCTCCTGTCTCCAGGTGTTCACCTTTCTCCTGTCTCCAGGTGAGCATCTTTCTCCTGTCTCCAGGTGATCACCTTTCTCCTGTCTCCAGGTGAGCACCTTTCTCCTCTGTGCCCAGGTGAGCATCTTTCTCCTGTCCCCAGGTGAGCATCTTTCTCCTCTGTCCCCACGTGAGCATCTTTCTCCTTTGTCTCCAGGTGAGCACCTTTCTCCTCTGTCTCCAGGTGAGCACCTTTCTCCTGTCTCCAGGTGAGCACCTTTCTCCTCTGTCCCCAGGTGAGCATCTTTCTCCTGTCTCCAGGTGAGCACCTTTCTCCTCTGTCTCCAGGTGAGCACCTTTCTCCTGTCTCCAGGTGAGCATCTTTCTCCTCTGTCCCCAGGTGAGCACCTTTCTCCTGTCTCCAGGTGAGCACCTTTCTCCTCTGTCCCCAGGTGAGCACCTTTCTCCTCTGTCCCCAGGTGATCATCTTTCTCCTCTGTCTCCAGGTGAGCATCTTTCTCCTCTGTCCCCAGGTGAGCAACTTTCTCCTTTGTCTCCAGGTGAGCACCTTTCTCCTCTGTCTCCAGGTGATCATCTTTCTCCTTTGTCTCCAGGTGAGCACCTTTCTCCTCTGTCCCCAGGTGAGCACCTTTCTCCTCTGTCCCCAGGTGAGCACCTTTCTCCTGTACCCAGGTGAGCATCTTTCTCCTGTCCCCAGGTGAGCATCTTTCTCCTTTGTCTCCAGGTGAGCATCTTTCTCCTCTGTCCCCAGGTGAGCACCTTTCTCCTCTGTCCCCAGGTGAGCATTTTTCTCCTGTCCCCAGGTGAGCACCTTTCTCCTCTGTCCCCAGGTGAGCACCTTTCTCCTGTCCCCAGGTGAGCATCTTTCTCCTGTCTCCAGGTGAGCACCTTTCTCCTCTGTCCCCAGGTGAGCACCTTTCTCCTGTCCCCAGGTGAGCACCTTTCTCCTCTGTCCCCAGGTGAGCATCTTTCTCCTCTGTCTCCAGGTGATCACCTTTCTCCTCTGTCCCCAGGTGAGCAACTTTCTCCTTTGTCTCCAGGTGAGCACCTTTCTCCTCTGTCTCCAGGTGATCATCTTTCTCCTTTGTCTCCAGGTGAGCACATTTCTCCTCTGTCTCCAGGTGATCATCTTTCTCCTCTGTCTCCAGGTGAGCATCTTTCTCCTGTCCCCAGGTGATCATCCTTCTCCTCTGTCTCCAGGTGATCATCTTTCTCCTCTGTCCCCAGGTGAGCAACTTTCTCCTTTGTCTCCAGGTGAGCACCTTTCTCCTTTGTCTCCAGGTGATCATCTTTCTCCTCTGTCCCCAGGTGAGCATCTTTCTCCTCTGTCCCCAGGTGAGCAACTTTCTCCTTTGTCTCCAGGTGAGCACCTTTCTCCTTTGTCTCCAGGTGATCATCTTTCTCCTCTGTCTCCAGGTAAGCACCTTTCTCCTCTGTCTCCAGGTGAGCATCTTTCTCCTCTGTCCCCAGGTGAGCATCTTTCTCCTCTGTCCCCAGGTGAGCAACTTTCTCCTTTGTCTCTAGGTGATCATCTTTCTCCTCTGTCTCCAGGTGATCATCTTTCTCCTCTGTCTCCAGGTGAGCACCTTTCTCCTCTGTCTCCAGGTGAGCATCTTTCTCCTCTGTCCCCAGGTGAGCATCTTTCTCCTGTCTGCAGGTGAGCACCTTTCTCCTCTGTCTCCAGGTGAGCACCTTTCTCCTGTCTCCAGGTGAGCACCTTTCTCCTCTGTCCCCAGGTGAGCATCTTTCTCCTGTCTCCAGGTGAGCACCTTTCTCCTCTGTCTCCAGGTGAGCACCTTTCTCCTGTCTCCAGGTGAGCATCTTTCTCCTCTGTCCCCAGGTGAGCACCTTTCTCCTGTCTCCAGGTGAGCACCTTTCTCCTCTGTGCCCAGGTGAGCATCTTTCTCCTGTCTCCAGGTGAGCACCGTTCTCCTCTGTCTCCAGGTGAGCACCTTTCTCCTCTGTCTCCAGGTGAGAACCTTTCTCCTCTGTGCCCAGGTGAGCATCTTTCTCCTCTGTCCCCACGTGAGCATCTTTCTCCTCTGTCTCCAGTTGAGCACCTTTCTCCTCTGTCCCCAGGTGAGCATCTTTCTCCTGTCTCCAGGTGAGCACCTTTCTCCTCTGTCTCCAGGTGAGCACCTTTCTCCTGTCTCCAGGTGAGCACCTTTCTCCTCTGTCTCCAGGTGAGCACCTTTCTCCTCTGTGCCCAGGTGAGCATCTTTCTCCTGTCCCCAGGTGAGCATCTTTCTCCTCTGTCCCCACGTGAGCATCTTTCTCCTTTGTCTCCAGGTGATCACCTTTCTCCTCTGTCTCCAGGTGATCATCTTTCTCCTCTGTCTCCAGGTGATCATCTTTCTCCTGTCTCCAGGTGATCACCTTTCTCCTGTCTCCAGGTGAGCATCTTTCTCCTGTCTCCAGGTGAGCACCTTTCTCCTGTCTCCAGGTGAGCATCTTTCTCCTGTCTCCAGGTGTTCACCTTTCTCCTGTCTCCAGGTGAGCATCTTTCTCCTGTCTCCAGGTGATCACCTTTCTCCTGTCTCCAGGTGAGCATCTTTCTCCTGTCTCCAGGTGATCACCTTTCTCCTGTCTCCAGGTGAGCACCTTTTTCCTCTGTCCCCAGGTGAGCATCTTTCTCCTCTGTCTCCAGGTGAGCACCTTTCTCCTCTGTCCCCAGGTGAGCATCTTTCTCCTGTCTCCAGGTGAGCACCTTTCTCCTCTGTCTCCAGGTGAGCACCTTTCTCCTGTCTCCAGGTGAGCACCTTTCTCCTGTCTCCAGGTGAGCATCTTTCTCCTGTCTCCAGGTGTTCACCTTTCTCCTGTCTCCAGGTGAGCATCTTTCTCCTGTCTCCAGGTGATCACCTTTCTCCTGTCTCCAGGTGAGCACCTTTCTCCTCTGTGCCCAGGTGAGCATCTTTCTCCTGTCCCCAGGTGAGCATCTTTCTCCTCTGTCCCCACGTGAGCATCTTTCTCCTTTGTCTCCAGGTGAGCACCTTTCATCTCTGTCTCCAGGTGAGCACCTTTCTCCTGTCTCCAGGTGAGCACCTTTCTCCTCTGTCCCCAGGTGAGCATCTTTCTCCTGTCTCCAGGTGAGCATCTTTCTCCTCTGTCCCCAGGTGAGCACCTTTCTCCTGTCTCCAGGTGAGCACCGTTCTCCTCTGTGCCCAGGTGAGCATCTTTCTCCTGTCTCCAGGTGAGCACCTTTCTCCTCTGTCTCCAGGTGAGCACCTTTCTCCTCTGTCTCCAGGTGAGAACCTTTCTCCTCTGTGCCCAGGTGAGCATCTTTCTCCTCTGTCCCCACGTGAGCATCTTTCTCCTCTGTCTCCAGTTGAGCACCTTTCTCCTCTGTCCCCACGTGAGCATCTTTCTCCTGTCTCCAGGTGAGCACCTTTCTCCTCTGTCTCCAGGTGAGCACCTTTCTCCTGTCTCCAGGTGAGCACCTTTCTCCTCTGTCTCCAGGTGAGCACCTTTCTCCTCTGTGCCCAGGTGAGCATCTTTCTCCTGTCCCCAGGTGAGCATCTTTCTCCTCTGTCCCCACGTGAGCATCTTTCTCCTTTGTCTCCAGGTGATCACCTTTCTCCTCTGTCTCCAGGTGATCATCTTTCTCCTCTGTCTCCAGGTGATCATCTTTCTCCTGTCTCCAGGTGATCACCTTTCTCCTGTCTCCAGGTGAGCATCTTTCTCCTGTCTCCAGGTGAGCACCTTTCTCCTGTCTCCTGGTGAGCATCTTTCTCCTGTCTCCAGGTGTTCACCTTTCTCCTGTCTCCAGGTGAGCATCTTTCTCCTGTCTCCAGGTGATCACCTTTCTCCTGTCTCCAGGTGAGCATCTTTCTCCTGTCTCCAGGTGATCACCTTTCTCCTGTCTCCAGGTGAGCACCTTTTTCCTCTGTCCCCAGGTGAGCATCTTTCTCCTCTGTCTCCAGGTGAGCACCTTTCTCCTCTGTCCCCAGGTGAGCATCTTTCTCCTGTCTCCAGGTGAGCACCTTTCTCCTCTGTCTCCAGGTGAGCACCTTTCTCCTGTCTCCAGGTGAGCACCTTTCTCCTGTCTCCAGGTGAGCATCTTTCTCCTGTCTCCAGGTGTTCACCTTTCTCCTGTCTCCAGGTGAGCATCTTTCTCCTGTCTCCAGGTGATCACCTTTCTCCTGTCTCCAGGTGAGCACCTTTCTCCTCTGTGCCCAGGTGAGCATCTTTCTCCTGTCCCCAGGTGAGCATCTTTCTCCTCTGTCCCCACGTGAGCATCTTTCTCCTTTGTCTCCAGGTGATCACCTTTCTCCTCTGTCTCCAGGTGATCATCTTTCTCCTCTGTCTCCAGGTGATCATCTTTCTCCTGTCTCCAGGTGATCACCTTTCTCCTGTCTCCAGGTGAGCATCTTTCTCCTGTCTCCAGGTGAGCACCTTTCTCCTGTCTCCAGGTGAGCATCTTTCTCCTGTCTCCAGGTGTTCACCTTTCTCCTGTCTCCAGGTGAGCATCTTTCTCCTGTCTCCAGGTGATCACCTTTCTCCTGTCTCCAGGTGAGCATCTTTCTCCTGTCTCCAGGTGATCACCTTTCTCCTGTCTCCAGGTGAGCACCTTTTTCCTCTGTCCCCAGGTGAGCATCTTTCTCCTCTGTCTCCAGGTGAGCACCTTTCTCCTCTGTCCCCAGGTGAGCATCTTTCTCCTGTCTCCAGGTGAGCACCTTTCTCCTCTGTCTCCAGGTGAGCACCTTTCTCCTGTCTCCAGGTGAGCACCTTTCTCCTGTCTCCAGGTGAGCATCTTTCTCCTGTCTCCAGGTGTTCACCTTTCTCCTGTCTCCAGGTGAGCATCTTTCTCCTGTCTCCAGGTGATCACCTTTCTCCTGTCTCCAGGTGAGCACCTTTCTCCTCTGTGCCCAGGTGAGCATCTTTCTCCTGTCCCCAGGTGAGCATCTTTCTCCTCTGTCCCCACGTGAGCATCTTTCTCCTTTGTCTCCAGGTGAGCACCTTTCATCTCTGTCTCCAGGTGAGCACCTTTCTCCTGTCTCCAGGTGAGCACCTTTCTCCTCTGTCCCCAGGTGAGCATCTTTCTCCTGTCTCCAGGTGAGCATCTTTCTCCTCTGTCCCCAGGTGAGCACCTTTCTCCTGTCTCCAGGTGAGCACCTTTCTCCTCTGTGCCCAGGTGAGCATCTTTCTCCTGTCTCCAGGTGAGCACCTTTCTCCTCTGTCTCCAGGTGAGCACCTTTCTCCTCTGTCTCCAGGTGAGAACCTTTCTCCTCTGTGCCCAGGTGAGCATCTTTCTCCTCTGTCCCCACGTGAGCATCTTTCTCCTCTGTCTCCAGTTGAGCACCTTTCTCCTCTGTCCCCACGTGAGCATCTTTCTCCTGTCTCCAGGTGAGCACCTTTCTCCTCTGTCTCCAGGTGAGCACCTTTCTCCTGTCTCCAGGTGAGCACCTTTCTCCTCTGTCTCCAGGTGAGCACCTTTCTCCTCTGTGCCCAGGTGAGCATCTTTCTCCTGTCCCCAGGTGAGCATCTTTCTCCTCTGTCCCCACGTGAGCATCTTTCTCCTTTGTCTCCAGGTGATCACCTTTCTCCTCTGTCTCCAGGTGATCATCTTTCTCCTCTGTCTCCAGGTGATCATCTTTCTCCTGTCTCCAGGTGATCACCTTTCTCCTGTCTCCAGGTGAGCATCTTTCTCCTGTCTCCAGGTGAGCACCTTTCTCCTGTCTCCTGGTGAGCATCTTTCTCCTGTCTCCAGGTGTTCACCTTTCTCCTGTCTCCAGGTGAGCATCTTTCTCCTGTCTCCAGGTGATCACCTTTCTCCTGTCTCCAGGTGAGCATCTTTCTCCTGTCTCCAGGTGATCACCTTTCTCCTGTCTCCAGGTGAGCACCTTTTTCCTCTGTCCCCAGGTGAGCATCTTTCTCCTCTGTCTCCAGGTGAGCACCTTTCTCCTCTGTCCCCAGGTGAGCATCTTTCTCCTGTCTCCAGGTGAGCACCTTTCTCCTCTGTCTCCAGGTGAGCACCTTTCTCCTGTCTCCAGGTGAGCACCTTTCTCCTGTCTCCAGGTGAGCATCTTTCTCCTGTCTCCAGGTGTTCACCTTTCTCGTGTCTCCAGGTGAGCATCTTTCTCCTGTCTCCAGGTGATCACCTTTCTCCTGTCTCCAGGTGAGCACCTTTCTCCTCTGTGCCCAGGTGAGCATCTTTCTCCTGTCCCCAGGTGAGCATCTTTCTCCTCTGTCCCCACGTGAGCATCTTTCTCCTTTGTCTCCAGGTGAGCACCTTTCTCCTCTGTCTCCAGGTGAGCACCTTTCTCCTGTCTCCAGGTGAGCACCTTTCTCCTCTGTCCCCAGGTGAGCATCTTTCTCCTGTCTCCAGGTGAGCACCTTTCTCCTCTGTCTCCAGGTGAGCACCTTTCTCCTGTCTCCAGGTGAGCATCTTTCTCCTCTGTCCCCAGGTGAGCACCTTTCTCCTGTCTCCAGGTGAGCACCTTTCTCCTCTGTCCCCAGGTGAGCACCTTTCTCCTCTGTCCCCAGGTGATCATCTTTCTCCTCTGTCTCCAGGTGAGCATCTTTCTCCTCTGTCCCCAGGTGAGCAACTTTCTCCTCTGTCTCCAGGTGAGCACCTTTCTCCTCTGTCTCCAGGTGATCACCTTTCTCCTTTGTCTCCAGGTGAGCACCTTTCTCCTCTGTCCCCAGGTGAGCACCTTTCTCCTCTGTCCCCAGGTGAGCACCTTTCTCCTGTCCCCAGGTGAGCATCTTTCTCCTGTCCCCAGGTGAGCATCTTTCTCCTTTGTCTCCAGGTGAGCATCTTTCTCCTCTGTCCCCAGGTGAGCACCTTTCTCCTCTGTCCCCAGGTGAGCATTTTTCTCCTGTCCCCAGGTGAGCACCTTTCTCCTCTGTCCCCAGGTGAGCACCTTTCTCCTGTCCCCAGGTGAGCATCTTTCTCCTGTCTCCAGGTGAGCACCTTTCTCCTCTGTCCCCAGGTGAGCACCTTTCTCCTGTCCCCAGGTGAGCACCTTTCTCCTCTGTCCCCAGGTGAGCATCTTTCTCCTCTGTCTCCAGGTGATCACCTTTCTCCTCTGTCCCCAGGTGAGCAACTTTCTCCTTTGTCTCCAGGTGAGCACCTTTCTCCTCTGTCTCCAGGTGATCATCTTTCTCCTTTGTCTCCAGGTGAGCACATTTCTCCTCTGTCTCCAGGTGATCATCTTTCTCCTCTGTCTCCAGGTGAGCATCTTTCTCCTGTCCCCAGGTGATCATCCTTCTCCTCTGTCTCCAGGTGATCATCTTTCTCCTCTGTCCCCAGGTGAGCAACTTTCTCCTTTGTCTCCAGGTGAGCACCTTTCTCCTTTGTCTCCAGGTGATCATCTTTCTCCTCTGTCCCCAGGTGAGCATCTTTCTCCTCTGTCCCCAGGTGAGCAACTTTCTCCTTTGTCTCCAGGTGAGCACCTTTCTCCTTTGTCTCCAGGTGATCATCTTTCTCCTCTGTCTCCAGGTGATCATCTTTCTCCTCTGTCTCCAGGTGAGCACCTTTCTCCTCTGTCTCCAGGTGAGCATCTTTCTCCTCTGTCCCCAGGTGAGCATCTTTCTCCTGTCTCCAGGTGAGCACCTTTCTCCTCTGTCTCCAGGTGAGCACCTTTCTCCTGTCTCCAGGTGAGCACCTTTCTCCTCTGTCCCCAGGTGAGCATCTTTCTCCTGTCTCCAGGTGAGCACCTTTCTCCTCTGTCTCCAGGTGAGCACCTTTCTCCTGTCTCCAGGTGAGCATCTTTCTCCTATGTCCCCAGGTGAGCACCTTTCTCCTGTCTCCAGGTGAGCACCTTTCTCCTCTGTGCCGAGGTGAGCATCTTTCTCCTGTCTCCAGGTGAGCACCTTTCTCCTCTGTCTCCAGGTGAGCACCTTTCTCCTCTGTCTCCAGGTGAGAACCTTTCTCCTCTGTGCCCAGGTGAGCATCTTTCTCCTCTGTCCCCACGTGAGCATCTTTCTCCTCTGTCTCCAGTTGAGCACCTTTCTCCTCTGTCCCCAGGTGAGCATCTTTCTCCTGTCTCCAGGTGAGCACCTTTCTCCTCTGTCTCCAGGTGAGCACCTTTCTCCTGTCTCCAGGTGAGCACCTTTCTCCTCTGTCTCCAGGTGAGCACCTTTCTCCTCTGTGCCCAGGTGAGCATCTTTCTCCTGTCCCCAGGTGAGCATCTTTCTCCTCTGTCCCCACGTGAGCATCTTTCTCCTTTGTCTCCAGGTGATCACCTTTCTCCTCTGTCTCCAGGTGATCATCTTTCTCCTCTGTCTCCAGGTGATCATCTTTCTCCTGTCTCCAGGTGATCACCTTTCTCCTGTCTCCAGGTGAGCATCTTTCTCCTGTCTCCAGGTGAGCACCTTTCTCCTGTCTCCAGGTGAGCATCTTTCTCCTGTCTCCAGGTGTTCACCTTTCTCCTGTCTCCAGGTGAGCATCTTTCTCCTGTCTCCAGGTGATCACCTTTCTCCTGTCTCCAGGTGAGCATCTTTCTCCTGTCTCCAGGTGATCACCTTTCTCCTGTCTCCAGGTGAGCACCTTTTTCCTCTGTCCCCAGGTGAGCATCTTTCTCCTCTGTCTCCAGGTGAGCACCTTTCTCCTCTGTCCCCAGGTGAGCATCTTTCTCCTGTCTCCAGGTGAGCACCTTTCTCCTCTGTCTCCAGGTGAGCACCTTTCTCCTGTCTCCAGGTGAGCACCTTTCTCCTGTCTCCAGGTGAGCATCTTTCTCCTGTCTCCAGGTGTTCACCTTTCTCCTGTCTCCAGGTGAGCATCTTTCTCCTGTCTCCAGGTGTTCACCTTTCTCCTGTCTCCAGGTGAGCACCTTTCTCCTCTGTGCCCAGGTGAGCATCTTTCTCCTGTCCCCAGGTGAGCATCTTTCTCCTCTGTCCCCACGTGAGCATCTTTCTCCTTTGTCTCCAGGTGAGCACCTTTCTCCTCTGTCTCCAGGTGAGCACCTTTCTCCTGTCTCCAGGTGAGCACCTTTCTCCTCTGTCCCCAGGTGAGCATCTTTGTCCTGTCTCCAGGTGAGCACCTTTCTCCTCTGTCTCCAGGTGAGCACCTTTCTCCTGTCTCCAGGTGAGCATCTTTCTCCTCTGTCCCCAGGTGAGCATCTTTCTCCTGTCTCCAGGTGAGCACCTTTCTCCTCTGTCCCCAGGTGAGCACCTTTCTCCTGTCCCCAGGTGAGCACCTTTCTCCTCTGTCCCCAGGTGAGCATCTTTCTCCTCTGTCTCCAGGTGATCACCTTTCTCCTCTGTCCCCAGGTGAGCAACTTTCTCCTTTGTCTCCAGGTGAGCACCTTTCTCCTCTGTCTCCAGGTGATCATCTTTCTCCTTTGTCTCCAGGTGAGCACATTTCTCCTCTGTCTCCAGGTGATCATCTTTCTCCTCTGTCTCCAGGTGAGCATCTTTCTCCTGTCCCCAGGTGATCATCCTTCTCCTCTGTCTCCAGGTGATCATCTTTCTCCTCTGTCCCCAGGTGATCAACTTTCTCCTTTGTCTCCAGGTGAGCACCTTTCTCCTTTGTCTCCAGGTGATCATCTTTCTCCTCTGTCCCCAGGTGAGCATCTTTCTCCTCTGTCCCCAGGTGAGCAACTTTCTCCTTTGTCTCCAGGTGAGCACCTTTCTCCTTTGTCTCCAGGTGATCATCTTTCTGCTCTGTCTCCAGGTAAGCACCTTTCTCCTCTGTCTCCAGGTGAGCATCTTTCTCCTCTGTCCCCAGGTGAGCATCTTTCTCCTCTGTCCCCAGGTGAGCAACTTTCTCCTTTGTCTCCAGGTGATCATCTTTCTCCTCTGTCTCCAGGTGATCATCTTTCTCCTCTGTCTCCAGGTGAGCACCTTTCTCCTCTGTCTCCAGGTGAGCATCTTTCTCCTCTGTCCCCAGGTGAGCATCTTTCTCCTGTCTCCAGGTGAGCACCTTTCTCCTCTGTCTCCAGGTGAGCACCTTTCTCCTGTCTCCAGGTGAGCACCTTTCTCCTCTGTCCCCAGGTGAGCATCTTTCTCCTGTCTCCAGGTGAGCACCTTTCTCCTCTGTCTCCAGGTGATCACCTTTCTCCTGTCTCCAGGTGAGCACCTTTTTCCTCTGTCCCCAGGTGAGCATCTTTCTCCTCTGTCTCCAGGTGAGCACCTTTCTCCTCTGTCCCCAGGTGAGCATCTTTCTCCTGTCTCCAGGTGAGCACCTTTCTCCTCTGTCTCCAGGTGAGCACCTTTCTCCTGTCTCCAGGTGAGCACCTTTCTCCTGTCTCCAGGTGAGCACCTTTTTCCTCTGTCCCCAGGTGAGCATCTTTCTCCTCTGTCTCCAGGTGAGCACCTTTCTCCTCTGTCCCCAGGTGAGCATCTTTCTCCTGTCTCCAGGTGAGCACCTTTCTCCTCTGTCTCCAGGTGAGCACCTTTCTCCTGTCTCCAGGTGAGCACCTTTCTCCTGTCTCCAGGTGAGCATCTTTCTCCTGTCTCCAGGTGTTCACCTTTCTCCTGTCTCCAGGTGAGCATCTTTCTCCTGTCTCCAGGTGATCACCTTTCTCCTGTCTCCAGGTGAGCACCTTTCTCCTCTGTGCCCAGGTGAGCATCTTTCTCCTGTCCCCAGGTGAGCATCTTTCTCCTCTGTCCCCACGTGAGCATCTTTCTCCTTTGTCTCCAGGTGAGCACCTTTCTCCTCTGTCTCCAGGTGAGCACCTTTCTCCTGTCTCCAGGTGAGCACCTTTCTCCTCTGTCCCCAGGTGAGCATCTTTCTCCTGTCTCCAGGTGAGCACCTTTCTCCTCTGTCTCCAGGTGAGCACCTTTCTCCTGTCTCCAGGTGAGCATCTTTCTCCTCTGTCCCCAGGTGAGCACCTTTCTCCTGTCTCCAGGTGAGCACCTTTCTCCTCTGTCCCCAGGTGAGCATCTTTCTCCTGTCTCCAGGTGAGCACCTTTCTCCTCTGTCTCCAGGTGAGCACCTTTCTCCTCTGTCTCCAGGTGAGAACCTTTCTCCTCTGTGCCCAGGTGAGCATCTTTCTCCTCTGTCCCCACGTGAGCATCTTTCTCCTCTGTCTCCAGTTGAGCACCTTTCTCCTCTGTCCCCAGGTGAGCATCTTTCTCCTGTCTCCAGGTGAGCACCTTTCTCCTCTGTCTCCAGGTGAGCACCTTTCTCCTGTCTCCAGATGAGCACCTTTCTCCTCTATCTCCAGGTGAGCACCTTTCTCCTCTGTGCCCAGGTGAGCATCTTTCTCCTGTCCCCAGGTGAGCATCTTTCTCCTCTGTCCCCACGTGAGCATCTTTCTCCTTTGTCTCCAGGTGATCACCTTTCTCCTCTGTCTCCAGGTGATCATCTTTCTCCTCTGTCTCCAGGTGATCATCTTTCTCCTGTCTCCAGGTGATCACCTTTCTCCTGTCTCCAGGTGAGCATCTTTCTCCTGTCTCCAGGTGAGCACCTTTCTCCTGTCTCCAGGTGAGCATCTTTCTCCTGTCTCCAGGTGTTCACCTTTCTCCTGTCTCCAGGTGAGCATCTTTCTCCTGTCTCCAGGTGATCACCTTTCTCCTGTCTCCAGGTGAGCATCTTTCTCCTGTCTCCAGGTGATCATCTTTCTCCTGTCTCCAGGTGAGCACCTTTTTCCTCTGTCCCCAGGTGAGCATCTTTCTCCTCTGTCTCCAGGTGAGCACCTTTCTCCTCTGTCCCCAGGTGAGCATCTTTCTCCTGTCTCCAGGTGAGCACCTTTCTCCTCTGTCTCCAGGTGAGCACCTTTCTCCTGTCTCCAGGTGAGCACCTTTCTCCTGTCTCCAGGTGAGCATCTTTCTCCTGTCTCCAGGTGTTCACCTTTCTCCTGTCTCCAGGTGAGCATCTTTCTCCTGTCTCCAGGTGTTCACCTTTCTCCTCTGTGCCCAGGTGAGCATTTTTCTCCTGTCCCCAGGTGATCATCTTTCTCCTCTGTCCCCAGGAGATCATCTTTCTCCTCTGTCTCCAGGTGAGCGCCATTCTCCTCTGTCCCCAGGTGAGCATCTTTCTCCTCTGTCCCCAGGTGAGCATCTTTCTCCTCTGTCTCCAGGTGAGCATCTTTCTCCTCTGTCTCCAGGTGAGCGCCATTCTCCTCTGTCCCCAGGTGAGCATCTTTCTCCTCTGTCCCCAGGTGAGCATCTTTCTCCTCTGTCCCCAGGTGAGCATCTTTCTCCTCTGTCTCCAGGTGAGCACCTTTCTCCTCTGTCCCCAGGTGAGCACCTTTCTCCTGTCTCCAGGTGAGCACCTTTCTCCTCTGTCCCCAGGTGATCATCTTTCTCCTGTCCCCAGGTGATCATCTTTCTCCTTTGTCTCCAGGTGAGCATCTTTCTCCTGTCTCCAGGTGAGCACCTTTCTCCTCTGTCTCCAGGTGATCATCTTTCTCCTGTCCCCAGGTGAGCATCTTTCTCCTGTCCCCAGGTGAGCACCTTTCTCCTCTGTCTCCAGGTGAGCATCTTTCTCCTGTCTCCAGGTGAGCACCTTTCTCCTCTGTCTCCAGGTGAGCATCTTTCTCCTCTGTCTCCAGGTGATCACCTTTCTCCTCTGTCCCCAGGTGAGCACCTTTCTCCTCTGTCCCCAGGTGAGCACCTTTCTCCTGTCCCCAGGTGATCATCTTTCTCCTCTGTCTCCAGGTGATCACCTTTCTCCTGTCTCCAGTTGTGCATTTTTCTCCTCTGTCTCCAGGTGAGCACCTTTCTCCTGTCTCCAGGTGAGCATCTTTCTCCTGTCTCCAGGTGATCACCTTTCTCCTGTCTCCAGGTGAGCACCTTTCTCCTCTGTGCCCAGGTGAGCATCTTTCTCCTGTCCCCAGGTGAGCATCTTTCTCCTCTGTCCCCACGTGAGCATCTTTCTCCTTTGTCTCCAGGTGAGCACCTTTCTCCTCTGTCTCCAGGTGAGCACCTTTCTCCTGTCTCCAGGTGAGCACCTTTCTCCTCTGTCCCCAGGTGAGCATCTTTCTCCTGTCTCCAGGTGAGCACCTTTCTCCTCTGTCTCCAGGTGAGCACCTTTCTCCTGTCTCCAGGTGAGCATCTTTCTCCTCTGTCCCCAGGTGAGCACCTTTCTCCTGTCTCCAGGTGAGCACCTTTCTCCTCTGTCCCCAGGTGAGCATCTTTCTCCTGTCTCCAGGTGAGCACCTTTCTCCTCTGTCTCCAGGTGAGCACCTTTCTCCTCTGTCTCCAGGTGAGAACCTTTCTCCTCTGTGCCCAGGTGAGCATCTTTCTCCTCTGTCCCCACGTGAGCATCTTTCTCCTCTGTCTCCAGTTGAGCACCTTTCTCCTCTGTCCCCAGGTGAGCATCTTTCTCCTGTCTCCAGGTGAGCACCTTTCTCCTCTGTCTCCAGGTGAGCACCTTTCTCCTGTCTCCAGATGAGCACCTTTCTCCTCTATCTCCAGGTGAGCACCTTTCTCCTCTGTGCCCAGGTGAGCATCTTTCTCCTGTCCCCAGGTGAGCATCTTTCTCCTCTGTCCCCACGTGAGCATCTTTCTCCTTTGTCTCCAGGTGATCACCTTTCTCCTCTGTCTCCAGGTGATCATCTTTCTCCTCTGTCTCCAGGTGATCATCTTTCTCCTGTCTCCAGGTGATCACCTTTCTCCTGTCTCCAGGTGAGCATCTTTCTCCTGTCTCCAGGTGAGCACCTTTCTCCTGTCTCCAGGTGAGCATCTTTCTCCTGTCTCCAGGTGTTCACCTTTCTCCTGTCTCCAGGTGAGCATCTTTCTCCTGTCTCCAGGTGATCACCTTTCTCCTGTCTCCAGGTGAGCATCTTTCTCCTGTCTCCAGGTGATCATCTTTCTCCTGTCTCCAGGTGAGCACCTTTTTCCTCTGTCCCCAGGTGAGCATCTTTCTCCTCTGTCTCCAGGTGAGCACCTTTCTCCTCTGTCCCCAGGTGAGCATCTTTCTCCTGTCTCCAGGTGAGCACCTTTCTCCTCTGTCTCCAGGTGAGCACCTTTCTCCTGTCTCCAGGTGAGCACCTTTCTCCTGTCTCCAGGTGAGCATCTTTCTCCTGTCTCCAGGTGTTCACCTTTCTCCTGTCTCCAGGTGAGCATCTTTCTCCTGTCTCCAGGTGATCACCTTTCTCCTGTCTCCAGGTGAGCACCTTTCTCCTCTGTCTCCAGGTGAGCACCTTTCTCCTGTCTCCAGGTGAGCATCTTTCTCCTCTGTCCCCAGGTGAGCACCTTTCTCCTGTCTCCAGGTGAGCACCTTTCTCCTGTCTCCAGTTGAGCACCTTTCTCCTGTCTCCAGGTGAGCACCATTCTCCTCTGTGCCCAGGTGAGCATTTTTCTCCTGTCCCCAGGTGATCATCTTTCTCCTCTGTCCCCAGGAGATCATCTTTCTCCTCTGTCTCCAGGTGAGCGCCATTCTCCTCTGTCCCCAGGTGAGCATCTTTCTCCTCTGTCCCCAGGTGAGCATCTTTCTCCTCTGTCTCCAGGTGAGCATCTTTCTCCTCTGTCTCCAGGTGAGCGCCATTCTCCTCTGTCCCCAGGTGAGCATCTTTCTCCTCTGTCCCCAGGTGAGCATCTTTCTCCTCTGTCCCCAGGTGAGCATCTTTCTCCTCTGTCTCCAGGTGAGCACCTTTCTCCTCTGTCCCCAGGTGAGCACCTTTCTCCTGTCTCCAGGTGAGCACCTTTCTCCTCTGTCCCCAGGTGATCATCTTTCTCCTGTCCCCAGGTGATCATCTTTCTCCTTTGTCTCCAGGTGAGCATCTTTCTCCTGTCTCCAGGTGAGCACCTTTCTCCTCTGTCTCCAGGTGATCATCTTTCTCCTGTCCCCAGGTGAGCATCTTTCTCCTGTCCCCAGGTGAGCACCTTTCTCCTCTGTCTCCAGGTGAGCATCTTTCTCCTGTCTCCAGGTGAGCACCTTTCTCCTCTGTCTCCAGGTGAGCATCTTTCTCCTCTGTCTCCAGGTGATCACCTTTCTCCTCTGTCCCCAGGTGAGCACCTTTCTCCTCTGTCCCCAGGTGAGCACCTTTCTCCTGTCCCCAGGTGATCATCTTTCTCCTCTGTCTCCAGGTGATCACCTTTCTCCTGTCTCCAGTTGTGCATTTTTCTCCTCTGTCTCCAGGTGAGCACCTTTCTCCTGTCCCCAGGTGAGCACCTTTCTCCTGTCTCCAGGTGAGCAGCTTTCTCCTCTGTCTCCAGGTAATCGCCTTTCTCCTGTCTCCAGGTAATCGCCTTTCTCCTGTCCCCAGGTGATCATCTTTCTCCTGTCTCCAGGTGAGCAGCTTTCTCCTCTGTCTCCAGTTGAGCACCTTTCTCCTCTGTACCCAGGTGAGCATCTTTCAACTGTCTCCAGGTGAGCACCTTTCTCCTCTGTCTCCAGGTGAGCATCTTTCTCCTCTGTCTCAAGGTGAGCATCTTTCTCCTCTGTCTCCAGGTGAGCACCTTTCTCCTGTCTCCAGGTGAGCAGCTTTCTCCTCTGTCTCCAGGTAATCGCCTTTCTCCTGTCTCCAGGTAATCTCCTTTCTCCTGTCCCCAGGTGATCATCTTTCTCCTGTCTCCAGGTGAGCACCTTTCTCCTGTCTCCAGGTGAGCATCTTTCTCCTCTCTCCAGGTGAGCACCTTTCTCCTGTCTCCAGGTGAGCGTCTTTCTCCTCTGTCTCCAGGTGAGCACCTTTCTCCTGTCTCCAGGTGAGCACCTTTCTCCTGTCTCCAGGTGAGCGTCTTTCTCCTCTGTGCCCAGGTGAGCACCTTTCTCCTGTCTCCAGGTGAGCACCTTTCTCCTGTCTCCAGGTGAGCATCTTTCTCCTCTGTGCCCAGGTGAGCACCTTTCTCCTGTCTCCAGGTGAGCACCTTTCTCCTGTCTCCAGGTGAGCATCTTTCTCCTCTGTGCCCAGGTGAGCTCTAATTACCTGTGCCCAGCTGAGCTGCTCTGTTACCCCTGTCACCATAGGAGCTCCTTTCACCTCATGTCCCCATCTACAGAGGAAATCTCCAATTCTTGATCCCCAGGTGACCTACTTTCACCTTCATCTGCAGGTGAGTTGAGCTAATTTATTTAGAGATACTGGGCAGAACGGAGCCTTTTGGTCTAACAAGTCACATCGCCCAGCAACACCCCTATTTAACCCCTTGCAAACGATTTACAATGACCAATCAACCTACTAATCGGTATGCCTTTGAACTGTGGAGGAAACCAGATGTCAGGGTCCGGTCCGGAATCGGCGGTCTGATCCACTCCCCCGTACCCGGGTGATCCGCTCCCCCGTACCCAGGTGATCCGCTCCCCCGTCCCCGGGTGATCCGCTCCAATCCCCTGTACTCGGGTGATCCGCTCCCCCGTACCCGGGTGATCCGCTCCAATTCCCCGTACCCGGGTGATCCACACCAATCCCCCGTACCCGGGTGATCCGCTCCCCCGTACCCGGGTGATCCACTCCCCCGTACCCGGGTGATCCGCTCCAATTCCCCGTACCCGGGTGATCCGCTCCAATCCCCCGTACCCGGGTGATCCACTCCCCCGTACCCGGGTGATCCACTCCAATTCCCCGTACCCGGGTGATCCGCTCCCCCGTACCTGGGTGATCCGATCCAATTCCCCGTAGCCGGGTGATCTGCTCCACTCCCCCGTCCCTGGGTGATCCGCTCCACTCCCCCGTCCCCAGGTGATCTGCTCCACTCCCCCGTACCCGGGTGATCAGTTCCAATCCCCCGTCCCCGGGTGATCTGCTCCAATCCCCCGTACCCGGGTGATCCGCTCCAATCCCCCGTCCCCGGGTGATCCGCTCCCCCGTACTCGGGTGATCCGCTCCAATCCCCCGTCCCCGGGTGATCCGCTCCCCCGTACTCGGGTGATCCGCTCCAATTCCCCGTAGCCGGGTGATCTGCTCCACTCCCCCGTCCCCGGGTGATCCGCTCCACTCCCCCGTACTCGGGTGATCCGCTCCACTCCCCCGTACCCGGGTGATCCGCTCCCCTCCCCCGTCCCCGGGTGATCCGCTCCACTCCCCCGTACCTGGGTGATCCGCTCCCCCGTACTCGGGTGATCCGCTCCAATTCCCCGTAGCCGGGTGATCTGCTCCACTCCCCCGTACCTGGGTGATCCGCTCCCCCGTACTCGGGTGATCCGCTCCAATTCCCCGTAGCCGGGTGATCTGCTCCACTCCCCCGTCCCCGGGTGATCCGTTCCAATCCCCCGTCCCCGGGTGATCCGTTCCAATCCCCCGTCCCCGGGTGATCCGCTCCAATCCCCCGTCCCCGGGTGATCCGCTCCAATTCCCCGTAGCCGGGTGATCCGCTCCACTCCCCCGTAGCCGGGTGATCCGCTCCACTCCCCCGTCCCCGGGTGATCCGCTCCACTCCCCCGTCCCCGGGTGATCCGCTCCAATGCCCCGTACCCGGGTGATCCATTCCAATCCCCCATCCCCGGGTGATCCGATCCATTCCCCGTACCCGGGTGATCCGCTCCAATTCCCCGTACTCGGGTGATCCGCTCCAATCCCCCGTCCCCGGGTGATCCGCTCCAATCCCCCGTACCCGTGTGATCCGCTCCAATCCCCCGTACCCGGGTGATCCGTTCCAATCCCCCGTACCCGGGTGATCCGCTCCAATCCCCCGTACCCGGGTGATCCGCTCCAATCCCCCGTACCCGGGTGATCCGCTCCAATCCCCCGTACCCGGGTGATCCGCTCCAATCCCCCGTACCCGGGTGATCCGCTCCACTGCCCCGTCCCCGGGTGATCCGCTCCAATCCCCCGTACCCGGGTGATCCGATCCACTCCCCCGTACCCGGGTGATCCGATCCACTCCCCCGTCCCCGGGTGATCCGTTCCAATCCCCCGTACCCGGGTGATCCGATCCACTCCCCCGTCCCCGGGTTTTCCGTTCCAATCCCCCGTACCCGGGTGATCCGATCCAATCCCCCGTACCCGGGTGATCCGATCCAATTCCCCGTACCCGGGTGATCCGCTCCAATTCCCCGTACCCGGGTGATCCGATCCAATCCCCCGTCCCCAGGTGATCCGATCCACTCCCCCGTCCCCGGGTGATCCGTTCCAATCCCCCATCCCCGGGTGATCCGCTCCGCCGTACCCGGGTGATCCGCTCCAATTCCCCGTACCCGGGTGATCCGCTCCAATCCCCCGTACCCGGGTGATCCGCTCCAATCCCCCGTACCCGGGTGATCCGATCCAATTCCCCGTAGCCGGGTGATCTGCTCCACTCCCCCGTCCCCGGGTGATCCGCTCCAATCCCCCGTCCCCGGGTGATCCGCTCCAATCCCCCGTACCCGGGTGATCCATTCCAATCCCCCGTCCCCGGGTGATCCGATCCATTCCCCGTACCCGGGTGATCCGCTCCAATTCCCTGTACTCGGGTGATCCGCTCCAATCCCCCGTCCCCGGGTGATCCACTCCAATCCCCCGTCCCCGGGTGATCCGAACCAATCCACTGTACCCGGGTGATCCGATCCAATTCCCCGTACCCGGGTGATCCGCTCCAATTCCCCGTACCCGGGTGATCCGATCCAATCCCCCGTCCCCGGGTGATCCGATCCAATCCCCCGTACCCGGGTGATCCGATCCACTCCCCCGTCCCCGGGTGATCCGTTCCAATCCCCCATCCCCGGGTGATCCGCTCCGCCGTACCCGGGTGATCCGCTCCAATTCCCCGTACCCGGGTGATCCGCTCCAATCCCCCGTACCCGGGTGATCCGCTCCAATCCCCCGTACCCGGGTGATCCGATCCAATTCCCCGTAGCCGGGTGATCTGCTCCACTCCCCCGTCCCCGGGTGATCCGCTCCAATCCCCCGTCCCCGGGTGATCCGCTCCAATCCCCCGTCCCCGGGTGATCCATTCCAATCCCCCGTCCCCGGGTGATCCGATCCATTCCCCGTACCCGGGTGATCCGCTCCAATTCCCTGTACTCGGGTGATCCGCTCCAATCCCCCGTCCCCGGGTGATCCACTCCAATCCCCCGTCCCCGGGTGATCCGAACCAATCCACTGTACCCGGGTGATCCGATCCAATTCCCCGTACCCGGGTGATCCACTCTAATTCCCCGTACCCGGATGATCTGCTCCAGTTATCCGTCCCCGGGTGATCCGTTCCAATCCCCCATACCCGGGTGATCCGATCCAATCCCCCGTCCCCGTGTGATCCGCTCCAATCCCCCGTCCCCGGGTGATCCGCTCCAATCCCCCGTCCCCGGGTGATCCGCTCCAATCCCCCGTACCCGGGTGATCCGTTCCAATCCCCCGTACCCGGGTGATCCGCTCCACTCCCCCGTCCCCGGGTGATCCGTTCCAATCCCCCGTACCCGGGTGATCCACTCCAATCCCCCGTCCCCGGGTGATCCGTTCCAATCCCCCGTCCCCGGGTGATCTGCTCCAGACGCCTGTACACAGGTGAGCTGTTTCAATCTCCCGTACTCAGGCAATCTGCTCTGATACCCCTGTTCCCAGGCTGAGCTCCACATCTGTCCCCATTTAGGTACTGACACCGTCATCTCCAGGTAAGCGCTTCTAATCGTCTGTTCCACATGAGCTCCTCTAATCTCCATCCCCAGGTGAGCTCACCTCATCCCATCCCCAAAAGAATTCCAATCAGAGCTGAGATCTTCTAAGTTCATGTCTACAGGTGGGTACCTCTATTCTCCTGGCCGCAGGTGAGCAGCATGCTCCCCCATCCCCAGGTGAACTGGTAGGGGTCTGGGGACAGAAAAGAAGAAAGGTCGAACTGGGTTGTCCTTATGATGGCTGTCCTGGACACGATGGGCAGCATGGCCTGCTCCTGACCCTTTGTCACACTATGTGAAACTACCCTCCACTGTACAGTTAAGATGCTGACTCCGAATGTGAAGCTACCTTGTGGGATGGGTCAAGAAGTAAGTATCCAAGAAGAAAGAGGGTGAGTTATTGAGGGAAAAAGGACAGTATCTGTAGGGGGCGATAAAGTATGATGGGCTGAAGGGCTGTGGCCGTAATCCTCTGTCGGGTACACTCAGTGGTCACTTTATTAGGTACACCTGCACATTAATGCAAATATCTAATCAGCCACTGATGTGGCAGCAACTCAACATACAAAAGCATGCAGACACGGTGAAAAGGCTCAGTTGTTGTTCATCAGAATGTCTGCAGAGAATGGTGTGAGAAACACAAAACATCCAGTGGGTGAAAGTGCCGTATTAATGCGACTGAACAGAGGATAATGGCTAGATTAGTCCGTGCTGACAGGCAGGTGACAGTAAATCAGATAACCAGGCATTACAACAGCGGTGTGCAGGAGAGAATCTCTGAACACACAACACGTCAAACCTTGGAGTGGATGGGCTACAGCAGCAGAACATACAGTCAGTGGCCACGTTATTAGGTAGGAGTGTAGATCACAGCCAGATGAGATTCACCAGTGGAGTTATGTTCCCTCCTCAGTGTCTGTGGTGCTGAGCCTCCTCAGAGTTGTCTCTTTGGCCAAGTCATGAACATCGGGGCATTCCTAGGTGAGTAAATCCCTTCTCAGTTTTCAGTTCTCATCCTCCCCAAGCTCAGCGTGAAGGGACTAAGAGAAATTTCACTTGCATCCAGCAGTGAGATCGAACGTGCAGTGAAGTGCATTGTCGAAGGTGTGCTGCGAGGGTAGCTTGCTAGTGTTGTTAGGCTTCTGCCACAGCACAGCATGCCCACGGCTCACTAACCTTTCAAATGCAGCAGTAAACTGGAGCACCCGCAGGAAACCCACACAATCATGGGGAGAACGTAGAGACAGGGGTGGGAATTGAACCCGCTCGCTTGTGCTGTAAAGCATTGCCCTGTGCTCCAACTCCAGGGAATTGGACATCCATCCAGCACTACGCCACTGTGCTGGCCACTGATCGGATTGTACTTTAGCCTTTCCCTCTGTCTCCAATCTGTTACTGATTAATAATCACAAGCATTTCATGTAACTAATGAAAATGTACCCTCCCCTTGAATGATCAATTGGTTACGGCACAGTAAGGGACCATTTGGCCCATCGTGTCTATGCCTGCACCCTACCCAAGGAACTCACTAGCTCCACATACTTGTCCTGTCTGGTCGTTGATTCGAACGGTCTCCAACAAGCCGTAACCCACAGCCCCACAATTGTGATAGATACTGAGGGTTTTATTCTTGTAACACATAACGGCTTGGTACGGCAGCTACGCCGCACATGACCGCGAGAAATCGCAGAGAGTTGTGGACACAGCTCATCACATCACTGGAAGCAGCCTCCCCTTTGTGGATTCTCGCTGCCTCAGTAAAGCAGCCAGCAATATCTAAGACCCCCCAGCTCAATATTCTCTCTTCTCCCCTCTTGTATCAGGCAGAAGACTGAAGGCATGTACCACCAGGATTGAGGAGAACTTCTACCCCTTGGGCCTCTTGTATAATAAGATACCCTCATACTTCACCATCTACCTCGTTATGACCTTAAACTTTACCATTTATCCGCACAGCACATTTCAGTAGCTTTTACACTTTGTTATTGTTTTACCTTATTCTAAATGTAATTACTGTAATGATTTGATCTGTATGAACAGTATGTGAGACAAGCTTTTCACGGTATCTTGGTACACGGGGCAATAATAAACCAGTACTGAATCCGGTACTGAACACGTTGATGCCGCTGATTCTGACAGTGTCCTTTTCTCCTGCCTTTGCAGTGACATGGGTCTGTGTCATCAGGTACCAGCAAGTGGTGGACTATGGCTGCCAGTCCACGCTGAACATCGTCAGCTTGGTGACGGGCTGTCTGTGTGCCCTGGGCGGCTCTTTAGTGGGGAACTTCCAGGTAATTCACTGTTCCAGGCTGCGGGAAGGGACAATTCCGGCAGGGGTGTGCTCTGTCTGCAAGGTCACAGCTGGACTGACACCAGTGCCAACCCTTGCAACTGAGGGCAGAGAGTTGCTTGGTACGTACCTGGCTGAGGGGTAGGGATCGTTTGCTGCTCCATCGAGCCTGATCCCTTGCTCATGATGTCTGGTGTGTCGTGACTAATAAGCACGTTCACAACTGAGGTTTGCTCACAGCCATTCGATCCTCACCGGTTTCTATCAATGCATCATGGGAAGCATCAGGGCTCGGTACCGTAACCACTCTGCCTCAGACAGCGAGAAATTACACCACGGTGATCACAGAAACCAGCTTCCCCTCAACGGTGTCAGTAACGATACTTAAAGACCCCACCCACCCCGGCCATTCTCTCTTCCATCAGGCAAGAGATTCAAAAGCCTAAAAGTACCTGCTGTCAGGCTCAAGGACAGTTTCTGTCCCTCTGATATAAGATGGTTCCCCAGTCTGATAAGATGGATATTTTAACTTCATAATCTATGGCATTATGATCTTTCTGTAATGAGTTCTTCAGGCCTATGTGGGGCTGAAGACCGTTGGGCTCCTGGGCTTTCAGAACACCTGACTTGGCTTATTGTGGTTTAATGACATAGAACATAGAACAACACAGCACATGAACAGGCCATTCAGCCCACAATGTTGTACTGAACCAGCTAAAAATCAAATCAAAAACACCCAAACACTAATCCCTCCTACCTATGCCATGTTCATATCCCTCCATCTCCCTCACATCCATGTGCCTATCCAAATGTCTCTTAAAAGCCTCCAATGTATTTGCCTCTACCACCAGACCAGGCAGCGCATTCCAGGCATCCACCACTCTCTGAGTAAAAAACTTACCCCTCACATCCCCCTTGAACTTAACCCCTCTCGCCTTCAATGCATGCCCTGTGGTATTAGACATTTCAACCCTGGGAAACAAATACTCTCTGTCCACTCTATCTATGCCTCTCATAATCATGTAAACCTCTATCAGATCTCCCCTCGGCCTCCCGCACTCCAGAGAAAACCACCCAGGTGTACCCAGCCTCTCGTGATAACACATGCCCTCTACACCAGGCAGCATCTTGGTAAACCTCTCCAAAGAGTCAACATAGTGAGGCGACCAGAACCGTATGCAATACTCCAGAGGTGGTCGAGCCGGAGTTGCAGCATAATCAATTAGGGTTGCTAGTGGTTTTCTTGAGCGACTCAATCTTTGTGACGTGGTCTCCTGGTGCTTTCTGTTTAAGCTTGTTAAGTTTATTTTGACAGGCACAGGGATATTATTTAAACGATGCCTGATCAATGCAATGGCAGCGCAGCGCCCCTGTTTTGACGATATTACAGACAGCGGTGGGAATTGATGGTCAATATTCACTGATTCCACTTTCACAGCTCTTCATTGGAGATAATTCCAAAGTTTCATGTCCGATGAGGAGAAATTCCTCCTCAATTCTATCTTAAATGGGCAACTCCAGCATCTGAAACCATGGCACCCCAGTTCCAGATGGAAACGTGCATTTTTTTACTCAGTGGTGTTGGAGACACAAGAGATTGCAGTGCTGGGATCTGGAGCAATGAACAAACTCCTGGAGGAACTCAATGGGTTAGGCAGCACCTGCTGGGGGAAAATATTTGACAACTGAGGATGAGACCCTCCATCTGTACCCTTAAGTTGTTGCAGATTCAGCCTACCTACGTGGGAGGGAGGGATTCAAGTTCAGGTTTATCATCATGGGTACATACAGCCAGGGTCTCAGTGCCATGAAAATTAACATTACTCAGCTGCAGTACAAACAGGACAAATATAAATGATAAACTAATATAAATTATCCACAACAGTTGTACTGACTTTAATGAAAGATGAGAGAAGTATGCTGTGAGGTAGAATTAAGGTTTTTCAGGTCGGTTCAAGATCCCTTTGGCAGTGGGGAAAAGCTATTGTGAACCTCGAGGTGAGGGTGTTCAGGCTTCTGTACCTCCCACCTGATGGCAGCATGGTCTGGCTAGAGGGGGGTCCTTAGTGATGGGTGCTACCTTCCTGATACATTGCTGGTCAATGTCCTGGATGGTGGGGACAGCTGTACCCATGATGGAACTGGCCTAGCCCACCGCTTTCTGTGGCACCTTGGGTCCTTTTGCACTGGTGTTTCCAGATGAGGATTGAGTGGCAATGTGGTTGATGGATAGCATGGACAGGCCAAAGGGTCTGTTTCTCTGGTAAGTATGATATCCAGTGGTAACTTTGTCCATTTTTTCCACAGACTGTCAACCAGATTCATGTCCACCTGCTGGGAGCCTTTCTCGCGTTCTTCATTGGGAATCTTTACTTCTGGCTGCAGGTGGTGTTGACCTACAGACTCAAGCCAAGGCACGGGGGCTGGTGGATTGGGCCTGTGCGGATTATCTCCAACCTCACGTGCACAGTCTGCCTCATCTTGTGTATCCTTTGTTCATATTGACTGTGTGACTGAGCCTGGACTTTGCCAGAAGCCAGGAGCAACACCGTCATCATTCTGTGCCGTGTCATATATGGCATGGCTGATCATGGTCTTTGACAAATTTCTTAATTGTTCTTGGCAAATTTCTCTACAGAAGTGGTTTGCCGTTGCCTTCTCTGGGCAGTGACATTACAAGATGGGTCAAGACGTACAAAAAAGCTGGATGAACTCAGCAGGTCGGGCAGCATCTGTTGAAAGAAGCAGTCAACGTTTCGGGTCGAAACCCTTCGTCAGGATGAACTGCTGAGTTCATCCAGCTTTTTTGTACGTCTTGATTTGACCACAGCATCTGCAGTGCACTTTGTGATTACAAGATGGGTGACCCCTGCTATTATCTATACTCTTCAGACATTGTCAGCCTGGTGTCAGTGGTCACATAAACAGGACTTGTGATACGCACCGGCTGTTCCCATGTCCCTGAGCAGGTGCTACAGTTTGCCCAAGGGTGTCCTGCAGGCTAGCGGAGGGAAGAAGCACCTTACACCACCTTTGGCAGAGTCGTATCTCCACCCCACCACTCCACCTCCACAGCTCTCAGTCGGACAGAATTCCAAAGGTGCTTGTCAGGAGCCAGGAGCAAAGGCGTCATTCTCAGCCAGCGTGGTTCAGAAAGATGATAGGCAGTAAACCATGTGTAAATGCGTCAACTTAAAGCGCTGTCTAGGGAGCAGGGGCGTAAACAGAGACACAGGAGACTGCAGATGCTGGAATCTGGAGCAAACACAAACTGGGGAAGGAAGTCAGCAGGTGAAAGCATAGAACTTAGAACAGTCCGTACAGGAACAGTCACTTTCCTGGATGTTGTGCCAAACTAAATTAATCCATCTAATTCTTTCTGCCTGCTCACGGTCCATATCCCTCTGTTCTCTGCACATTCATGAACCTGCTAAATGCCTCTATCACATCTCAAGTCCAAGTTTATTGTCATCTGAAACATCAAAACATCTCTCCTCCAAATGAAACCAAATGAAACATTGTTCCTCTGGACCACAGTGCACACCCAAAACATATACCGAAATATCATACTACAAAATAAGTCAATAAAATATCATTCAAAATGCATGTGAAGTAGGTAAATAGTAAACAGTAAACAGCTCACTGTCCTAGTGACAAGACCTCGGTCGTGTCAGGGTATTCATTAGTCTCACAGCCTGAGGGAAGAAGCTGTTAGCCAGTCTGACGGTGCTAGTCCTGATGCTCCTGAACCTCCTTCCTGAGGTGGTGGGTCAAAGAGATTGTAGGACAAGTGGTAGGGATCCTCAACAATGTTTTGGGCCCTTCACCTGCAACACTCCTGGTAGTGGGGCGAGGGATCCTCTCGGCAGTTTTACCTGGGGCCTTGCAGCATCCGTACCACACAATGATGCAGGCAGACAGGACACTCTGGATGGTGCTCCTGTCCAACGTTGTTAGAATGAGCTCTGCGAGCCTTGCATGCCTCAGTCTTATCAGAAAGTGTGGACGCTGCTGTGCTCTTGAGGAGTGAGGAGGTGTTGTGAGTCCAGGCTCGATCATCCATTATGTGCACACCAAGGAACTTTACGCAGAGCCATTGATGTGCGATGGAGAGTGGTATCTATCTCCACCACTCCCCTCCACTCTGGCCCGCTTATCCTCTTTGCATGTACCTCCCTCACCTTAAATGTTTGCCCCCTAGTATTTGACATTTTGATCCTGGGAAAAAAGATTCCCACTGTCTAATCAATGTCTTTCATAATTTTATAAACTTTGATCAGATCTTCCCTCAACCTTTGCCACTCAAGGCAAAACAGCCCTAATTTATTCAATCTCTCCTTTTATAATTTTCCCACTAATGTAGACAACATCCTAGTGAACCTCTTCTGCATTCTCTCAAAAGCCTCCACATCCTGTCTGTTCTGAGGTGACCAGAAATGAATGACGTACTCAACGATGAGCCTGGAAAGCCCGATGACATTCTGGGTCGGGCTTCTCCATTAGGACTGAGAGTAGAAAGAGGAGATGGCGTGTAGAGAGAAGTGAGAGGGAGGAGCTGGCAGGTGAGATGGGGAGGGGGTGATGGATTCAGGTGGGGGAAGGAAAGCAGATGGGCGACAGGTGGGAACAATTAAGGAAGACTGAAAAAGGTAGGTAGATGGAACCAGGTGGGGCGGAAAGATGGAGACAGAGGATGCAAGGTGAGACACAAGAGATTCTGCAAACGCTGGAAATGTAGAGCAACACATACAAAATGTTGGAGGAACTTGGCAGGTCAGGCAGCATCTATGGAGGGAAATGAACAGTTGAAGTTTCGGACCAACACTTCTCATGAGGGTAGAAGCCAGAATAAAAGGATGGGGGTGGAGCATGAGTCGGAAATGGAACCAGAACGTTGCACAGGTTATCAAAAGGAGAGGGAGAACGTAGGTAGACAGGAGAATGGAGAGTGTGGGTTAGCTGAAGGTGGAGAACTCAACTTTCATACCCCCATAAAGAAACCTTCTGAATGAAAGGCTGTCTAGTTTATACTGGGTAAAATACACACTCCGATAATGAGGGAAGGCTTTGGGTTGGGATGATAGTCCTGCTCAGGAGATACAGGAATCTGTAGATACTGGAATCTGAAGCAAGAAGCAATCTGCTGGAGAAACTCAGAGCATCAGGCAGCACTTTGAGAGGGGAAGGGGGTGGGTGAGAAGTGAAAACCGATAAGGAAAAGCGTCAGATGGAGTCAGGTGAATTACAAACGCCTTACAGGCAGCAGTGGGAATTGAACCTGGCTTGCTGGTGCTGTAACAGCATTATGCTGCCCACTACAAGAGGGAGAGGCTTGGGATCGCCATATGTCCACCTGCAACCACTCGACTATGTAATGACCCTTGGTTTTCACTTTGTCCCCTCGAATTTCCAGATGACTTGCTTCCTTCCCCCAGATGTTCTGGCAGAATCAAAGATCTCCCCAAAAAGACAAATCAATGGATTTCAAACGAAATCCTCACAGATGCCGGACAACAAGACCCCTAGCCTTCTCGGCCTCACTCCCGAATGACCACCTCGCACTGTTCCCAGCCCTACCCCCACCCCCTCGCACCGAGTGAAGTAAGAACTCAGTGACTGTTGCTTCCTTGACAGCCAATGCAGTGGTGCCCTTGCACCTCTGGGAATTACGGACTGAGGCGGCCATTTGCGAGTGGGTGGCGGGGATGGTCCTCTTCTTCCTCTTTGGGCTCTTCGCCGTGGACTTTGGGCATATCGATGGACATTTCTTCCACGTCATGCGGGAGAAGACGGCCATGCAGAATTCGACCACCAGGCTTGAGCTGTAGCAGCAACAGCAGCGTCAGACCGGGATTCCCATGTTCAATTGGGATCACCCTCAGTGGTTAGTGAAGTGCCTCAGGATATTTCACCACGTTCCCTTGCAAGACATTTTACATCACTGACTTGGAGTCACCTTTCGGCCTTGGAGGACATTTTACCACACTCCCTTGAAGGACATTACACTGCACCCACTTGAAGGACATTTCACCATGCTCCCTTGAAACATGGTGATATTTACCATGGCAGCTTGGTGCAACTCAGGGCATTTCACCACGCTCCCTCGAAAGACATGTTTACCACGGTGCCTTAGCAATTCAGGATATTCTGCCATATCCCCTGAAACATTTTACCACATCAAGGGTGCTACACAAATGCAGGTTACCAGAGTGAGAAAATTAATTCAATCTACAGATTAGTTTATATAACTGAAGTGGATCTAAAAAGTAGGAAAAATAAGAGTCTTATCATTTCCATTCTTACTTTTATTTCAAGTCCAGTTTGAGTTTATTGTTATTGTACACACATGTATGAATAGGTGCAACAGAAACTTAACTTGCACCAGGTAGACAGCATCAGAAATGCAGCATTGACAGCAAAACACATTTTTCTTAATTTTTACAAGAATGAACATAATTAGAATAGAATGAAGTCCATTCTGGTGCAAGGTGGTGAAAGTGGTCAGAGTCTGGTTAGGGTTGCACAGGTTCGTTGAAGAACCGAGGGAAGTGGCCATTCCTGAAGCTGGTGGCCTGTACCCCCTGTGCAATGGTAGCTGTGAGAAGATGGTACAGCCTGGATGGGGGAGATTTTTGATGACAAACGGTGGCTTCCTGAGGCACCACTTCATAGAGCTACACCGGTGGTGTGATTGATGTGTGCTGACTGACATTAACACTGTAGATCAACCAGTGAATGGTCTAGCATATATCAAAGGCTGAATGGCTTTCTCTGCCTTCTACTTTCCAGGAGGGAGTAGATCTACCCAACCAGCAGATTTGGAGTAACACCAATGGTCAGGGAAATGAAGAATTACTCTCTGCCTGTTGTAACCTCCTGTCCCTTTGTGTGACTGAATGTTCCTTAACAGGGCAATGTGTAACTGGTTGTAGGACAAGAGGGGAATTGTGGAAAGATGTTCTCTCTGGGGGTGAACACAAGAGATTCTGCAAATGCTGGAAATCCAGAGTAACACATAGAGAATGCTGGTGGAACTCAGCAACTCTGGAGAGGAAAAGAGAGCTGATGTTTCGAGCTGAGACCTTGATAATGATCCTGCATCAAGGTCTCGGCCTGAATTGTAGACTCCCCACAGCTGCTGCCCGACCTGCTGAGTTCCTCCAGCATTTTGTGTGTGTTTTCTCCAGAGGGGGCTGGGGTTCTGGAATTTAATGGCTCTGGGGTGGGAGAAACAGATAGCTTGTCAAACCCTTTGTCAAATGTAAACAGTCTTGGTGTGAGCTGTGGTTCTGGGGGGTGTGGGGGGTGTGGGGGTGTGGAGCTGTGGTTCTGGGGGGCTGTGGGGCTGTGACCAGTGCTATGGGGTTATGGGCTGTGGTTCTGGGGGGCTGTGGGGCTATGGGGCTATGGGGCTGTAGGGCTGTGGGGCTATGGGGCTGTAGGGCTGTGGTTCTGGGGGGCTGTGGGGCTGTGACCAGTGCTATGGGGTTATGGGCTGTGGTTCTGGGGGGCTGTGGGGCTATGGGGCTGTGGGACTGTGCGGCTGTGGTTGTAACCAGTGCTATGGGGCTGTGGGACTGTGCGGCTGTGGTTGTAACCAGTGCTATGGGGCTGTGGGACTGTGCGGCTGTGGTTGTAACCAGTGCTATGGGGCTGTGGGACTGTGCGGCTGTGGTTGTAACCAGTGCTATGGGGCTGTGGGACTGTGCGGCTGTGGTTGTAACCAGTGCTATGGGGCTGTGGGACTGTGCGGCTGTGGTTGTAACCAGTGCTATGGGGCTGTGGGACTGTGCGGCTGTGGTTGTAACCAGTGCTATGGGGCTGTGGGACTGTGCGGCTGTGGTTCTGGGGGGCTGTGGGGCTGTGACCAGTGCTATGGGGTTATGGGCTGTGGTTCTGGGGGGCTGTGGGGCTATGGGGCTGTGGGACTGTGGGCTGTGGTTGTAACCAGTGCTATGGGGCTGTGGGCTGTGGTTCTGGGGGGCTGTGGGGCTATGGGGCTGTAGGGCTGTGGTTCTGGGGGGCTGTGGGGCTATGGGGCTGTGGGACTGTGCGGCTGTGGTTGTAACCAGTGCTATGGGGCTGTGGGCTGTGGTTCTGGGGGGCTGTGGTTCTGGGGGGCTGTGGGGCTATGGGGCTGTGGGACTGTGGTTCTGGGGGGCTGTGGGGCTATGGGGCTGTGGGGCTGTGATCAGTGCTATGGGGCTGTGGGACTGTGGTTCTGGGGGGCTGTGGGGCTATGGGGCTGTGGGGCTATGGTTCTGGGGGGCTGTGGGGCTATGGGGCTGTGGGGCTATGGGGCTGTAGGGCTGTGGTTCTGGGGGGCTGTGGGGCTATGGGGCTGTGGGACTGTGGTTCTGGGGGGCTGTGGGGCTATGGGGCTGTGGGGCTGTGATCAGTGCTATGGGGCTGTGGGACTGTGGTTCTGGGGGGCTGTGGGGCTATGGGGCTGTGGGACTGTGGTTCTGGGGGGCTGTGGGGCTATGGGGCTGTGGGACTGTGTGGCTGTGGTTGTAACCAGTGCTATGGGGCTGTGGGGCTGTGACCAGGGCTGATTATGGATCTAGAGCAGAACTGGACATTTGGTGTGATGGCATTGTTTTGATTATCCCAGGTGTGATGGGCTTGCTCTCACATCAGTTATGAAGCCATTTACAGCCATCAAAATACTTTTATAATGTAGGAAATGAGGAAGTGGCAACAATTTCTGTGAGACGTAGGAGCAGATTTTGGGCCATTCGGCCCATCGATTCTGCTTTGCCATTTCATCATGGCTGACCCATTTCTCTCTCAAACATCCTCCTGCCTTCTCCCCACAAACTTTCATGCCTTGACTAATCAAGAACCTATCAACCTTTGCCTTAAATGCACCCATTGACTTGGCCTCCACAGCTGCCTGTAGAAACAAATTTCGTAGACACACCATCCTCTGGCAAGAAATTCCTCCTTATCTCTGTTTTAAATGGACACCCCTCTTTTCTGAGGCTGTGTCTCTAGTCCTAGACTCTCCCACCATGGGAAATATCCTCTTCACATCAACTCTATCTAGGCCTTTCAATATCCAATAGGCTTCAATGAGATTCCTCCTCAATCTTTGAAATTCCAATGAGTACCGGCCCAGAGCCATCAATCGCTGCTCATACAGTAACCCCATCACGCTTGTGAACCTCCTCTGAACCCTCTCCAATGTTAGCAGATCCTTTCTTAAATAAGGGGCCCAAAACTGCTCACAGTACTCCAGGTGAGGGCTCGGCAGTGCCTCTGCATTACGATCTTGCTTTTATATCCCAGAACTCCTGAAGCGAATGCTAACATTGTATTCACCTTCTTCACCACCAATTCAACCTGCGAATTAGCCTTTAGGAAATCCTACACAAGGATTCCCAAATCCCTTTGCACCTCAGATTTTTGAATTTTCTCCGCTGTTAGAAAATAGTCTGTGCTTTTATTCCACCTACCAAAGTGCATGGCCATACACTTTCTGACACCGTATTCCATCTGCCACCTCTTTGCCGATTTTCATAATCCTTCAGCAGACTCTCTACTTCCTCAACACTACCTGCCCCTCCGCCTGTCTTTGCATCATCTGTGAACTTGGCCACAAAGCCTCAATTTCATCATCCAAAGTGGTCCCAACACTGACTTCCGTGGAACACAACTAGTCACTGGCAGCCAATCCAAAAAGGATCCCTTTTCCCACTCCTTGCCTCCTGCCAATCAGCCAATGGTTTACAACCTTGTACTTCCTCCCCTCCCTCACCTTCGTACTCATACTTCTACCCTTCCTTTCTAGTCCTGAAGAAGGGTCTCAGCCCAAAACATTGTCTGTTTACTCTTACAGAAGTAAACATTGTCTGTTACATGGTTGCAACATCCTGCCTTTAGAATTCTACTTCTTCTTTGGGATGTATCTATTCTGCACTTTCTGAATTTCTCCCAGAAACTCCAGCCATTGCTGCTCTGCCATTATCCTTGCTGGTATCCCCTTCCAATCAACTTTGGCCAGCTCCCCTCTCATGCTTCCAAAATTCCCTTTACTCCACTGAAATACTGATACAAATTCTCCTCTCGAATTTCAGGGTGAATTCTATCATACTGTGATCACTGTTTCCTAAGGGTTCCTTTACCTTAAGCTCCCTAATCATATCTGGTTCATTACATAACACTCAAGCAGAATTGCTGATCCCCTCGTGCAGTTGTTCCAAACCACCGGGCCACTGCCCTAGTGGGTTCAACTACAAGCTGCTCCAAAAAGCTATTCTGGAGGCTTTCCACAAATTCTTTTATACCGAATCTTCAATGAGGTCCCAACGTACGTGGACTTCAAGGGAGCATTTTCACCAGGAGATAAAAATGACGAGATGGAGTGAGGGAGTCGAGTGTAGATTACCAGAGATGGACCAAGATGGACGGGAGAAGTCAGGAACTCAAATTTTACCAGCCCAGTGGTGTGTGGATTTGTGTACTGCAACTAGCTTCTCACGTGGAGTGTGATGTCCTTTCAGTGCTACAGAGATCCACCATTGAGGACTTGGTTAGGTCTCTCTTTGTCTGGAACCTCTCCCTTGACCTTACTGCCATGGATGACCCCAGCAGGAGCCGATCTCCAGATAGTGAAACTCGAGATGTCAAAGCTCTCGGGATCTCGGGATGTCAGGAGCTCACAAACCTCTCCACCACGAGAAGGTGTCGATCATTAGAGAAGGAGGGGGAACGGGGAATTACTGGCAGGGAGAGGACTCTACTGATCCATGTGGGAACAGTCCAGGGATCTTTTTTTTCACACACACAGGCAGACGGTGAGAGCTGCCCAGGTTAGAAACTCTCCTCAAATCAATGCTGCACAAGCAAATAGATTCCATGAGTTGGGGCAGGCAGTGGACTCAGTGGGACAGGAGGAGAGTGTTGCTGGGACTGACCGCCTGTACCACCTAACAGCTGGGTACAGGCTGTGCGTTTATCTATACAACAGTACAGCTAAGGGGCAAACCCTTCAGCCACCACATCAGTGCTGACTGTGATAAAGGGACGATCTTTATTTGTCAGTGAAATGTGCAGTTTACATCATTGACCAACCCTGTCTGAGGATGTGATGTAAGTGTCACCATGTTTCTGGCATGAACACAGCATGCCCACAACTTACTAACCATGACATCTTTGGAACGTGGGAGGAAACTGGAGCACCTGGAGAAAACCTACATGGTCATGGGGAGAACCTCAATGACAGCGGTGAGAATTGAACCGGACGCTGGTACTATAAAACGTTATGTTATCTGCTGCACTGCTGTGCTGCCCGGTGCCACTCCTACTAATGGCATCTCCCTGCCCCTCATCCACATCCCCCTCATGTTCACACGTCTGGCTCTCAACCTGCTTCTACACCTCCCCTGGTAGTGCGTTGAAGGGACCAACCACACTCTGAGTAAAAATAAAATCTTTCCTCATAAATCTCCTTCGAAGATTTCCCTCTTTCACGTTAAGGTAATGCCTTTTAGTACCGAGATTTCCTCTCTGGACTCTGACTTTATAGTTTTATAGACCTCGCTCAGGTCTCACCCCAGCCTCCAATGCTTCAGGGAAATCGACCAAAGTTTGACACAGCTCTCCTAGTTCATGCTCTCTAATCCAGGAAGCACCTACCGCACCCTCTCCAAATCCTCCACACCTTTCCAGCAATGCAGAGGTTCCCAGCCTTCTTTACGTCGGAAGCTGACCATTAACCAAGGGGTCCTCAGACCCTGGGTTGGGAACCCTGCTGTAATGCAGCAATGGGAACTGCCCTCAACACTCCAAGTGACCACGAGCCAAAGAAGCAGTATTAGGCCATTCAGCCCATCGAGTCGGCTGCGCCATTCCCTTATGACTGATTTAATATCCCTCTCCACTCCACTCTCCTGCCTTCTCCCTGACACCCTGATTAATTAAGAAACTCTCAACCTTTGCTTTAAATACACCCAGTGATTGGCCTCCACAGCTGTCTGTGGCAAAATGTAGCCTAATTAAAAATTTAAGCGGACAGAATACATTTTGATTCCACCATCTCCTCCTCAACATCTAAAGACACTTTTGACCTATAATCGCAGGGTCAGCACAGCTTTTAGAAACAGGAGCAGGCAGCTGGAGAAGCAAAGTGGTGACACCGAGCACCTGCCTGCAGACGGGGTGTAAATCTGTACGGAGGGACTGCTTCCTCCCACACCCCATAAAAACTCCAATAACTTGGCACTTCAGGACTTTGTCCAATTTTCCAGAATTTTGGACACTATTTTTTATAACTAACTTAACACCCTTAGACCATTAGACATAGGAGCAGAATTAGGCCATTTGGCCCATCAAGTCTTCTCCACCATTTCATCATGTCTGATCAATGGGGCTCCCTCTAAGCCCCAATCTCATGCCTCTTCCCTGTATCCCTTCATGCCCTGACTAATCAAGAACCTGTCAACCTCTGCCTTAAATAGACCCAAAGACTTGACCTCCACAGCCACCTGTGGCAACGATTCCACAGATTCACCACTCTCTAGCTAAAGAAATTCCTCCTTATCTCATTCTACATGGATGTCCCTCTACTTTGAAGCTGTGCCTTCTCCTCCTAGACTCTCCCACCACAGAAAACATCCTCTCCACATCCACTCTATCAAGGCCTTTCAAATTCTGATAGATTTCAATGCGATCCCCCCTCATTCTTGTGAATTCCAGTGAGTACAGGCCCAGAGCCATCGGTCATCATATGGTAACCCTTTCATTCCCGGAATCAGCTTGTGAACTTCCTTTCAACCCTCTCCAATGTCAGCACATCCTTTCTTAGATCAGTGGCCCAAAACTGCTCACAATCCTCCAAGTGAGGCCTCACCGGACCCTTAAAAAGCCCCAACATTACAGCTTTGCTTTTATATTCTAGTCCTCTCGAAATGAATATTATTAACATTGTGTTTGCCTTCTTCACCACTCTCTCAACTTACACGTTAACCTTTCAGGAATCCTGCACGAAGATTCCCAAGTCTCTTTGCATCTCGGATTTTTGAAATTTATTTCCATTTAGAAAAAAAAACATGCTTTTATTTTCTCTACCAAAGTGCATGGTCATACACTTTCTGACACTGCATTCCATTTGCCACTTCTTTGCCCATCCTCCTAATCTGTCTAAATCTTTCTGAGGCCTCCCTGTTTCCTCAGAACTACCTGCCCCTCCACCTATCTTCGTATTGTGTTCTTTGTCCATTAAATAGGAGATCCAAATGCCAAACTTGGGAAGTTCTGAACAGATGCAAATCGTTGGAGTTCCATTCTCATTGCTAATGCAAGGAGAGCAGAGCTGGCGTGCAGTTCAGTCCAGAGCCGCCTGATTCCATGAGGCACGGGAGGTTGCAGATGCTGGAATCTGGAGTTACGAATGATCTGCCAGAGAAATTCAGCATCTGATTCAGATTGCAGAACCAGTATCAGGTTTAATATTACCGGCGTATGTCAGGAAATTTGTTGTTTTGCAGCAACAGAGCATTGCAGTGCATAATAATAAAGTAAGAAATATACACTCTATATAAAATTAAGTAAGTAGTGTAAAACGATAGCAAAGAAAAAAAATATAGCGGTGGTGTACATGGAGTCATCATCCATTCCAAATCTGATGGCAGAGGGGACGAAGCAATTCCTAAAACATTGAGTGTGTGTCTTCAGACTCCTGTATCTCCTCTGTGATGGTAGTAATGAGAAGAGGGCATGTCCTGGGTGATGGGGTTCTTAATGATGGATGCTGTCTTTTTGAGGTATTGCCTTTTGAAGATCCTTGATGCTAAAAGGTGCTGATTCTAATATTCAGATTTATTTATCGCACGTACATTGAAACATTCAGTGAAATGTGTTGTTTGCGTTAATAACCAACACACCTAAAGGTGTGCTGGGGGCAGCCCGCAAAACACAAAACACTTTCCGCACATTCCAGAACCAACATGGCCTCCCCACGGTGCTCGGCAGAGGCACACAGAACACAACAAGCAACAAAACAACAACAGCAAAACGAGCCCTGGTTGCACCCACCACCCACACACACAGGCTGCCTTCTAACCCCAGGATGGGCTGTCTTCTTCGGCCTCCTGCTGACTTGCGGATTCGGAGATACTGGGTCCTAACTTCCCCGCGGACTCTCACAGACCTGCAGACTCAGGGTCAGAATATTGGGCCTCACTGGTGGGAGGAAAGGAATCTGTCAATGTTTCAGGTCGAGACACTCGTCTCTGAGACTCTCCCACACAGATGCCGCTCGACCCACTGAGTTCCTCCGGCAGGCTGACGCAAAGGCAAGCAGGCGGCAGTCGAGATGAATGTCGACTCTTCCAGGGTGACGTTCGTGCCTGTGTATCCCTGGAGAAGGAGCAGGTGGTGTCCACAAACCCATGGGGAATGTCCGGCACTGCGGTGTGCCACAGGGTCGCGAGTGTGTTTTGGAGAACGTTGACACTGTTATAATTTGAAAGTGTAGATGGTCTAAATCATAAAGTACTGTAAAATTAACAATGTGATTCTCGAATAAACCACCTTAGGAAAGGAAAAGATAAGACAAGGTTACTAAATAATGACTTTTGTGTAAGCCTCTAAATCCATTTCATTGTGAAATATACAAATAGTGCACTGTCATTTATTGATGGAATTTAACGATCGGGGGGTCAAGCACCTTTGTTCTGGGATTTCCCAGTGGCCACCCATTTCAATTCTCCTTGCCACTCCCATTCCGACTGGTTGGTCTATGGTCTTCTCTACTGCCACCACGAGGGGACATTCAGGCAGGAGGAGTAACACAACATATTCCGTCTGGGTAGCCTCCAACCTGATGGCATGAACAATGATTTCTCTAATTTCTGGTGATTTCTACCCCCAATCCCTTCTCTCCTTATCCATTCACCATTCTGGCTTTCTTCTCTCCCCTTCCTTTCACCTGCCCATCACCTCCATCTAGTTCTCCTCCTCCTTCCCTTTCTCCCTTGGCCTACTGTCCTCTCCTTCTTCAGCGGCCCTTTACCTCTTCCTCCTATCACCTCCCAAATTTTTACTTCACCCCTCCCCCACCCACCCATCTTCCCCCTCACCTGGTATCACCTATCACCTGGGGGTGGCAACTTCGGTGGGGCATGAGCAGGGAGGAGCCTACCAGGACAACCAGGTTTGGTGATCTTGGGTAGGAGGCAGAAATGAGCAACATGGGGTAAGGAAGCTTTGAGGCCGTGGATGGGAATTCTCCAGATTTGCTGAGGTTGGTAAGGGTGCGGGAGACAATGGCCTGTTGGTCCCGTGTGGGATCCTCTTCAAGGGGTAAGTAATAGGAGGTGGCTGAAAGTTGCCACCTGGCGTCAGCAAGTTAGAGGTCGATCTGCCACACTATGACAGCACCTCCTTTGTCTGTGGGTTTGATGGTAAGGCTGGAATTGCATTCGGAGGGGTAAGGTTCGAGGAGGAGAGAAGAGTGCTGAAGTCGAGCCAGTCAAAGTCTCGTCGGCAATTCGAGATGAAAAGATCCAGAGCAGGGTGACCAAGAAGAGCAGGTGAAGGGGTCATCAGTGTGGGATGAGGAATCCTCGCCAAAGAAGCTGGCTCGGAGTTGGAGGCGACGAAAGATGAGCTTGACATTGTGACGAGCTTGGAGCTCACTGAGGTGCAGGTAGGCCCACTGTTTCTGCCTGTTCCTGCTTCACAGTACTCGTGCCTGCATACCTGGCCTCCATTTTATCCCCTTGTCTCAGTCCCTCCCACCTATATCCTCATCAACAGTTCCCTGGCCCTGATCACCTCAATTTCACCATTGAAGTCTGGGCCCTGTACACTCCATTACATCGTCAAGAAAGCCTTGGAAGTTAATCAAATCAAAGTACATTTATTATCAAAGACTGTATAAATTATACACCTTAAGATCTGTCTGCTTACTGGCAGCTACAAAGCAAACCTGAAGACCCCAATTAAAAAAAGGAAAGGCCCTAACCACTGGGCAGAGAAATAGAGAAAAATAACACATCATGCAAACGACAGCATTCAGAACCAGACTGAGTCCTTAGGTCCACTGCCTGGAGCAGTCAGAGTAGTCGGCCCAAGCCTCGATTTCATCATATTAGTGGGCAAAAACACTGCGAAACTCACAGAGATGGCGGCCACCGGCGAGAGGAGTGAACGTGGCGAAACTCACAGAGATGGCAGCCACCGGCGAGAGGAGTGAACGTGGCGAAACTCACAGAGATGGCAGCCACCGGCGAGAGGAGTGAACGTGGCGAAACTCACAGAGATGGCAGCCACCGGCGAGAGGAGTGAACGTGGCGAAACTCACAGAGATGGCAGCCACCGGCGAGAGGAGTGAACGTGGCGAAACTCACAGAGATGGCAGCCACCGGCGAGAGGAGTGAACGTGGCGAAACTCACAGAGATGGCAGCCACCGGCGAGAGGAGTGAACGTGGCGAAACTCACAGAGATGGCAGCCACCGGCGAGAGGAGTGAACGTGGCGAAACTCACAGAGATGGCAGCCACCGGCGAGAGGAGTGAACGTGGCGAAACTCACAGAGATGGCAGCCACCGGCGAGAGGAGTGAACGTGGCGAAACTCACAGAGATGGCAGCCACCGGCGAGAGGAGTGAACGTGGCGAAACTCACAGAGATGGCAGCCACCGGCGAGAGGAGTGAACGTGGCGAAACTCACAGAGATGGCAGCCACCAGCGAGAGGAGTGAACGTGGCGGGACAGCAAGTGAAATCAGCCTGACTCTTGCCTCCACACTCAGCTTTCCAGTCTCTCTGGGCCAGTGTTTAAATTGTCCGAGCACTGAGCGCCTCGCTGTAGCACCCAGGGCCTGGCAAGGCGACACATCCGGGCTGCTCGGCTCAGAGTTGTTCTCGATCTCACTAAATCAGCCCTTGGAACGATGAGCCTCGCACCCGGGTTAGGAGATCGAGCGTCCGAACTCTTCTGCATCAACCCCTCTCCAAATCACTGGCTCCAACAGCGACACCGATACCAACTCCGACTGCGACCCCCGTCTTGAACAGGTTGCGTTTGGGCTTTGCGATACGCTGGTACAGCTCATCCTTCGAATCAGCTTAATCTCCATTTGCTTCTTCATTGACCACAAGTTACTTCAGAAAGGGTGTAATGTTTTCAGTCATATTTCTTGCCTTCTGGTCTACCAGTAAACTGTCACACAACTTCAGTAGCGTCATCTTAAACTGAAACTCTCCACTTCAACTCTCCCCAGCCACCTATCTTCACTGCCCCACCCTCACCTGGCTTAACCTATCACCTACCAGCTTGCACTCCCTCCCCTCTAATTCTGGCTTCTTCCTCCCCTCTGACAGGGGCTCAGTGATGACCTAAGTGCAGAGGGGAGACACAGACACGGAATGAAAAGCTCACTGAGTTTTGGTAAGTGTACAGAATGACTGCTAGACCATCTGGGCTGCTAACTAAAACTCTCAAACTAACTGAAAACTAGCGTGTCACTGTGGATCAAAAGCAGTGGCCTAAAACTAAGTTAATACTGCTCCTTTAACAGCCTCTGTCTAAATCACTAATCTTCTATTCTGGAACGCGGACAAAGGCAGCAAGGTGCGTGGTCTTTGCTGTGCTTCAAGACTTGGTACGATTGAAACAAAAAGACGAGAGTTAAATACAGTTACAAAATAACCCTAATTGTGTGTTCTCATGCACGCTGTCTACTTTCAGCTACCCACCTACGAGAGCTCCGCCGTTGTGATAAGACTATAAGATACAGGAGCAGAATTAGGCCATTTGGCCCATCGACTCTGCTCCACCATTCCACCATATGGCTGATCCATTTTTCTTCGCACCCTGATCTCCTGCTTTCTCCCTAAATCCCTTCATGCCCTATCCAGTCACAAAGATGAAGGGTCTTGTGCCAAAATTTCTCTCTATACATGCTTCCTGACGTGCTGAGTTCCTCCAGCATTTTGTGTGTTACTCTGGATTTCCAGCATCTCTTGTGTTAACTGTTGAGTTGGTCTACAATCAATCACAAGCCAAGTGATAGACGATGCTGCTAACGATTTAGAAAATAGTCTACACTTTTATTCCTTTAACCAGCGTGCATCTCACCCCTCCTCTTCCAATCACTCACCCAACACCACCCCCAGCCCGATCTCTCCTGTTCTCAGCACCCAGCAATCTCTGGGGAAACAAGAATTCAAAAGAAGAGAAATTCCTCCTGGCCTTCATCTTAAACTGGTGACCGTTGCTGCTGTACACATTACTCCATTAAATTAAGCCTCTTCTGCCCACACACTTGGTCCACACGCTCCATTCCCTGCACATCCAAGTTTCTATCTTTGTAAATCTCCTCTGCTCTCTCTCTATAATATCCACATCCTTCCTGTAGTGAGATGGCCAGAACTGAACACAATACTCCGAGTGGGGTCCAACTAAGGTCTTATATAGGTTTAACATTACCTCATGGCTCTTGAACTCAATCCCACGGTTGATGAATGCCAACACAACATTTACCTTCTTAACAACACTGCCAACCTGTGCAGCAGCTTTGAGTGGACCACAAGATCTCTCTGATCTTACCACTTATAGAAACATAGAAAACCTACAGCACAATACAGGCCTTTCAGCCCACAAAGCTGTGCCCAACATGTCCTTACCTTAGAAATTACCTAGGTTTACCCATAGCCCTCTATTTTTCTGAGCTCCATGTACCTATCCAGGAGTCTCTTAAAAGACCCTAATGTATCCACCACCGTTGCCTGGAGCCCATTCCACGCACTCACCACTCTCTGCGTAAAAAACTTACCCCTGACATCTCCTCTGTACCTACTTCCAAGCACCTTAAAACTGTGTCCTCTCGTGCTAGCCATTTCAGCCCTGGGAAAAAGCCTCTGATTACTTTTACTTTACTTTATTGTCACCAAACAATTGATACTAGAGCGTACAATCATCACAGCGATATTTGATTCTGCACTTCGCGCTCCCTGAAGTACAAATCAAAGTAAATATAATAAAAATTTAAATTACAAATCATAATTAGAAAATAGAAAAGGGAAAGTAAGGTAGTGCAAGTCAGGTCCAGATATTTGGAAGGCACGGCCCAGATACAGGTCAGAATCTGTTCAGCAGTCTTATCACAGTTGGAAAGAAGCTGTTCCCAAATCTGGCCGTATGAATCTTCATGCTCCTGAACCTTCTCCCGGAGGGAAGAGGGACAAAAAGTGTGTTGGCTGGGTGGGTTGTGTCCTTGATTATCCTGGAAGCACTGCTCCGACAGCGTGTGGTGTAAAGTGAGCCCAAATATGGAAGATTGGATTGTGTGATGTGCTGGGCTATGTTCACGATCTTCTGCAGCTTCTTCCGGTCTTGGACAGGACAACTTCCATACCAGGTTGTGATGCACCCTAGAAGAATGCTTTCTACGGTGCACCTATAAAAATTAGTGAGGGTTTTAGGGGACAGGCCAAATTTCTTCAGCTTTCTCAGGAAGTAAAGGCACTGGTGGGCCTTCTTGGCAGTGGACTCTGCTTGGTTAGACCAAGTTAGGTCATTTGTGATATTCAGCCCAAGGAACTTAAAGCTTTAGACCTGTTCCATCTGCGCACCACTAAAGTAGATGGGGTTGTGCGGTCCGCTACTCCTTCTGAAGTCAACAACCAATTCCTTCGTCTTGCTGACATTGAGGGATAGGTTATTGTCTACGCACCATGTCACCAGGTTCTTAATTTCCTCTCTGTACTCAGACTCATCATTACCCAAGATACGGCCTACAATTGTGGTGTCATCAGCAAACTTATATATTGAGTTTGATGGAAACTTGGCTACACAATCATGGGTGTACAGTGAGTACAGCAGGGGGCTGAGTACACTGCCTTGTGGGGCACCGGTGCTCAGAGTGATTGTAGAGGAGAGCTTGTCTCCTACTTTTACAGCCTGGGTCCTGTCTGTGAGGAAGTTGAAGATCCAGCTGCAGATCTGAGTGCTAAGACCCAGGTTCCGGAGCTTAGGAATCAGTTTAATTGGAATGACTATCCATGTGATATATTATATTATGTTATATTCTGTCCTCAAAGTGGACCTACCAAAATGAACCACTTCACACTTATCTGGGTTGAACTCCATCTGCCACTTCTCAGCCCAGTTCTGCATCCTATTGATGCTGTAACCTCTGACAACCCTTTCAGACTATCCACAACACCACCAACTTTTGTGTCATCAGCAAACTTACTAACCCCCCCTTTTACTTCTTCATCCAGGTCATTGATAAAAATCACAAAGAGGAGGAGTCCCAGAAAAGATTCCTGTGGAACACCACTAGCCACCGACCTCCATGCAGAATATGAACCATCTCCAACCACCCTTTTGCCTTCTGTGGGCAAGCCAATTCTGGATCCACAAAGCAAGGTCTCCTTGAATCCCATGCCTCCTTACTTTCTGAAGGAGCCTTGCAAGGGGAACCTTATCAAATGCCTTACTAAAACCCATATACGCTACATCCACTGCTCTACATTAATCAATGTGTTTTGTTACATCCTCAAAGAATTCAATCAGGCTCGTAAGACATGACCTGCACTTGACGAAGCAATGCTGACTGTCCCTAATCAGATTATGTCTCTCCAAATGCTCATAAATCCTGTCTCTTAGGATCTTCTCCAACAAATTGCCCACCACTGAAGTCAGACTCACTGGTCTATAATTTCCTGGGTTATCTCTACTCCCTTTCTTGAACAAGGGAACAACATCCGCAACCCTCCAATCCTCTGGTACTTCTCCCGTCCCTATTGATGATGCAAAGATCATCGCGAGAGGCTCAGCAATCTCCTCCCTTGCTTCCCACAGTAGTCTGAGGTATATCTCATCCGGTCCCGGTGACTTATCTAACTTAATGCTTTTAAAAAGCTCCAGCACATTCTCTTTCTTAATGTCTACATGCTCAAGCATTTCAGTCATCAGTGAGTCATCCCCACAATTGCCAAGGTCTTTTTCCCTGGTGAATACTGAAGGAAAGTATTCATTAATTACCTCCGCTACCTTCTCCAACTCCATGCACATGTTTCCACTATTGCACCTGATTGGTCCTATTCTCACACAGTTCATCCTCTTGCTCTTCACATACTTGTAGAATGCCTTAGGGTTTTCCTTAACCTTGCTCCTTCTGGCTCTCCTAATTCCATTCTTCAACTCCTTCCTGGCAACCTTGTAATTTTCTAGAGCTCTAACAGTACCTAGTTTCTTGAACCTTTGTAAGCTTTTCTTTTCTTCTTAACTAGATGTTCCACATTCTTTGTACGCTATGGTTCTTTAACCCTGCCATCCTTTCCCTGCCTCAGTGGAACATACCTATGCAGAGCTCTACATTTCTGCTGTGCATTTCCCTGAGAACATCTGCTCCCAATTTATGTTCCCAAGTTCCTGCCTAATACCATCATATTTCCCCCTACCCCAATTAAATGTTTTCCCAAATTGTCTGCTGCTATTTCTCTCCAGCGCTGTGGTGAAGGAGAGGGAATTGTTGTCACTGCCACCAAAATGCTCTCCCACTGAGAGATCTGACACCTGACCAGGTTCACTCCCAATACCAGATCAAGTACAGTCTCTCCTCCAGTTGGTTTATCTACACATTGTGTCAGGAAACCTTCCTGAACATACCTAACAAACTTCCCCCCTTCTAAACCCCTTGCTCTAAGGAGATACCAGTCAATATAAGGAAAGTTTAAAATCTCCCATCACAACAACCCCATTATTATTGCAACCTTCCAGAATCCGCCTCCTATCTCCTCCTTGATGTCCCTGTTACTATTAGGGGTTAGACAATACACAATAGATAATAGGTGCAGAAGTAGACCATTCGGGTTCTATAAAAAACACCTATAAAAAAGGCCCCTTTCCTGTTTCTGACTTCCACCGGCCTTATCCCTAATTAGCAATGCTACGCCCCCAACCTCTTTTGCATCCCTTTCTGTTCTGTTTGAATCATCTAAAGCCTGGTACACTGAGCGGCCATTCCTGCTCCTAAGACATCCAAGTCTCTGTAATGGCCACAACATCACAGTTCCATGTATTGATCCAAGCTCTAAGTCTTTAATTTAAGGATTTCCTGCCAGCTTGCCATGAATTTAGTGCCGGCTCGTCACAATTTAACAGAAGCGGACATTCACTGCCAACCTGTGGCCAGCCTTGTAACTGCAGTGTCATCTATCACCCCGAGAAATGAGCTCCATACATGCACTCAGTGCCTCCTGTACCTGCTGAAGAGGCCACTGTCTGTACGTTCATGCTCTTCTGCTGCTGTAGCCCTTTCACTTCAAGACCCAACATGATGTGCATTCGGAAATACTGCTGTAATGCATGTTTATTTGAGTTACTGTCGTTTTCCTGTCGGCTTGAACCAGTCTGTCCATTCACATCTGACCTCTTTCATTAACAACACGTTTTCATCCACAGAACTCACTCGCCGGGTGCTTTTTAAAAAAAATTTTTGCACTATTCTCTGTAAACCTCAGAGACTGCTGTGTGTGAAAATCCCAGGAGATCAGCAGTTTCTGAGATATTCAAATCATCCCATCTGGCACCGATAATCTTTCGATGGTTAAAGTGACTTAGATCACATTACTTCCCCATTCTGATGTTTGGTTTGGACAACTGAACCTCTTGACCATGTCTGCATGCTCTTACGCATTAAGCTGCTGCCACCTGATTGGCTGATTAGTGTAAATGAACAGGTGTACAGGTGTACCTAACAAAGTGGCCACTGACTGTACGGTTCAATATTAAAGTCTAGCCAAATCCCATTATACCATGATTGAATTCTAGTTGGGAGATCTAGTTGCTCTGAACACATCTGAAAACCTGTGAACTGAAGTAAGGAAAACAAACTGGGAAGAAGGAGGGACGATGTTCAAAGTTTTGGTGCTGTTTGAATCTGGAATATCTGCCTCTGTTCATTATCGGGTGTGGGGCTAAGCAGGTGTTACACCTTGCCCAAGGATGGCCTGCAGGCTAGCGGAGGGAAGGAGTGCTGAGCACTCCGTACAGATATACTGTAACTCCAGCCGCCACCTCTACTACCTCAATTAAATCGCTGTTCCTAATGAGAAAAGTCTTTACAACTTTCAGAACCAGACACATACCAGAGCCTTGTTAACAGGAAACTTAAAATTCATTCATTGCCACCTCAGTGACTAGAAAAATGTTTCTTTATTAGTTTAAACAAAAAGGTGCTTTTAACTGTAAATATCTAATTGACCAATCATGTGGCAGCAACTCAATGCATAAAAACATGCAGACATGGTCAAGAGGTTCAGTTGCTGTTCAGACTGAACATCAGAATGGGGAAGAAATGTGATCTAAGTGACTTTGATCATAAGATATAGGAGCAGAATTAGACCTTTTAGCCCAGGGGTGTCAAACTCATTTTAGGTCACGGGCCGGATTGAGCAAAATGCAGCTTCATGCAGGCCGGATCAGTCGGACGCGTGCGAACGCAGCTTTCGTTGCCTCCGTTTTTTCAGCCTGCTCTCATGTGTCTCAGTCTCTGCTATAACTACAAAGTGTTTCACTTTACAAATTCCGTTTCTTATGAAGAAGACTGCCGAGCAAGACTGCCGAATAAACACGAAAAACCCTGAAAACCTGGTACCTGAATAAACTCAGCATTAGCCATATCATACGCCATAGGCGCTTCGATTACTGGGGCCAGCTTTAATAGTAATTAGATATTATCTTGCGGGCCAAAGATAATTCCACCGTGGGCCGGATTTGGCCCGCGGGCCTTGAGTTTGACATATATGTTTTAGCTTATCGAGTCTTTACCACCATTTCATCATGGCTGATCCAATTTTCCTCTTGGCCATAATCTCCTGCTTTCCACCCTTCCCCATATACCTTCATTCCCAGACAAATCACAAGTCTGACAACCTCTGCCTTAAATATACTGGCCTCCACAGCTGCCTGTGGCAATGAGTTCCATATATTCACCACTCTCTGGCTAAAGAAATTCCTCCTCACCTCCATTCTAAAAGGATGCCCCTACATCCTGAGGCTGTGCTCACTGGTCTTAGACTCACCCATCCTCTCTATGTCCACTCTGTCGAGGCCTTTCACTATTTGATAGGTTTCAATTAGGTCACTCCACATTCTTCTGAATTCCAGTGAATACAGGCCCAGAGCCATCAAATGCTCATCATATGACAAGCCTTTCAATCCTGAACACGAGGAAATCTGCAGATGCTGGAAATTCAAGCTGAGCACACAAAATGCTGGTGGAACGCAGCAGGCCAGGCAGCATCTATAGGAAGAAGTACAGTCAATGTTTTGGGCCGTTTCCTGACGAAGGGTCTCGGCCTGAAACGTCAACTGTACTTCTTCCTATAGATGCTGCCTGGCCTGCTGCGTTCCACCAGCATTTTGTGCATTCAATCCTGAAATCATTTTCGTGGACCTCCTTTGAACCGTCTCCAGTTTTAACTCATCTGTTCTAAGATAAGGGGCCCAAAACTGCTCACAATACTCCAAATGAGGTTTCACCAAAGTCTCAACATTACATCCTATCTTTTCTAATCTAATCATCTTGAAATGAATGCTAATATCGCATTTGCCTTCTTCACCGCAGACTCAATCTGCAAAGTAACCTTTGGGGAATCCTGCCCAGGGAGCCCCAAGTCCTTCTGCACCTCAGATTTTTATATTTTCTCTCCATTTAGAAAATAGTCATTTCTTCTACCAAAGTGCTTGACTCTATATTTCCTGACAGTGTATTTCATCTGCCATTTCTTTGACCATTCTCCAAATCTGTCTAAATCCTTCTGTAGCCTCTCTACTTCCTCAAAACTACCTGCCCCTCCACCTGTCTTTGCATCAATCTGCAAACTGTGCAACAAAGCCATTAAATTCCATCATCAAAATCATTGACATACAATGTAAAAAGAATTGGTCCCAACACAGTCCCCTGTGGAAAACCAGCCAGAAAAGGCTCCCTTTATTCCCACTCTTTGCCTTCTGCCAATCAGCCTCGGCTTTATCCATACTAGAATCTTTCTTGTAATACCATGGGCTCATAGCTTGTTAAGCAGCCTTATGTGTGGTACCTTGTCAAAGGCTTTCTGAAAATCCAAGTATACAACATCAACCGATTCTCCATTTTCTATCCTGCTTATTATTTCTTCAAAGAATTCCAACAGATTTGTCAGGGAGATTTTCCCTTGAGGAAACCATGTTGACTATGGCCGATTCTATCATGTACCTCCAAGTACCCTGAAACCACATCCGTAACAATCGACTCCGACATCATCCCAACCACTGATGTCAGGCTAACTGGCCTATAATTCCCTTTCTTCTGCCTCTTTCCCTTCTTGAGGAGTGGAGTGACATTTGCAATTTGTAGTCTTCCAGAACCATTCCAGAATCCAGTGATTCTCGAAAGATCATGACTAATGCCTCCACAATCTTCTCAGCCGCCTCTTTCAGATCCCTGGGGTGTACGTCACCTGGTCCAGGTGATTTATCTACCTTTCAGTTTCCCAGGATCCTTCGCCCTGGTAATGGTAACTTCACACATATCACAGCCAACGATACCTGGAACTTCCATCATACTGCTAGTGTCTTCCACAATGTAGACTGATACAAAATACTGTATCTGTTTGTCCAAGATGGTGCCATGTACAGCGGCCATGTTGGGAGCTCCGTTCCAAATCTACAGAATGCTACTAATTTCCACGATTTTCTTAGCATTCTCTGTTCAAGCAGCTGATAGTCACATCAGATACGATAGACTGACCCTGCTGAAAGACGGCATTTACCCACTGTGTGCTGCCTTTCCTGCACTTGCGCGATCCATGGGAGACTCATCTCTTACACCACCACTACCTCGGAAGAAGCACCGGAGACGAGAGAGGAGAGCTGGCGTCCTAGTGAGGCTGTGACAGCGTGCGAATTGGCTGCCGCTCCCACACATACTCCTGGCTAACGTTCAGTCCCTGGACAATAAGCTGCGCGAACAGAGAGCCAGAATCTCCTACCAGCGGGAAAGAAAGGAATGTAACGTTCTGTGCTTCGTCGGTCTCCACCTGGCTGACAGAGGAGATACCAGATCGCGCCATTGACCCCTCTGGGTTCTCCCTCTTCTGGGGGGGACAGGTCAAAGCACCCCACTGGGGGGGAGTAAAGGAGGAGGAGTAAAGTACGCTTCATGGTCAACAATGCTTGGCACAACCCCCAGAATGTGCAAGCCTTTTGTTCCCCAGACCTGGACTACCTGGTGCTGCTGGCTGCTGAGGGAGTTCACGGTGTAATCACCACAGTGGTGTACCTTCCACCACAGGCTGATAACGACTGGGCTCTCGAGGAACTGTACGAGACCATCAACACGCTGGAGACTGCACACCCAGAGGCTGCCTTCATCGTCGCCGGTGACTTTAATCCAGCGTCACTGACGAAAGTCTCTCCAAAGTTTTGTCAGCACATCCAGGTGAGCACTCGTGGAGATAAGACTCTTGACCACTGTTACACTCCCTTCTGCAACGCTCACAAAGCTCTCCTTCGCCCAGCTTCTGGAAAATCAGACCACTCTTCCATCCTGCTTCTGTTGACCTACAAGCAGAAGCTGAAAGAAGAGGCAGCCATCGTTAAAACCATCCACTGTTGGTCCGACCAATCGGCCCCCGTGCCGCAGGACTGCTTCGATGACGTCGACTGGAATGTCTTCCAGGATGAGGATGTTCACGGATGGAGTCATGCGCTTCGTCCGGGAGTGCATTGAAAATGGTGTCCCCAGAAGTCTGCCAGGGTCTTCCCGAACCAGAAACCCTGCATCAATAGTTCCGTGTCAGCAGCACTTACCGCGTGATACTGTGTTTACGCTGCCAGCAATCAGCTGGAGCTCAAGAAAAGCAGCTACGATCTGTGTAAAGTGCAAAACAACAATGTAGGTACAAGATTGAGTCAAGATTCAGAACGAACAGCACACGTGTCTTGTGGCGAGGGCTGCATACCATCGCAGACTTCAAAGCCAAACGTCGTGGTGCCGCCAACATCGCGGCCTCTCTCCCCGATGAGCTCAGTCGCTTTTACACTCGGTTCGATGTCGCTAACTCTGAGTCTCCGAGGAAAGCCACCGCTACAACCTGCAACCTGGTCATCTCTGAGGCTGAGGTACGTAGGTGTTTCCAACGAGTGGACAGTCGCAAGGCTGCGGGATCGGACGGCATCCCAGGGCGAGTACTCAGGATGTGCTCTGTGCAACTGGAAAGTGTGTTTACAGACTTTTTTAAACTCTCCCTCTCCCAGTGTAGAGTGCACTCCTTCAAATTATCCACCATTGTCCCTCTACCAAAAAACCCAAGGTAACATGCCTGAGTGACGGGTCCGGTGACCTCAATAATAAGCAAATGCTTTGAGAGGCTGTTCAGGGACTACATCTGCAGGTTGCTAGCACCCAGACTGGACCCCCTACCAACACAACCAATCGCCACTGCTCTACATACTGCCCATACACATCTGGAGAAGAGGGATGCTTACGTGAGAATGCTGTTCTTGGACTACAGTTCAGCATTCAACACCATAATTCCATCCAGGCTCGACAGGAAGCTCAGAGACCTCGGCCTTCACCCTGCCTGTGTAGCTGAATCCTGGACTACCTGTCAGATTGCTGGCAGGTTGTAAGAGTGGGCTCCCTCACCTCCACCCCTCAGGGCTGTGTACTAAGTCCCCTCCTTTACTCCCTGTTTACCAATGACTGTATCACCACCCACAGCTCCAACCTGCTAATTAAATTTGCCAATGACACTACATTGATTGGCTTTATCTCAAACAATAACGAGGTGGCCTGCAGGGAAGAAATCATCTCTCTGACACAATGGTGTCAAGCAAACAACCTCTCCCTCAATGTCGCAAAAACAAAAGAGCTGTTGTGGATTACAGGAGGAATGGAGATGGGCTAACCACTATCGACATCAATGGATCTGGGGTTGAGAGGGTAAACAGCTTTAAGTTCCTCGGCATCCACATCACCGGGGATATCTTGTGGCCTGTACACACCAGCTGTGTGGTGAAAAAGGCACCTCAGACGGTTGAGGAAGTTTGGTTTAGGTCCCCAATTCCTAAGAACTTTCTACAGGGGCACAATTGAGAGCATCCTGACTGGCTGCATCACTGCCTGGTGTGGGAACTGTACCTCCCTCAATCGCAGGACTCTGCAGAGAGTGGTGCGGACAGCCCAGAGTTGTGAACTTCCCATGATTTAGGACATTTACAAAGACAGGTATGTAAAAAGGGCCCGTAGGATCATTGGGGACCCGAGTCATCCCAACCACAATCTATTGCAGCTGCTACCATTGGGAAACAGTACCGCAGCATAAAAGCCAGGAGCAACAGGCTCCAGGACAGCTTCTTCTACCGGGTCATCAGACTGATGAACTCCTGCTGACTTGAGTGTACTCTGTATTACATTGACTGTTCTATTTATTATAAATTATCATAAATTACTATGATTGCACATTGTACATTTAGACGGAGATGTAATGTAAAGATTTTTATTCCTTGTGTATGTGAAGGATGTAAGAAATAAGTACAATCCAATTCAATTCACTAATGCCTTGTTCCCCAATTACTACCTCTCCAGCATTGTTTTCCAGCAGTCTAATATCCACTCTTGCCTCTCTTTTAGACTTTAGGTATCTAAAGAAACTTTTGGTATCCTCTTTAATATTATGGGCTAGCTTATTTTCATATTCCATCTTAACCTTATTAATACCTCTGTTAGTTGCCTTCTGTTGGTTTTCAAAAGCTTCCCAATCTTCTAACTTCCCACTAATTTTTGCTTTATTATATGCCCTCATTTTGGCTTTTGTGTTGGTTTTGACTTTTCTTGTTAGCCATGTTTGTGTCATCTTGCTTTTAGAATACTACTTCCTCTTTGGGATGTATATATCCTGTGCCTTCCGAATTGCTTCCAGAAATCCCAGCCATTGCTGCTTTGCCATCATCCCTGCCAGTGTTCTTTTCCAAACATTTCTGACCAATTCCTCTCTCATGCCTCTGTCATTCCATTTACTCCACAGTAATACTGATACGGCCGGCTGGTGGCACAGTGATATCAGCGCTGGACTCCGGAGTGAAGGTTCCCGAGTTTGAACCCTGTTGGGCCTCTCCCGGACACGCTTTCCATCCGTGCCGGGTTGAGTGTCGAGCTCGCAACTCGGCCTCGTGAAAAAAAAGCAACTGCGCTGTGAGAAGGACGTGGGGGACCACTCACAGAATCTTTCCTCCAAGGCAACCACTTGGAAAAGAAAGTGGTCACCGAGGCCCTGGCAGAGAACGGCACACACACACAAAAAAAATACTGATACATCTGACTACAGCTTCTCCTCAAATTTCAGACACATTACGATCACTTGCACCTTTTTGGTAACTGTGAGGATTTAAGGAGACATTAGAGTTTACTGATTCATCACCACCTTTGATTCAGACAGTGACAGTAATTACATCAGCAAACTTGAATATGGCATAGGAGCCTCATAGTCAAAGTATAAAGTGAATAGGACAGGGGGCTAAGCACACAGCCTTGTGCTGATGGTGATTGTGGTGAAGATCCAAACTGACTGAGGTCTGCAAGTGAGGATATCGAGGATTTAGTTGCATAAGGGGTAATTGAGGCCCAAGTCTTGGAGCTTATTGATCAGTTTTGAGAGGATGATGGTATTGAATGTTGAGATGTAGCCAATGAAGAGCATCCTGATGTGTGCACCTTTGCTGTCCCGATGTTCCAGGGTCGGGTGAAAGCCAATGGGGTGAAATGGCATTTGCTGTTGATGGTATGTGAGTGACTGAGTGAGTGAGTGAGTGAGTGAGTGAGTGAGTGAGTGAGTGAGTGAGTGGGCCAGCGAAGGAGTGGAGCTTTGAGGCTTTGACTCAAGAGATTCCGGCAGTTTTTGCAGTTGGACTGTGCAATCAAGTCAATCAAGATTTGAATAGCTCAGCAGAAAGCCATTGATTAGACAATCACGATTTGAATAGCTCAGACTCAGCAGAAAGCAGCTGATTGAGCAATCAAGGTCAGGAGACCAAGCAGTTTGAAAAGCTCAAACAAATAAATAGAGGGGTAGCTCAAGCAGAGTGGCGTGTGAAGGAGTGGAGCTTTGACTTGAGAGGCTTTGATGAGAAGAGGCGGAGGACGAGCTTGTTCCCAGTTAGTCTTTACAATGCCTCCGGAGATGGTGATGTGCCTCTCCTGTGAGATGTGGCAGTCTTGGGGGAACTCCCCTCTCCCACAGAGTCACATCTGCCGGAAGTGCATGCGGCTGGGCGATCTGGAAGACCGTGTGAGGAATCTGGAGCAGCGGCTGGATGACCTTCGACTCATAAGGGAGAATGAGGGAGTCATAGATGAGAGCTACAGGGAGGTAGTCACACCTAGGCTGCTGGAAGCAGGTCATTGGGTGACAGTCCAAGGGGGGAAAGCGAAGGAGAGTAGACAGGTAGTGCAGAGCACCCCTGTAGCCATTCCCCTGAATAATAAGTTTACTATCCTGGATGCTGTTGGTGAGGACGACCAACTAGGTGTGAGCCACGGTGGCAGGGCCTCTGGCACTGAGTCTGACCCTGTGTTACAGAAGGATGGGACGGAGAAGAGGAGAGCTGTCGTCATTGGAGACTCTATAGTCAGGGGAGCAGACAGGAGATTTTGTGGATGTGAGAAGGAAACCCGCATGGTTTGTTGCCTCCCGGGTGCCAGGGTCCGGGATGTCTCTAACCGGGTGCATGACATCCTAGTACGAGAGGGAAAGCAACTAGAAGTTGTGATACATGTTGGTACCAACGACATAGGCAGGAAGAGGGATGAGGTCCTGAAGTGTGGGTTTCGGGAACTAGGCAGAAGGGTGAAGAACAGGACCTCAAGGGTGGCGTTCTCAGGATTGCTGCCGGTACTACGTGATAGTGATGGTAAGAATTGGCGAAGATGGCAGTTGAATGCGTGGCTGAGGAGTTGGTGCAAGGGGCAGGGTTTTAGATTTTTGGTTCATTGGGATCTCTTCTGGGGAAGGTGGGACCTGTACAGGTTGAATGGGCTGCACCTGAACTGAAGGGGGAGCAATATCCTTGCAGGTAGGTTTGCTAGCATGGTTCGGAAGGGTTTAAACTAATTTGCAAGGGGGATGGGACCTGGAGCGATAGAGCTGTGAAAGAAGTGCATGGAGTAAAGCCAGATCTAATATATAAAGAGGCTTTAAGGAGAGAGAAGCAGAATAAAGGGTGTAAAGGTAGTAAGGTAGAAGGGCTAAAGTGTGTGTATTTCAATGCAAGAAGCATCAGGAACATGTGTGATGAACTGAGAGCTTGGATACATACATGGAATTATGATGTAGTGGCCATTACGGAGACTTGGCTGGCACCAGGGCAGGAATGGATTCTCAATATTCCTGGATTTCAGTGCTTTAAAAGGGATAGAGAGGTGGGGAAAGGGGAGGAGGGGTGGCATTACTGGTCAGGGATACTGTTACAGCTACAGAAAGGGTGGGTAATGTAGCAGGATCCTCTTTTGAGTCAGTATAGGTGGAAGTCAGAAACAGGAAGGGAGCAGTTACTCTGCTGGGGGTATTCTATAGGCCCCCTGGTAGCAGCAGAGATACTGAGGAGCAGATTGGGAGGCAGATTTTGGAAAGGTGTTAAAAATAACAAGGTTGTTATCATGGGTGACTTTAACTTCCCTAATATTGATTGGCACCTGATTAGTTCCAATGGTTTAGATGGGGCAGAGTTTGTTAAGTGTGTCCAGGATGGATTCCTGTCACAGTATGGAATGCCATACTAGATCTAGTATTAGGTAACGAACCGGGTCAGGTCAGAGATCTGTCAGTGGGTGAGCATCTGGGAGACAGTGACCACCGCTCCCTGGCCTTTAGCATTATCATGGAAAAGGATAGAATCAGAGAGCACAGGAAAAATTTTTAATTGGGGAAGGGCAAATTATGAGACTATAAGGCTAGAACTTCAGGTGTGAATTGGGGTGATTGTCATGGTCTGTATCGTTTCCCCTTTAAATTTAGTTAGGTTGCGATCCAGACCATTGACTCCTTGTTCCCTTCTGATTCCGTTTCACACGTCCCTTGAGCTTGGCAATCAAGGTAATCATCCTCGACCCGAACCTGCAGCTTATAAGCCCCTGGCTTTAGCCGTTCGGGGCGAGAGTGTTAAGAAGCCTTCGCAAGTCGCTGCTGCTACGACAAGCCAGAGTGGGTCCCACCCGCATCGGAGTACCAGCAATTCACCTTCCGTCGCCAGAGTGATCCAGCCCGCATCGGAATACCAGCAATTCACCTTCCGTCACCAGAGTGACCCAGCCCCCGTCGGAGTACCAGCAATTCACCTTCCGTCACCAGAGTGACCCAGCCCGCATCGGAGTACCAGCAATTCACCTTCCGTCACCAGAGTGACCCAGCCCGCATCGGAGTACCAGCAATTCACCTTCCGTCACCAGAGTGACCCAGCCCGCATCGGAGTACCAGCAATTCACCTTCCGTCACCAGAGTGACCCAGCCCGCATCGGAGTACCAGCAATTCACCTTCCCTCACCAGAGTGACCCAGCCCGCATCGGAGTACCAGCGATTCACCTTCCCTCTCCAGAGTGACCCAGCCCGCATCGGAGTACCAGCAATTCACCTTCCGTCGCCAGAGTGACCCAGCCCGCATCGGAGTACCAGCAATTCACCTTCCGTCACCAGAGTGACCCAGCCCGCATCGGAGTACCAGCAATTCACCTTCCGTCGCCAGAGTGACCCAGCCCGCATCGGAGTACCAGCAATTCACCTTCCATCACCAGAGTGATCCAGCCCGTATCGAAGTACCAGCAATTCACCCTCCGTCACCAGAGTGATCCAGCCCGTATCGGAGTACCAGCAATTCACCCTCCATCACCAGAGTGACCCAGCCCGCATCGGAGTGCCAGCGATTCACCTTCCAACACCAGAGTGACCCAGCCCGCATCGGAGTACCAGCAATTCACCTTCCATCGCCAGAGTGACCCAGCCTGCATCGGAGTACCAGCAATTCACCTTCCGTCACCAGAGTGACCCAGCCCGCATCGGAGTACCAGCAATTCACCTTCCATCCCCAGAGTGACCCAGCCTGCATCGGAGTACCAGCAATTCACCTTCCGTCACCAGAGTGACCCAGCCCGCATCGGATACCAGCAATTCACCTTCCGTCACCAGAGTGACCCAGCCCGCATCGGATACCAGCGATTCACCTTCCGTCACCAGAGTGACCCAGCCTGCATCGGAGTACCAGCAATTCACCTTCCGTCACCAGAGTGACCCAGCCCGCATCGGAGTGCCAGCAATTCGCATTCCCTCACCAGAGTGACCCAGCCTGTATCGGAGTACCAGCAATTCACCTTCCCTCACCAGAGTGACCCAGCCCACATCGGAGTACCAGCAATTCGCCTTCCTGCGCTGAAGTGTGGTCCAGGCTCCTCAGTGAAGGGAAAGAGAAGCAGAGCCTATTGAACAGAGGCTGCCCCCCAGTAATGCCTTTGCTTGCGCGAAGAGGTCGTGTCCCAGATTCAGCTGCAAGGAGTGACTCGAGATCACCAGGAACCATAAGCTATTCACCAGCGTTCTCCACTAAACTGGAAAATACTTCCCCAGTGGTGAAGTCAAAGAAACAGGAGATGTTTCAGAAGCTGAATTCCTCTGGCGGCAGGGAGACTGACATTGCTAATGCTCCACCTGGGACTGAGATATTTAACCTTGCTGCGGTTACCACATCAGGTGTGGTTTCAGACAAGACAGACGGAGTCCTGACTCGACCTTCATGCCCCTCGTCTATGTCTACCCCTCGAAGAGTCCCGGCTCGGTGCCTGATCTGAAGGAGGAGTACTGGTTCAAGAATCCTTGTCCTGTGATTTGGTGTCCACGTTTCTGGCTGCAGCGATCCATGGTGTCTAAGTGTCTGGTGGCAGTGAATCAAGGTCCTAGTCTCCAAGTCCAAGGTCCGTGGCTGTCCCTGTTCCCCCTGTCTGAGTCCAAGGTCCGTGGCTGTCCCTGTTCCCCCTGTCCAAGTCCAAGGTCCACGGCTGTCCCTGTTCCCCCTGTCCGAGTCCAAGGTCCGTGGCTGTCCCTGTTCCCCCTGTCCAAGTCCAAGGTCCGCGGCTGTCCATGCTCCCCCCTGTCCAAGTCCAAGGTCCGTGGCTGTCCATGTTCCACCCTGTCCAAGTCCAAGGTCCGCGGCTGTCCATGCTCCCCCCTGTCCAAGTCCAAGGTCCGTGGCTGTCCCTGTTCCCCCTGTCCAAGTCCAAGGTCCGCGGCTGTCCCTGTTCCCCCTGTCCGAGTCCAAGGTCCGCGGCTGTCCATGCTCCCCCCTGTCCAAGTCCAAGGTCCGCGGCTGTCCGCGTTCCCCCTGTCCGAGTCCAAGGTCCACGGCTGTCCGCGTTCCCCCTGTCCGAGTCCAAGGTCCGCGGCTGTCCCTGCTCCCCCTGTCCGAGTCCAAGGTCCGCGGCTGTCCATTTTCCCCCTGTCCAAGTCCAAGGTCCGCGGCTGTCCATGTTCCCATTGTCCGAGTCCAAGGTCCACGGCTGTCCATGTTCCCATTGTCCGAGTCCAAGGTCCGCGGCTGTCCCTGCTCCCCCTGTCCAAGTCCAAGGTCCGCGGCTGTCCCTGTTCCCCCTGTCCAAGTCCAAGGTCCGTGGCTGTCCATGTTCCCCCTGTCCAAGTCCAAGGTCCGCGGCTGTCCCTGTTCCCCCTGTCCGAGTCCAAGGTCCGCGGCTGTCCCTGTTCCCCCTGTCCAAGTCCAAGGTCCGCGGCTGTCCCTGTTCCCCCTGTCCGAGTCCAAGGTCCGCGGCTGTCCCTGTTCCCCCTGTCCGAGTCCAAGGTCCGCGGCTGTCCCTGTTCCCCCTGTCCAAGTCCAAGGTCCGCGGCTGTCCCTGTTCCCCCTGTCCAAGTCCAAGGTCCGCGGCTGTCCCTGCTCCCCCTGTCTGAGTCCAAGGTCCGCGGCTGTCCCTGTTCCCCCTGTCCAAGTCCAAGGTCCGCGGCTGTCCGCGTTCCCCCTGTCCGAGTCCAAGGTCCGCGGCTGTCCATGTTCCACCCTGTCCGAGTCCAAGGTCCGCGGCTGTCCATGTTCCACTCTGTCCGAGTCCAAGGTCCGCGGCTGTCCGCGTTCCCCCTGTCCGAGTCCAAGGTCCGCGGCTGTCCCTGTTCCCCCTGTCCGAGTCCAAGGTCCACGGCTGTCCCTGCTCCCCCTGTCCGAGTCCAAGGTCCGCGGCTGTCCCTGCTCCCCCTGTCCGAGTCCAAGGTCCACGGCTGTCCGCGTTCCCCCTGTCCGAGTCCAAGGTCCACGGCTGTCCGTGTTCCCCCCTGTCTGAGTCCAAGGTCCGCGGCTGTCCCTGCTCCCCCTGTCCAAGTCCAAGGTCCGCGGCTGTCCATGTTCCCCCTGTCCAAGTCCAAGGTCCGCGGCTGTCCATGTTCCCCCTGTCCAAGTCCAAGGTCCGCGGCTGTCCATGTTCCCCCCTGTCTGAGTCCAAGGTCCACGGCTGTCCCTGCTCCCCCTGTCCGAGTCCAAGGTCCACGGCTGTCCCTGTTCCACCCTGTCCAAGTCCAAGGTCCGCGGCTGTCCATGTTCCCCCCTGTCTGAGTCCAAGGTCCGTGGCTGTCCCTGTTCCCCCTGTCCGAGTCCAAGGTCCACGGCTGTCCATGTTCCACCCTGTCCAAGTCCAAGGTCCGCGGCTGTCCCTGTTCCCCCTGTCCGAGTCCAAGGTCCACGGCTGTCCCTGTTCCCCCTGTCTGAGTCCAAGGTCTGCGGCTGTCCCTGTTCCCCCTGTCCAAGTCATGGCCGCGGCGATCCCAGTTCCCTGTTTCCAAGTCCCAGGTCCCCTAGTCCGAGTTTCGTGTTCCTCTTTGTCCTCCTTGATTTCCCGATCTGTGTAGCCAGTAATAAACGCTATTTTATTGTACCTAAGAAAGACGTGTTTGTGTCCTGCTTGTGGGTGCTCTCCCAGCACCCTTGTCCCCACCATGTGACAATGATGTTGTTGCAGGGAAATGTATTATGGACATGTGGTCGATGTTTAAGGATCTCTTGCAGGATGTTAGGGATAAATTTGTCCCGGTGAGGAAGATAAAGAATGGTAGGATGAAGGAACCATGGGTGACAAGTGAGGTGGAAAATCTAGTCAGGTGGAAGAAGGCAGCATACATGAGGTTTAGGAATCAAGGATCAGATGGGTCTATTGAGGAATATAGGGTAGCAAGAAAGGAGCTTAAGAAGGGGCTGAGAAGAGCAAGAAGGGGGCATGAGAAGGCCTTGGCGAGTAGGGTAAGGGAAATCCCTAGACATTCTTCAATTATGTGAAGAAAAGGATGACAGGAGTGAAGGTAGGACCGATTAGAGATAAAGGTGGGAAGATGTGCCTGGAGGCTGTGGAAGTGAGCAAGGTCCTCAATGAATACTTCTCTTCGGTATTCACCAATGAGAGGGAGCTTGATGACGGTGAGGACAACATGAGTGAGGTTGATGTTCTGGAGCATGTTGATATTAAGGGAGAGGAGGTGTTGGAGTTGTTAAAATACATTAGGACGGATAAGTCCCCGGGGCCTGACAGAATATTCCCCAGGCTGCTCTACGAGGCAAGGGAAGAGATTGCTGAACCTCTGGCTAGGATCTTTATGTCCTCGTTGTCCATGGGAATGGTACCGGAGGATTGGAGGGAGGCGAATGTTGTCCCTTTGTTCAAAAAAGGTAGTAGGGATAGTCCGGGTAATTATAGACCAGTGAGCCTTACGTCTGTGGTGGGAAAGCTGTTGGAAAAGATTCTTAGAGATAGGATCTATAGGCATTCAGAGAATCATGGTCTGATCAGGGACAGTCAGCATGGCTTTGTGAAAGGGCAGATCATGCCTAACAAGCCTGATCACCTTTGAGGAGGTGACCAGGCATATAGATGAGGGTAGTGCAGTGGATGTGATCTACATGGATTTTAGTAAGGCATTTGACAAGGTTCCACACAATAGGCTTATTCAGAAAGTCAGAAGGCATGGGTTCCAGGGAAGTTTGGCCAGGTGGATTCAGAATTGGCTTGCCTGCAGAAGGCAGAGGGTCGTGGTGGAGGGAGTACATTCAGATTGGAGGGTTGTGACTAGTGGTGTCCCACAAGGATCTGTTCTGGGACCTCTACTTTTTGTGATTTTTATTAATAACTTGGATATGGGGGTAGAAGGGTGGGTTGGCAAGTTTGCAGATGACACAAAGGTTGGTGGTGTTGTGGATAGTGTAGAGGATTGCTGAAGATTGCAGAGAGACATTGATAGGATGCAGAAGTGGGCTGAGAAGTGGCAGATGGAGTTCAACCCGGAGAAGTGTGAGGTGGTACACTTTGGAAGGACAAACTCCAAGGCAGAGTACAAAGTAAATGGCAGGATACTTGGTAGTGTGGAGGAGCAGAGGGATCTGGGGATACATGTCCACAGATCCCTGAAAGTTGCCTCACAGGTAGATAGGGTGGTTAAGAAAGCTTATGGGGTTTTAGCTTTCATAAGTTGAGGGATAGAGTTTAAGAGACTCGATGTAATGATGCAGCTCTATAAAACTGGTTAGGCCACACTTGGAATACTGTGTCCAGTTCTGGTCGCCTCACTATAGGAAGGATGTGGAAACATTGGAAAGGGTACAGAGGTGATTTACCAGGATACTGCCTGGTTTAGAGAGTATGGATTATGATCGGAGATTAAGGGAGCTAGGGCTTTACTCTCTGGAGAGGAGGAGGATGAGAGGAGACATGATAGAGGTGTACAAGATATTAAGAGGAATAGACAGAGTGGACAGTCAGTGCCTCTTTCCCAGGGCACCACTGCTCAGTACAAGAGGACATGGCTTTAAGGTAAGGGGTGGGAAGTTCAAGGGGGATATTAGAGGAAGGTTTTTCACTCAGAGTGGTTGGTGTGTGGAATGCACTGCCTGAGTCAGTGGTGGAGGCAGATACACTAGTGAAGTTTAAGAGACTGCTAGATAAGTATATGGATGAATTGAAGGTGAGGGGTTATATGGGAGGCAGGGTTTGAGGGTCAGCACAACATTGTGGGCCAAAGGGCCTGTAATGTGCTGTACTATTCTATGTTCTATGTATCTGACCTGAATTAGACAATGGACAATAGACAATAGGTGCAGAATTGTCACTGTCATATATCGTGAAATTTAGTGTTTTGTGGCCGCAGTACATTGCAAACATTTTAAAAAATGATATTGACAATTAAGATAGAGAAAAAAATAAAGAAGTAGTGTAAAAAGAAAGCAAGGGTCATGGATTGTCAGGAATCTGATGGTGGAGGAGAAGGAGCTGTTCCTAAAACACTGAGTGTGTGTCTTCAGACTCCTATAACCTCCTCCCAGAATGTAGTCATCAGAAGAAGGCTTGCCCCAGATAGCGAGTGTCTTTCATGATGGATGCCTTTTGAAGATGACTGAATCTACAGCCCTCTGCAGCTTTTTCTGTTCCTGAGCAGTGCAACCAGTTAGAATGCTCTCCACAGTACATCTGTAGAAATTTGATAAAATCTTTGGGGATGTACCAAATCTTGTCAAAATCTTAAAGAAGTTTAGCTGCTGGCGTGTGTTCTTAATAATTGCATCGATATGTTGAACTCAGGATAGATCCTCAGAGATGTCAGCTCCCAGGAACTTGAAGCTGCTCACCCTTTGCATTGCTGGGTCTTTGTGCCCGATTCTGACCACAAACAAGAAAACCTGCAGAAGCTGGAGATCCAAGCACCACACACAAAATGCTGGAAGAACTCAATCCTGATCAAGGACCTCGGCCTGAAGCGTCGACTGTTCTCTTTTCCATAGATGCTGCCCGACTTGCTGAGTTCCTCCAGCATTTTGTGTGTGTTGGTCTGATTCCGATTGCAGATCTACGATGATAAGAGGCATAGATAGTGGGCAGCCAGCACACCTTTCCCAGGGCAGCAATGGCTAACATGGGAGGACATAATTCTATGGTGTTTGGAGGACAGTATAGAGACGGTCAGTGGTAGTTTTTTCTCAGAGGGCCCGGTGGGTGTGTGGAACGCCCTGGCCAGGGTAGTGGTAGAGGCAGAGATATTAGGCACATCAATAATAGAAAAACGGGGAACTATGTAGCAGGGGAGTGTTAGATAGATCTTGGAGTAGCACAACATTGTGGGCCAAAGGGCCTGTGCTGTATTGTTGAATGTTGTATGTTCTATGTTCTGCTTTCAAACAATGCTCAAGAAATAAAAAAACTATTTCAGTTTAAGTTAAATGGATAAATTGTTTTCAGTCATGTCGCTATAAAAAGATTTTATTAAACTAGAAAGACTATAGAAAAGATTTGCAGGGATATTCCCTCGACTTGAGGGCAAGTGTTACAGAGAGATGTAGGGCAGGCTAGGATTTTATTCATTAGAACATAGAGGTGCATAGATAGGGTGAAAGCACCCAGTGATATGGGTCTCTGTTGTGGAATGAGAGTGGGAAAGGGTTGGGAGAGGGAAATCATGGTTGGAAAGAGGGGAGGGAGCATGAAAAACCAAAGGAACTTTCTGTAATGATCAATAAGCCAATAGTTTGGAATCAAGTGACCTTGCCTTGTGCTTCAGGGCTGGGTGTGTCTGCACCTGCCCCTGGCACTCCTTCTCTGCCACCTGCCCCACACCCCTCCCGTGGTAGTCCTCCATCATTGCCAACATCCTTTGCTCCCTCCAAATTTACAAACTCACTCTCAGCTCCATGTTGATAAATATATAACTTGTATAAAAGTCTTAGATGACCCTTGCTGTGTATATATAAAAGACTTTAGCACAATACTGTACATTAACAACATTTAAAAGGAACTTGGGCAGGTACGTGGTACATGGACAGGAAAGGTTTAGAGCAAAATAAGCCAAATGAGACTAGCTTGAGGGGGCTTCTTGGACAACATGGATGAGTTGTGCTGAGAGCCCTGTTTAAATATGGGCCATCCCAAAACATAAATACATGTTTAATTTGTAGATTGTGCAGTGTATAATTCCTGATTTTGAGGCACTTGCAGGAAATCTGGTTGCTTCTTGCACATCCACAGAAGTAAAAATAACTGGCATTACCTCATTCTTGCCACTTCCTTCCTCAGTCCTGTCTTCAGTGACGGCTGATGTGTTTCCTCCCTCTCAGCTGAAACCAGAAGCACTGCTCTGATCTGTCTTTGACATCTTTCCCTTTTCCACGAACATGCAGCTTGAAACTTCCAACTCTGGACCTTGTTTCATTTCAAAAGCTCTCTTCCCCCACCTTGTCACGCGACTCCACACCACAAGATTGAGAGTCACACGCTAAAGAGCAGAAACAGGCAGGAGCTGAGTGTTTCTGCTTGCCACACTGCAGGAATGGTGTGGTTTTGCATGAGAGAGTGCAGAGGAGATTCACCAGGATGTTGCCAGGATTGGAAGACTAGTTACAGAGACTCTGCAGTGAAAACTAAGTATGAAATCATAAATGAAAACTACAGTGAACAAGCAAGACAGCGGAAAAGGTCATTGGCTGCAGTCTAACATTACTGCAGGACAGGTCAACAAAGCGGGCCGGAAAAATCATTGCGGATGCTATCCCCCCCCCCGCCCCGCCCCCGCTATCTGCCTTTCCCCAGAGCTTCCTTTTGGAAAATGGTAAAGGGCTATTAAAACAAAAACTTCACACCATCTTAAAAATATCTGATCAACCATTCTAGTTGGCCCCACCCCCCTCTATCTATTAGCTCAGACACTCCACTGTAAACACTTTAAACCACTTTTTATAACTCTGTTTACATTGTAAACACATACTGGTATTTATGTATTCATGCACATTTTATTCCATTTTAACCTCGAGCTTTATGTGATTCTGTCTTCCACACAGAAGGTGGTGCCTATGTGGAACGAGCTGCCAGAGTTGCAGCGTTGTTACGTTAAAGGTTTGGAACGGGTACATGGGCAGTTGGCTTTAGTATTCGCCACATGCACATCGAAACATCAAGTGAGACGTGTCTTTTGCATTGCCCGTGCGTGCACTGGGGGCAGCCCACAAGTGCTGCCGTACTCACGGCTCACTAACCCTAACCCGTGCGGTATATGGAAATCGGAGCACCCTGAGGAACCCGCGTGGCCCCGGGGAGAGCGTAACAATTCTCTGAGGAAAGCAGTGAGAGCGGAAGTTCAGTCCCTGACCGCTGGTGCTGTGAAGCATTGTGCTGCCGTGCCACTCACAAGAAAGTTCGAGGGATACGAGCTAAACGCGGGCAAATGGGACTGGTTTAGGTGGGTAACTTGCTCAGCACAGACCAGTTGGAGGAAGGTTAGGGCTGGGTTAGTACTTGTTTCCGCGCTGTGTGACTCCGAGTGCTCCAGCTGTTCACAATCCTTACAGATGATTTGTCAGAGGAAATGAAGTATCTTATTTTCAGGTTTGCTGACAACATTAAACTCAACGTGACTGTGAGTAGGGGAGAGGGTGTGACATCAATTCAGTTGATATGGATGACTGGGTAAGTGGGTGGGAGCACCCAGACAGAACACAATCCAATGTGGACCATTGTGACCAGAACACGAACAGCGAGAAACTGGAACAAGATGTGCACACACGCAAGTTACTGATGTACCTAATAATGTGTATATTTGTGGTCTTCGGCTGCTGTAGCCCATCCACTACAAGGTTTGAAGTGTTGTGTGTTCAGAGATGCTTTTCTGCACACCGCTGTTGTAACGCGTAGCTACTTGAGTTACTGTTCTGTCGCCTTTCTGTCAGTTTGAACCAGTCTGGCCATTCTCCTCTGACCTCTCTCATGAACAAAGCATTTTTGCCACAGAACTGGATGTTCTTTTGTTTTCCGCACCATTCTCTGTCAACTCTAGAGACTGTTGTGAATGGAATGGAAATCCCACGCGATCAGCAGTCCCTGAGATAGTCAAACCAACCCGTCTGACATCAACAATCATTCCACGGTCAAAGTCACTTAAATCACATTTCTTCCTCATGTTTGGTCTGAACCTCTTGACCCTGTCTGCATGCTTTCAGGCGCAGAGTTTCTGCCATATGATTCGATACTTGCATTAACGAGCAGGTGTACAGGGGTTTGAACATTACGCAGTTGAAGACAGGCCGGTTTAAGATGGCGCTGGTGACGCACAGTGACAACTTGCCGTGGCAAACGAAATAAACCGAACTATAAATAACTATATTAAACACACTTTAATAACATCTCTTCCTCGCTGCCGATCAACACTGGTGCACATCAGGGGTGAGTGCTTAGCCCACTGCTCTGCTCTCTCTATACCCATGACAGGGTGGCTAGGTATAGCTCTAAAGTCTTCTATAAATTTGCTGATGATGCAATCTTTGTTGGTAGAATCTCAGACAGAGACGAGAGGGTGTACAGGAGTGACATATACCAACTAGTGAACTGTTCTCGCAGCAACAGCCTTGCACTCAACGTCATTAAGGCAAAAGGGCTGATTGTGGACTTCACCAGCGCCATCTTAAATTGGCCTGTCTTCAACTGAGTAATGTAATTTCAAATCCCTGTACACCTGCTCATTAATGCAAATATCTAATCATGTGGCAGAAACTCAATGTGTGAAGGATAGGATGAGAGAAGACTAACCAATCCTCATAGAAGGATATGAAGTGGGGAAAGTGAGTAGTTTCAAGTTCCTGGGTGTCAAGATCTCTGAGGATCTAATTTAGTCCCAACATATCAATGTAGCTATAAAGAAGACAAAACTCCTTCATTAGGAGTTTGAGACTTACCATGTCACCTAAAACACTCAAAAACTCCTACACTCGAAAACTTGTACCGTAGAGAGCATTCTTGTACTGTAGAGCTGCTTCACTGTCTGGTATGTCGGATATTGTCTGGTACTCCCTGGTATGCCTGGTACTGTCTAGTATGCCTGGTACTGTCTGGTATGCCTGGTACTGTCTGGTATGTCAGGTACTATCTGTTATGTCGGGTATGGTCTGGTACTGTCTGGTATGTTGGGTACTGTCTGGTATGCCTGGTACTGTCTGGTATCCCTGGTACTGTCTGGTATATCTGATATGCCTGGCGCTCCCTGGTATGCCTGGTGATGTCTGGTATGTCGGGTACTGTCTGGTATGCCTGGTACTGTCTGGTATGTTGGGTACTGTCTGGTATGTCAGGTACTATCTGTTATGTCGGGTATGGTCAGGTACTATCTGTTATGTCGGGTACTGTCTGGTATGTCTGGTACTGTCTGGTATGTCGGGTACTGTCTGGTATATCTGATATGCCTGGCGCCCCCTGGTGCGCCTGGTGATGTCTGGTATGTCGGGTACTGTCTGGTATGCCTGGTACTCTCTGGTATGCGTGGTACTGTCTGGTATATCTGATATGCCTGGCGCTCCCTGGTGCGCCTGGTGATGTCTGGTATGTCAGGTACTGTCTGGTACTTTATAACCAAATAAGGATATAACAATTACAACACAGAAACAGGCCATCTCAGCGCTTCTAGTCCTTGCTGAACGCTTACTCTCACCTAGTCCCACTGGCCCGCACTCAGCCCATAACCCTCCATTCCTTTCCTGTCCATATACCTAACCAGTTTTACTTTAAATGACAATATCGAACCTGCCTCTACCACTTCTACTGGAAGCTCATTCCACACAGCTACCACTCTCTGAGTAAAGAAATTCCCCCTCGTGTTACCCCTAAACTTTTGCCCCCTAACTCTCAACTCATGTCCTTTTGTTTGAATCTCCCCTACTCTCAATGGAAAAAGCCTATCCACATCAACTCTATCTATCCCCCTCATAATTTTAAATACCTCTATCAAGACCCCCCTCAACCTTCTACGCTCCAAAGAATAAAGACCTAACTTGTTCAACCTTTCCCTGTAACTTAGCTGCTGAAATCCAGGTAACATTCTAGTAAATCTTCTCTGTACACTCTCTATTTTGTTGACATCTTTCCTGTAATTCGGTGACCAGAACTGTACACAATACTCCAAATTCGGCCTTACCAATGCCTTGTACAATTTTAACATTACATCCTAACTCCTATACTCAATGCTCTGATTTATAAAGGCCAGCATACCAAAAGCTTTCTTTACCACCCTATCCACATGAGATTCCACCTTCAGGGAACTATGCACCATTATTCCCAGATTACTCTGTTCTACTGCATTCTTCAATGCCTTACCATTTACCATGTATGTCCTATTTGGATTATTCCTACCAAAATGTAGCACCTCACACTTATCAGCATTAAACTTCATCTGTCATCTTTCAGCCCACTCTTCTAACTGGCCTAAATCTCTCTGCAAACTTTGAAAACCTACTTCATTATCCACAACGCCACCTACCTTAGTATCATCTGCATACTTACTAATCCAATTTACCACCCCATCATCCAGATCATTAATGTATATGACAAACAACATTGGACCCAGTACAGATCCCTGAGGCACACCACTAGTCACCGGCCTCCAACCTGACAAACAGTTATCCACCACTACTCTCTGGCATCTCCCATCTAGCCACTGTTGAATCCATTTTACTACTTCAAAGTTAATACTTAATGATTGAACCTTCCTAACTCACCTTCCGTGCGGAACCTTGTCAAAGGCCTTACTGAAGTCCATATAGACAACATCCACTGCTTTACCCTTGTCAACTTTCCTTGTAACCGCTTCAAAAAATTCAATAAGATTTGTCAAACATGACCCTCCATGCACAAATCCATGCTAACTGTTCCTAATAAGACCCTGTCTATCCAGATAGTTATATATACCATCTCTAAGAATACTTTCCATTAATTTACCCACCACTGACGTCAAACTGACAGGCCTATAATTGCTAGGTTTACTCTTTAGAACCCTTTTTAAACAACGGAACCACATGAGCAATACGCCAATCCTCCACGTTTAGATCCACGTTTCTAATGACATTTGGAATATTTCTGTCAGAGCTCCTGCTATTTCTACACTAACTTCCCTCAAGGTCCTAGGGAATATCCTGTCAGGATCCGGAGATTTACCCACTCTTATATTCCTTAAAAGCATCAGTACTTCCTCCTCTTTAATCGTCTTAGTTTCCATAACTTCCCTACTTGTTTCCCTTACCTTACACAATTCAATATCCTTCTCCTTAGTGAATACCGAAGAAAAGAAATTGTTCAAAATCTCCCCCATCTCTTTCGGCTCCACACATAGCTGTCCACTTTGATTCTCTAAAGGACCAATTTTATCCCTCACTATCCTTTTGCTGCTAATATAACTGTAGAAACCCTTCGGATTTATTTTCACCTTACTTGTCAAAGCAACCTCGTATCTTCTTTTAGCTTTTCTAATTTCTTTCTTAAGATTCTTCTTACATTCTTTATATTCCTCGAGTACCTCATTTACTCCATGCTGCCTTTATTTATTGTAGATCTCTCTCTTTTTCCTAACCAAGTTTCCAATATCCCTTGAAAACCATGGCTCCCTCAAACTTTTAACCTTTCCTTTCAACATAACAGGAACATAAAGATTCTGTACCCTCAAAATGTCACCTTTAAATGACCTCCATTTCTCTATTACATCCTTCCCATAAAACAAATTGTCCTAATCCACTCCTTCTAAATCCTTTCGCATCTCCTCAAAGTTAGCCTTTCTCCAATCAAAAATCTCAACCCTGGGTCCAGTTCTATCCTTCTCCATAATCTCCTGTAATCTATCCTGCCAGAGCACCACTGTAATATTTTCTCTGACAAGAAACGCATCACCTCCCCCTCTTGTCCCTCTGATTCCATCACACCTGAAGCAACGAAATCCAAGAATATTTAGTTGCCAATCACACCCCTCCTGCAACCATGTTTCACTAACAGCTACAACATCATATTTCCAGGTATCAATCCATGCTCTAAGCTCATCCACCTTTCTTACAATGTTCCTAGCATTAAAATAAATGCATTTAAGAAATTCTCCACCTCTTCCTCTCTGTTTATCTCTAACAGTACAAAGAACTTTACTGTCTTCTTTTTCTTCCTTCTCCCATACATCTGTTCCTACACTCTGGTTCCCCTCCCCCCTCGTATCTAGTTTAAATCCACTGGAGCCTCTCTAGCAAATCTACCTGCAAGAATATTTGTCCCTCTCCAGTTCAAATGTAAACCGTCCTGCCGGAACAGGTCTCACCTTCCCTGGAAAACTGCCCAATATCTATATATCTGAAGCCTTCCCTCCTGCACCATGTCTTCAGCCACATGTTGATCTGCACTATCTTACTATTTCTAAACCCACCTGCACGTGGCACTGGTAGCAATCCTGAGATTGCTATCCTGGAGGTCCTGTCCTTTAACTTGGCACCTAGCTCCCTAAACTTACCTTTCAGGACCTCCTCACTCTTCCTACCCACGTCATTGGTCCCTACATGGACCACGACATCCGGCTGATCACCCTCCCTCTTGAGAATACTGAGAACTCAATCTGAGATATCGCGGACCCTGGCACCAGGGAGGCAACAGACCATCCGGGATTCTCGATCTCTTCCACAGAACCTCCTATCTGTCCCCCTAACTATCAAATCTCCTATCACTACTGCTCTGCTCTTTTCCCTCCTTCCCTTCTGAGCTGAGGGTCCACTCTCAGTGCCAGAGACGCAACCACTGCAACTTGTCCCTGGTAGGTCGTCCCCACCAACAGTATCCAAAACGATAGATAGATAGATAGATAGATAGATACTTTATTCATCCCCATGGGGAAATTCAACTTTTTTTCCAATGTCCCATACACTTGTTGTAGCAAAACTAATTACATACAATACTTAACTCAGTAAAAAAAATATGATATGCATCTAAATCACCATCTCAAAAAGCATTAATAATAGCTTTAAAAAGTTCTTAAGTCCTGGCGGTAGAATTGTAAAGCCTAATGGCATTGGGGAGTATTGACCTCTTCATCCTGTCTGAGGAGCATTGCATCGATAGTAACCTGTCGCTGAAACTGCTTCTCTGTCTCTGGATGGTGCTATGTAGAGGATGTTCAGAGTTATCCATAATTGACCGTAGCCTACTCAGCGCCCTTCGCTCAGCTACCGATGTTAAACTCTCCAGTACTTTGCCCACGACAGAGCCCGCCTTCCTTACCAGCTTATTAAGACGTGAGGCGTCCCTCTTCTTAATGCTTCCTCCCCAACACGCCACCACAAAGAAGAGGGCGCTCTCCACAACTGACCTATAGAACATCTTCAGCATCTCACTACAGACATTGAATGATGCCAACCTTCTTAGGAAGTACATTCGACTCTGTGCCTTCCTGCACAAGGCATCTGTGTTGGCAGTCCAGTCTAACTTCTCGTCTAACTGTACTCCCAGATACTTGTAGGTCTTAACCTGCTCCACACATTCTCCATTAATGATCACTGGCTCCATATGAGGCCTAGATCTCCTAAAGTCCACCACCATCTCCTTGGTCTTGGTGATATTGAGATGCAGGTAGTTTGAGTTGCACCATATCACAAAGTCCTGTATCAGTTTCCTATACTCCTCCTCCTGTCCATTCCTGATACACCCCACTATGGCCGTGTCATCAGCGAACTTCTGCACATGGCAGGACTCTGAGTTATATTGGAAGTCTGATGTGTACAGGGTGAACAGGACTGGAGAGAGTACGGTTCCCTGCGGCGCCCCTGTGCTGCTGACCACCGTGTCAGACCTACAGTCTCCCAACCGCACATACTGAGGTCTATCTGTCAAGTAGTCCACTATCCAATCCACCATGTGAGAGTCTACTCCCATCTCCGTTAGTTTGTGCCTTAAGATCTTGGGCTGGATGGTGTTAAAGGCACTAGAGAAGTCAAGGAATGTAATCCTCACAGCACAACTGACCCCCTCTAGGTGAGAGAGTGATTTGTGCAGCAAATACGTGATAGCATCCTCCACTCCCACCTTCTCCTTATACGCAAACTGAAGAGGATCCTGGGCGTGCCTGGTTTGTGGCCTCAGATTCTGTATTATCAGCCGCTCCATGGTATACTTATTGTTGATGGGAATGGCCACAGGGGATTAAAAAAAATATTTGTTATGCCATCAACAAAGACTGGAGTTGTATTGAGGCATGTTGCTGCAGTATTGAGGGAAAGAGTACATGATCCATTTTGCAGAAGGTGTAGGCAGAGATATGGTGTGAGGTGCTCACCACAAGTTCACAACCAGATGTAAATTGCGTGTTTTCCGGCCAAATTTCGATACCCATTAAGAACTCCAAATATAGAACGTGTCATCATTAGCCATTATATTCATGTGAGTTGTTGATTCCACTGCTCTCACTACAAGAGTGAACTTTGGGACTAAATGGGAAGGGGGAGAACTCTGCAGATATTCAAGTCCCGTATCGCTATTATTCGGGTCGGCGGACCATGTCAGAGTACCTTAAAGTTCCCGACACAGATTGTTTCTCAATCTGACCCTGACAGAGGGAACGTCATCTGAGTGAAATGGCTTTGGCACAAACAACAGTGTAGTTAAGTGGATGAATATCAGAAATGTACACGTTGTCAATGTGAAGGGTCAAAAGAAAATTGTAAATGGAACAAAATATAAATACATATTTATCTTTTTGTCCTCAGCACCAATCAGGTTGACTATATATCAACTAACTTACAGTATTTCACTACCCAAGAGAGCATTATTAACACTGATCTTTACCAATCGACGGCAGAGAAATGGAGCGTCACTCCTATTGGTGCACTTTAACACAGGCTTCTTGACAATCAAGGCATCATACTTTCTGGTATGTCTGGTATGCCTGGTATGGTCTTGTATGCCTGGTACGGTCTGGTATGTCTGGTCTGTCTGGTACTGTCTGGTATGTCTGGTATGCCAACTACTGTCTGGTGTGTCTGGTATGACAGGCACAGTCTATTATGCCTGGTACGGTCTGGTACTGGGTGGTACAGCCTGGCAGAGTCTGGTACAGCCAGGTATGCTTTGTACTGTCTCGTATGGCTGGTACTCTCTGGTATGGTCTGGTATGATTGGTATATCTGGTACAGTCTGGTACTGTCTGGTATGTCTGGTACTGTCTGGTATGCCTGGTACTGCACAGGGTTGAGAGAAGCTACATAAAGTTGTAAAATTGGTCAGCTCCATCTTGGGTAGTAATATACTCCATAGTAACCAAGACATCTTGAAGGAGCAGTGCCTCAGAAAAGCGGTGCCCGTTACTAAGGAACCCATCACTCAGGACATGCCCTCTTCTCATTGTTACCATCAAGAAGTGGGTACAGAAGCCTGAAGGGACACACTTGGCAATTCAGGAACAGCTTCTTCCCCTCTGCCATCCAATTCCTAACTGGACATTGAACCCGTGATTTTTAATTATTTCTGTTTTTGCACTATTTTAAATTTAACTATGTAATATACATATATTCACTTACTGTAATGCATTTACTTATTTATTTTCCTCTATATTATGTATTGCATTGAACAGCTGCTGCTAAGTTAACAAATTTCATGACACACGCTGGGGTTAATAAACCTGATTGTGATTCTGACTGTTCTTCTCAGATATAGGCCTCCGCTAGTCTCGAGAGACCATGGATTTTTCCAGAGCGCAGGCCTGGGCAAGGTTGTATGAGAGACTGGCAGTTGCCCATGCTGCAAGTCTCCCCTCTCCACACCACCGATGTTGACCAAGGGAAGGGCATTAGGACCCCTACAGCTTGTCATCGCAGAGCAATGTGTGGTTAAGTGCCTTCTCGAGGACACAACAAGTTGCCTCAGCTGAGGCTCAAACTAGTGACCTTCAGATCAATAGACCAATGCCTTAACCACATGGCCATGTGGATTTCTTGGATACGATGACTGCAATCAATAGCCTGTAACTTCCCTTTTGGAGCTGAGCTTTCGAACCTCCTGTAAGATCTGACATTTTAGAGGTGTGAATCGAAGTCTAGAAGGTGCCGGATGGTTGTCGCGTGGTTGGTACAGGCTGGATCTGGTAGTGGGGCCCAGGCCCAAGAGCGGGAATGAGCCAACATTCGGCCATTGCTGGAGTGGAATTTAAGGTGATTCGATGTTGGAGAACTGGGGTGAGGTGGCAGGGCCCAGCCCTGGGTCGGAGAGTGAGGAATCTGAGTGAGGGAGGTCGAAGTTTGCCCATTTATGCGCCGGGCCGGGTTGAAAAGGTCGGCGTGTTGGGGCCCAAGGTAAGGGATGGGCTGGTGCTCACCTCACTTCTCCGCTGGGTTTACTCATCTCTGCGTTGAACTAAGGCTGTGGGGCTCCTGGGCCGGCTTTGTGGCTGTGAACTGATTTGGACTTCAGAAGGGGTAAGACAAGGGAACATACACCAGTCCTCATAGGGATCAGAAGTGAAGAGAGTGAGCAATTTCAAGTTTTTGTGTGCCAGTATCTCTAAGGATTTAACATGGGCCCAACATATTGGTGCAGCTATGAAGAAGGTATGACAGCGTGGACACCCATCTCCATTGTATCCAGGACACCTTCATGGAGCGGTGCCTGAAAAAAGACAGCGTCCATCATTAAGGACCCCCATCACCAGGACGTGCCCTCTTCTCATTGCTACCATCAGGAAGGAGGTGCAGGAGCCTGAAGACCCACACTCAGTGATTCAGGAACTGCTTCTTCCTCTCTGATACTTGATTTCTACTTTTTTTTGCACTACTTAATTAATTAATTTAACTCTTTAATAGAGAGATATATATATAGACTATAACTCACGGTTTGTTTCTGTATTATCATGTATTGCTTTTTACTGATGCCGCAAAGTTAACAAGTTTCACAACGTGTGCCAGTGATATTAAACCTGATTCTGATTCTAACTTCTGTGAACTTCAGTTCTGAATGTTATTTGCTTACTTTTATTGTTTGCACCATTTGTTTTTTATTCTGCACATTGGGTGTTTGGTGGTCTTTTTGTGTGGCTGCCTGTAAGGAGATGAATCTCAAGCTTGTACACATACCTGGATAATAGATATGCCTAACTTTGCACTCGTCCAGTAAGCTAACCACAGCATCACCACCACATGCACTTGCTTTCTGTGTGTGGTGTGCTGACTACTGTAGATAAAAGCTGTGTTTCTTTGTTACTGTTAGTCTTGGCGAGTTTATGTAAACCTCAACTGTAGAGCACCAAAGGAATTCAAACAATATTGCATCGAACCTGTCACTGCAGTGTCAGTTCTCTGAAGCACTCAAAGTTCCTTCAAGGTCTGAACAAGTCTGCCACCCCAGAAGGCAGTCAGTTCCACTCTTGCTTTGTGTCCCATTAATGGGCCATAGCTAGGGTCTGAGGGGTGACCTAACTGTCCACAGGTCTTGCTGTGATTCTCACCTCTCATTTAAGTGTTGCTAGGCTCTAGAGTCCCAGGATGAACCTCCAGAATAACTGAGAGGGAATCTGGCACTGTTAGGGGGGGAGGGCTGTGTTAGCTTTCAGACTTTAAATCAAGATCCATCTCGCGTTAGCTGAAATCACTGTAGCGGGCAGAGTCTCAACTAACTATGAGACCATAAGATGTAGGAGCAAATTTATTGGGCTCTTCAACCTATCGAGTCTACTCTGCCATTCAGTAATTGTAAATTTATTGTCCATCTTAACCCCATTCTTCTGCCTCTCCCTGTGACCTTTGACGAATCAAGTACCTATCAGCCTCCATTTTTATAGTGTAGAAAGTACAGGATGGAAGCAGGCCCTTTGGCCCATCTTGCCCATGCTAAACTAATTCAAATGCCCAGTCCCACCAACCTGCCCTTCATACCCCTCCCATCAAGGTACCTATCCAAACTTCCCTGTCTTAAATATACCCAAAGTCATGGCCTCCACAGTCATCTGTGGCAATGAATTCCATGCTCTGGTTCAAAAAAATTCCACCTCACCTCTATTCTAAAGGGGTGTCCTTCTGTTCTGAGACTGAGTCCTTCTGGACTCTCCCACTATTGGAATCCTCCTCTCCACAACCACTCTCTCTAGGCTTTTCAATGTTCGAAAGGTTTCGATGAGAAACCCACTCATTCTTCTAAGCTCCAGCAAGTATAGGCCCAGAGCCATCAAATGCTCCTTCCATTCCTGGGGTTATTCTTGTAGGCCTCTCCAATGCCAACACATCCTTTCTTAGATATGGGGCACAAAGCTACGCACAATACTTTGATTCAGAGTACGGGAAGGAGAGAGAATCTCGACCCACTGCAGTCCACCTTTTGCCAGTCTCAGGTGGTTGCCATCTTGCTGGAGCTACACTCATCTCTGGAGCATTTGGACAATAAAGATGTTCACATTAGATTGCAGTTTCACTTTCAATAATATAATTACACACAAACTCATTTCTAAACCCCTAGATCTGGGACTCAACACATCCTATTGCAACTTCCTGAGCAATGCCCGCAAACAGTAAGGATAGGTAGTAACACCTCTGCCCCCATTATTCTCAACACATCTGCCCCTGTGCACTCACTTGCTCCAACTCTGTCTACAAATTTGAAGATGAGACATCTGTAGTGGGTGGGATCTCAAATAATGACGAGTCAGAGTACCGGAAGGAGATAAAGAGCCTAGTGATATGGTGTCATGGCAACACTCTTTCCTGCAATGTCAGTAGAACAGAAGAGTTCATCAGTGACTTCAGGAAGGGCTGGGGTGCACACACTCCTGCTTGCATCAATGGTGCTGAGGTCAAGGTGGTTGAGAGCTTCAGTTTCCTAGGAATAGGTTTCAATTGATTTTAGAGTAGGTTAAAGGTTGGCACAACATTGTGGGCTGAAGGGCCTGTACTGTACTGTAATGCACTATGTTCTATAAGCATCACCAATAACCTGTCCTGGTCCAGTTTTGAAGATACCATGGCCAAGAAAGCACACAGTATCTCTGGGAGGTTGTCTTCCTTGACTCTCACCAATTTTCATAGATGCTCCAAGGAAGGTATTCTACCTGGATGCATCACAGGTGGGTACGGCAAATGTTCTGCCTGAGTTTACTCACTGCCTCAGTAAAGCAGCCAGCATCATCTAAGACCTCGCCCACCTCACAGATTTTCCCTCAACCATCTGGAAGGAGGAATGGGAGCCTCAGGAACCACAGCATCAGGCTTAGGAACAGTTATTACCCCTCAACCATCTGCAAGGAGGGACAGGAGCCTCTGGAACCAGAGGGGATACCTTCACTCAGTCCAAAACTGAACTGTTCCCACAACCTATGGTCTCACTTTCAAGAGCTCTTCATCTCATATTTTTGATAATTATTGCTTATTTACTTTTTTATGTTTTCACGGTTTGTTGTCTTTTGCACGTTGGTTGTTTGTCCTGTTGTGTGTGGTCTTTCACTGACTATTGCGTTTCTTTGTATCTATTGTGAATGCTCACAAGGAAATGAATCTCAGGATAGTACGTGGTGACACAAAAGTCTTTGGTAATATACTTTGAACTTTGTATGACCTTGATGCGTTGCAATGATCTGTATGGATGGCAAGCAAAACAAAGTTTTTTTTACTGTATATGTGACAATAATAAACCAATTTTAACCATATAACCAGGCCATCTTGGCCCTTCTAGTCCATGCCGAACGCTTACTCTCACCTAGTCCCACTGACCTGCAATCAGCCCATAACTCTCCATCCCTTTCCTGTCCATATACCTATCCAATTTTACTTTAAATGACAATATCGAACCTGCCTCTACCACTTCTACTGGAAGCACGTTCCACATAGCTACCACTCTCTGAGTAAAGAACTTCCCCCTCGTGTTACCCCCAAACTTTTGCCCCCTAACTCTCAACTCATGTCCTCTTGTTCAAATCTCCCCTACTCTCAATGGAAAAAGCCTATCCACGTCAACTCTATTTATCCCCCTCATAATTTTAAATACCTCTATCAAGTCCCCCTTCAACCTTCTACGTTCCAAAGAATAAAGACCTAACTTGTTCAATCTTACTCTGCAACTTAGGTGCTGAAACCCAGGTAACACTCTAGTAAATCATCTCTGTACTCTCTCTATTTTGTTGACATCTTTCCTATAATTCGGTGACCAGTTAACGACTTAATTTTACCAATTTGACCTCGTACCTGTGACATAAGTTATCCCAAAGAAAGGCAAGGTAGTTCACAAGGAATCTGGTGAGTTCTTCTACCAGTTTGTGTTTATTCTATTGGTATCCTAAACAAATATACACTCAGTGGCCACTTTATTGGGTACCTCCTGTTCCTAGTAAAGTGGACACTGAGTGCATGTTTCTGCTGCTGTACCCATCCACTTCAAGGTTCGATGTGTTGTGCATTCAGAGCTGCTGTTCTGCACACCACTGTTGTAATGCCTGGTCACCTGAGTTCCTGTTCCCTTCCTGTCAGTTTGAACCAGTCCGGCCATTCTACTCTGACCTCTCTCATTAACAAGGCATTTTCACCAACAGAACTGCTGTTTACTAGATGTTTTTTGTTGTTTTTTCCACTATTCTCTGTCAAATCTAGGGACTGTTGTGTGTGAAAATCTCAGGAGATCAGCAGTTTCTGAGATACTCAAACCACCTGGTCTGGCACCAACAAACATTCCACAGTCAAAGTCACTTAGATCACATTTCTTCCCCAGTCTGATGTTTTGTCTGAATGAGAAAAAGTCACATTACCTCAATGAGCAGGCGTACCTTATAAAGTGGCCACCTAGTGTAGTGAATCTGTGGAATTCTCTGCCACAGGAAGCAGTTGAGGCCGGTTCATTGGCTATATTTAAGAGGAAGTTAGATATGGCCTTGTGGCTAAAGGGATCGGGGGGTATGGAGAGAAAGCAGGTACAGGGTTCTGAGTTGGATGATCAGCCATGATCATACTGAATGGCAGTGCAGGCTTGAAGGGCCGAATGGCCTACTCCTGCACCTAATTTCTATGTTTCTATGTAAGTGCACGTTTATCACTCAGTCAGCATCACTTATTCCTCATCCCTAATTACCCTTGAAAGAAATGGTTCACCAGGCCATTTCAGAGTCAGCTGAGTTCAGTGAAATATAGGCCAGTCAAAAACAACAAGGAGTGTGTGGAGAGAAATTGAGAATAGGAAATTGATTCAGAGGAAGTCCTGTGATTGGATGACTGAGCGGTCTTAAAGAGCAGAATTTAACCATAAAACTAGGAAATAGGAACAGAATTAAGCCATCAGGTCTACTCCACTATTCAAGCATGGCTGATCTTTTTTTCCAATCCCATTCTCCTAGCTTCCCCCTGAGTCTCTGAACCTCCTTACCCTTCACTACCCTAGTTAGCTCTGCCCATTGGCTTGGGCTTCACAGCCCTGGTGTGGCAATGAATTCCACAGACTGAAAATATTCCTCCTTTTCAGTGTTCAAGGGACATCCCTCTGTTCTGAGATTGTGCCCTGGGATCTTAGATCTCCTGTTATCCTAAAACAAGGAAAATGGCCTTTTCCTGTATCCGAGGCTTCTCTGACCAAAATGCCAGCTGTTAATTCTTCGTTACACTGCTTTCTGAGGGATTTTTCCTGTGCCCAAGTTGAATGGTATGTTTTTTCCCTTCGCAATGGCGATTGCAGCCCACTGGTAGTGAGGAAAGAGAATTCTGGAGATACTCCGGATGTTCAGAGTAATGGAGGCCTGTGTATCTGTCTGTGGGACAGCAGGAAAGGGCTTTGTGTTACTGTTATTGCCTTGTTTTGTTCTGTTGTTGCTGCTGCCTCTGCTCTCCTGAGCATTGAGAACGAGTCACATCAGCAGCATAATGCATGGCGACATCTGTGGGCTGCCCACCCGCCCCCCAGCACATCCTTAGGTTGTGTTGGTTGTTAATGCAAATGACTCATTTCACTGTATGGTTCAATGTAGATGTGATAATTTAATAAATCTGAATTGGAATTTGAACCTTAGATATTCTTTGCTGGCAGGTCCAGTTGGAGTGGGGTGGGGGGTGGCTTGTTAACTGAAGGGGTTTCAGTCTGGGACAGTGATGAGGGCATGGGGGGGCAAGGTAATGTCTTGAGGTCTCTGCCCCTGGCCCTTCACCCTCCCCACTGAAGTAGGTTCAGCTGTGATGAGCTGTGTGGTGAGATAGCCGACACGTCCAGGAATGGATTAACCTGCCAGTATCGCATTGCTCTCTATAGGCACATGATGTGCAGACAGCGGGGACTGCATCTCCTCCAAAGTGTGCCGATTTTCAAAAATACCTCACCGGCTCTCAGAGAAAGGACATATTTGGTGATATGAAAGGCTTGGATAGAGTGGACATGGAGGGAATGTTTCCAATAGTGAGAGAGTCTAGGACCAGAAGGCACAGCCTCAGAATTGAAGAACATCCCTTTAGAACAGAGATGAGGAGGAATTTCTTTAGCCAGAGGGTGGTGAATCTGTGAAATTCATTGCTTCAAATGGCAGTGGAAGCCAGGTCATTGGGTATATTTAAAGTGGAAGCTAATAGGTTCTTAATTAGTCAGGGCGTCAAAGGTTATGGGGAGAAGGCTGGAGAAATGGGTTGAGAGAATTTGCCATGATTGAATGGCAGAGCAGACTCGATGTGCTGAATGGCCTAATTGCACCATAAGGCTTAGGAGCACTATTAGGTCATTTGATCCATCGAGTCATCATGGCTGATCCATTTTCCTCTCAGCACCAGTCTCCTTCCCTTTCCCCTTGAGCCTGCATGCACTGACTAATCAAGAATTTATCAACCTCTTCCTTAAATATACTCAGTGACGTCCTGCACAGCTGTCTGTGGCAACAAATTCCACAGATCCACCACCCTCTGGCTAAAGAAACTTCCCCTCCTCATTCTAATTCTGCTCCTCTGTCCGACGGCCTGATGGGCTGAGATGCATGTCTGCATGGTTACAAGTCCAAGTCCTGATGGGCTGAGATGCATGTCTGCACGGTTACAAGTCCAAGTCCTGATGGGCTGAGATGCATGTCTGCATGGTTACAAGTCCAAGTCCTGATGGGCTGAGATGCATGTCTGCACGGTTACAAGTCCAAGTCCTGATGGGCTGAGATGCATGTCTGCACGGTTACAAGTCCAAGTCCTGATGGGCTGAAATGCATGTCTGCACGGTTACAAATCCAAGTCCTGATGGGCTGAGATGCATGTCTGCACGGTTACAAGTCCAAGTCCTGATGGGCTGAGATGCATGTCTGCACGGTTACAAGTCCAAGTCCTGATGGGCTGAGATGCATGTCTGCATGGTTACAAGTCCAAGCGACGAGCAGGACAGCTGAGCTCCATCTGCAAGGTGTATAGGAATCGTGTGCGACATTGAGCAGAAACTGATCATAAGGAAATATTAAATTTAAGTATTGAAATACTTCTTCTCAAGCCCCTGTCAAAAGTGAGAACGTGGAACATCTTAGAGACGTCTGCAGCTGTGTTGAGAAGGAATAATTAGAAAGTGTGGTCACTGATGTCAGCTCTGCTGATCACTTCTATGAATAGGAACCTGCAGAAGAGTTCTGCCTTCTCTGTAACAGGAACTTTCCATCACTCCTTTACCCTAAGCGGTGACATCACTTGTTTTTGGTAGACTGACTTACCGACAACCGAAAACCGTGTGAAACGGCTGCCAGCATTTTTGGAAGGGATTTTTAGTCTCGATTAGAGTGAGGGAAGACACAGCACAATCTTCCTCCACCTTAGACCACTAAACCAGTCATTTCTGGACACGATCACACACCTCTGAGGGTGTTTCCTGTACATAGACTGACTGCCACGTCCTCTTCCTGCTACTACCAGTGAGTAGGAGGTACAGGTGTCTTAAGTTATACACCACCAGGTTAAGGAACAGTTATTACCCTTGAACCATCAGGCCCTAAACTGGCATGGGTAATCTCTCCACATCTCTGAACAGATCCCTTGACTTACAGACTCACTTTCAAGGACACTTTACAAATCATGTTCTCAACATAATATTTTATTTGCATAATTTGTGTTCTTTTGATTGTATGTTGGTCTTAGTTTATGCTTTTTTTGGTAAAATCTGTTGTATTTATTGTCCTGTAAACACCTGCAAGAAAATGAATCTCTAAGTATTAGATGGTAACACATAATAACTCTACTACCACAGTCTGGCTTCTTCCTTGAAGCCAATGTACAATCCAGTTTACTACCTCATCTTGAATGCCATGCGACTGAACTTTCTTCACCAACCTCCCATGTAGGACCTTGTCAATGGCCTTGCTAACATCCACTGCCTTGTCTTCATCCACTTACCTGGAAATTTCCTCAGAAAGCTCTAAAAGATCAGTTAGATATGACCTACCACACAGAAAGACACCTTAACGATCCCTAATCAGACTCTGTCTCACCAAATACCGTACTTAAAGTGGCATGCAAAAGTTCGGGCACCCTGGTCAGAATTTCTGTTACTGTGAATAGCTAAGCGAGTAAAAGATGACCTGATTTCCAAAAGGCATAAAGTTAAAGATGATACATTTCTTAAATATTTTAAGCAAGATTACTTTTTTATTTCCATCTTTTACAGTTTTAAAATAACAAAAAAGGAAAAGGACCCGAAGCAAAAGTTTGGACACCCTGCATGGTCAGGACTTAGTAACACCCCCTTTGGCAAGTATCACAGCTTGTAAACGCTTTCTGTAGCCAGCTAAGAGTCTTTCAATTCCTGTTTGGGGGATTTTCACCCGATCTTCCTTGCTTCTAGTTCTGTGAGATTCTTGGACCATGTTGCATGCACTGCTCTTTTGAGGTCTATCCACAGATTTTTGATGATGTTTAGGTCGGGGGACTGTGAGAGCCATGGCAAAACCTTCAGCTTGCGACTCTTGATTGTGGATCCCATTGTGGATTTGAGGTGTGTTTAGGATCATTATCCTGTTGTAGAAGCCATCCTCTTTACATCTTCAGCTTTTTTACAGACGGTGTGATGTTTGCTTCCAGAATTTGCTGGTATTTAATTGAATTCATTCTTCCCTCTACCAATGAAAGGTTCCCCATGCCACTGGCTGCAACACAAGCCCAAAGCGTGATCGATCTACCCTGTGCTTAACAGTTGGAGAGGTGTTCGTTTCATGAAATTCTGAACCCTTTTTTTCTCCAAACATACCTTTGCTCATTGCGGCCAAAAAGTTCTATTTTAACTTCATCAGTCCACAGGATGTTTCCAAAATGCATCAGGCTTGTTTAGATATTCCTTAGCAAACTTCTGATGCTGAGTTTGGTGGTGAGGACGCAGGAAAGGTTTTCTTCCAATGGCTCTTCCGTGAAGGTCATATTTGTGCAGGTGTTGTTGCCCAGTAGAACAGTGCACCACCACTCCAGAGTCTGCTAAATCTTCCTGAAGGTCTTTTGCAGTCAAACGGGGGTTTTGATTTGTCTTTCTAGCAATCCTACGAACAGTTCTCCCAGAAAGTTTTCTTGTCTTCCAAACCTCAACTTGACCTCCACCGTTCCTGTTAACTGCCATTTCTTAATTACATTACAAACTGAGGAAATGGCTACCTGAAAACACTTTGCTATCTTCTTATAGCCTGCTCCTGCTTTGTGGGCATCATGTATTTTAATTTTCAGAGTACTAGGCAACTACTTAGAGGAGCCCATGGCTGCTGATTGTTAGGACAAGGTTTGAGGAGTCAGGGTATTTATAAAGCTTTGAAATTTGCATCACCTGGCCTTTCCTACGATGACTGTGAACAAGCCATCACCCTAACAAGCTAATTAAGGTCTGAGACCTTGGTAAAAGTTATCCAAGAGCTCAAATCTCTTGGGGTGCCCAAACTTTTGCATGGTGCTCCTTTCCTTTTTGTCACTCTATACAAAAATAATACACTAATCTTGCTTAAAATGTTGAAAAGAGTGTTTCATCTTTAACTTTATGACTTTTGGAGATCAGTTCATCTTCTACTCAACTATTCACAGTAACAGAAAGTTTGACCAGGGGTGCCCAAACTTTTGCATGTCACTGTATATATCTGGTCCCTTAGAATACTTTCCAATAGCTTTCCCGCTACAGACGTCAGACTCAGCAACCTATAGAGTCTTTCTTAAACAACAGAATAACATCATCTATTCCTCTGGCACCATCTTCCTTTGCTAAGGATGTTTTAAATATCTCTGCTCAAACCTCCCAGGGGGTCTGAGGGAACTAGGAATTTATCCACCCTAAGTTAAGAGCCCATGGTTACTGGTATGGTTAGAGCATTGGCTGATAGGTAGGAGGCAGCGAGTGGGAATAAAAGGATCCTTTCCTGGTTACCCGCCAGTGACTAGGGGTGTTCTGCAGGGATCGGTGTTGGGACCGCTTCTTTTTATACTGTATATAAATGATTTAGATGATAGAATAGCTGGCTTTGTTGCCAAGTTTGAAGATGATATGAAGATTGGTGGAGGGGCAGGTAGTGTTGAGGAAACAAGTAGAATGCAGAAGGACTGCAAATTAGGAGAATTGGAAAGATAGTGGCAAAGGAAGTGCATCTTGGAAAATGTATGGTCATCCACTTTGGTAGTAGAAATAAATATGCCAACTATTTTCTAAACAGAGAGAAAATCCAAAAATCAGAAGGGCTTGGGAGTCCTTATGCAAAACACCCTGAAGGTTAACTTGCAAATAGAGTTGGTGGTGAGGAAGGCAAATGCAATGTTAGTCAAGTCAAGTCAAGTCGAGTCGAGTCACTTTTTATTGTCATTTCAACCATAACTGCTGGTACAGTACACAGTAAAAACGAGACAACGATTTTCAGGACCATGGTGTTACATGAAACAGTACAAAAACGACACTGAACTACATAAAAACAAGACAGAAAAAAACTACAATAGACTACAGACCTACCCAGGACTGCATAAAGTGCACAAAACAGTGCAGACATTACAATAAATAATAAACAAGACAATAGGCACAGTAGAGGACAGTAAATTGGTTCAGTCCAGGCTTCGGGTATTGAGGAGTCTGATGGCTTGGGGGAAGAAACTGCTACATAGTCTGGTTGTGAGAGCCCGAATGCTTCGGTGCCTTTTCCCAGATGGCAGGAGAGAGAAGAGTTTGTATGAGGGGTGCGTGGGGTCCTTCATAATGCTGTTTGCTTTGTGGATGCAGCGTATAGTGTAAATGTCTGTAATGGCAGGAAGAGAGACCCCGATGATCTTCTCAGCTGACCTCACTATCCGCTGCAGGGTCTTGCGATCTGAGATGGTGCAATTTCCGAACCAGGCAGTGATACAATTGCTCAGGATGCTCTCAATACAACCCCTGTAGAATGTGATGAGGATGGAGGGTGGGAGATGGACTTTCCTCAGCCTTCGCAGAAAGTAGAGATGCTGCTGGGCTTTCTTTGCTGTGGAGCTAGTGTTGAGGGACCAGGTGTGATTCTCCGCCAGGTGAACACCAAGAAATTTGGTGCTCTTAACGATCTCTACCAAGGAGCCATCGATATTCAGTGGGGAGTGGTCGCTCCGTGCCCTCCTGAAGTCAACAATAATCTCTTCTGTTCACATTCAGAGACAGGTTGTGGGCTCTGCACCAGTCCATTAGCCACTGCACCTCCTCTCTGTATGCTGACTCGTCATTCTTGCTGATGAGACCCACTGCTGTCGTGTCATCGGCGAACTTGATGATGTGGTTCGATCTGTGTGTTGCAGCACAGTCGTGGGTCAGCAGAGTGAACGGCAGTGGACTGAGCACGCAACCCTGGGGAGCCCCTGTGCTCAGTGTGATGGTGTTGGAGATGCTGCTCCCGATCCGGACTGACTGAGGTCTAGGATCCAGTTGCAGAGGGAGGTGTTCAGGCCCAGTAGGCTCAGCTTTCCAATCAGTTTCTGAGGGATGATTGTGTTGAATTTTGATTATGTAATATTTATTTTAAGAGTACTAGAATACAAGACCATGGATGTGATGCTGATGTCTTATAAGGTGCTGGTGAGGCCTCAGCTTAGAGTATTGTGAGCAATTTTGGAGTCCTCATCTAACAAGAGCTGTGCTGGCATTGGACAGGATTCAGAGGAGGTTTACAAGGATGACTTCAAGAGTGAAAGGGTTATCATACAAGAAACGTTTGATAGCTCTGGGTTTGTACTCGCTGGAATTCAGAAGGATGAGGCGGGGGGATCTCATAGAAACCTTTTGAATGTTAAAAGTCCTAGACAGTGTAGATGTGGAAAGGATGTTTCGCATGGTGGGGGAGTCTAGGACAAGAGGGTAACACCTCAGGATAGAGGGGCATTCATTTAAAACAGATGCGGAGAAATTTCTTAAGCCAGAGGGTGGTGAATAGTCTGTAATCTCTCTACAACTTTGCTCCTCTAAATCCTGTGGATGGTCTATAATATAATCCCATTAATGTGGTCTTACATTTCTGTGTTGGCACGTGGCCAAGTGGTTAGGGCGTTTGTCTAGTTATCTGAAGGTCGCTAGTTCGAGCCTCAGCTGAGGCAGCGTGTGTGTCCTTGAGCAAGGCACTTAATCACACATTGCTCTGCGACGACACCAGTGCCAAGCTGTATGTGTCCTAATGCCCTTCCCTTGGACAACATTGGAGGCGTGGAGAGGGGAGACTTGGGCAACTGCCGGTCTTCCATCAAAAAAAGCTTGCCCAGGCTTGCGTCTTGGAAACTTACCAAGGTGCAAATCCATGGTCTATTGAGACTAACGGAGGCCTACACTACACACATTTCCTACTCTTCAGTTCTACCCATAATGCTGCTCTAGATGAGCTCTCCAGTTTGTCCTGGCTGAGCACTGCTGACTCCTCCACCTCCTTTAATCCCTCCTGCTCTATCACGTTTAAAGTCATGGAAACCCGGAACACTGAGGTTGCAGTCTTGCCCCTTCTTCAACTAATGGCTACAATGTCACAATTCTGTGTGCTGATCCATGCCCTGAGCTCATCGGCCTCTCCCACAATACCCCTTGCATTGCAATAGACGCAGCTCACAACATTAGTCACACCATGCTCAACCTTTAGATTCCTGATTTTGTATGCAGGCTTAGCAACATCTGTGTCCACAACCACTCCACTATCTGTTCTGGCACACTGGTTCCCATTCCCCTGCAGCTCCAGTTTAAACCCCTCAGTGCTGCACTTAAAGCATTGACTAAGGATGTAAGAAAGAAAAGGTTTAATGGCTTAATCCTGTAAATATTTTTACTATGAATGGTTTATGTTGAGATATATATGTAAAGAATCCCACGGCATCTGTAAACCTGTGACTCTGTCCTGGAGGCCAACATCAGCATATCTTTCAAGAGAGTGAAGCCTTGCAAGACATCAATCCTTGACCTACTGGTGTACCTGGTAGGGGACTGAAAACCTGTGCTGGCCAGCTAACTGGAGTGTTCAATGACATCTTCAATCCATTATTGCTGCAGTCAGAAATTCCCACCTGTTTCAGAAGGGGATCTGTTATGCCAGGGCGAACTGTTTCAAGGACTATTACCTGGTAACACTCACTTCTACCATGAAAGGTTGGTCATGGCAGGAATGAACCATGTTTGTTCCTGAGCAAACCTGAGGAATGAACTACTGCCTGAGCAAGGACGTGGACCTGCTGCAACTTGCCTACCTCCACAGTAGGTCTACAGCACATGCAATTTCATTGGCTCTCTACTTGGCTTTGGGCCTCCTGGATAACAGCAATACCTACATTAGGCTGCTGTTTGATTACAGCTGGTGTTCAACACCATCATTTCCTCACTACAAGCTCCAAAACCTGGGCCTCTGTACCTCCTTCTGCAACTGAATCCTTGACTTCCTCATCAGGAGAGCACAGTCAGTGTGGATCAGCAATAAAATCCCCTTCCTTGTTGACAATCAACACAAGGACGTGTGCTCAGCCCACTGCTCTGCTCTCCCTGCACTCATGACTGTTTGGCTAGGCACAGCTCCAGTGTCATCTGTAAGTCACTGTTGTTGGCAGAATCGCAGATGGTGATGAGGAGGTATGCAGGAGCAAGGTAGAATGGTTGGTCGGTTTGTGTCACAACTCACCATCAGTAAGACCAAGGAACTGTTTGTGGACTTCAGCAAGGGGAATTCAGGCGAGCACACAGATGTCTTTAGAGGGGTCAGCGGTGAAAAGAGTAAGTGGAAAGTCCCTGGCTGTCAACAGCTCCGAAGAACTGTCCTGCACCCAACACACTAATGTGATCATGAAGAAGGCATGCCAGCGACTCTACTTCATTAGGAGTTCATTAGGTAGACAACAACACTTGTACGTTTCTACAGATGTACCATGGAGAGCAGTCTGACTGGGTACGTGGATTAGAGCAGGGGTTCCCAACTGGGGGACCACGGACCCCTTGCTTAGCGGCATGGGGCCATGGCATCGAAAAGTTGGAACCCCTTGTACAGAGGCACCATGCACAGGATCACAAGAGACTGCAGAAGGTTGTAGACTCAGCCAGTCCATCACAGGGATAACCGTGCCCAACATTGAGGACATCTTCGAGAGGTGGTGACTCAAAAATCCATTATTAAGGACCCTCACCATCTGGGACATGCCCTCTTCTCATTACTACCATCGGGGAGGAAGTACAGAGGCTTGAAGATACACACTCAATGTTTTAGGAACATCTTTCCCCCTCTACCATTGGGTTTCTGAATAGTCTGTGATTTAATGAACACATCTTTTACACTACAATAATTTTTATGTTTTTGCATTGTACTTCTGCATCAAAACACTCAGGTCCACTGCCAGAGTAGAAAAGCCAGCAGCCGGTTGTTACGGTGGAAAAGAGTTTTGATCAGTGACCAATCGGGACATCAGAAGCTTTGAGAAGAGACAATATCACTGAGGTCTACTGCCCGAGTAGAAAAGCCAGCAGCCGGTTGTTACGGTGGAAAAGAGTTTTGATCAGTGACCAATCGGGACATCGGAAGCTTTGAGAAGAGACGATATCACTCAGGTCCACTGCCAGAGTAGAAAAGCCAGCAGCCGGTTGTTACGGTGGAAAAGAGTTTTGATCAGTGACCAATTGGGACATCAGAAGCTTTGAGAAGAGACAATATCACTGAGGTCTACTGCCCGAGTAGAAAAGCCAGCAGCCGGTTGTTACGGTGGAAAAGAGTTTTGATCAGTGACCAATCGGGACATCAGAAGCTTTGAGAAGAGACGATATCACTGAGGTCCACTGCCAGAGTAGAAAAGCCAGCAGCAGGACACTGCGGCAAAAAAAAGCTTTGATCAGTGACCAGTCGGCATTTGGGATTGATTAGCAAGAACAAATTAAAGCAAGGCAGGGGCAGGCACAGTGGCCCTTGTCAGACTAGTGATCTTGAGGCTTCGGTGAAGAAAGGCAAGAAAAAGAAAGCAAAAGCAAAGGCAAGAAAAGTTCTAGGTTAAGTTTTCTTTTCCTTCCTTTCTTTCTATCTGCTCAGACAGTAGAGATGCCAGGTAGGGTAGTGCAACACTCCTCCTGTGGGATGTGGGAAGGCAGGGAGACCCCCAGTGTCCCTGATAACAACTGTGAGAAGTGCATCCAGCAGCAGCTTCTAACAATCCACCTTAAGGAGTTGGAGGCAGAACTGGATGAACTCCGGATCACTCGGGAGGCTGAGGGGTGATAGACAGGACATATAGAGAGGTAGTTACACCCAAGGTGCAGGACACAGGATACCGGGTGACAGTCAGGAGGGGAAAAGGGGTTAAACAGCCAGTGGCCATCCCCCTCAATAACAGCTATACCACTTTGGATACTGTTTGGGGGGTGGGGTGACCTAGCAGAGGAAAGTCAGAGTGCTCAGGTCTCTGGCACTGTGACTCAGAGGGAAGGAGGTGATAGGAGATTCATTAGTTAGAGGAACGGACAGGAGGTTCTGAGAGCGAGAGCAAGATTCCCAGATGGAATGTTGCCTCCCGGGTGCCAGGGTCTGGGATATCTTGGACTGAGTCCTCAGCATTCTGAACTGAGATGGTGAAGAGCCAAAAGTTGTGATCCATGTACTTAGGTACTGAATACATGGGTAGGATGAGTGACGAGGTTCTGTATAGGGATTTTCAGGGAATAAGGTGCTAAGTTAAAGAGCAGGACTTCCAGGGTTGTGATCTCAGGATTGCTACCCAGACACGTGCTAGTGAGGCCAGAACTAGGAAAATTATAGTTTAATATGTAGCTAAGGAGTTGGTATAAGAGGGAGGGCATAAGGTTTTTGGATCATTTTTGGAAATATCCTTTTCCAAGATGGCGGTGTGACGCAGCTTGCAGCGACCACTCCGGAGCTGATTATCTGTTATTTGTGAAGCGGGGTGCCGTGCGCAATCATAATCAATTGAAAACGGACGTGGGAGCACGGAGGAACATCGGGAAATCTCCAGGAAGACCTTCTTTGTTGCTGCTGCTGCTGTGAGGTCCGGGACTCTGCTGGGAAGAACAGGCCCCCAGTCCTCGGGGTCAAGTTGCCGATGGCCGTTGGCGGGGCCGTCTTAATATGCTCGGTAGAGGATGGTGCTCGGAGAAGCTGTGCTGGAGGGGATGGTCGTCGGCTCGGAGGTTCAACGGACTCGGAGTCCGCTGCGGTCAGGTCGCTTTTGGTGTGTGCTGCGTCTGCGAGGCTGGGATCGGTGGAGCTTTCGTTGTGTGCTGCGTCTGTGAGGCTGAGTTGGGCAGCGCCGTGGAAGTCCATATTCCCTTCTGCCGACGGCATGGGATGGTGAGTCTGTCGGGACCCTGGGGACTTGTGGAAACTGTGTGGTGATTTCTTTTGAACTTATAGTCCTTTAACATCTTTGGATTATTTTTACTGTGCCCATGGTCTGTTTTTTTATCAATAATGCTATTTTTTGCACTGTTGTAACAATATGTTGTAATTATGTGGTTTTGTGCAGGTCTTGTAGCTTTATTTTTGGTCTTGTTTTGTCTGGTGGATTTGGAGCTCCTTTCCAGGGAACGCACTAAGACGGTAGCGCGATATTAATACGCAGCAGCCTCTCCAGACTCTGGATTGGGGATTGCCAAACGTTATGTGGATTTTCTGGTGTAGTCTGTTTTGTCATATGCTTTTGTGATATCATTCTGGAGGAACGTTGTCTCATTTTTTAACTGCATTGCAGTTGTGGTTTCTAAATGACAATAAACTGAATCTGAATCTGAATCACTGGGTTGTCTTCGATGGAAGGTGGGATCTGTACAGATGGGACAGTTTGCATCTGAATTGGAGGGGGACTAATATTCTAGCAGGAAGGTTTGCTAATGCTGCAGGGTAGAGTTTAAACTAGAGTTGCAGGGGGATGGGAACCAGAGTTCCAGAACAGAGGGGTTGTGGAGACAGATGTTGGTAAGACCTCAGACAAAGTCAGGAATCAAAAGATTGAGCATGGTGTGACTAGAGTCCTGAGCTGCGTATATTTCAATGTAAGGAATATTGTAGCAAAGGGTGGTGATAGTGCTGAAGGCGAGGAAGCTGGTTTACAAACAAAGGTAATGTGTAGTGAGGAGAGGCTGTTGAGACGGTAAAATTGTAGTCAACAGGATAAGTTGCATTGTAAAAGACGGACAAAATGAAAATCAGCTATAATGTTGTGGGCATCACTGAATCATGGGTGCAAGAGGATTATAGCTGGGAGCTTAATGTCCAATGATACACATTGTTTCAAAAGGATGGGCAGGAAGGCAAAGGGGCAGTGGGTCATTGCTCTTTTAGTAAAAAAATGAAATCAAATCATTAGAAAGAGGTGACATAGGGTTGGAAGGCCTTAAACATGGAAACATAGAAAACAGGTGCAGGAGTAGGCCGTTCGGCCCTTTGAGTCTGCACCGCCATTCAGTATGATCATGGCTGATCATCCAACTCAGAACCCTGTACCTGCTTTCTCTCCATACCCCCGATCCCTTTAGGCACAAGGGCCATATCTAACTTCCTCTTAAATATAGCCAACGAACGGGCCTCAACTGTTTCCTGTGGCAGAGAATTCCACAGATGCACCAGCCTTGAATCATTGTGAATAGAGCTAAGGAACTGCAAGGGTAAAAAGACCCTGATGGATGTTGTATACAGACCCCCAAACAGTAGTAAGGATGTGGTCTACAAACTACAATGGGAGATTGAAAATGCATACCAAAGCAATGTTACAATAGTCATAGGGGATATCAATGTACAGGTAGTTGGGAAAATCAGGTTGGTGCTGAATTCCAGGAGAGGCAATTTAATTCTGGACTTATTGAAACCTATCGAGTGGTGAAAGGCCTTGTTAGAGTGAATGTGGAGAGGATGTTTCCTATGGTGGGAGAGTCTAGGACCAGAGGACACAGATAGAGTGGATGTGGAGAGGTTGTTTCCTATGGTGGGAGAGTCTAAGACCAGAGGGCACAGATGGAGTGGATGTGGAGAGGTTGTTTCCTGTGGTGGGAGAGTCTAAGACCAGAGGGCACAGCCTCAGAATAGAGGGGTGTCCTAGACTGGAGATGAGGAGGAATTTATTTAGCCAGCGAGCGATGAATCTGTGGAATTTGTTGCCACAGGCAACTGTGGAGGCCAAGTCTTTCTGTATATTTATGGCAGAGGTTGATAGATTCTTGATTTGTCAGGGCATAAAGGGATACGGGTAGAAGGCAGGAGATTGGGACTGAGAGGAAAATTGGATCACCCATGACGAAATGGCAGAGGAGACTTGATGGGCCCAATGGCCTAATTCTGCTCCTATATCTTGTGGTCTTATGGTCTAAATCAAACCTCATGACATATAGCAGTGATTTATTTACTTTGTGGAACAGGTCTATCTGCCTAATGAGTTGCACTGCCCAGTGACCCACGTATTTAACCCTAACCTAACCACAGGACAATTTACAATGAATGACCGAATAACCCACTGACTTTGGAGTAAAAGTTGGTGGGAGTAAACCAAAGTAGCTGAAGGAAACCCATGCAGTCACAGGGAGAGCATACAACAGTCTGGAATTGAATTCCTAACTCCATCGCTCTCAGCTGCAATAGTGTTGCACTAACCACTACGCTATCGTGGTGTACCATCTTTAAGGACCTTTACCATTCAGGACATGGCCTTTTCTCTACCAAAGGAGGCATTTGGGAGACCGCTTCGCTTAGCACCTACATTCCCTTTGCTAAAACAAGCAGGATCTCCCAGTGGTCACCCATTTTAATTCCACTTCCCATTCTGACATGTCCATCCACGGTCTCCTCCACTGTCGTGATGAGGCCACACTCAGGTTGGAGGAACAACACCTTGTATTCCATTTGGGTAGCTCCAACCTGATGGCATGAGCATCGATTTCTCAAACTTCCAGTAATGCCTCCCCGCCATTTCCCATCCCCCTTTCCCTCTCTCATGTTATCTCCTTGCCTGCCCATTGCCTCCCTCTGGTGCTCCTAGCTCTTTGCTTCATCCCTCCCCTTCCAAGTTTCATCTAACACCTCTCCCCTCCCCCCACCTTTCAAATCTACTCCTCAGCTTTATTCTCCCATTGCTGCTGAAAGGTTTCGGCCCAAGACGTTGACTGTGCTTTTTTCCATAGATGCCGCCTGGCCTGCTGAGTTCCTCCAGTACTTCACGTGTGTTCCCCTCCGTATCCTTGAGTGGTCTCACCCTCTCCCGAGTTATCCTCTTGTTCTTGATGTGTGTATAAAATGCCTTGGGATTCAGCTTAATCCTTGTCGTGGCCCATCCTGGCTTTCTTAATTTCCTTCTTTAGTTCTTTTCTGGTTTCTTTATCCTCCTCATGTGCTCTGTTTGATCTCAACATTTGGAGCTTTTCACACTTGACCTTTTTCTTCTTGACTAAATCCATCACCTCTCTGGACATCCAAGGTTCTCTTGTCTTTCTATCCCCGTCCTTCCTTCTGACAGGAACATACCTTTCCTGTACTCTGTGCAATTGATCTTTTTCACATGTCTGATGTTGACATGTCAGAAAAAAAGATGTTCCCAATTTACTCTTCTTAGTTCCTGTCTAATATCCTCATAATTTACTCTAAATTAAAACTCCCCTGCAAGGACCATACTTATCCTTATCTATAACCATCCTGAAAGTTGAGGAATTGTGGTCGCTTCTCCCTAACTTCTCACCCTCTGAAAGCTCACTCAGTTAGAAAACCCACTGAAGACCAAGCTCAATTCCTAACACCAGGTCCAGTACGACCTCTCCTCTTGTTAGACCGTCCACATATTGATTTAAGAAACCCTCCTGAATATACTTAACAAATTATGCCCCATCCAATCCCCTTGTACTAAAAAGGTCTCAGTTTATATTTGGGAATATAAATAAAATATTTGATGACATACTGGGTGGCATGGTGGAGATACATCTCTAGGTGTAAGGTGCTCCTTCCCTCCGCTAGCTTGCAGGACACCCTTGGGCAAGATGTAGCACCTGCTTAGTCCCACAATCAGGGTCACATGAAGCCATGGGAACAGGAGGTGGATGGTCCTATGAACAGCTGGTGCATATCACAAGTCCTGTTTATGTGACCACTGACGCTGGGCAGACAATCTCTGAAGAGTATTGATAATGGCTGGGTTCACCCATCTTGTAAAGACACTGCCCAGAAGATGTCACAAGGTGAGGGGCAGGTTGCTCAAGGAGGACACAAACACATTGTTTTGTCAGGTTAACTAAAATAGAGTTTATTACTCTTTACAAGGAGAACCATGACATAAGGATAGAACACAGACCTTGGACTTGGGGACTTGGACACAAGGAACACCACAGCCAGGACTTGATACTTTGGATTTGGAACACCAGGGCCAGGACTTGATACTCAAACACAGGACATGAAACACTGAGCCGGGACTCCACCTTCAGACATCAGGCATGGAGCCAGGACTCCATCTTCAGACACCAGGCATGGAGCTGGGACTCCATCTTCAGACACCAGGCATGGAGCTGGGACTCCACCTTCAGACACCAGGCATGGAGCTGGGACTCCATCTTCAGACACCAGGCATGGAGCTGGGACTCCACCTTCAGACACCAGGCATGGAGCTGGGACTCCATCTTCAGACACCAGGCATGGAGCTGGGACTCCATCTTCAGACACCAGGCATGGAGCTGGGACTCCACCTTCAGACACCAGGCATGGAGCTGGGACTCCACCTTCAGACACCAGGCATGGAGCTGGGACTCCACCTTCAGACACCAGGCATGGAGCTGGGACTCCATCTTCAGACACCAGGCATGGAGCTGGGACTCCACCTTCAGACACCAGGCATGGAGCTGGGACTCCATCTTCAGACACCAGGCATGGAGCTGGGACTCCATCTTCAGACACCAGGCATGGAGCTGGGACTCCATCTTCAGACACCAGGCATGGAGCTGGGACTCCACCTTCAGACACCAGGCATGGAGCTGGGACTCCATCTTCAGACACCAGGCATGGAGCTGGGACTCTTCTTCTTCAAGGGACAGACTCAAACACAGGACATGAAACACTGAGCTGGGACTCCACCTTCAGACACCAGGCATGGAGTTGGGAATCCATCTTCAGACACCAGGCATGGAGCTGGGACTCCATCTTCAGACACCAGGCATGGAGCTGGGACTCCACCTTCAGACACCAGGCATGGAGCTGGGACTCCATCTTCAGACACCAGGCATGGAGCTGGGACTCTTCTTCTTCAAGGGACAGACTCAAACACAGGACATGAAACACTGAGCTGGGAATCCATCTTCAGACACCAGGCATGGAGCTGGGACTCCATCTTCAGACACCAGGTATGGAGCTGGGACTCCATCTTCAGACACCAGGCATGGAGCCAGGATTCTAACACCAGGGTCAGGACCCTTCTAGGGTACAGGTCCGGGATCCCCCTTTAGACAGGACATGGATATGGAGACCACACAACAACAGTCCATGCAAGTAGCGGCAAACGGCCTGGATACATGACGACAAAACAACGGATGGTACTATCACTGGACCCAAGATTGTTCCAAGCTGCGGGAGCTCTTGACCCACCCTGGCGGGTTAACCTTGCCCGGACCCACTCTGGAAAGGGAAGGCGAATTGCTGGCACTTGCTGTGGGAGAAGTCTTGGCTTGCTCCGGCGAGAACCTTAGTTGTCTCCGGCTAGATGACTTTGGCTCGCGGTAGCTACGGTGACTTCGCTAATGCTCCATAACACTCTCGCCCCAAACGGCTGAAGCCAGGGGCTTTTAAACTGCCGGTTCGGTCGAGAGTAAATTACCTTAATCACCAAGCTCGAGGGACACGTGAAACAGGGAATTAAAGGAGTCAACGGTCCGGATCATAACACAACCTAGATAAATGTAAAGGGAAACTGATCCGGATCATGACAGAAGAAGTCAATGGCAAACCACTGCTGTAGAATATTTGCCAAGAACAAAGATGATCATGGAAAGAGAAAAGAATAAGACGAGCTTATTCACAGATTAAAGCTGGATAGAAGATCATGATCGCTCATGTCATGTGGCCTTCATCAATCGTGGGATTGATTTTAAGAGCCGAGAGGTAATGTTGCAGCTATATAGGACCCTGGTCAGACCCACTTGGAGTACTGTGCTCAGTTCTGGTCGCCTCACTACAGGAAGGATGTGGAAACCATAGAAAGGGTGCAGAAGAGATTTACAAGGATGTTGCCTGGATTGGGAAGAATGCCTTATGAGAATAGGCTGAGTGAACTCAGCCTTTTTTCCTTGGAGTGATGGTGAAATAGAGGGGACCTGATAGAGATGTATAAGCTGATGAGAGGCATTGATCATGTGGATAGTCAGAGGCTTTTTCCCAGGGCTGAAATGGCTAGTACGAGAGGGCACAGTTTTAAGGTGCTGGGAAGTAGGTACAGAGGAGATGTTAGGGATAAGTTTTTTATGCAGAGAGTGGTGAGTGCGTGGAATGGGGTCGGTGACAGTAGTGGAGACGGATACAATAGGGTCTTTTAAGAGATTCCTGGACAGGTATATGGAGCTCAGAAAAATAGAGGGCTATGGGTAACCCCAGGTAATTTTGAAAGTAAGGACATGTTTGGCACAGCTTTGTGGGCCGAAGGGCCTGTATTGTACGGTAGGTTTTCTATGTTTCTATGACACAGCATGTAATGTGTATGTCAATGGTAATAACCTGTTTCTGATTCTAAACTCTTGTGATTAGGTTTTGTTGGTTCATTCAAGAACTGAATGATTGAAGGGAGTAGCTGTTCTTGAACCTTCAATGCTTCTGCCGTTGGGCTGTAAGGGACCCAAGCTGAAGATGAGGCATTGAAGATGTTCTGTCTCCTTGGTGCCTTATCCTTTTAACATCTGTTGGGAGTTAGAACATAGAACATGGAAAATGAAACACAGCACGGGCTCCTCAGTCCATGATGTTGTACCAACATTTTAACCTACTCTAAGATCAATCTAACCTTTCCTTCCCACATAGTCCTTCAAAATTGTCGTTCATCTATGTGCCTATCTCTTAAAGCCCTTAATGTACCTGCCTCTTCCACCAGCTCTGGCAGGGTGTTACATGCACCCACCTCTTTCGGTGTAAAAAACCTACTGCTGATGTCCCCCTTATACTTTCCTCCAATCACCTTTAAGTTATGCCCCCTCATATCACCCCGCAAAACAGTCTCTGTCTATCCATTTGATCTATGGCTTCTTACCACCTTGTACACCTCTGCTTCTCATGCCCCTTTGAGCTGAGGGCGACGGTGGGAGGAGAATTCACGGGGAATTCCTGGATGAAGTTGCATCAAGCTATTTCAGTGACAAAGAGAAACATTTTTTTCTGCTGTGCAGTTCCTGAATGTTCTTCCCCTTTCCTTTCAATACAGCTTGCTTCAGGGTACCGTAACTCTTAGATTAAATGCACATTGTGCGTTAATTTTTATAATGTTGCTTATGCTGGCATTTATGCACATTTTATTCCCTATCCGTACTTTAACTGCAAACTTTTAAAAATATAGTTCTCATTTCTTTATAATTGTTGAATGTTGATTTTTTGTTACATTCTGTGCCAATAACACCACAGCAAATTCGTAAGCAACGCACGCAAAATGCTGCAGGTCCTGAAGAGATACCTCAGCCCGAAAGGTCGAGATTCAGATTCCGATTCTGAACTGTAGAGGTGACTGCAAATGTGGTTAGTCTGATAGAGTCATGGGGATGTATAGCACAGAAATGGGCCCTTTGACCCATCTAGAGATAGGAGCATATTGTTCCCTTACAGTGGGGATACAGGTGGACAGGGTGGCAAACACTTGCAGTAAGTTTTAGGGCCACGGGGATTGTTATAGAACAGGGAGATCAAAGAGTATAGTTACTTGCAGTCCAGATGAAGGGTCTTGGCCAGAAATATTGACTTTCATAGATGCCACCTGACCTGCCGAGCTCCTCCAGCACTGTGTGTTGTTCTGGTTCAGGTGCATAGTTCCCAGAGATTGAAGACACAGGTGGACAGGATGTTGAACTTACACAGTAACCGATAGGGCGCTATGGAGATTGTTGTCAGTCCCCACTAATCCCATTCATCTGCAATAAAGTCTATTAGACCATAGGAGCAGAATCAGGCCATTGGGCCCATCGAGTCTGCTCCACCATTCAAGCATGGCTGGTTTACTGTTCTTCTCAACCCCATTCTCCTGCTTCCTCCCTGTAAGCCTTGTTGCTCTTACTAATCAAAAACCTATCAATCCTTGCTTTAAATATACTCAGTGATTTGGCTTCCACAGATTCACCACCATCCGACTAAAGAAATCTCTGTCCTAAACAGTCATCCCTCTATTTTAAGGCTGTGCCTTCTGGTCCTGGTCTCCCCTACTATAGGCAACATGCTCTCTCTTCAATATTCAATAGGTTTCAATGAGAATTCCCTCTCATTCTTCTAAACTCCAAAGAGGATAGGCCCAGAGCCATCAAACACTCCTCATATGTTAAACCTTTAATTCCCAGGATCATCCTCATGAACTTCCTCTGGGCCCTCTCCAGTCTTTCTTAGATAAGAGGCTCAAAGTTGCTCACGTAGTCATAGAGTCTGCTGATCCAAGGAGGATGCACTTCTGCAAAGTTTTGAAATTGTTGTTTGGATTGAGGGGGCTGCGCAAAGAGATTCTTTGACTAGAATGTGGTCCATAGAATGCAGTTTTGAAGATTGTGAGCAATCTTGTTGAAGCGTGGCTATTAATATTTGAGTAACTTTTATAATGGAGCTTGTTATTTATAATAAGTGAGAGAATAGAGCCACAAGACATTGAAAGGAGTGACATGGTACTGCAGCAGTTACAGCCCCAGGGACGCAGGCCACTGTCTGAAAGGAGTTTGTATGTTTACCCTGTGACCATGTGGGTTCTCTCTGGGTGCTCCCAAAGACGTCTGGTTAATTAGTCACATGGGTTTATTTGGGCAGCACAGGCTTCTTGGGCTGGAAGGGCTTTTTACCATGATGTATCTCTAAACAAATTTTTAAAATGTTAGGATAAATTAATGAAAATGAAAATTGAAGAATATTCAAGAACTTAGAAGATTGGACATTACATAATACGTGCCCTTCAGCCCATGATGTTGTGCCAACTTTTTTTACCTACTGTAAAATCAAGCTAACTTTTCCCTCTGACATAGCCTTCATTTCTCTATCATTCATGTGCCTCTCTAAAATACCCCATTGTATCTGCCTCAACACCTCCCCTGGCAGTGTGTTCCACACATGCATCACTCTCTGTATAAAACAACTCACCTCTGACATCTCCCCTGTACTTTCCTCCAATCACTTAAAAATTATGCCCCTGATATTAGCTACCTCCGCCCCGGGAAATGGTCTTTGGTTCTCCTTTGCAACAGAAAGAAATAATCAAAATAATTTTGTCAGTGTGACTGAGAAAATAATTTGGTAAAAAAATCTAGCACTTCATTGTTTCAAAACAAGAAAAACAGAAAGCAAATTGTGCACACATGGGGACAAGGATTTTTAATTATAGATGTGTTTCACAAGATATTTAAAGGCAATTTCTTCCCTTTTCATCTAAGTGGTAAATTTCATACTTCCCAATTACTGTATCCACACTGAGCTGCAGAAGTGATGAGTGAAACGACTTCCAGCAAAGCTGATGGTGTCATTCTGGGGAACTCATCTTATAAAAACTTGTCAATTCCTCAGGCTTATCCTGTCTCCTGCCCCCTTCCTTTGCAGTTTCCATCAATTCTTCCTACAACAAAATCACTAATACCCACCCACTTGTACCCACCGTACATCCTGAGCGTCAAGTACACTTACATCCCTATGAATATCAACACTACCCAATCTCGCACCGGTTTACAAATACTCTGCTTTTCTGCTGAGGGTGGTGTAATTGAAATTTAGAGTGAAGTCCACAGAAACTCAGAGTGTTGCTCAAGGCAGAGTAAAAGCTGGAAGTCCAAGGAACAGATGGGTTTTTGTGAGAGGGTAGTAGTTTCAAGTTTCTTGGTATACACATCACAGAGGATCTCACTTGGACTGTACATACCTGCTGTGTGGTGAAAAAAGCACAGCTCTCCTCGTTCACCTTAGACGGCTGAAGAAGTTCGGCATGAGTCCCCAAATCCTTCGGACTTTCTACAGGGGCACCATCAAGAGCATCCTGACTGGTTGGTACGGGAACCGTACTACCCTCAACCACAGGGCACTGCAGAGAGTCGTGCGAACAGCCCAGTGCATCTGTAGATGTGAATTTTCCTCTATTCGGGACATCTACAGCATCAGGGCCCAGAGGATCATCAGGGACCCCAGCCACCCCAACCACAAACTGTTTCAGCAGCTACCGTCTGCAGCATTAAGGCCAGGGTCCCCATAGGCTTCTCCCACCAGGCCATCAGATTGATCAATACACATTGATCTGATTGCCTACCTGACTGTACATACATGTGTACAAAACAATTAGTGTTCCCACATTTCCCTTCCTATTGTTTGTACCTTGCAACGCAGACGCAATATAAAGATTTTTACTCCTTCATGTTGTGAGATGGATGTAAGATTGGGGTTCGATTCCTGCCATTGCCTGTAAAGAGTTTGTATCTTGTCCCTGTGCCTGTAGGGTTTGCTTCATCTGCTCTGGTTTCCACCCACGGTCAAAAGATGTATGCTTAGGGCTAGTGAGTTGTTGGCATCGGAAGCGTGGCACATCCTCGCTGATTTGACTCGATGCAAGCAATACATTTCACTGTATGTGTCGATGTACATGTGATAAATACGGTCAGTGGTCGCCCTATCACGTACACCTGCTCGTTAATGCAAATATCTAATCAGCCAATCACGAGGCAGCAACTCACGATCAAGAGGTTCAGTTGTTGTTCAGACCGAACAAAAAACAACCAGGTGAAAGCACCTTATTAATGAGGAGAGTGGCCAGACTGGTTCAAGGTGACAGTAACTCCAGTAACCAGGCATTATAACGGTGGTGTGCTTCTCTGTGTGCTCAACACGTCCAGCCTTGAAGAGCCTGAGCTGCAGCAGCAGAAACCCACAAACATACATTCCGTGACGACTTTATTTGGCACAGAAAGTAGCTAACAAAGCGGTCACTGAGTGTGAAACTAATCTTTAGATCTATGGAAGGGCCAGTAGAGAGTGGGGCAGGTTTTAGATGCAGGGTGTGCGGGTGGGAGATGCAGGGTGTGCGGGTGGGAGAAGCTGTGAAACCAAATCTGAAAAGGTGACCTTGGAACAGGAGGAGTACAGCAGGGTTAGAGGCTGCTCACACCGTCAAGCTCGGCAGTAAGTTTACAGATGACACTAAATATGTGGAAGGATGTGGAAGCTATGGAGAGGGTGCAGAGGAGATTTATCAGGATGTTACCTGGATTGGAGAACAAGTCATATGAAGCAAGGTCAGCAGAGCTGGGACTTTTCTCTTTGGAGTGTAGAAGAATGAGAGGGGACTTGATAGAGGTCTACAAGATTATGAGAGACATAGATAGGGTGGATAGTCAGTACCTGTTTCCCAGGGCACCAATAGCAAACACCAGAGGGCATAGGTACAAAATTAAGGGAGGGAAGTTTAGGGGAGACATCAGGGGTAAATTTTTTTATACAGAGGGTTGTGAGTGCCTGGAATGACTTGCCACGGATGGTGGTGGAGGCTAAAACATTAGGGGTATTTAAGAGCCTCTTGGACAGGCACATGGATGAAAGAAAAATGGAGGGTTATGGGTTAGTGTGGGTTTAGTACTTTTTTTTAGGATTATATGGGTCAGCACAACATGGAGGGCTGAAGGGCCTGTACTGTGCTGTAGTGTTCCATGGTTCTATGGTTAAATAGATGGTGTGTCTGACAGTGAAGGTGGCTAACAGGATTTACAGAGGGATCTTGATCAGCTGGCAGAGCAGTCTGAGGAATGACAAATTCAGGTAAGTGTGAGGTGTTACATTTCGGGAAGGCAAGTGAAAGCAGGTGCTCGGGCCCTGGGGAGCAGTGTAGAACAGAGGGACCTAGGGTCCATAGAGGGGAGGCTGGTTTCTGTGATGTTGATCCAGTCTTCCCTCCCTGCTACAACATTCCAGTCTGTAAATCTCCTCTGCAGCACAATTACATACTGGGCAGGTCTTTGTTTAAACGCTGATGGTGTGGAGATCTGGGTTAACTCAAAGACTTATGGTAATGTTTTTGAAACTGGGAGGGGGCAGGGCAGTCGTGCTAGTCTTGTAGCAGCTGAGAGGAAGTGTCTGTCTTGGCCAGTGTTTGCAACCTGCTGAGGTCTGTGCGCTGCCTGTCTCTCAGGGGGTGGTGTTGGCCAGTAAGTCCGTGATCTCCGCAACCCCCTCTGCACTGTAGCACTGCGAGTGAATTATTTCCTCAGGAGGGTGATACAGTCATGGAAGAACTCCAGGCAGGTAAGTGACTTGTCAAGCTCCTCAATGCTGCCAACTATGCCCTCTGTCAGTGTCTGCTCACTGACGTGCCCCAGCACAGAGTGAAGTGGCACAGAAAGATCCAGGCTGGCCCCATGTTCATTGGAGATGAAGAGGAGACAGGGAGATCATGTTGAGAGTGAGAGTCTTGACAGGGGAGATGCTGAAAGATTGTTTCCCCTGGTAGGGGAGTGTGGATAAAAGGGAGGCCAAGAAAGAAACTGCTGGGGGAACAATGCATTGAGTAGTATCCGTGGGGTGGGAAAGGAAGTGCTGATGTTCAGGTCGAGACGCTTTAGGAGTCAAGGATCCTGACCTGAAGCATTCACAATTCAAAATCTGAATCAGGTTTATTATACAGTGTGAAATCTGTCATGTTTTGTGGCAGCACAATGCAAGACAGAAAATTGCTGTGAATTACAATATAAATAAAATGATAACAAGTGGAAGAGAGGAATAGTGAGGTAGAGTTCATGGGTTCATGGTCTGTTCAGAAATCTGATAGCAGAGGGGAGAAGGTGTTTCTAACACACTGAGTGTGTCTTTAGGCTCCTGCACTAGGTTGTAAGGTTGGCATATACCAGATGTTGAGGGTTCTTCATGATGAATGCCAACTTCTTGAGGAACCCGTTTTGAAGATGCTGGGTAGGATTGTGCCCTTTATGGAGCTGGCTGAATCTAAAACCCTGTGCAAATCACTCTCCGCACCCCCACCCCTCTCGTGACAGATGGGTGAGTTGCTCCCGCGGCTTGCTTTCTGCACTGAGGAGACTCCTGAGGGCTGGAGATTCAGAATTCAGGACCATCCTATGGAAGCAGAGGGATGAGGAGGAAACTTTTATTTTGGAAGTCTCCACCCGCTGAGCTACGGGGAGGCATCAAGTACAATCCCGTGCCATGAAAGGGACACGTTCTTGGTTAAAAAGGGAGTCAACAGTTGTGGGGAACTGAAAGGGATCTAAACTTCTTTTCCTGCACTGTCTCCTCATCTCACGTTTGCATGCACCGTTCTCCAACTTCCATACTTCCTAGTAGTTGTGCTGTGAGTATGCCCAAGGTCAGTCATGAGCCTATTTAATTCTGGAGCTTCATACTATGAAATTGGTTTCCTGTTGGACAGACTCTAGGAAGGAGCTCACCATAAAACCATAAGACATAGGAGCAGAATTAGGTTGTTCAGCCCACCAAGTCTGTTCCACCATTCCATCACGGCTGATTTATAATCCCTCGCAACCACATTCCACCGTCTTCTCCTCCTGACTAATCAAGTATCCATCAACCTCTTCCCTAAATACCCAATGATGGCCTCCACGGCCGTCTGTAGCAATGAATTCCAGAGATTCACCACGTTCTGGCTTAAGATAGTCCCCCTCATCTCTATTCTAAAGGGACGTCCTTTTATCCTGATGCTGTGCCCTCTGGTCCTGGACTCCCCCACTTTTCGAAATAACTTCTCCACATCCAGTCTTTCAAAATTCAGCAGGTTTCATCTAATTTAGATTAAGATTAATAAAGATTACATCTCACCTTGCAAAAGGAGAATCTTTCAGGATTCCCATTCCCATTCCCACTCAACACCAGGATCACACTGTTGGAACTTGAGGCCATGTAGACAGCAGTCCAGAGGGCTTCTGTGATTGAATAACGGGTGAGATGCTGGAGACGTTCCCTGTGGACCCACAGAATGAGGCAGAGAGCTTCAGGGTAAAAATCACTGCTGTGGAGAAGTTTTGTGGGTATGATGGAGACACCTGGATGATATATTGCCTCCATTTGGGTATACTTAAAGCAGAGGTTGATAGATTCTTGATTGGTCAGGGATATGGGGAGAAGGCAGGAGATTGGGGCTGAGAGGGTACATTGGTCAGCCATGATGAAATGGTGGAACAGACTCAATGGGCCAAATGGCCTAATTCTGCTCCTGTATTTTATGGTCTTAAGTCTGAAGAAGCCATTTGCTGCCCTGGAATTCCGAGCATTAAGGATCAGCTTCATTCACCACACACGTTTACATGGATTAGGAATTTGCTCTGCTGTGTTGGTCAGAATGCAACATGCAACAGGATTCAACAACTATAAGGAATAATGCAAAAAATATAAAATTAGAGGTTAAGTTGCAGATATGTAATGAAATGTGCATAAATACAATAAATACCAGCATGTATTTACAATAAACAGCATTGTTGTGGCAGTACGGTAGCACGACACTCTACAGTACCCGGGTTCAACTCTCGCTGCTGTCTGTCAGGAGTCTGCACGTTCTCCCTGTGCCTGCTCCGGTTTCCTCCATGGTCCAAAGACATGCAAGTCGGGCGGTTAATTGGCCATTGTAAATTGTCCTGTGATTTGGCTAGGGTCACGTCGGGGGTCGTTGGGTGGTGCAACTCGAAGGGCCAGAAAGGGTTGTTTGCCGCTGTGTCCCAATAAATCAATCAGATGAAGTAGAATAGAAAGTGGTCACAATGCACTGACAGGGTAGCAGATAGAGGGGCTGGGGGGCTATCTAGAACGTTTGATCAGATTACCTGCCTGGGGGAAGAAACATTTAAGATGACGAAGTTTCTGTTAAATATCCCTGTCGCACTTTACCAGAGGGGGGTTTCTTTGGGCGGCCGCTACATTCTGAAGAGAGCTGGACTCTGTGCATCCATACTCACATCATTCTACAGATACGCATTAGATGCATCACGGCATGGTACAGGAACTGTACTGCAGTGGGCAGGAAGACTCCACAACGGGTAGTCACTGGCACCAGCCTACCCACCACCAGGGACATATACACAGGAAGGTGCCAGAGAAAGGCAGCAACATCACGAAGGATCCCACCCACCCACTCATGGATTGTTTGTCCCACTCCCATCAGGGAAGAGTCTCGTAGCATCCATTCCGGGACCACCAGACTCAAAAACAGCACTTTCCCCAAAAAGTAAGGACGATCAACACCTCCACCCACTAACCCACCCCTCCACATCCCCACCACCACTATTTAATCATTTGCTGTCAGAGTCACCTTATGTACAGACACTCCTGTGCCAGTGTCACTTTATGAGCATACAATCAATGTATATAAGCTATCTTATGTATTTATATTTATCGTATTGTGCTGTGCTACATCAGGTCCAGAGTAACAATGACCTCATTCTCCTTTACACTTATGTATTGGAAATGACATAAAGCAATCTTGAACCTTCAAAGTTCAAACTACTGTACATTTTTGATCAAAGTACTTGTTTGATGTACAGCCTTGAGATTCGTCTGCTTACAGGCAGCCACAGCACAAAGAAACTCAATAGAAGCCATCCAAAAGAGACAATCGTACACCCAATGTGCAGTAAAAACACAAATCATGCAAACAATAAAAATAAGCAAATAATATTCAGAACTGAAGTTCATGAAAGTGAGTCGGTCCACAGCGACGAAGCCTGCTCTCACTGTAGGGGAGCGAGGAGCCCGCTAGTTACAGGTCAACAGCCTGAGTTCTGAGCAGAGAACCTGAAACACGGTATGGCACTGTGGTTGTGAGAGTGAGGTGTTGGAAATGGGTCAGCACACTGTGAGCTTTACGAAGCCCCTCCCGACTGTACAATGTCATCACACACAGAAAAAGCTTTAGGAACTCAGCAGGTCAGGCAGCACCTATGGAGGGGAAGTAAATAATTAACGTTTTGGGCTGAGACCCTTTATCAGGACTGGAAAAAAAGAAATGGTAGAACCAGTTCTGTCAGGCTTAGTAGCTAAGCCAGACGTGAAGGCCAGGTACTGGACTTGGTTGTCAGAGGCTATCTGAGGTACATGCCATTGGGAGCATTTAATAGGTAGTGGGAGCTTGTCTTCATGCGGGCATGTCCCGGAAGGTGAAGGATGCCACCATTTTCAGACATCGCTTTTTGAAGATGCCCCCACAGGTTGGGAGGATGGTGCCCATGATGGAGCTGGCTAAGTTTACAATCCTCTGCAGCTTTTCCTGATCCAGTGCGTTGGAGCCTCCAGACCAGTGAGGCAACCAGTCAGAATGCTCTCCATGGGTCATCTGTAGAAATCTGTTATAGTTTTTGGTGACATATCACAGTCCTTGCCTACCCAACCTCTCCCTATAAGCCAGTCCCTTGGGTCCTGGCAACATCCTTGTAAATCCTTTCTGTATTAATTATCTTATGAACTTTCTGTTTTTGCTTTTAGTGAATTCAGATCTTTCCAGGCCAAGCAGCCAAGCAAGATCAGGAATAAGGCAACAGTTTCTCTCTCTCTCTCTCTCTCTCTCTCTCTCACACACACACACACACACACACACACACACACACACACACACACACACACACACACACACACACACACACACACACACACACACACACACACACACACACACACACACACACACACACACACCCCTTGCAACTTCTCTCAGTAAGTGGAAGTGCTAGATCTCTGATCTACCTAGTTGTTGATCTTCCCAGGATGTGGCAGGGAATCCTTTCCTGTGTCAGGGTGACACCAGTTCTAAACTCAATGCTCCAGGTGTGGCTGCAACTTGGTGCTAACTCAGATTCAGATTCATATTAATTTGTTTATTACATGCAAAGCACTGCGTAAGCATAGGTGCCTAAGACTTTTTCACAGTACCATATCTATCAATGTGGAGCAGAGAGCGAGATTGTAAATCTGGTGGGACCAAAGGATGTTGGGAATGGAGAGGATGTTGGGAATGGGAGGGGCGTGGGACAGAGAGTAAAGAAGATGTGTCGAGGTGGGTACAGACACACCCAGTCCTGAGACACCAGGCAAGGTCATTAGATTCCATATTGATCATTATAGAATGTCTCTCTGGTCCTTTCTACTCCCTCCCTTACCCTTCCCCCTTTTCCCAACTATGATTCCCCTCTTTCTGCCCCTTTCCCACTCTCAGTCCACAATTGAGACCCATATCAGAATCAGGTTTATCATCACTCACATGGGTCAAGAAGTTTGATTTTTTTTTAGCAGCAATAGTACAGTGCAATACATAAAATTACAACAGTAGTGGGCAAAAGTCTTAGGCACCTGAGCTATACTGTATATACCTGTATGTGCCTGAGACGTTTTCAAGGTGTACGTTGACAACCAGTACGAGCTAAGAACGTGCTGCATATTTGATAATGAACACGGATAACCAGGTGCGTGAGGAAGTGAAGCTTCAGCGGCTGTAAGCTTTGGCTGGACCCTGTTTGGAGCAGTGGTTACATTCGAGACCCATTACTCCAGAAACATCAATTAGCTCTCAGTACCACAGTTTGTAAATTGAAATTCAATGAATTGCATAAATCTAGAGGCAAACCAGTTGGGAACTGGCAAACTTTTAAAAGCAGCAAAGCAGATGCAAGGCTTACGGATGTCACAACGGCACAGGCAGTAGAGCTTCAGAGAGCAAGGTTCGTTCTTAACCTGAAGCACTGTCTGTGCGGAGTCTGCAAGCTTCCCTGCAGCTGCAAGGACCTCCTCGATACTCTGGTTCTGAAAGACATGTGCGTTGTTGAGTTGATTCTCTGCTGTAAGTTGTTCCTAGTGTGTAGGTGAGGGGTAGAACCTTGGGCGGGGGGTGGAGCTGCTGGAAATGTGGAGGGTCCAGAGGATGTTTACAAGAATGACCCCGGGAATGAAAGGGTTAATGTATTTGGAGTGTTTGATGGCTCTGGACCTGTACTCGCTGGAGCTTAGATGAATGAGGGAGGTTCTCATTGAAATCCATCGAATATTGAAAAGCCTAGATAGAGTGGACATGGAGAGGATGTATCCTGCAGTGGGAGAGTCGAGAACCAGATGGAACAGACTCGGAAAAGAAGAACACCCCTTTAGAACAGAGATGAGGAGGAATTTCTTTAGCCAGATGGTGGTGAATCTGTGGAATTCATTGCTACAGATGGCTGAGGAGGATGTCAATAGGTATACTTAAAGTAGAGCTTGCTAGATACTTGATTAGTCAGGGCATCAAAGGTTATGAGGAGGAGGCAGGAGAATGGGGTTGAGAGGAAAATAAATCAGTCATGAAAATATGGAGTACTGGATGATGGGCTGAATGGCCTAATTCTGCTCCGGTGTCTTACGTTCTCAATAAATAATGTGTTAAGTGTAACTGGACGGTTGATGGCTTACACGGACTTGGTGGGTTAAAAGGACTTTTTTTCCGAGACGTATTTCCTTCTAATTCACTGATTTAAGTCTATAAACTGATCTTTACCCCATTTCCAACAATTTCTTTGGTTTACAAAATTCTGAACACCTTCAAAATTGTCCTGGCTCCTGCATTTACTGGAAAAAGTTGGAAATTCCTCCTGTGGAGTCGAGCTGTCCGCGATGAGGCCACACTCAGGCTGGAGGAGCAACACTTTATAGTCTGTCTGGGTAGCCTCCATCCTGATGGCATGAACACAGATTTCTCAAACTTCTGGTAATTGCCCTCCCCTTCACTATTCCCCATCCCCTTTACCCTCTCTCACCTTAACTCATTGCCTGCCAATCATCTCCCTCGGGTGCTCCCCATCCCTTTTCTTTCTTCCGTGGCTTTCTGTCCTCTCCCGACAGATTCCTCCTTCTCCAACCCTCTATCTCTTTCACCAATCGACCCTAGCTCTTCACCCCCCCCCCCCGATTTCACTTACCACCTTTTGTTTCTCTCTCCCCTCCCTCCACCTTCTAAATCTGAGTCCTCATCTTTTTGTTTGGTCCTGATGAAGGGTCTCGGCCCGAAGTATCGACTGTACTCTTTTCCACAGAGGCTGCCTGGCCTGCTGAGTTTCTCCAGCATTTATTGTGTGTTGCTTGGATTTCCAGCATCTGCAGATTCTCTCTTGTCTGTTCCCCTTATTCTTGTTTGGTCTGGGTCTAAGATTGAAGGGTTTGGATCTTGCCCTAGGTTCAGTCTCCTTTCTGATACATTTTTAAGCCACCCTGAGACTAAAAGCCTTCTCCCTCCTGTGATGAGGCATTTTGGTGAGTGAATGTTTCCTATAATGATTATTTGTCTCATCACTGTCTGAGGTGGACGGTGCACACTCATGGTTTGGCCATTGTAATGTCTGTTGCTAGGGAGGGTTCCTCAGAGTGGTTTAAGTTTCTTTGAAACACTCTTATGGAACTTGAAACATTGCAGAGCACAGCACAGGGACAGACCCTTCACCTCACAATGCCTGTGCTGACAATGATACCAATGTAAATGAATCTTTCCTGCTGTATCGCTTCGACACTGCCCGTCTGAATGTCTCTTAAACACCTCCACTGTATCTACATCCACCACCTCTCTGTTTCAATCACCAACACCTCCATGGGACTGAATATACAGACGTATGTACAGCTATAGTCATACACACTCACACACACACACACACACACACACACACACACACACACACACACACACACACACACACACACACACACACACACACACACACACTCACACACACACTCCCACACTCACACACCCACACTCACACACACATACACACACCCCCACACTCACACACACATACACACACCCCCACACTCACACCCCCACACTCACACCCCCACACTCACACACACACTCACACCCACACACTCACACACACATACACACACCCCCACACTCACACCCCCACACTCACACACACACTCACACCCACACACTCACACACACATACACACACCCCCACACTCACACCCACACACAATCATACTCACACACACACACACAATCATACTCTCACACACACACACTCACACCCCCACACCCACACACACACACTCAGACACATACACACTCACACAACTCCACACTCACACACACCCCTACACTCACACATACACTCAGACACACACCTCCACACCCACACACACACTCAGACACACACCCCCACACTCACACACCCACACTCACACCCCCCCCACACACACACACATACACACACCCCCACACTCCCATCCCCGCACTCACACACACACTCACACCCACACACTCACACACACATACACACACCCCCACACTCACACCCACACACAATCATACTCACACACACACACACACAATCATACTCTCACACACACACACACACACACACTCACACCCCCACGCTCACACACACCCCTACACTCACACATACACTCAGACACACACCTCCACACCCACACACACACTCAGACACACACACCCACACTCACACACCCACACTCACACACACTCACACATACCCCCATACTCACACACCCACACTCACACCCCCACACACACACACACATACACACACCCCCACACTCCCATCCCCGCACTCACACACACACTCACACCCACACACTCACACACACATACACACACCCCCACACTCACACCCCCACACTCACACACACATACACACACCCCCACACTCACACCCACACACTCACACACACACTCACACCCCCACGCTCACACACACATACACACACCCCCACACTCACACCCACACACTCACACACACATACACACACCCCCACACTCACACACACACACACTCACACCCCCACGCTCACACACACATACACACACCCCCACACTCACACACACACACACTCACACCCCCACGCTCACACACACATACACACACCCCCACACTCACACCCACACACTCACACACACATACACACACCCCCACACTCACACACACACACACTCACACCCCCACGCTCACACACACATACACACACCCCCATACTCACACCCACACACTCACACACACATACACACACCCCCACACTCACACCCACACACAATCATACTCACACACACACACACACCTCCACACCCACACACACACTCAGACACACACACACATACACACATACACACACCCCCACACTCACACACACTCAGACACACACACCCACACACACACTCAGACACACACAAACAGCACTGTAACACCATTAAGAGGTCAGACACAAGAACAGTTAACTGGGACTGTAGCCTGGAGCAGCTGCTTACATTTCCTCTCCTGACAACCGATACACGACGTTATTGTGAGTCGTTTAAGATCCATTCCATGGTCTGGTTCGTGCGATGTGTAAGTGGCAGGTAGTGCTGCTACTTTACAACCCCAGAGCCGTGCTGTCTGTGTGGAGTTTGCATGTCCTCCCTGTGACCATGTGGATTTCCTCTGGTTGCTCTGGTTTCCTGCTACATCCCAAAGTCGCTCGGTGTGGCCGGTTAACTGGCTGCTCGAAATCGCCTTGAGTATCCTGGGGGTAGGCAATGGGAATGGGGGAGGGCAAATGAGGAAATAAGAGAGTGCGGAATGATGGGATTACTCTCTGAGAGCTAGCATGGACTGAATGGCCTTCTTAACACTGGAATCAATATATGAAGGGAGCCAAAATAACATTGCCCCAGAGTAGAACCTGAGTGATCCTGTACAGGAAAGGACTCGTCAGTTCAATGTTCTTGTCATCTGACTTTACACATATACAATCAAACCAAACAATGTTCCTCTGGACCACCGTACACCCACAGAATGTATATCATATATATTACCAAAATAAGTTAATGCAATATAATTCAAAATGTGCGTAGTGCGCAGCACTGGTAAACAGCTCGCTGTCCGAGTGACAAGAACGTAGAGCTGGCTGGGTATTCATCGGTCCGCACACCCACTTTGTTTTATCCCCATCACCACACAGACACACTAAATTGGAGTTTTCAAAGAGCCGGCACGGAAAGACTCCATTAGAACATGTGGCCTTTGCTTCAGAAGCTGTTTCATTTATTTATTTATTGAAATACAGCACGGCCCACAGGATAATTTACAATTACCAATTAACCCTAATCACAGGACAATTTACAATGACCAATTAACCCTAATCACAGGACAATTTACAATATGACCAATTAACCTACCAACCGTATGTCGTTGGACTGCAGGAGGAAACCTGGAAAATGTAAAACTCTTTTCAGGCAGCAGGGAGAATCTTACAGTCCCTCCCAGTGAGAAGGCAGGGGAGTGGCAAAACGCCTTCTTAAACTGCTTGTGGTTAGATGAGTTAGGCTGTAGTGAGAAAAGCATTTTTATAGTTTACAAGAAAACTTAAAGTGGAAATATTCACAAGTTAGACAGTGTCTGTAAAATAGTTTATTATTGTCACATTTATTGAGGTCCAGAACGTCCTGCATACCGGTTATCCCCATCAAGTTACTATAACACTGCACTGAGGTAAAAAAAATAACAGAATGCAGAATAAAGTATTACAGTTACAGAGAGAGAGTGCAGTGCAGACACTTAGTCAGGTGCAAAGTTACAACGAGGTTGATGTGGTGTCAACAGTCCATTTTGTTGCACTACGGGACCATTCGATAAAACAGCGGGGTAGAAGCTGTCCTTGAGCCTGGCGTTATGTGCTTTAGTATGTTCCAGAAGGGGGAGAAGAGAGAATGTCCGGGGTGGGAGGGGTCTTAGATTATTTTTATAGACAGAGGCTGATTTCCGTGATGTGATGTGCTGATGTCCACAAGTCTCTGCAGTTACGTGCAGGGTAGAGAAGCAGAGTTAACCCTTCATGCTGATAACTGTTCGTCTCGTCCCAGATAGAAATGACCCTTTTTTAGTCGGTTCCAGTCTGTCATCGACCCTACAGAGCATTTCCTTCAGTAGGAAGGTGTAGGGCCAGACTGTACAGCCTCAGAACAGAGATAAGGAGGAATTTCTTTAGCCAGAGTGGGTTGAATCTGTGGAGTATATTGGCTTTGGAGGCCAAGTTGTTGGATATATTTAGAGTGGATGTTGATAAGACCTTGATTATCAGGGTGTTAAAGGGTATGGGACAAAGGCAGGGGAATGCTGTTGAGACGGGTGTGTGTAAGGAGTTTGTACATTCTCCCCGTAACCACGTGGGTTTCACTAGTTGCCCCTGTTTCCTCCCACAGTCCAAGGACGTTGATGGGTTAATTGATCTTTGTAAATTGTCCTGTGATTCGGCTAGAGTTAAACCATTGTTCGCTGGAGCCGTGAGGCTCAAAGGGCCAGAAGGCCCATTCCGCACTGCATCTCAATAATCAGCCATGATGGAATGACTCGATGGGCTGAATGGCCTAATTCTGCTCCTATGATTTATGGCCTTACAGTCAATCACAAGCATTCCCCTCACTCTCCCACTCCTACCCCTTCCTTACACCTTCAACTTTCGCAAGAAAGCCGTTGGCTTCGGTGTTACCTCATTTTTTCTCCACAAAGGTGAGTTTATCTGACCTACGGACTATTCCTGGAATTTCAGCTTCTATTCTGAGTTTACAGCATCGTTGCTTCTTCTTCTTAAACCCGTTACCATTACTGGGGCATAGACTGCCGATATCAGCTCGCCAGAGTCCTCTGTCCTGGGCTGAAGGTTGATTCAAGTCAAGTCAAGTCAAGTCAAGTCACTTTCATTGTCATTTCGACCATAACTGCTGGCACAATACATCGTAAAAATGATACAACGTTTTTCAGGACCATGGTGTTACATGACACAGTACAAAAACTAGACTGAACTATGTAAAAAACAACACAGAGAAAACTACACTGGACTACAGACCTACACAGGACTGCGTAAAGTGCACAAAACAGTGCAGGCATTACAATAAATAATAAACAAGACAATAGGGCAGTAAGGTGTCAGTCCAGGCTCTGGGTATTGAGGAGTCTGATAGCTTGTCCTGGCTTTCACCACAGGACTCCATACGTCCTCTGGGTGAAGGTCCTTCCTCTCCCAGGAACAAGGTCTTTGAAGCTTCTATTAGTGTTTCTGTAGCTCTGGGTTTTTACTGGATGGGGTTGCTAGTACCTTGCCCAACCCTCCTCCTTTCACAGCTGGGCTTGGGACTGTCCATGTCCATTAGCATCTAGACATAGCAGTGGTAATGCCCCTGCATTTCAGCACAAGTGGGGCATTGTCTAAGCATCTTGTGGTTACTGTTTCTGCCTGAATAAATTCTCATCATTATTATTCATTGTCTTGTTTGCTGATAATTTAAGTCAAGTCAAGTTAACTTTTATTGTCATTTTGACCATAACTGCTGGTACAGTACACAGTAAAAATGAGACAACGTTTTTCAGGACCATGGTGTTACATGACACAGTACAAAAACTAGACTGAACTATGTAAAAAACAACACAGAGAAAGCTATACTAGACTACAGACCTACCCAGGACTGCATAAAGTGCACAAAACAGTACCAGCATTACAATAAGTAATAAACAGGACAGTAGGGCAAGGTGTCAGTCCAGGCTTCGGGTATTGAGGAGTCTGATAGCTTGGGGGAAGAAACTGTTACATAGTCTGGTCGTGAGTGCCCGAATGCTTCGGAGCCTTTTCCCAGACGGCAGGAGGGAGAAGAGATTGTATGAGGGGTGCGTGGGGTCCTTCATAATGCTGTTTGCTTTGCGGATGCAGCGTGTAGTGTAAATGTCCGTGATGGCGGGAAGAGAGACCCCGATGATCTTCTCAGCTGACCTCACTATCCGCTGCAGGGTCTTGCGATCCGAGATGGTGCAATTTCCGAACCAGGCAGTGATGCAGCTGCTCAGGACGCTCTCAATACAACCCCTGTAGAATGTGATGAGGTTTTTTTTAGTTTCTGAATTTAGTTTCTGAACTACTTTCTGACTATACCACACAAGTGGTCACTTTATTAGGAACACTTGCATACCTGCTGGTTAATGCAATCATTCAATGTGCAAACAAAGACAAATAGTGCAAATAAACAAAACCAAGAAAAGTTATAAATAGCCCTTGAAAATTACTCAGTGGGTTGTAGAATCAGATGTAAAATAGATGTTGCCTGATCTGCTGATTTCCTCCAACATTTTGTCTGTTACTCTGGATTTCCATCATCTGCAGAATCTCTTGTGTTTTTGAAAAAGATTGAACTTTTTTTGTAATCAACAAACATCCAGGAGATAGAGAGTGAGTGAGTGAGAGAGAGAGTGGGGGAGAGAGAGAGAATGAGGGAGAGAGAGAGGGAGAGAGAGAGAGAGAGAGAAAGAGAGTGAGAGAGATATAGAGAGAGGGGGAGAGAGAGAATGAGGGAGAGAGAGTGGGGGGGAGAGAGAGAAAGAGAGTGAGGGGGGGGAGAGAGAGAATGAGGGGGAGAGAGAGAGAGTGGGGGAGAGAGAGAGAGTGAGAGAGAGTGGGAGAGAGAGTGAGATAGAGAGAGAGAGTGGGATAGAGAGAGAGTGGGGGAGAGAGAGAGAAAGAGAGTGAGAGTGAGATAGAGAGAGAGGGTGGGATAGAGAGAGAGTGGGGGAGAGAGAGAGTGAGAGAGAGTGGGAGAGAGAGTGAGATAGAGAGAAAGAGAGTGGGATAGAGAGAGAGAGTGGGAGAGAGAGAGTGAGAGAGAGTGGGAGAGAGAGAGTGGGATAGAGAGAGAGAGTGAGAGAGAGATATAGAGAGAGGGGAGAGAGAGAATGAGGGAGCGAGTGAGAGCAGCACTACCTGCACCTTGTAAAGAGACAGTCAGCAGCGATGGTGGGAATGTGGGGCTCGGTCCCACAGAAGGTGCTCCTAAAGGGGTGAAATTCCAGAGAGAGTCCAGAACTGGGATAGAACAGTGGCTAGCTCGACGCTCAACCCGGCACGGATGGAAAGCATGCCCGGGGAGTGGGGGAGGGGCCGACTGGGTTCGAACTCGGGAGCCTTCACTCCCGAGTCCGGCGCTGATGCCACTGCGCCACCAGCCGGCCGAACAGCATGGAACAGTACAGCACAGGAACAGGCCCTTCGGCCCACAATGTTGTACCAATTACGTTAATGCCACCCAATCCTCCTACTTGCATACAGTCCATATCCCTCCATTCTCTTCACGTGCCTCTCTAAGAGCCTCTCAGACCTTTCTTTCATATCTGCCTCCCCTCCCATTCCTGGCAGCACATCCTAGGCATCCATCACTCTCTGTATAAAAAAATTGATCCACAATCTCCTTCCAACTTTCCTCTTCCTGAATTAAATATTCCAGACATTTCAACTCTGGGAAAATGATTTTGGCTGCCTATGCTATCTATGCCTTTCAACAATAATAAAGAATTATATAAAAAGTAAAGTTAGGAGTTAAAACAGATATGAAATAAAATGTGCATAAATACTGGCATGTATTTACAATGTAAACAGCTTTATAAAAAGTGGTGTAAAGATTTTTCAATGCCTACTGTAATAGAGACAGGCTGCCACTTGAGGAGACCGGGGCAACCTTCGCTCCTGATGTTGGTCAAGGTGGCACTGAGCCATGATCTCCATTGAGTTTGTGGCACAGAATTTGTTGGGTTTTTTTAAGTGAGGCGAGTCAGGGTTTACGACAGCGTTCCCCAATTAGTTTTTCCACAAGGGCCAAATTATGTCAAACATGCCAAGCCAAGGGCCAAAATGTCCAAGGTTTTTTTCATTGCACTAGTAAGTTGTTTTGTGGGCAGATGTTGTTGTTGCTGATATTACCATTATTATTATTAGTAGTAGTAGTAGTACTAATGGTAGTGGTAGTAGTAAAAACTTGGGCCTGGGATTCTCAAAGCCGGTGTTGTGGGTCACACAAGAAAAAAAAAGTACTCTTGAAACAAAGTAAGTCCAAAACCAACCATTTAATTATCACTCTCACTATCACAACTGTCAGCTGTCACATTGAGAACTCATCTGGGACTTAAAATACACACACACACACACACACACACACACACACACACACACACACACACACACACACACACACACACACACTCACACAGACACACACACACACACACACACACACACACACACACACACACACACACACACACACACACACACACACACACACACACACACACACCAGTCTTCACCACTTCTCTTCCACACACAGAGTTTTAGTAGTACTGCCTTTTCCACTGTTTCTGTTCTCTCATTTAATCTATTTGTTCTTTTTAATTAAGCTATGTAGCATTTGAAGTATGAAGTGTAGCTATAAATGAAATTATCAGTATTATTGTTGTTGTAATATATTATGCCACAATAAGATTGACAAATGGACAAAAGTAAATTGATTCACTCACCAATCAGTGAGAGAAGTGACAGCGACGGGATGAGGCAGGCAATCCTTCTGATGTCGGGCCTGTATTCTGCTGTGGCAATCCTGAGGCGCTGGCCAAGATGTGCATTGGAGAGTCTGTTTCTGTCCTGGTTCTTGATAGGGTTCATTGAAGAAAACGATGACTCACATAAGAACGTGGAGGGGAACAGTGTGAGTAGGAGCATTGCAATAGCTCTCATGATTTTGAATTGAACTTGGGGAACCACATTGATCCAAAAGTCACTCTCCCCAACGTCCTTGTGGTGTGCTTTGAGCAAATCAGATGTTCCCATTTCCAAGCCCTCCATCTGAACAGTTGCCTCAACTGTGGAAGGCACCAGCCTTTGGGCCTCTGCAGTCCGCTGGTCGTCAGCCTTTGGGCCTTTGCAGTCCGCTGGCCGTCAGCCTTTGGGCCTCTGCAGTCCACCGGCCGTCAGCCTTCGGGCCTCTGCAGTCCGCTGGCCGTCAGCCTTCGGGCCTCTGCAGTCCACCGGCCGTCAGCCTTCGGGCCTCTGCAGTCCGCTGGCCGTCAGCCTTCGGGCCTCTGCAGTCCGCCGGCCGTCAGCCTTCGGGCCTCTGCAGTCCGCCGGCCGTCAGCCTTCGGGCCTCTGCAGTCCGCCGGTCGTCAGCCTTTGGGCCTCTGCAGTCCGCTGGTCGTCAGCCTTTGGGCCTCTGCAGTCCACCGGCCGTCAGCCTTTGGGCCTCTGCAGTCCGCTGGCCGTCAGCCTTTGGGCCTCTGCAGTCCGCCGGCCGTCAGCCTTCGGGCCTCTGCAGTCCGCTGGCCGTCAGCCTTTGGGCCTCTGCAGTCCGCTGGTCGTCAGCCTTCGGGCCTCTGCAGTCCGCTGGTCGTCAGCCTTTGGGCCTCTGCAGTCCACCGGCCGTCAGCCTTTGGGCCTCTGCAGTCCGCTGGTCGTCAGCCTTTGGGCCTCTGCAGTCCGCTGGCCGTCAGCCTTTGGGCCTCTGCAGTCCACCGGCCGTCAGCCTTTGGGCCTCTGCAGTCCGCTGGCCGTCAGCCTTTGGGCCTCTGCAGTCCGCTGGTCGTCAGCCTTCGGGCCTCTGCAGTCCGCTGGCCGTCAGCCTTTGGGCCTCTGCAGTCCGCTGGCCGTCAGCCTTTGGGCCTCTGCAGTCCACCGGCCGTCAGCCTTTGGGCCTCTGCAGTCCGCTGGTCGTCAGCCTTTGGGCCTCTGCAGTCCGCTGGTCGTCAGCCTTCGGGCCTCTGCAGTCCGCTGGCCGTCAGCCTTCGGGCCTCTGCAGTCCGCTGGCCGTCAGCCAAAACGAAGAGCGGCAGTCTCAGGAAGAGGAGGAATGTCACCTGAGAGTTTAGGGGAACTTTCAAATCGTTCCCTCAAGTTTTCTGCCGGGCTCATCACGAAATCCTTCACCACTGGATCCTCCCGCATTTCGTTCTTCTCGCAATGCTCCCGCAGACGTGAAAAGTGTAACTTTCTCCCCTGAATGTCGCTAGGTCAAGTGTACGGTGTGGGATGAAGTTGAAATAAATTAGTGCAGCGTGTGCTTTATTTACAAGTTATGACAGGTGCATTCACCTAAGTACCAATGGTCCAGACATTTGGTTCTCGCGGTCCGTCTATTGGGGCTGTCTGGTTTAGGATCAGGGATATTGGGGGAATTAGAAGCCAGGCCTCCGTTCTGCTTTTGAAGTCCAGCGATGGGGACAAGTGAGGAAGGACATCTGGAGTCCAGGCTTCCTCTCCACACTCTAGTCCGGTGAGGTGGCTGGGTGACGAAGCACATCCGTGGATGTCAGGTGGGTCCCAGGATGCACGAAGAGGCAGGAGGGCTGGTCAGTTGGACTTGGTCGTCAGCTAATCCAGGGGTCAATACGGTCGATCGGAAGCCCAGAAGGTGAAGCCTGTCCTGGAGTTGGAGGACTGGCCATGCATTTGTGGGTGGCCACGAGGGAGGAAAGGGGCTGTTTTGATGTGTTCTGTGTTGTTCTGCTGAACATTTCTGTTGGAATATGTGGTGTGTGCCACATTTTACTGTGTGCTTCCATGTACACAAGATTAATAAATCTGAATCTGATGTTCAATGAATTTTACCGAGCAAATATTGACACCTGCAGAACAGAAATGGTCTCCAATGTGTGACTTCCTCCAGCTGTCAACTAACAGTGGGTGGATCTGTCATCCTGCCTGTCTTTGTATTTCCCGTAAAGGATCAAATGGATTTTTAATGCCGTGACTGTCCGAGATGCACCAACAAACTAGTCGACATTCTATGGATGGTGGACCATACCATCAAGATGGACAACACCAGCCAACAGATGTCCATCTCCATTACTGGGCCCAAAGGCTCAGATTATCAGCTTTGAACTTTGAACTCTGCCCTTTCACATGGAGCAGTTAGAAAGGAAAACAGGGCAGTTTGCCTGGAACACTATTTATCCTTCGATCGATATCACAAACTCTCCAATTTTAAACCAATCTACCCTTGCTTGTCCAGGCTTCTCCATTAGAACTTGGCACCTCTACTGCCAAGAGGGACAGGGTAGTGGGAAAATGGGAACAACATCCCTTTCAACGACCCCTCCAAGTCACACCCCATCTTGATGCAGAAATACAGTACATCGCCTTTCCTTCAGTGTCCCTGTGCCTAAATTCTGGGACTCCCTCCTCTGGTCCAGACGGACTGCAGTGGCTCAAGAAGGTGGATTATGCCTCCCTTCTCAAGGGTAATGTGATGGGCAATACCTTCTGGAGGGTCTCTCCTGTGAGTTACAAACACGTATTAATATCTGTCTTTATAGTTGCCTGCTTGTCTGCCTGCTTCTTTGTTGCTAGCACGTTGTGGCAACCAGGGTCTTTTGCAGCCTATATTCTCGATGCTCTGTGCACTGGGCAGTCCCGCTAGCATTGTATTGGTACGGGACGTGGAAGGTCTGCACACTGGGCAGGATGTGGTTCTGATATCAGAAGCTGCAGATTGCTGGGTCTTTAACCACACTCCAGTCTAGCTTGCAAAACGTGTGCGTTGTAAATGTTACCAGAGCAGCAGCTTCAGCTGAAGACAATCTTTCTGAGGTTTTAAAGTTCAACTAATGACGATCTGATAATGATGATCTTCTGCCTCCTCGCCTTCTGCCCTCTCCCTGGCATTTATCATCATGATGATGTTTTTGCGTTGAAGGGGGAATGTTAGAGAGAACAATACTGCAGACTCTGCGGTGATGTTACAGATATGTTCAGTTCAGCACTTCTCTCTCTCACTGCTGGGGCTTTAAACGAGGGCTTCTTCCACGCTCTCTGACAGACCTGTGTGGGAGGGTTACACGGGCTATTTCAGAGAAGGGCAGGGGAGTTCATTCTGATAACATTTACCCTACAATCCACATCGCAAAACAAACTCTTCAGATCCAGGCAACGCACAAAATGCTGGCGGAACTCAGCAAGTCTATGGAGAAGATTAATAAACAATCTCCCAATGGAGACACTTCATCAGAACTGGAAGGGAAGAAGGGAGAAACCAGAATAAGGAAGTGGGGGAAGGGGAAGGAGTACACGCTGGCAGGTGATAGGTGAAGCCGTGTGAGGGGGCAGGTAGGGCAGTGGGGGAAGGAGTACATGCTGGGAGGTGATAGGTGAAGCCGTGTGAGGGGGCAGGTAGGGCAGTGGGGGAAGGTTACGAAGCTGGGAGGTGATAGGTGAAGCCGTGTGAGGGGGCAGGTAGGGCAGTGGGGGAAGGAGTACACGCTGGGAGGTGATAGGTGAAGCCGTGTGAGGGGGCAGGTAGGGCAGTGGGGGAAGGAGTACATGCTGGCAGGTGATAGGTGAAGCCGTGTGAGGGGGCAGGTAGGGCAGTGGGGGAAGGAGTACACGCTGGCAGGTGATAGGTGAAGCCGTGTGAGGGGGCAGGTAGGGCAGTGGGGGAAGGTTACGAAGCTGGGAGGTGATAGGTGAAGCCACGTGAGGGGGCAGGTAGGGCAGTGGGGGAAGGAGTACACGCTGGCAGGTGATAGGTGAAGCCGTGTGAGGGGGCAGGTAGGGCAGTGGGGGAAGGCTACGAAGCTGGGAGGTGATAGGTGAAGCCGTGTGAGGGGGCAGGTAGGGCAGTGGGGGAAGGCTACGAAGCTGGGAGGTGATAGGTGAAGCCGTGTGAGGGGGCAGGTAGGGCAGTGGGGGAAGGAGTACACGCTGGCAGGTGATAGGTGAAGCCACGTGAGGGGGCAGGTAGGGCAGTGGGGGAAGGAGTACATGCTGGCAGGTGATAGGTGAAGCTGTGTGAGGGGGCAGGTAGGGCAGTGGGGGAAGGCTACGAAGCTGGGAGGTGATAGGTGAAGCTGTGTGAGGGGGCAGGTAGGGCAGTGGGGGAAGGCTACGAAGCTGGGAGGTGATAGGTGAAGCCGTGTGAGGGGGCAGGTAGGGCAGTGGGGGAAGGAGTACACGCTGGGAGGTGATAGGTGAAGCCGTGTGAGGGGGCAGGTAGGGCAGTGGGGGAAGGTTACGAAGCTGGGAGGTGATAGGTGAAGCCACGTGAGGGGGCAGGTAGGGCAGTGGGGGAAGGTTACGAATCTGGGAGGTGATAGGTGAAGCCGTGTGAGGGGGCAGGTAGGGCAGTGGGGGAAGGAGTACATGCTGGGAGGTGATAGGTGAAGCCGTGTGAGGGGGCAGGTAGGGCAGTGGGGGAAGGTTACGAATCTGGGAGGTGATAGGTGAAGCCACGTGAGGGGGCAGGTAGGGCAGTGGGGGAAGGTTACGAAGCTGGGAGGTGATAGGTGAAGCCGTGTGAGGGGGCAGGTAGGGCAGTGGGGGAAGGTTACGAATCTGGGAGGTGATAGGTGAAGCCGTGTGAGGGGGCAGGTAGGGCAGTGGGGGAAGGTTACGAAGCTGGGAGGTGATAGGTGAAGCCGTGTGAGGGGGCAGGTAGGGCAGTGGGGGAAGGTTACGAATCTGGGAGGTGATAGGTGAAGCCGTGTGAGGGGGCAGGTAGGGCAGTGGGGGAAGGTTACGAATCTGGGAGGTGATAGGTGAAGCCGTGTGAGGGGGCAGGTAGGGCAGTGGGGGAAGGTTACGAAGCTGGGAGGTGATAGGTGAAGCCGTGTGAGGGGGCAGGTAGGGCAGTGGGGGAAGGTTACGAAGCTGGGAGGTGATAGGTGAAGCCGTGTGAGGGGGCAGGTAGGGCAGTGGGGGAAGGTTACGAATCTGGGAGGTGATAGGTGAAGCCGTGTGAGGGGGCAGGTAGGGCAGTGGGGGAAGGTTACGAAGCTGGGAGGTGATAGGTGAAGCCGTGTGAGGGGGCAGGTAGGGCAGTGGGGGAAGGTTACGAATCTGGGAGGTGATAGGTGAAGCCGTGTGAGGGGGCAGGTAGGGCAGTGGGGGAAGGTTACGAAGCTGGGAGGTGATAGGTGAAGCCGTGTGAGGGGGCAGGTAGGGCAGTGGGGGAAGGTTACGAAGCTGGGAGGTGATAGGTGAAGCCGTGTGAGGGGGCAGGTAGGGCAGTGGGGGAAGGAGTACACGCTGGCAGGTGATAGGTGAAGCCGCGTGAGGGGGCAGGTAGGGCAGTGGGGGAAGGAGTACACGCTGGGAGGTGATAGGTGAAGCCACGTGAGGGGGCAGGTAGGGCAGTGGGGGAAGGTTACGAATCTGGGAGGTGATAGGTGAAGCCGTGTGAGGGGGCAGGTAGGGCAGTGGGGGAAGGAGTACACGCTGGGAGGTGATAGGTGAAGCCGTGTGAGGGGGCAGGTAGGGCAGTGGGGGAAGGTTACGAAGCTGGGAGGTGATAGGTGAAGCCACGTGAGGGGGCAGGTAGGGCAGTGGGGGAAGGAGTACATGCTGGGAGGTGATAGGTGAAGCCACGTGAGGGGGCAGGTAGGGCAGTGGGGGAAGGTTACGAATCTGGGAGGTGATAGGTGAAGCCGTGTGAGGGGGCAGGTAGGGCAGTGGGGGAAGGAGTACATGCTGGGAGGTGATAGGTGAAGCCGTGTGAGGGGGCAGGTAGGGCAGTGGGGGAAGGTTACGAATCTGGGAGGTGATAGGTGAAGCCGTGTGAGGGGGCAGGTAGGGCAGTGGGGGAAGGAGTACATGCTGGGAGGTGATAGGTGAAGCCGTGTGAGGGGGCAGGTAGGGCAGTGGGGGAAGGTTACGAATCTGGGAGGTGATAGGTGAAGCCGTGTGAGGGGGCAGGTAGGGCAGTGGGGGAAGGAGTACACGCTGGGAGGTGATAGGTGAAGCCGTGTGAGGGGGCAGGTAGGGCAGTGGGGGAAGGTTACGAATCTGGGAGGTGATAGGTGAAGCCACGTGAGGGGGCAGGTAGGGCAGTGGGGGAAGGAGTACACGCTGGGAGGTGATAGGTGAAGCCGTGTGAGGGGGCAGGTAGGGCAGTGGGGGAAGGTTACGAAGCTGGGAGGTGATAGGTGAAGCCGTGTGAGGGGGCAGGTAGGGCAGTGGGGGAAGGTTACGAAGCTGGGAGGTGATAGGTGAAGCCGTGTGAGGGGGCAGGTAGGGCAGTGGGGGAAGGAGTACACGCTGGGAGGTGATAGGTGAAGCCGTGTGAGGGGGCAGGTAGGGCAGTGGGGGAAGGTTACGAAGCTGGGAGGTGATAGGTGAAGCCACGTGAGGGGGCAGGTAGGGCAGTGGGGGAAGGTTACGAAGCTGGGAGGTGATAGGTGAAGCCACGTGAGGGGGCAGGTAGGGCAGTGGGGGAAGGTTACGAAGCTGGGAGGTGATAGGTGAAGCCGTGTGAGGGGGCAGGTAGGGCAGTGGGGGAAGGAGTACACGCTGGGAGGTGATAGGTGAAGCCGTGTGAGGGGGCAGGTAGGGCAGTGGGGGAAGGTTACGAATCTGGGAGGTGATAGGTGAAGCCGTGTGAGGGGGCAGGTAGGGCAGTGGGGGAAGGAGTACACGCTGGGAGGTGATAGGTGAAGCCACGTGAGGGGGCAGGTAGGGCAGTGGGGGAAGGTTACGAATCTGGGAGGTGATAGGTGAAGCTGTGTGAGGGGGCAGGTAGGGCAGTGGGGGAAGGTTACGAATCTGGGAGGTGATAGGTACAAAAGGCTGGAGAGGAAGGAATCCGATAGGACAGTGGATAACGGGAGAAAAGGAAGGAGGAGGGACACCAGAGGAAGGAGACAAGCAGACGAAGATAAGGCGTATAAAGGGAGCTAAAAAGGGGAATGGCAAAAAATAGAAGGGGGGGGGGGGGGGAGAAATGACAGGAAGTTAGAGAAATCGATGTTCATGTTGTCAGGTTGGAGGCTACCTAGGCGGAATATGAGCTGTTGCTCCTCCAGCCGGAGAGTGGCCATTTTGTGACAGTGGAGTCTGGACTGACATGTCTGAATGGGAATGGGAAGTAGAATTGAAATACCTCACACCTGTTGTGGTGGGCAAAGCAAAGGTAATTGACATCTAAATCTAAAGTTATTATCATCCACAAAATAACCCTGAGCTGAAATAATCTTTCTGACCTTCTAATCTTCAACTTCAAGTACCTGCTTTGTCTGAGTGGGATTTGTACTTTTTCAGAAAGTTCCAGAATGTAAAGAGGCTGTTTGGCCCATCACAAAAATGCTGACTGTTTCCACAATCTTTTTCATCATCCATTCAGGCCATTGTCCCTGTGCTAACCCTGGTCCATTTAGTAAACGTAAAATGATGGAGGCACTGAGCAGGTCACGCACGGTCAATGGAGGGGAATAAGCAGTTGACGTTTCAGGCCGAGACCCTTCATCAGGGTCTTCCCTCTCACCACTTCCCTTCTCACCTCCCTCAGGTGCCCCTCCTCTCTTATCAGATTCCTTCTTCAGCACTTTACCTCTTCCACCTATCACCTCCCAGTTTCTCACTTCATCCCCCTCCTCACACACCTTCCCCCTCACCCATCACCCCAGTTTCTCACTTCATCCCCCTCCTCACACACCTTCCCCCTCACCCATCACCTCCCAGTTTCTCACTTCATCCCCCTCCTCACACACCTTCCCCCTCACCCATCACCTCCCAGTTTCTCACTTCATCCCCCTCCTCACACACCTTCCCCCTCACCCATCACCTCCCAGTTTCTCACTTCATCCCCCTCCTCACACACCTTCCCCCTCACCTATAACCTCCCAGTTTCTCACTTCATTCCCCTCCTCACACACCTTCCCCCTCACCCATCACCTCCCAGTTTCTCACTTCATCCCCCTCCTCACACACCTTCCCCTCACCCATCACCTCCCAGTTTCTCACTTCATCCCCCTCCTCACACACCTTCCCCCTCACCTATCACCTCCCAGTTACTCACTTCATCCCCCTCCTCACACACCTTCCCCCTCACCCATCACCTCCCAGTTTCTCACTTCATCCCCCTCCTCACACACCTTCCCCCTCTCCCATCACCTCCCAGTTTCTCACTTCATCCCCCTCCTCACACACCTTCCCCCTCACCCATCACCTCCCAGTTTCTCACTTCATCCCCTCCTCACACACCTTCCCCCTCACCCATCACCTGCCAGTTTCTCACTTCATCCCCCTCCTCACACACCTTCCCCCTCACCCATCACCTCCCAGTTTCTCACTTCATCCCCCTCCTCACACACCTTCCCCCTCACCTATCACCTGCCAGTTTCTCACTTCATCCCCCTCCTCACACACCTTCCCCTCACCCATCACCTCCCAGTTTCTCACTTCATCCCCCTCCTCACACACCTTCCCCTCACCCATCACCTCCCAGTTTCTCACTTAATCCCCCTCCTCACACACCTTCCCCACCCATCACCTCCCAGTTTCTCACTTCATCCCCCTCCTCACACACCTTCCCCCTCACCCATCACCTCCCAGTTTCTCACTTCATCCCCCTCCTCACACACCTTCCCCCTCACCCATCACCTCCCAGTTTCTCACTTCATCCCCCTCCTCACACACCTTCCCCCTCACCCATCACCTCCCAGTTTCTCACTTCATCCCCCTCCTCACACACCTTCCCCACCCATCACCTCCCAGTTTCTCACTTCATCCCCCTCCTCACACACCTTCCCCCTCACCTATCACCTCCCAGTTTCTCACTTCATCCCCCTCCTCACACACCTTCCCCCTCACCTATCACCTGCCAGTTTCTCACTTCATCCCCTCCTCACACACCTTCCCCCTCACCTATCACCTCCCAGTTTCTCACTTCATCCCCCTCCTCACACACCTTCCCCCTCACCTATCACCTCCCAGTTTCTCACTTCATCCCCCTCCTCACACAACTTCCCCCTCACCCATCACCTCCCAGTTTCTCACTTCATCCCCCTCCTCACACACCTTCCCCCTCACCTATCACCTCCCAGTTTCTCACTTCATCCCCCTCCTCACACACCTTCCACCTCACCCATCACCTGCCAGTTTCTCACTTCATCCCCCTCCTCACACACCTTCCCCCTCACCCATCACCTCCCAGTTTCTCACTTCATCCCCCTCCTCACACACCTTCCCCCTCACCCATCACCTCCCAGTTTCTCACTTCATCCCCCTCCTCACACACCTTCCCCCTCACCCATCACCTCCCAGTTTCTCACTTCATCCCCCTCCTCACACACCTTCCCCCTCACCCATCACCTCCCAGTTCTCACTTCATCCCCCTCCTCACACACCTTCCCCCTCACCCATCACCTGCCAGTTACTCACTTCATCCCCCTCCTCCACACACCTTCCCCCTCACCCATCACCTCCCAGTTACTCACTTCATCCCCCTCCTCACACACCTTCCCCCTCACCCATCACCTCCCAGTTTCTCACTTCATCCCCCTCCTCACACACCTTCCCCTCACCCATCACGTCCCAGTTTCTCACTTCATCCCCCTCCTCACACACCTTCCCCCTCACCCATCACCTCCCAGTTTCTCACTTCATCCCCCTCCTCACACACCTTCCCCCTCACCCATCACCTCCCAGTTTCTCACTTCATCCCCCTCCTCACACACCTTCCCCCTCACCCATCACCTCCCAGTTTCTCACTTCATCCCCCTCCTCACACACCTTCCCCCTCACCCATCACCTCCCAGTTTCTCACTTCATCCCCCTCCTCACACACCTTCCCCCTCACCTATCACCTCCGTTTCTCACTTCATCCCCCTCCTCACACACCTTCCCCCTCACCCATCACCTCCCAGTTTCTCACTTCATCCCCCTCCTCACACACCTTCCCCCTCACCCATCACCTCCCAGTTTCTCACTTCATCCCCCTCCTCACACACCTTCCCCCTCACCCATCACCTCCCAGTTTCTCACTTCATCCACCTCCTCACACACCTTCCCCTCACCCATCACCTCCCAGTTTCTCACTTCATCCCCTCCTCACACACCTTCCCCACCCATCACCTCCCAGTTTCTCACTTCATCCCCCTCCTCACACACCTTCCCCTCACCCATCACCTCCCAGTTTCTCACTTCATCCCCCTCCTCACACACCTTCCCCCTCACCCATCACCTCCCAGTTTCTCACTTCATCCCCCTCCTCACACACCTTCCCATCACCCATCACCTCCCAGTTTCTCACTTCATCCCAGTCCTCACACACCTTCCCCCTCACCCATCACCTTCCAGTTTCTCACTTCATCCCCCTCCTCACACACCTTCCCCCTCACCCATCACCTGCCAGTTTCTCACTTCATCCCCCTCCTCACACACCTTCCCCCTCACCCATCACCTCCCAGTTTCTCACTTCATCCCCCTCCTCACACACCTTCCCCCTCACCCATCACCTCCCAGTTTCTCACTTCATCCCCCTCCTCACACACCTTCCCCCTCACCCATCACCTCCCAGTTTCTCACTTCATCCCCTCCTCACACACCTTCCCCTCACCCATCACCTCCCAGTTTCTCACTTCATCCCCCTCCTCACACACCTTCCCCCTCACCCATCACCTCCGTTTCTCACTTCATCCCCCTCCTCACACACCTTCCCCCTCACCCATCACCTCCCAGTTTCTCACTTCATCCCCCTCCTCACACACCTTCCCCCTCACCCATCACCTCCCAGTTTCTCACTTCATCCCCCTCCTCACACACCTTCCCCTCACCCATCACCTCCCAGTTTCTCACTTCATCCCCCTCCTCACACACCTTCCCCCTCACCCATCACCTCCGTTTCTCACTTCATCCCCCTCCTCACACACCTTCCCCCTCACCCATCAACTCCCAGTTTCTCACTCATCCCCCTCCTCACACACCTTCCCCCTCACCCATCACCTCCGTTTCTCACTTCATCCCCCTCCTCACACACCTTCCCCCTCACCCATCAACTCCCAGTTTCTCACTTCATCCCCCTCCTCACACACCTTCCCCCCTCACCCATCACCTCCGTTTCTCACTTCATCCCCCTCCTCACACACCTTCCCCCTCACCCATCAACTCCCAGTTCTCCACTTCATCCCCCTCCTCACACACCTTCCCCCTCACCCATCACCTCCCAGTTTCTCACTTCATCCCCCTCCTCACACACCTTCCCCCTCACCCATCACCTCCCAGTTTCTCACTTCATCCCCTCCTCACACACCTTCCCCCTCACCAATCACCTCCCAGTTTCTCACTTCATCCCCTCCTCACACACCTTCCCCCTCACCTATCACCTCCCAGTTTCTCACTTCATCCCCCTCCTCACACACCTTCCCCCTCACCTATCACCTGCCAGTTTCTCACTTCATCCCCTCCTCACACACCTTCCCCCTCACCCATCACCTCCGTTTCTCACTTCATCCCCCTCCTCACACACCTTCCCCCTCACCCATCACCGCCCAGTTTCTCACTTCATCCCCCTCCTCACACACCTTCCCCTCACCCATCACCTCCCAGTTTCTCACTTCATCCCCTCCTCACACACCTTCCCCCTCACCCATCACCTCCCAGTTTCTCACTTCATCCCCCTCCTCACACACCTTCCCCCTCACCTATCACCTCCCAGTTTCTCACTTCATCCCCCTCCTCACACACCTTCCCCCTCACCCATCACCTGCCAGTTACTCACTTCATCCCCCTCCTCACACACCTTCCCCTCACCCATCACCTCCCAGTTTCTCACTTCATCCCCCTCCTCACACACCTTCTCCCTCACCCATCACCTCCCAGTTTCTCACTTCATCCCCCTCCTCACACACCTTCCCCCTCACCCATCACCGCCCATTCTCACTTCATCCCCCTCCTCACACACCTTCCCCCTCACCCATCACCGCCCATTCTCACTTCATCCCCGTCCTCACACACCTTCCCCCTCACCTATCACCTCCCAGTTTCTCACTTCATCCCCCTCCTCACACACCTTCCCCCTCACCTATCACCTCCCAGTTTCTCACTTCATCCCCCTCCTCACACACCTTCCCCCTCACCCATCACCTGCCAGTTTCTCACTTCATCCCCTCCTCACACAACTTCCCCCTCACCCATCACCTCCCAGTTTCTCACTTCATCCCCCTCCTCACACACCTTCCCCCTCACCCATCACCGCCCATTCTCACTTCATCCCCCTCCTCACACACCTTCCCCCTCACCCATCACCTCCGTTTCTCACTTCATCCCCCTCCTCACACACCTTCCCCCTCACCCCTCACCTGCCAGTGTCTCACTTCATCCCCTCCTCACACACCTTCCCCCTCACCTATCACCTCCCAGTTTCTCACTTCATCCCCCTCCTCACACACCTTCCCCCTCACCCATCACCTCCCAGTTTCTCACTTCATCCCCCTCCTCACACACCTTCCCCCTCACCCATCACCTCCCAGTTTCTCACTTCATCCCCCTCCTCACACACCTTCCCCTCACCCATCACCTCCCAGTTTCTCACTTCATCCCCCTCCTCACACACCTTCCCCCTCACCCATCACCTCCCAGTTTCTCACTTCATCCCCCTCCTCACACACCTTCCCCCTCACCTATCACCTGCCAGTTTCTCACTTCATCCCCCACCTCACACACCTTCCCCCTCACCCATCACCTCCCAGTTTCTCACTTCATCCCCCTCCTCACACACCTTCCCCCACACCCATCACCTCCCAGTTTCTCACTTCATCCCCCTCCTCACACACCTTCCCATCACCCATCACCTCCCAGTTTCTCACTTCATCCCCCTCCTCACACACCTTCCCATCACCCATCACCTCCCAGTTTCTCACTTCATCCCCCTCCTCACACACCTTCCCCTCACCCATCACCTCCCAGTTTCTCACTTCATCCCCCTCCTCACACACCTTCCCCCTCACCCATCACCGCCCATTCTCACTTCATCCCCCTCCTCACACACCTTCCCCCTCACCCATCACCTCCCAGTTTCTCACTTCATCCCCCTCCTCACACACCTTCCCCCTCACCTATCACCTGCCAGTTTCTCACTTCATCCCCCTCCTCACACACCTTCCCCTCACCCATCACCTCCCAGTTTCTCACTTCATCCCCCTCCTCACACACCTTCCCCCTCACCCATCACCTCCCAGTTTCTCACTTCATCCCCCTCCTCACACACCTTCCCCCTCACCCATCACCGCCCATTCTCACTTCATCCCCCTCCTCACACACCTTCCCCTCACCTATCACCTGCCAGTTTCTCACTTCATCCCCCTCCTCACACACCTTCCCCTCACCTATCACCTGCCAGTTTCTCACTTCATCCCCCTCCTCACACACCTTCTCCCTCACCCATCACCTCCCAGTTTCTCACTTCATCCCCCTCCTCACACACCTTCCCCCTCACCCATCACCGCCCATTCTCACTTCATCCCCCTCCTCACACACCTTCCCCTCACCCATCACCTCCCAGTTTCTCACTTCATCCCCCTCCTCACACACCTTCCTCCTCACCCATCACCTCCGTTTCTCACTTCATCCCCCTCCTCACACACCTTCCCCTCACCTATCACCTGCCAGTTTCTCACTTCATCCCCCTCCTCACACACCTTCCCCCTCACCCATCACCGCCCATTCTCACTTCATCCCCCTCCTCACACACCTTCCCCTCACCTATCACCTGCCAGTTTCTCACTTCATCCCCCTCCTCACACACCTTCCCCTCACCTATCACCTGCCAGTTTCTCACTTCATCCCCCTCCTCACACACCTTCCCCCTCACCCATCACCTCCCAGTTTCTCACTTCATCCCCCTCCTCACACACCTTCCCCCTCACCCATCACCTCCAGTTTCTCACTTCATCCCCCTCCTCACACACCTTCCGCCTCACCCATTACCTCCCAGTTTCTCACTTCATCCCCCTCCTCACACACCTTCCCCTCACCCATCACCTCCCAGTTTCTCACTTCATCCCCCTCCTCACACACCTTCCCCCTCACCCATCACCTCCCAGTTTCTCACTTCATCCCCCTCCTCACACACCTTCCCCCTCATCCATCACCTCCCAGTTTCTCACTTCATCCCCCTCCTCACACACCTTCCCCCTCACCCCGCACCTGCCAGTTTCTCACTTCATCCCCTCCTCACACACCTTCCCCCTCACCCATCACCTCCCAGTTTCTCACTTCATCCCCCTCCTCACACACCTTCCCCCTCACCCATCACCTCCGTTTCTCACTTCATCCCCCTCCTCACACACCTTCCCCCTCACCCATCACCTGCCAGTTTCTCACTTCATCCCCCTCCTCACACACCTTCCCCCTCACCCATCACCTCCCAGTTTCTCACTTCATCCCCCTCCTCACACACCTTCCCCCTCACCCATCACCTCCCAGTTTCTCACTTCATCCCCCTCCTCACACACCTTCCCCCTCACCCATCACCTCCCAGTTTCTCACTTCATCCCCCTCCTCAGACACCTTCCCCTCACCCATCACCTCCCAGTTTCTCACTTCATCCCCGTCCTCACACACCTTCCCCCTCACCCATCACCTCCCAGTGTCTCACTTCATCCCCCTCCTCACACACCTTCCCCTCACCCATCACCTCCCAGTTTCTCACTTCATCCCCGTCCTCACACACCTTCCCCCTCACCCCTCACCTGCCAGTTTCTCACTTCATCCCCCTCCTCACACACCTTCCCCCTCACCCATCACCTCCCAGTTTCTCACTTCATCCCCCTCCTCACACACCTTCCCCTCACCTATCACCTGCCAGTTTCTCACTTCATCCCCCTCCTCACACACCTTCCCCTCACCCATCACCTCCCAGTGTCTCACTTCATCCCCCTCCTCACACACCTTCCCCCTCACCCATCACCTGCCAGTTTCTCACTTCATCCCCCTCCTCACACACCTTCCCCCTCACCCATCACCTCCCAGTTTCTCACTTCATCCCCCTCCTCACACACCTTCCCCATCACCCATCACCTGCCAGTTTCTCACTTCATCCCCCTCCTCACACACCTTCCCCTCACCTATCACCTGCCAGTTTCTCACTTCATCCCCCTCCTCACACACCTTCCCCTCACCCATCACCTGCCAGTTTCTCACTTCATCCCCTCCTCACACACCTTCCCCCTCACCCATCACCTCCCAGTTTCTCACTTCATCCCCCTCCTCACACACCTTCCCCCTCACCCATCACCTCCCAGTTTCTCACTTCATCCCCCTCCTCACACACCTTCCCCCTCACCTATCACCTCCCAGTTTCTCACTTCATCCCCTTCCTCACACACCTTCCCCCTCACCCCTCACCTGCCAGTTTCTCACTTCATCCCCCTCCTCACACACCTTCCCCCTCACCCATCACCTCCGTTTCTCACTTCATCCCCCTCCTCACACACCTTCCCCCTCACCCCTCACCTGCCAGTTTCTCACTTCATCCCCCTCCTCACACACCTTCCCCCTCACCCATCACCTCCCAGTTTCTCACTTCATCCCCCTCCTCACACACCTTCCCCCTCACCCATCACCTCCCAGTTTCTCACTTCATCCCCCTCCTCACACACCTTCCCCCTCACCCATCACCTCCCAGTTTCTCACTTCATCCCCCTCCTCACACACCTTCCCCCTCACCCCTCACCTGCCAGTGTCTCACTTCATCCCCTCCTCACACACCTTCCCCCTCACCTATCACCTCCCAGTTTCTCACTTCATCCCCCTCCTCACACACCTTCCCCCTCAGCCATCACCTCCCAGTTTCTCACTTCATCCCCCTCCTCACACACCTTCCCCCTCACCTATCACCTGCCAGTTTCTCACTTCATCCCCTCCTCACACACCTTCCCCCTCACCCATCACCTCCCAGTTTCTCACTTCATCCCCCTCCTCACACACCTTCCCCCTCACCCATCACCTCCCAGTTTCTCACTTCATCCCCCTCCTCACACACCTTCCCCCTCACCCATCACCTCCCAGTTTCTCACTTCATCCCCCTCCTCACACACCTTCCCCTCACCCATCACCTCCCAGTTTCTCACTTCATCCCCCTCCTCACACACCTTCCCCCTCACCTATCACCTCCCAGTTTCTCACTTCATCCCCCTCCTCACACACCTTCCCCCTCACCCATCACCTCCCAGTTTCTCACTTCATCCCCCTCCTCACACACCTTCCCCCTCACCCATCACCTGCCAGTTTCTCACTTCATCCCCCTCCTCACACACCTTCCCCCTCACCCATCACCTCCCAGTTTCTCACTTCATCCCCCTCCTCACACACCTTCCCCCTCACCCATCACCTGCCAGTTTCTCACTTCATCCCCCTCCTCACACACCTTCCCCCTCACCTATCACCTCCCAGTTTCTCACTTCATCCCCCTCCTCACACACCTTCCCCCTCACCCATCACCTCCCAGTTTCTCACTTCATCCCCCTCCTCACACACCTTCCCCCTCACCCCTCACCTGCCAGTTTCTCACTTCATCCCCCTCCTCACACACCTTCCCCCTCACCCATCACCTCCCAGTTTCTCACTTCATCCCCCTCCTCACACACCTTCCCCCTCACCCCTCACCTGCCAGTTTCTCACTTCATCCCCCTCCTCACACACCTTCCCCCTCACCCATCACCTCCCAGTTTCTCACTTCATCCCCCTCCTCACACACCTTCCCCCTCACCCATCACCTCCCAGTTTCTCACTTCATCCCCCTCCTCACACACCTTCCCCTCACCCATCACCTCCCAGTTTCTCACTTCATCCCCTTCCTCACACACCTTCCCCCTCACCCATCACCTCCCAGTTTCTCACTTCATCCCCTCCTCACACAACTTCCCCCTCACCCATCACCTCCCAGTTTCTCACTTCATCCCCCTCCTCACACACCTTCCCCCTCACCCATCACCTCCCAGTTTCTCACTTCATCCCCCTCCTCACACACCTTCCCCTCACCCATCACCGCCCAGTTTCTCACTTCATCCCTTCCTCACACACCTTCCCCCTCACCCATCACCTCCCAGTTTCTCACTTCATCCCCCTCCTCACACACCTTCCCCCTCACCCATCACCTCCCAGTTTCTCACTTCATCCCCCTCCTCACACACATTCCCCCTCACCCATCACCTCCCAGTTTCTCACTTCATCCCCCTCCTCACACACCTTCCCCCTCACCCATCACCTGCCAGTTTCTCACTTCATCCCCCTCCTCACACACCTTCCCCCTCACCCATCACCTGCCAGTTTCTCACTTCATCCCCCTCCTCACACACCTTCCCCCTCACCCATCACCTCCCAGTTTCTCACTTCATCCCCTCCTCACACACCTTCCCCCTCACCTATCACCTCCCAGTTTCTCACTTCATCCCCCTCCTCACACACCTTCCCCACCCATCACCTCCCAGTTTCTCACTTCATCCCCCTCCTCACACACCTTCCCCCTCACCCATCACCTCCCAGTTTCTCACTTCATCCCCCTCCTCACACACCTTCCCCCTCACCTATCACCTCCCAGTTTCTCACTTCATCCCCCTCCTCACACACCTTCCCCCTCACCCATCACCTGCCAGTTTCTCACTTCATCCCCCTCCTCACACACCTTCCCCCTCACCTATCACCTGCCAGTTTCTCACTTCATCCCCTCCTCACACACCTTCCCCCTCACCTATCACCTCCCAGTTTCTCACTTCATCCCCCGCCTCACACACCTTCCCCTCACCCATCACCTGCCAGTTTCTCACTTCATCCCCCGCCTCACACACCTTCCCCTCACCCATCACCTCCCAGTTTCTCACTTCATCCCCCTCCTCACACACCTTCCCCCTCACCTATCACCTCCCAGTTTCTCACTTCATCCCCGTCCTCACACACCTTCCCCCTCACCCATCACCTCCCAGTTTCTCACTTCATCCCCCTCCTCACACACCTTCCCCCTCACCCATCACCTCCCAGTTTCTCACTTCATCCCCCTCCTCACACACCTTCCCCCTCACCTATCACCTGCCAGTTTCTCACTTCATCCCCCTCCTCACACACCTTCCCCCTCACCCATCACCTCCCAGTTTCTCACTTCATCCCCCTCCTCACACACCTTCCCCTCACCCATCACCTGCCAGTTTCTCACTTCATCCCCCTCCTCACACACCTTCCCCCTCACCCATCACCTGCCAGTTTCTCACTTCATCCCCCTCCTCACACACCTTCCCCCTCACCCATCACCTCCCAGTTTCTCACTTCATCCCCCTCCTCACACACCTTCCCCCTCACCCATCACCTGCCAGTTTCTCACTTCATCCCCCTCCTCACACACCTTCCCCCTCACCTATCACCTCCCAGTTTCTCACTTCATCCCCCTCCTCACACACCTTCCCCCTCACCCATCACCTCCCAGTTTCTCACTTCATCCCCCTCCTCACACACCTTCCCCCTCACCCCTCACCTGCCAGTTTCTCACTTCATCCCCCTCCTCACACACCTTCCCCCTCACCCATCACCTCCCAGTTTCTCACTTCATCCCCCTCCTCACACACCTTCCCCTCACCCATCACCTCCCAGTTTCTCACTTCATCCCCCTCCTCACACACCTTCCCCCTCACCCATCACCTGCCAGTTTCTCACTTCATCCCCCTCCTCACACACCTTCCCCCTCACCCCTCACCTCCCAGTTTCTCACTTCATCCCCCTCCTCACACACCTTCCCCTCACCTATCACCTCCCAGTTTCTCACTTCATCCCCCTCCTCACACACCTTCCCCCTCACCCATCACCTCCCAGTTTCTCACTTCATCCCCCTCCTCACACACCTTCCCCCTCACCCATCACCTCCCAGTTTCTCACTTCATCCCCCTCCTCACACACCTTCCCCTCACCCATCACCTCCCAGTTTCTCACTTCATCCCCTTCCTCACACACCTTCCCCCTCACCCATCACCTCCCAGTTTCTCACTTCATCCCCTCCTCACACAACTTCCCCCTCACCCATCACCTCCCAGTTTCTCACTTCATCCCCCTCCTCACACACCTTCCCCCTCACCCATCACCTCCCAGTTTCTCACTTCATCCCCCTCCTCACACACCTTCCCCTCACCCATCACCGCCCAGTTTCTCACTTCATCCCTTCCTCACACACCTTCCCCCTCACCCATCACCTCCCAGTTTCTCACTTCATCCCCCTCCTCACACACCTTCCCCCTCACCCATCACCTCCCAGTTTCTCACTTCATCCCCCTCCTCACACACATTCCCCCTCACCCATCACCTCCCAGTTTCTCACTTCATCCCCCTCCTCACACACCTTCCCCCTCACCCATCACCTGCCAGTTTCTCACTTCATCCCCCTCCTCACACACCTTCCCCCTCACCCATCACCTGCCAGTTTCTCACTTCATCCCCCTCCTCACACACCTTCCCCCTCACCTATCACCTGCCAGCTTGAACTTCTTCCCCTCTCTCCACCTTTTTTATTCCGGTTTATTGCCCCTTCCTTTCGCCCTAAAACATTGACTGTTTATTCCCCTCCATAGATGCTGCCAAGCTGTTGAGCTCCTCCAGCATTTTGTGAGCTTTACCTCTGATCTGCAGCATCTGCCGAATTTCTCGTGTTTATGGCCAGCTCTTTGAGTAGGTCTTCCAGCATTAAATCTGTAGCCTTCTATGCCTAGGCAATTTAATTATTCATACACTAATACTTCCACTAGTAGTACCTTTATAGGGTGATGGCCTTTTCCTCTATCCGCTTTCAGCCACTGAGATAAATACCCCATTACCCGCTGGGTGAAAAAAAACTTTTCCTTCCACTATTTTTTAAATTTTTAGCCCCTAATTTTTGATCCCTCTGCTCTCTGTCTATTGTCTTAACTAATTTCTTCTTGTCTATGCCTCAAATCTCTTTATTACTGTATACCTCCCAGTTAAGTCTTGCCTCATCTTCCTCTCCAAAGAGAACAACTGCAGCCTAGACGCTCTGTGTAAAAAAAAACTTACCCAACACATCTCCTTTAAATTTGCCCCCTCACCTTAAAGCTACACCCTCCAGTATTTGGCATTTTCCCTCTGGGAAAGCGCTGTGAATATCTATCCAATTTATGCCTCTCATCAGGTAACCTGCTCCAGAGAAAAGATTCCGATTTCTCCTTAGAAAGTCATAGAACACTACAGCACAGAAACAGGCCCTTTGGTCCATCTAGTCTGTGCAGACTTTTATTTTGCCTAGTCCTATTGACCTGCACCTGATCACCCTGTGATCTATATACCTGTCCAAACCTCTCTTAAATGTTGAAATCAAACCCACATCTACTACTTGTGGATGCCAGCTCATTTCCCACTCTCACCACCCTCTGAGTGAAGAAGTTCCTCTTAAATTTTTAACTCATGACCTCTATTTGTAGTCTCACCCAGCCTCAATGGGAAAAGCCTGCTTGCAATTACCCTATCTACATCCATCATAGCATTCCGGGCTACACGTTCTGCACCATCTCCAAAGCCTCCACATCCTTTCTATAGCGTGGCCAGAACTGCGTACAGTTTTCTAAATCTGGCCTGACTATAGTCTTATACTCTTGTAACATGACTTCCTGACTACTGTAGCGTAGCGGTTAGCACGACGCGTTGACAGCTCAGAGCGTTCCTGTGTCTGGAACTCAATACCGGTGCCGCTCTGTAAGGAGTCCCTGCTCGTCCTCCCCGTGGAACGCGAGGGTTTCCCCGGGTGCTCAGGTCTCCGCCCACAGTCCAAAGGCATACCGAGTCATTGTGAATTGTCCTGTGATTGGGTTTGTCAGGGGTTGCTGGTGGGGAGTGGCTTGAAAGGGTAGAAAGGCATACTCCATGCTGTATGGCTAAATAAATAAAGATTATACTCAGTGCCCCAGCTAACGACGACAAGCAGACCTTATGCTTTCTTTACCACTGTCCTGACCATCCCTGTTGTAACTTTCATTATTGCCACTAAGGACTTGTATCTCAAGATGGCTCTGTGCATCAACATTCCTCATGATCTTGTCATTTACTGTACAAATCCTACAAAACGTAGTGGATATTGCCCAGTCCGTCATGGGTAAACTTGACTCTTCAAAATGCATTACCTCACATTAGACTGAGTTCAATCTGACATTTCTCTGCCCGGATTTCTAACTGGTCTTTATCCTGCTGTATCCCTTCACAAGATTCCTAAATGTCCACAATTCCCTGAGCTTTCCTGCCTGCTGCAAGTTTACCAATCAGAAGGGCAATGGATATGGGTGTGTGCACATAGGCTTCCTCTCCAGGGGTAGAAGCAGCCTACATTGAGAAGACTGTATGTCAAGGACGACTGCTACATTATTGTGGACCTAAAGCAAAATGGACGAGAGGGGCTTGGAGGGATGTGGTCTCGGTGCAGGTAATTCAATCAGGCTAGCATTGCCTGAATGGGCCAAAGGGCTTGTTTCTATGCTCTATGACCTACAGTACTGTGCAAAAGTCTTTGTCACATGTGCAGATGTGCATAACTGGGGTGCACAGTACTTTAGTAATTGCACCCCTTCTTTGCCACCTGTCCCACACCCGTCCCGTGACGTTCCACCCTCACCATTCCCGACATCCTTTGCTCCCGCCGGATTTACAAACTTGCTGTCCACTCCACACTGACAAATACTGTACTGTGTAAATGTCTTAGGCACACGAATGTGCACAGTACTGTACATTTTAATCCAGATCGTTTAAATATAGAGGACCTAGCACAGATCTAGTCACAGGGAACACAGCTAGTCACAGACCTCATGTTATTTAGCCACACAGCATGGGAAAAGGCCCTTTAACCCAATCCCATGCTGAACATGGTGCCCACTTAAACTAGGCTCAGCTGAAAGGTCTTTGCCTGAAACCTTTCAACGGTTCATTTCCCTCCATAGGTGGTGCCTAAGCTGCTCAGTCTCTCCAGAGTTTTATTCAGAGTTAAAAGTAAGTTTATTATCAAAGTACACATGTGTCACCATATACGACCCTGAGATTCATTCTCCCGAGGGCATGCCCAATAAAGCCATAGTAGAATCAATGACAGACCACACCAACTGGGCATTCAACCAGTGTGCAAAAGACACCAAACTGTGAAGATACAAAAAGAAAGAAATAATAATAATAATAAATAAATAAGCAATAAATATCGAGGACATGAGATGAGGAGTCCTTGAAAGTGAGTCCATTGGTTGTGGGAACAGTTCAGCGATGGGGCAAGTGATGTTATCCCCTTCGGTTCAAGAGGAGTAATAACTGTTGCTGAACCAAGCGGTGTGGGTCCTGAGGCTCCTTCCTGAGCAGGGAGAAGATATCATGTTCTGTTTGGTGGGGGGTCGCTGGTGATAGATGTGTGGATGTGCCCGGTGGTGAGGAGCCGACCCACAGTAAGGGTCGATGCTGCTTTCCTGTGAAGATGTGTGGATGTCCCGGTGGTGAGGAGCCGACCCACAGTAAGGGTCGATGCTGCTTTCCTGTGAAGATGTGTGGATGTCCCGGTGGTGAGGAGCCGACCCACAGTAAGGGTCGACGCTGCTTTCCTGTGAAGATGTGTGGACGTACCCGGTGGTGAGGAGCCGACCCACAGTAAGGGTCGATGCTGCTTTCCTGTGAAGATGTGTGGATGTGCCCGGTGGTGAGGAGCCGACCCACAGTAAGGGTCGACGCTGCTTTCCTGTGAAGATGTGTGGATGTCCCGGTGGTGAGGAGCCGACCCACAGTAAGGGTCGACGCTGCTTTCCTGTGAAGATGTGTGGATGTACCCGGTGGTGAGGAGCCGACCCACAGTAAGGGTCGACGCTGCTTTCCTGTGAAGATGTGTGGATGTCCCGGTGGTGAGGAGCCGACCCACAGTAAGGGTCGATGCTGCTTTCCTGTGAAGATGTGTGGATGTGCCCGGTGGTGAGGAGCCGACCCACAGTAAGGGTCGACGCTGCTTTCCTGTGAAGATGTGTGGATGTCCCGGTGGTGAGGAGCCGACCCACAGTAAGGGTCGATGCTGCTTTTCTGTGAAGATGTGTGGATGTACCCGGTGATGAGGAGCCGACCCACAGTAAGGGTCGACGCTGCTTTCCTGTGAAGATGTGTGGATGTGCCCGGTGGTGAGGAGCCGACCCACAGTAAGGGTCGATGCTGCTTTCCTGTGAAGATGTGTGGATGTACCCGGTGATATTCTGCAGGCTGTGGACAATACTTCCTTAGTGCATTTCTGTTTGCCCATGTTTGGCTCTTCCCTCTCCACGTGTGCCTGGCTCAACCATTCCTCTGGTGGCTCTTTCCACATACCCCCACCCTCTGCAGTTTTAGATATAGTACATCGAGCCCGTGCTACCCAGTCACCAGTGGTCTTTGGAATGTGGGAGGAAACTGGAGCATCAGGAAGAAACCCATGTGGTCAGATGGAAACTCCTTACAGACTGTGGTGGAATTGGACCCGGGTTACTGGCGCTGTAATAGCCGCACTACTGTGCTGCCCTTTTCAATATAGCCCCTCTCACCTTACACCATGCCCTTGGCGTTTCCTTTCATTCCGTTTCCCCGGAAAAGGACTGCTTCCACCTGTCTATACCAGAAGATCAGCCTATTTAACTACAGGCCCACAGCGATGATCTCGAGGGAAGGGAGTCTGCACGTTGCAGTTGACCTGCTTCAGTGTGATTGCAGCCTCACGCTAACGTGATCTATTATCTCTAGGGTTGATCTTTGATGCCCCCTGACCACTGGAAGCAGGCAGGCTATGGTAAAAGTGCAATTGGTTTCCCAGTGCCCTTTAAATACTGAAACCAGAACGTGAGGCAGATGTTAGACAAATGAAGAGAACGTTTCACCACTTTCACATCCCTTTCTTGGAGTCCCAGAGAACTTCTACAGACATTCAAATCACTGTTGTCTGGTGTCTGCCAGTCAGTTTGCAGCAAGATCCTTTGATCAGCAGAAATCTTCTTCCTTTCCATTCCTGACGAATGGTCTCCGTACAAGGAGGCTATTCAGCCCAGCTTACCTATGCTGGTCTATCCCCTGTCCAACTCTACTTTCCCATGCTGGGACACAAGTCACAGCTCTTTGTCTATTCCCCATTCTGGGTCACCTCCCACTCCTTCTCTTCTCCTCATCCCTCCCATCGCCTCCTTGTCTCCTCCTCCTTCTCTTTCTCTCATGCTCCATTCTCCTTCCCTCTCTCTCCTATCAGGGTCTGTCTTTTTCAGCTCTTTACCTCTTCCAACGATCATCTACAGCTTCTTACTTCATCCCCTCCCCCTCACCTGCTCTCACCTATCAGCTGCCAGCTTGTATTTGCCCTCCCCACCTTCTTAGTCAGGCTTCATCCCCTTCCCTTCCAGTCCTAATGAAAAGTCAACTGTTTATTTTCCTGCTTAGATGCTGCCTGACCTGCTGTTCCTCCAGCATTTTGTACTGTGCTGTCCTCATAATTGCCACTGTGACTCTGACCAGTCAATTCAGTAGCGCTGATTGAAGGATTAGTTTTAACCAGGATACCAGGGAGATGCCGGGTGGCGGGTGGAGATACGTCTCTACCAAAGGAGGCGTAAGGTGCTCCTCTCCTCCGCAGGTCACCCTTGGGCAAGGTGTAGCACCTGCTTAGTCCACGATCAAGGTCATGTGAAGCCCTGGGAGCAGGTGGTGGATGGTCGTATGAGCAGCCGGTGCACATCACAAGTCCTGACACCAGAAGAGTATTGATAATGGCTGGGGTCACCCGCTTTGTAAAGACACTGCCCAGAAGAAGGCAATGGCAAACCACTTCTGTGGAAAAAATATTCCAGGGACAATCATGGTAGCTGATTGATCATGAATCAATAGATGACAAAGTGGATTGATTCCCAGTACAATTACAAAGATAATTCTGTATGGAGACCAGAGCTGTCTGTAATATAGGGTCTCAAAGATGTGTTTGCTCTTGTTATGAGCTCATTTGAAGGTTAAGGTTGATCTTTATTTGTCACATGTATACGTACGTTGAAACATTGAAACATACAGTGAAAAATGTCCAATCAAATCAGCGAGGATTGTGGGGTTGGTGGGCAACACGCAAGTGTGCATTACTACTGGCAACAAGAGTGTGCCACAACTCACTAACCCTCACTGGTACGTCTTTGGAATGTGGGAGGAAACCGGAGCACCCGGAGAAACGTACGCCGTCACAGGGAGAACGTACAAGCCCCTTACGGAGAGCGGTGGCAAACAAACCATGATCGGTGATCACTGGTGCGGTGAAGCGATGCACTAACTGCTACTCTCCCACCTGCTTGCTTCCTGTTCCTGCATACTAATTTTAGTGAATCATGGAAAGTTACTTCTGTACAATTATATTTGGTCTCCAAACATCAACATCTTCTGTTTTCCATCAGCTAAAAAAACTTTATCTTTCTGATCTTTTCTTCCGAAATGACTTCACATTTGCCCACAATATATTCCATCAGCCATGCCCTTGATGTGCACAGTTCTTCAGGAAAGACTGACCAGAACTCACTGTTTGGTAGATCAGATCACTGTCCTTTATTGCAGTGTGGTCACCTCAGGGTCGGTGAGACCCGAAGCACATTGAGAGACTATTTCATTGAGAACCTCTGTTCCGTTCTCCACACGGTGGTGACTTGGTAGGGGTGTACAAGATGATAAGGCGCATGGATCAAGTGACCAACCAGAATCTTTTTCCCAGTCAGAAGTAGTTAATACAACTGGAGGAAAGTATAGTGGGATGTCAGAGGTAAGTTTTTTTTTACACAGAGAGTGGTGGGTGCCTGGCATATCCTACCAGGGGTGATGGTGGAGGCAGGTACATAATGGGCATTAAAGGACTCTTAGGTAGACACATGGATGAAAGAAAATGGAGGCTATGCAGGAGGGAAGAGTTAGATTGATCTTGGAGTATGTTACTTTGTGGGCTAAAGGGACTGTAGTGTGCTGTTCTATGTTCTATGCTTTCTGTTCAATATGGATATTGTGGACTGATGAGACAGTAATGTACCGTATTGTCCTAAGCTCTATGTTCAGTGTGGACATTGTGGGCTGAAGGGACTGTAATGTATGATAATGTTCTATGTCCAGTGTTCCTTGTTCAGTGTGGATATTGTGGGCTGAAGGGTCTGTAATGTATGATAATGTTCTATGTCCTACGCTCTATGTTCAGTGTGGATACTGTGGGCTGAAGGGTCTGTAATGTATGGAAATGTTCTATGTCCAGTGTTCCTTGTTCAGTGTGGACGCTGTGGACTGATGAGATGATTCCTGTGCTGTAACATTCTATGGAATACAGCAGGATTCATACCCTGAAAACACTGTCTTTTTAAAAATCTACAATTCATCAACTACCGTAGATTCCGGACTACAGAGCGCACCTGATTTTAAGCCGCTGGCACTAATTTTAGAAATAAAATCATTTTTTTAAATGTAAAGGCCGCACCGGATTTTAGGCCGCACCGGATTTTCGGCCGCAGGTGTCCCACGTTGTAATATGAGATATTTACACAGAAAGATATTACATGTGAGGATTTTTTTAACTTTTAATTAAATCCATATGGTAACAAAAACAAATACATATTGCAAATGCTTTTTTTCGAACCGTGCCCGTACGCGGCTACTTTTAAATATACGTTGCGTATACTTCTTTACTGAACAACATTCCAATATCTCCTAACGACTGGTAAAAAATATATATACTGCAGCCTACCAGGAAAAGTTATTGATACCTTTAACTTAAAAGCAGAGTTCGCTCAGATCCAAAGCCGCTCGCGTAATCCGCTCCCCCCTCCTTTCCGTTTCATCGCAAACGGCATTTAAAAGCAGATTTCGCTCGGATCCAAAGCCGCTCGCGTAATCCGCTCCCCCCTCCTTTCCGTTTCATCGCAAACGGCATTTTCCCACAAGACGCCGCGAAACCGGGTGTGACGTCATAGCATCCCGCGATGTAGTACAGAAAACAAATATAGTTTAAACTAAGTAGGGTAGGTAGCACAATGCTTCGAGTGTTTTCCATGTTGATGAGGGTGAGTACAAATGACTGATTTACAATAATTTAATTGTGAAAGTGCGCTTGATTTATCGTACAATTTCATTGGACCTCTGTGAACTACTCATCAATTTTATTGGTCTACTGTTACGAGGCAAAATGTTTACGAGGCGGCATGAAAAAAACCTTGCATTAGCCGCTTCGGATTATTGGCCGCAAAGTTCAAAGCTGTTCAAAATGTGGGAAAAAAGTAGCGGCTTAAAATCCGGAATCTACGGTACCTCACTGCAGATTTTTATTTTGTTTTTCTTGTGTCATTTTCCTGGGATGAAAACTGAAACAACTCCGGAAAACACAGGGGTATCGTGTGCAGTTCTGGTCTCCTGCTTACAGGAGAACAAATTGACAAGATTGACAGAGTACAGAGAAAACTTACAAAGATGTTGCCAGGACCCGAGTTATAGGGAAAGGTTGAAGAGGTTAGGTCTTTATTCCTTGAAACATAGAAGACTGAGGAGAGATTTGATAGAGGTATACAAAATTATGAGGAATATAGATAGGGTGAATGAAAGCAGGCTTTTTCTACTGGGGTTGGGTGACACAACAACTAGAGGGTGAAAGTGAAATGTTTAAGGGGAACATGAGTGTGGGGACGCACTCAGAAGGTGAAGAGCTTCCAGCAGAAGTGGTGGATGCAGTTTCAATTTCAACAATTAAGAGAAATTTGGACAAGTACATGGATTGGGGGGAGGTGTTATGGAGAGCCACGGTCTGATGCAGACTGATGGGACTAGGCAGAATAAAGGCTTGGCACAGACTAGATGGGCCAAAGGGCCTGTATCTGTGCTGTAGTGCTCTATGTTCTAACAACTCATTGTGGAGAGAGAAACAGTGTTAGTGTTACAGTTTGAAGAACTGGGCAAATATTACAGACGTAATAGTTTCTAACTGAGTACAGATTCAGGAAAGAAGAGGGCAAATGTCTACAGATAAACGCTGTGACGATGGGAGAGACAAGCAATCACATGAGTAATGAAGTGATGGTGCAACTAAATCAGACTCAAATAATCAGTGATGGCAAAGTCCTGTTCCTTTCAGAGATGTTCTCAGCTCTGTGAAGTCAGTAGTGCTGGAATTTTCTCTGAGCTGTCCAGTTTGGGGAATTTTCTGAGACAACAGTTAGCCAATCTGCAGCCTTTCCACCTTCTGCTACTCCGCAACATGGCTCAAAGTTCAAAGTAAATCTACGAGGGGTGATGGATAAGTCCATGGCCTAAGGTAGAAGGAGTCAATTTTAGAAGACCTAGCACATTTATTTTTCAACATAGTCCCCTCCTACATTTACACACTTAGTCCAGCGGTCGTGGAGTATACGGATCTTGGTCCTCCAGAAAGTGTCCACAGATGGGTGATCGATAAGTTTGTGGCCTAAGGTAGAAGGAGATGAGTTATACAGCTCTCGTTACATGCACATGCAGGTCAATTCTTTGAATGACCATGCAGAAAGTTTGAAGTTAATAACTCATCTCTTTCTACCTTAGGCCATGAACTTATCAATCACCCCGATGCATTATTAACTTCAAACTTTCTGCATAATCACTCAAAGAGTTGACCTACATGTGCATGTAACGAGAGCTGTATAACGCATCTCCTTCTACCTTAGACCACGAACTCATCGATCACCCATCTGTGGACACTTTCTGGAGGACCAAGATCCGTATGCTCCACGACCACCAGACTAAGTGTGTAAATGTTGGAGCGGACTGTGTTGAAAAATAAATGTGCGAGGTTTTCTAAAATTGACTCCTTCTACCTTAGGCCACGAACTTATCAATCACCCCTTGTATTATTGAAGTACGTATATATCATCATATACTACCCTGAGATTCAATTTCTTGCAGGCATTCATGGTATAACGAAGAAATATGGCAGAATCAATGAAAAACTTCACACAAAGATTGAAAAACAATCAGAGCATAAGGAGATAACTGTGCAAATACATAATAAATAAAAAAACAGAATAGTTAAATATCTTTAATATTAATCAATCTCACTATGATAATACAGGCGTTGATTGCCAGTAGAGTAAAGTGGAGTTTGATAGGCTCTGTTATGTATTTAATATTTCAGTAATATTTGAGTGATATTGTAAATATATTGTTTGATTAAGCATTCTTTGTTGCTTACATAATGCATTGCAGGTTATCTATAAAAGTACATAAGTCATCACATTGTATGTGAAATGTACACGCTTCACTTAAAGTAAAAACTCACAAGTTAGTTAAGTTAGACTCACATTTTGGGCACTCTTGTTTTCCTTTCAATTAGCTCAATGTTTTGGAGTTACAAAACATAACAGTGGTGACGAGGTATTTTTAAGACAAACCTGAGATGACTGTTGAGTCATCAATCACCCCTGACAGTTGAGTTAAAGAAAAAAGTGCAGCAATCTTTTTTCTTCTGAGCCGCATGTTTCCTTCAGAAAAGGAAAGACGATCAAGTAAGAATAAAGACAGAAACTGGATAAATTCATGGGTTTATAAACGAGTGATAATAATCATAAAAGAACGAGCAGAAATGGCTGGCTGCATTGGATAGATAGTCATGTTTGATTACACAACAGATAACTGGAATATGTATACTGAGCTAACTGAGTAGTATTTTGAAGCAAATAAAATATCCAATGAGAAGCCAGTGCCTGTTTTGCTGTGTATATTGGGTTCAACGGCATTCCATTTGCTTAGAAATTGAACAGCTCCAACCAAACCAGCTGAAGTGAACTTTGCTAATATTGTGAAAGTAATGCAGGAACATTTAGAACTGAAATCATTGTTGATTACAGATGCTTTTGATTTCATAAGTGGAATCAAAAGGAAGGGGAGTCCATTTTAGTGTATGTGGTTGAATTGAAGAAGCTGTCTGAGCATTGTCAGTTTGGTAATGAGTTTAATGATGCATTGAGAGATTGCTTAATTTGTAAAATCTTACAAGAAAGCATTCAAAAAGAGTTCCTAGCTGAAGCATAGCTTACATTTAAAACAGCAGTTGAAATATATGTATCAATGGAAACAGCAAACAGAGAGTTGCGGTCAGGAATGAAAGTGAGTGTGAATAAAATTGCGGTGCCTAAGCAGAAACCAAACTGGCTGAACAACTTGGGTTACCATTGTGGCAGGGGTTCACATACACCAAACCAACCCAAGTTTAATGGTGAAACTTGCAGAAGATGCAATAAAGTAGGACACAGACAAGGAGCATGTTCGGCAGACAATATTAAGTGGACTGATCAGGGAAGAGAACAAGCTAAACAGCCAAGCTGCAGTTTCAGGAAGAGCACTAATCTGCATGCTGTTGATGAAAAATCTGATAATGATAAGAATAACACAGAGCAGAGTAGCCTTGAGATTTACCATATGAAAACTTATAATAGACAAGCAATATGGCTTACACCAGAAGTGAATGGCAAATTAATTAAAGTGGAATTGGACACTAGCTTAGCTGTTTCAGTCATTCGACAAAATGAGTTTGAACGGTATTTCAAAGATATTGAACTGAAGCCTTCAAATATCCAACTAAGAACTCATACTGGGGAAAAGATAACTCCTGTGAAATGACATTTGTAGCAGTAAAATACAACAATCAACAAGCTTGTATGTGGTAAAGACAGGAGGGTCAGCATTGTGGGGGCATGATTGGCTGAGACATCTGTAACTTTATTGGAGATCCATCCACCATTTGCATGACACATCCCCTGTAATAGAGTGAACTGAAAGCAAATTAGGAAAGGTACTGCATGCTGCTACTGGTATGTTCAAAGTTGGCATTGGAAAACTCAAGGGTAAAATTGTCAGGATCTTTGGGGATTTTAAGGTCACCATCAACCCAGTACTGAAAATAGATCAATACCCTCTGCCTAGGATTGAGGATATCTTTGCAAACCCTTCAGCAAAGTGGACGTAACTGAGGCCTGATGGAGATTGAAGAATCCAAAGTGTTTCTCATCATGAACACTCACAAAGGATTTTGTTCAAGAATAAGCTTAGTTTTGGAGTAGCATCTACACCTGCACTCTGGCAGGAAGCCATGGACCAGGTGCTGCAAGGCTGCCCAGGCACTCAGTGTTACCTGGATGACAAGGAACATCTCCAAACTCTCAAGACAGTGTTAAAAAAGATTAGAAGATTATGGGCTGAGCACAATGCAATAAGTGTGAATTCTTTAATCCAAGCATCTCCTACTGTAATCACACCATTGACACACAGCAATTACGCAAGTGTACTGAGAAAAGTTAATCAGTGGTGGTTGCCCCAAAGCCAAAGGGCGTGTTGCAGTTGTGGCCCTCTTTAGGATTTGTTAATTACTATAACTGGTTTCTGCCAAACTTGACAACTGTGCTCCATCCCTTGAACTCATTACTGTAGATAGGGAAGAAATGGTAATGGACAAAGCAGAGTGAGGTGGCTTTCTAAAACGTAATGGTGACATCAGGCACTGTACTCACATAAAATGATCCATATCATCCAGTGGAGCTTGTCTGCGATGCTTTGCCTTATGGTATAGGTGTCACATGTTATGATTAATGGAAGTAAGTGCCCCAAAGCATTTACAACACGTTGCCTTACCACTGCAGATTGACAGAGAGGCCTTGAGTCTGGTTTGGGGTTTAAAATGTTTTAACCAGTAGTTATAGGGGAAAGATTTACCCTTGTTACTGATCATCAACCACTAGTGTCCATTTTCAATCCACAGGAGGGTGTTTCACTAACAGTAGCAGCACAACTGCAGAGATGGGCTCAGTTTCTTGGAGGACACAATTACAAGATTGAATTCTAGAGGAGAACTAATCATGGAAATTCTGAAGGATTGTCCTATTTACCCTTGGGAAAGGAAATATCTCAAATATTTACAAAAGAGGACACACCTTGACATATTCTCCCCAATGCAAATTGAAAGTCTCCCTATTATGACAGGAATGATCCAAAGGGAACCCAGAAAAGACTGTCTCAGGTCTAAATGGCAACCCAGAATAGCCCCACTTTTACCAGCTCTGGGATGAATTTACCCTTGATGGGGTTACCTCATGTGGGGATTGAGAGTTATTGTACTATCCAAGCTGAGATCTAACGTGTTGGAGGAGCTACATGCTGGTTAAGTTGAAAGTGTTGGCTTTGTCTGGTGGTTTGGGATAGATCAGCAGGTCGTGCAGCAGTGCGGAATGCCAACACGTGCGGAATGGCCTGCAGTGCCCTGGCAGAGGACTCATGTGGGTTTTGTTGGACCATTCGTGGGCACAAATTCCTTGGTCGTAGAGTATGCAGAAGTGTTTCCAATCACCTCCACTACAGGCTCACACACCAGAAGCCTCTTCTGGTGTTCCCAAACACTTAAGTCAATAACAATGGACCAAAGTTTGTGGTGGAACAATTTCAGTCATTCCTCAAAATGAATGCAATAAGACATCTGCACCGTATCACCCAGCTGCAAATGGTTTTGTGGAGAATTTTTGTCAAGAGTCTGCAGAATGCACTGCGAGCGATGTCAGCAGAACGTGCTACCGTAACACTGAACCAGAAGCTCACCAATTTCCTCCTTGCATGTCGTAATTTAACACACTCCACTACCAACAACTCGTCAGCTGTGCTCATCTCTTGTCTGCACACTTGGATCTCTCAAACCCAATCTCAGGAGGACAAACAGCTGAGACAAATCGAGGGCTCCTCAAACAAGGAGGTTGGATATTTCACTCCTGGACAAGCAGTCCTGGCGAGGGACTACAGAGGTGATCAAAACCGGGTACTTGGAAAGATTAAGGACAGTACTGGACCACTCTCCTACACAGCTGAGACTGAGTCTGACGTCATCTGGAGATGGCACATTGATCAGTTGAGAAGAGCAAAGAAGAAAGGTGTCCAGAGCTGTCGGAACCACTTTCTGCAGTCCCGGTCAACTCCTTCAGCCACCACGGAGGGCGCCCCAGAACCTGAGAGTGTTTCACAGCCACAAGCCTCACCTGCCAAGCAGAGTGATCCCCACTCACGTCTGCCCCACAACCACCCCCTCGCCCCCAGTCAGGAAAGATGTTATCCCACAAGAATAAGAAATCCTCCACAGTGATGAAATCTTTGTACCTGAATGGGACAAATTAAAATGTACACGGCTGTGAATATCTGTAGAGTAGATGTATTATATAGTATACTGTGATTATAGTTTTGGTGCATTCTATTTTGAGTTGAAGATTATAGCTGAGCAGGGAGGAATGTCATGTATTTAATATTTCAGTAATATTTGAGTAATATTGTAAATATATTGTTTAATTAAACATTGTTTTCTGTTTACATAATGCATTACAGTTATAGGTAAAAGTAGGTAAATGGCATACCACGTCACACCACCACGTGATACATGCGCACGTCGCTTAAAGTAAACATGAAGTTGGGCTCTCCTGTTTTCCTATCAATTAGGTTAATGTTTTGGAGTTACAAAGCATAACATGTTCTTAATTAGTGAGGGCATGAAAGATTATGGGAGAAGGCAGAAGAATGGAAATGAGAAGGATAATAAATTAGCCACGATGGAATAGTGGAGCAGACCTGATGGGCTGAATGGCCTATGGGCGTAAGGTGTTATGGTTAAAGGCCAACAATACTACAGATTTTTTGAAGAACTGTCCAATAGAAACTGTCACTGGTTTACTGGTTCATTTTAATATCAGAGAATGTATACACTGTACAACCTGAAATGTTTACTCTCTGCAGACATCCATGAAACAGGAAATCCCCAAAGAATGAATGAATGAAGCTCCCCTTACCCCCATGTACAAGCAGCAGCAAAAACATTAACCCTCCATCCTCCCCCTCCCCAGCAAGCATCAACCCCACCACCCACCTTGCAAGCCCGCCCAGAGACCATGATCGAGAGTCAATCAAAAACCCCAGTCCATCCCAGCCCTTCAACATTCCAGACAGGCTCTCTCTCTCACTATCTCTCACTCTCACTCTCACTGATATCTCTCCTGCAACAGACGAGAATCCTTCATTTTCACCCTTGTCTCGGTATGGCAAATGGTTCCAGTCCCCTGGTGTGTAAAAAATTCTAAAGTATAAAATTCTAACGTATAAAATTCTAAAGGGATTGGACAGGCTAGATGCAGGAAGATTGTTTCCGATGTTGGGGAAGTCCAGAACGAGGGGTCACAGTTTAAGGATAAAGGGGAAGCCTTTTAGGACCGAGATGAGGAAAAACTTCTTCACACAGAGAGTGGTGAATCTGTGGAATTCTCTGCCACAGGAAACAGTTGAGGCCGGTTCATTGGCTATATTTAAGAGGAAGTTAGATATGGCCCTTGTGGCTAAAGAGATCAGGGGGTATGGAGAGAAAGCAGGTACAGGGTTCTGAGTTGGATGATCAGCCATGATCATACTGAATGGCGGTGCAGGCTCGAAGAGCCGAATGGCCTACTCCTGCACCTATTTTCTATGTTTCTATGTGTGCAAAAAAAAGCTACGCTCATGAGGACCCATCTTGCCTTAGTTGACAGCACACCATCTGAAACTATTCTTGCCTGGATATTATCTTAGCTCTTGCCTTCTCATGAGATCCCCACCCCATGGTTACTGCCTAAATCGCTTCAGCTTTCTCTGTGTTGCTCCAGATTGCTGCACCTGCAGTCCCCGTATCTCTATGCTCTTTGAGTTGCTGGAACTAGGGGAAATTTGTCCCTCCTCTCTGACCAGTTTTTCAGAGAAAAGATAAGTGATTTGACGCTATAGCTAACGAATGAGGAAGCTTAGATGATATAATTGAAGTACAGGATTCAGATGATTTCTACCAGTTAAAAATGGAGGAATAAATATGGCATTTCTTCTCGAGAGGAGATCTGAGTTGGAAACCTATTGGCCCATGGATAGAAGATGGGTATTTTTTGTTAGGAAGATATTTCACCACTGACAGATACCTTTTCAAACAGATTGTCAAAAATGTCAGGCTGTTCTTCACCAAGTCCCCAGCAATTATCAAGTGCCCGCTTACACCAATTACAAGAATTTACTGCAGATGCTGGAAATCTTGAGCAGCACAGGCAAAATGCTGGAGGAACTCAGCAGGTCAGACGGCATCAGACCATAAGACCTTTGGCCCATTGATCGCTCACCATTTGATCATGGTTGATTTATTTTCCCTCCCAATCTCAGTCTTCTGTCTTCTCCCAATAAGCTTTAACACCCTGACTAATCAAGAATCTATCAACCACTTTAAATATACCCAATGACTTGACCTTCTGTCTGTGGCACTGAATTCCACAGATTCACCACCTGCAGACTAAAGAGAATATCTCTGTTCTGAAGGGACATCCTTCTATTCTGAGGCTGTGCCCTCTGGTCCTAGACTCTTCCATTTCTGACTGGGCACATTGCAGCCTTCCTGCCTCACCACTAGCTTTGACAATTTAGAAGATGACCATTGATTCTGGATCTATTGCATTTTTTTTCAAATTCTTTTGGCGTTTGTGGACAGTTTTATTCTATATTGACGATTTGTTTGTCCCCATCTTTCTCTCTCTACACTCCCACCCTGTCAAATACATTCCTTTCCTGCTCTCTGCTCATCTTCCTACTTCTTCTGAATCTTTAAAACTCTTCAGTACCAATGAAACAATAACTCCACAAGTTCTGAATACCTCTGGCATTATCTGTTAGGAAAAGAAGGTGTGTGGCGTGCTTATCTTCATCACTGTGAAATTAAGGTATAAGTCAAGAAGTCAACATGCACTTATAAAACATTGGTTAGACCCCACTTGGAGCTCTGGTCACCCAGTACAAGAAGGATGTGGCGGCTTGGGAGAAGGTGAAGAAGTTTACCAGGATGCTGCCTGTATTAGACAGCATAGTGATAAGGAGAGGTTGCATGTGGCTATCTTTCATTAGAAGTTTGGAAAATTTGGTGTTATCTGCAAATTTCTGCTAATGTGCTGTGGGGATTATTCTGACGGGTTGCATCACCATCTGTCATTTGAGCATGGATGATCCATGCCCCTCTTAACCCTGTTCTGCCTTCTCCCTGTAACCTTTCACAACCTGACTAATCAACAATCTATCAACAAAAACACAAAATGCTGGCAGAACTCAGCAGGCCAGACACCATCTGTGGGAGGAGGTAGTGACGACGTTTTGGGCCAAAACCCTTCATCAGGAGTCAATTAAGAATCTATCAACCTCTGCTTTAAATACAGTCAGTGATCTGGCTTCCACAGCCAGCTGTGGCAATGGAATTCCACAGATTCACCACCCTCTGGCTAAAGAAATTCCTCCTCATCTCTGTTCTAAATGGACATCCCTCTATTCTGAGATTGTGCCCTGTGTTTAAGCACCCTTGCCACCCAGAACGCTCCCTTCTTGTCACTGCCCTCAGGGAGGAGGTACAGGAGACTGAAGACCCAAACTCAGTGTTTTAGGAACAGTGTATTCCCAGTCCATGGACACATGAACTCTACCTCACTATTTTGCTCGTTTTTTTAGACTACTTATTTACTTCTTTATATTTCTTATTGTAACATAGTTTTTTTGTGTATTGCTCTGTCCTGCTGCTGGGATAACAACAAATTTCACAACATATGTCAGTGATACTAAACCTGGTTCTGAATCTGATTCTGATTCTGAAAAAAACGATTTTTTTCCCTCTGGGAGACCTGATAAAAGAGCATGAAGCTATGCAAGATGTAAATCGGGTAGACAGACAGAAGCTTTTTCCCATGTTTGAATTGTCAGATTCCAGAGAGCATGTCTTTTAGATAGGTATATATATATATATATGTGTGTATGTGTGTGTGTGTGTGTGTGTGTGTGTGTGTTCTAAGAAGGTCTTGGCCCGAAATGTCAACCGTTGATTCATTACCATAGCTGCTGCTCCAGCGTTTTGTGTGTCTATATGTACACAACCACAAGAAACTGCAGAGATGTGGACACAGTTCAGCGCATCACAGGAAGCAGCCTCCCCTCCATGGACTCTGCCTACGCTTCTCGCTGCCTCTGAAGAGCAGCCGCATAATCAGAAACCCCAACCACCCCGGATACTCTCTCTTCTCCTCTCTCCCATCGGGCAGAACGTTCAAAAGCCTGAAGACACGTGTCACCAGGCTCAAGGACAACGTCTACCCCACTGTTATCAGACTCTTAAATGGACTCTTGTACGATAAGATAGACTCTTGGCCTCACATCTACCTCATTATGATCTTGCAGTTGATCATTTATCTGCACTGCACTTTTTCAGTAGTGTTTACACTTTATCTGCATTAATCTATCGCAGTGTAATGATTTGATCTGTATGAACTGTGTCATGGTACCAGTGACAAAAATAAACAAGAACATTCAGGGGAAGGAGGGTACGGACCATTTGCAGGCAGAGGGGATTTAGTTTACTTTCGCATGATGTTCAACATGGACATTGTGAGCCGAGGGGCCTGTTCCTGCGCTGTACTGATTTGTATTCGATGCTCTACGGCAGAATTTGTCTCGTTTTGTGCATTGTTGCGGAGATGTTGAATGACTCTGCTCTCAGTTTCTCTGTCACGCACTAATTAGGCCACTTCCTGCAATGCAGAGATCTGCGCTTGGATGGGGAATGGGGAATTGCAGCTATGGGCTCCAGAAGCGAGTTCCTCCTCAGAACACCAGTACCCTGCTTCCCTTTTCCCAGGCTCTCAGCATTAGGCAATGCTCTGCTGAGTCAGACCTGCCTGAGCAAATCCCCATGTTCACTATCCCCGCAGATTGCTTTCTGTTAGACGTTAATGACAAAGTAATCATTGAGTAATTTATTACACAAATCCATAGCAACGCACACAAAATGCTGGAGGATCTCAGCAGGCCAGGCAGCATCGATGGAAGTGAATAAACAATCGATGTTTGGGTTCTTCAGGACTGGAATGGAAGGGAGAAGAATAAAACTGGGGGAGGGGAAAGAGGAAAGCTAGAAGGTGATAGGTGAAGCCAAGTGGGTAGGAAAGTTAAAGAGCTGGAGAGGAAGGAATGTGATCAGAGAGGAGAGTGGACCACAGGAGAAAGGGAATGAGGAGGGGCACCAGGGGGAGGTGATAGGCAGATGAGAAGAGGTAAGAGGCCAGAGTGGGGAATAGAAGAAGAAGGTAAGAGGAGGGAATTTTTTTTTTACCATTATACGTTTATTGTCATGTGCACAAGTACTTTGTGTGTACACACAGTGCAATGAAAAACTTACTTGCAGCAGCATGATAGTCACATCACATCAGATACATAATATTCACAAGGAAAACATAACTGAGTGACACAAATTATATCAGAAAAACACAGCTTAAACAAAAGTAGGTCAATTATAGGGCAAAGTAGTCAAACTCGTCATAGTGTTGCCACACTTCAGTAATGCGTAGGGCTGTGCTGGTTGGTACAAGAAGCAAGCGGCTGGTGAAGTCCCCGTTCCTGACCCTGCTGATTTGGGACTTCAAGCTTCTGTATCTCCTCCCGATGGGTAGCTATGAGAAGATGGCTTTGCCCAGATGGTGGGGAGGGACGTGTCTGTGATGTACTGAGCTGAGTCCACTACTCTCTGCAGCTCCTTACGTTCCTGTGCATTCGGATTACCACACCAGACCACGACACAACTAGTGAGGGTGGCAAGCTGAACCTCCTTAACCTTCTAAGAAAGTACAGACCCATAAGACAAGATACAGGAGCAGAAGTAGGCCATTCGGCCCATCAAGTCTGCTCCGCTATTCAATCATGGGCCTATCCAATTCTTCCAGTCATCCCCATACCCTTTGATGCCCTGGCTGATCCAAAACCCATCTACAGTATCTCTGCCTTAAATACACCAATGACTTGGTCTCCACGGCCGCTCATAGCAACAATTTCCACAGATTTACCACCCTCTGACTAAAGTAATTTCTCCACATCTCAGTTCTAAAAGGACATCTTTCAATCTTGAAGTCATGCCCTCTTGTCCTAGAATTCCCTACTATGGGAAATAACTTTGCCTTATCTAATCTGTTCAGGCCTTTTAACATTTGGAATGTTTCTATGAGTTCCCCCCTCATTCTCCTGAGCTCCAGGGAATACAGCCCAAGAGCTGCCAGATATTCCTCATACAGTAACCCTTTCATTCCTGGAATCATTCTTGTGAATCTTCTCTGAACCCTCTCCAATGTCAGTATATCCTTTCTAAAACAAGGAGCCCAAAACTGCACACAATACTCCAAGAGTGGTCTCACGAGTGCCTTATAGAACTTCAACATCACATCTCTGCTCTTATATTCCATACCTCTAGAAATGAATGCCAACATTGCATTTGCCTTCTTCACCATTGACTCAACCTGGAGGTTAACCTTTAGGGTATCTTGCACAAGGATTCCCAAGTACCTTTGCAGCTCTGTATTTTGAATTCTCTCCCCAGTCTGCCTGTTTATTTCATCCATCAAAGTGCGTGACCATACACTTTCCAACATTGTATTTCATTTGCACTTCTTTGCCCACTCCCCTAAGCTATCGAAGTCTCTCTTCAGTCTCTCAGTTTCCTCAACACTACCTGCTCCTCCACCTATCTTTGTACCATCGGCAAACTTAGCCACAAATCCATTAATACTGTAGTCCAAATCATTGACATACATACATTGTAAAAAGCAACGATGCCAACACTGACCCCCGTGGAACTCCACTGGTAGCAGGCAGCCAGCCAGAATAGGATCTCTTTATTCCCACTCTGTTTTCTGCCGACCAGCCAATGCTCCACCCACGCTAGTAACTTCCCTGTAATTCCATGGTCTCTTATCTTACTAAGCAGCCTCATGCATGGCACCTTGTCAAAGGCCTTCTGAAAATCCAAGTACACCACATCTACTACTTCTCCTTTGTCTACCCTGCTTGTAATTTCCTCAAAGAATTGCAGTAGGTTTGTCAGGCAGGATGTTCCTTTCCCTGGTGTGTCTTTCTTGTGATTGCATCTATGTGCTAGGCCCAGGTCAGGTCACAACCCAAGGTACCTCCGAACTGAATGAATAAGCTCTTCCTGGGCTTCCAGCCAGGTACGGGTTTCAATTTTAACTGATGTTTCGATGACAAGCTCTTCCTTCTTCATCAGGGATGATGCCTGGGCATGTCTAGTCCCTTATGGGTTTGTGGATTTCCACGGTTTCTGGAAGGATTTCCAGGATCCTGAAGAAATACCAGATTAATACCATCCACAACCTTGTAAGGAAGCTCTAACCACAGCTTATGTGGGTCAAAGTTGACCTGGAACTCAGGTTGGCTGGTTCCCAGAGCAATGTATATCGGCCAGATGGGATGCACGGTGGAAACCCACACCGAGGAGCACAGGAAGTTTATCTGTTTGGGTTACCCACAGAAATTGGCAGAGGCAGAACATTGCATTTGCAATGGCCATAAGATTGACTTCCACAGCACAAAACTACTGTGCCACGCCAATGGCTTTTGGGATGCTTAGTAAAGGAAACCATTGAAATAAAACCAAAGGAAAATAATTTTCACAAAGACAAAGGTCTCACTCTAAGAACAAACTGGAATTCGATTGTAAACAAGGTGGGAGAGCAGAAACCTGCTTGGATGAGGACTAACCAATCAGGAGGGATGGACAATGGGGTATAAATACCACTGGACTAGACCTGCCCAGGTTTCATCCCCGATGAAGATGGCAGTTTGTCATCAAAACGTCAGTTAAAATCGATACCTATACCTGACTGGAATCCTGAGGAGAGTTTATTCATCATATATGCCGGGAAAGCCTTTTTGTGAATTGAATGTTTGCTGGGTTGTACCAGGTGGTGATACATGTGTGTAGAGTCACATAGAAATCTGATGGGAGTTGACAGCCTTCCATAGAACCATAGAACATTACAGCACAGAAACAGGCCTTTTGGCCCTTCTTGGCTGTGCCGAACCATTTTTCTGCCTAGTCCCACTGACCTGCACCTGGACCATATTCCTCCAAACCCCTCTCATCCATGTACCGGTCCAAGTTTTTCTTAAATGTCAAAAGTGAGCCCGCATTCATCACTTCATCTGGCAGCTCATTCCACACTCCCACCACTCTCTGCATGAAGAAGCCCCCCCTAATGTTCTCTCTAAACGTTTCCTCCTTCACCCTTAACCCATGACCTCTGTTTTTTTTCTCCCCTGGCCTCAGTGGAAAAAGCCTGCTTGCATTTACTCTATCTATACCCATCATAATTTTATACACCTCTATCAAATCACCCCTCATTCTCCTATGCTCCAGGGAATAAAGACCTAACCTATTCAACCTCTCTCTGTAACTCAGTTTCTCAAGTCCCGGCAACATCTTTGTAAACCTTCTCTGCACTCTTTCAACCTTATTAATATCCTTCCTGTAATTAGGTGACCAAAACTGCACACAATACTCCAAATTCAGTCTCACCAATGTCTTATACAACCTCACCATTACGTTTCAACTCTTATACTCAATACTTTGATGTATAAAGGCCAATGTACCAAAAGCTCTCTTTACAACCCTATCTACTTGTGACACCACTTTTAGGGAATTATGTATCTGTACTCCCAGATCCCTCTGTTCTACTGCACTCCTCAGTGTCCTACCATTTACCTTGTATGTTCTACCTTGGTTTGACCTTCCGAAGTGCAATACCTCACACTTGTCCACATTAAACTCCATCTGCCATTTTTCTGCCCATTCCTCCAACTGCTCCAAATCCCTCTGCAAGCTTTGAAAACCTTCCTCACTGTCCACTACACTTCCAATCTTTGTATCACCAGCAAATGAAAAACTTCCCTGAGAAACATCAATGATTGGAAGGGCTTGTCACTATTGCTGACATAAGCTTAACTATTAAAGTATAAGATCATAAGACATAGGAGCAGAAATAGGCCATTTAATTCTAACTCTTACTATTTAAGAACCTATCAATGTCCATTTTGAATATACCCAATGACTTGGCTCCATAACCGTCTGCAGCAATGAATTCCTCAGATGCACTAATGACTTGAGTTTAAAGTTGTGATTCAAACACAGATCCCTGGATGAATCATCTGGGCCTTAGAAATTTGTTTGGGAATGTACTCTTACACCTTGTGGCATAAGAAAAGGCCATTTGGTGCATCGTTCCTGTACTGGCTTGTTGCCAAAGGCCACTGACAGCCGTAATTCTCCATTCCATGCCCTTTTCACCACCACTTTCTCTTTTTCAGGAAATTATAGCCAATTCTGCAAAGTTGTTATTGGATTTCCCTCCTTGTTCCATTCATTTAGGGAGCTTCTGACGACAGCAAGTTGGTTTCTCAGTCTGAAACCAATGTCAGTGGGGTGACTGAGCTGAGGAAGCCATACAGGATTTGCAGAATTACTCAAGAGTTATGAACAAACCAAGGTCATTTAGCCCAACCTGAGTAATAATTAAATAATGGAGCAGACTCGATGGGCCAAATGGCCTAATTCTGCTCCTATGTCTTATGGTCTTATTTACATGTATGATGCCCTGTCATTGTGATGGAATTCACAAGTGTGTCATTTGGCAGTGTTCTGATGTGGCTGGAGAAGTCATAGAGTCATAGAACACTACACCACAGAAGCAGGCTCTTCAGCCCATCTAATCTGTGCTGGACTGTTATCCATCTACCCACACCTGAAATGAGCTCTCCAAAACTCTCTTATCCAAACTTCTCCTCAATGCCACAACTGAACCTGCATCCACCACGTCCACTGGCAACTCATTCCACACTTGCACCTCCCTCTGAGTGAAGAAGCCCCTCCTCAGATTCCCCTTAAGTATTTCACCTTTCACCCTTACCTATAACCTCTAGTTCCAGTCTTACGCAACGTCTATAGAAAAAGTCTGCTTGTGTTTACCTTATTAATACCCCTCTTAATATTGTACACCTCTACTAAATCTCACCTCATTCTCCTACACTCCAGGGAATAAAATCAAGTTCAAGATACAACCAAACAAAACAATATTCCTCCAGATCTTGGTGCACCCACAAAACATATATCACACACAGCACATATACCAAAATATTACCACAAATAATTTAATAAAATATAATTCAAAATGCACAGGACAGGTGACAGTAAACAGTACAATAAACAGCTCGCTGTCCCAGTGACAAGACCTCGGTGGTGTCAGGGCATTCATCAGTCTCACAGCCTGAGGGGAGAACCTGTTACCTGTCTGGCAGTGCTAGTCCTGATGCTCCAGTACCTCCTTCCAGACAGTGGGGTGGGTGGTGGGGATCCCCAACAACGTTTTGGATCCTTCGTTTGTGATGCTTCAGGAAAATGTCACAAATAGCGGGGAAGGAGACCCCGGTGATCCTCTCAGTGGTTGTCACTGTCGTCTGTAGGGACTTGTGGTCCATTGCCTTCAGCTTCCATACCACACAATGATGCAGCCCGAAAGGACACTCTTGATGGTTCTCCTGTAGAAAGTTGTTAGAATGGAGTGGGGAACCTTACACGCATCAGTCTCCTCAGAAAGTGTAGACACTGCTGTGCCTTCTTGACTAGTGAGGAGGTGTTGTGGGTCCAGGTCAGGTTGTCTGTTATGTGCACACCAAGGAACTTTGTGCTCTTCACTCTCTCCACAGCAGAGCCATTGCTGTGCAATGGAGAGTGGTTGACCTGTGCCCTCCTGAAGACCACAATCATCTCCTTTGTCTTGTCCACAGTGAATTCTCACACCATTTGACAAGCCTCTCTGCCTCCTTTCTGTGTGCCAACTCATCATTCTAGCTGATGACGCCAGCCACTGTAGTGCCATCAGAGAACTTGATGATGTGGTTGGAGCTGGATCTGGCAATGCAGTCATGGGTCAGTGGTGGGCTGAGCATACAGCCCCATGGGGCACCAGTGCTCAGCATGATGGAGCTTCAGATGTTGCTGCCAAATCGGACTGGCTAGAGTCTTCTCATCAATGAGTTGCAGAGAAGGGTGTTGAGTCACAACGAGGACAGATTACCCACCAGCCTCTGAGGTATGATCATGTTAAACGCCGAGCTAAAGTCAATGAACAACATCCTGACTTGCAAGACATCCCTTTCTAGGTGGGACCTAGAACCTGAAGGTCATGAACTATTCAACATGTATGTCAGGTCCTCAAATCCTGGTATCTTTGGAAATTTTCTCGGTGAAAACCTACCTGAGGTTCTAAGAGAGATAAGGAAGTTCAACCCTGGACAGACCCATCTATTTCTCTGTGCTACTGTGAATGCCTGCAAGGAAATGAATCTCACCTATGCACTTCAATAATACATTTATTTTGGTCTTTTAACTTTGGACTTTACTAGCTGCTAGTTCTGGATAATTGACCCAGGGACATGATCTTCAGTTTCCCTATGCGTCACGGAGCTCTGCCAATGAGAGACTTCCCGTTTGTCTTGACCAAGGTCTCTGAAGCAGTTGACTGAAAAGGGCCAGCTGATTTTCTTAGACCTGAGGAACGGAAATCTGAGGCTTGGAGGACAGTCTGTGTGTGTGAGAGGGAGGAATGGGGCTTGTTTTGCTGTTGTTGTTTTGATGCTTGTTGTGTTCTGTGTTGTTCTGCTGGACACGGTGAGTAGGCCATATTGGCACCGGAATGACTGAAGACACTTGTTGATGGCCCCCAGCACATCCTTGGGTGTATTTCACTGTTATTCAATACATTCAAACAATGTATTTCACTGTCTGTTTTGATGTACGTGTGATCAATGAATTGATATGGATCTGAATCTACCCAATAGGGTACTGTCTCAGATACCAAGAACATCAGCTGACCAAGGAGACTGAGGGAAATAGAGGCATCTATGCTGAACCAATCCAAGACCTCCATGGTGCCCACCCAGCTAGTCCCAATTTTCTGCATTTGGCCTACGCCCCTCTAAGCCCCACCCCTTCAAGTGCTTCTTAAGTGCTGCTATTGTAGTTGCCTCGATCACTTCCTCTGGCAGCTCATTCCATTTTCTCACCACCCTCTGAGTGAAAAACTGCCCCTTTTTTAATCTTTACCTCTCAGCCTAAACCTATGCACCCTTAGTTCTGGACTCCCTACCTTAGGAAAAAGACTGTTAATGTCTCCTTTTCACTGCCTTTCATCATTTTAAACATTTCTATAAGATTACCCCTCATTCTTCTACTTTCCAAGAAATGAAGACTTGGTTTGATAGACCTCTCCCCGTAAATGGTACCTCTTTGGCAAGGAACAAGTTGCAGAAGGAAAGGACAGTGAGTCACGGGCCATCACCATGGCACAAAAAGTGTTAAACACAAAATGTACCAACTTCTGAGTAAAATAGAGCATTCACTGTTTCCTGGAACTGACTGTGGACGAGGTCACAGGGGGCGGGATTTATTGCTGTTACAGGTTTTTAGATAACAGTGCATCAACCCTAAATCCTAGCAGTACTCACACATCATCTTTTCATTAATCTTTTACTGGGGGAGAGGAGATACATTATAAGCAGATCGTCCAATTTCTTAGCACCGTGTTGGATATTACACATCATATGTGGTCGGCTATGAACAGATCCTGTACCGCACCTTCAATGTTCTAACGTTCTCAGTGAGTTCCCTGTTGGCTATTTCTGTCAACCACTGGCTACGCGCGGGCAATGTGCATTGACGTGGTGATTTGATGGACCTGAAGTGCAGGGGCCACTAGTTTGTTCAAGTAAGATCTGAGACTAAATGTTAATCAATTAACTAGTTCATCCGGTTTGCTGTTGTGTTGCTAGACAGAGAAGGTAAGGGGAAAGTACTGTATACGTGAGTCTTTTGACCACTTTCTGTCATTACATGCCTTGAGCGTCTGTTATATGGGACAGTCTGTGGTTTTGGCCAGCAACCTTGGTCAAACCAGGAGAGCAAATTATCCTGCAACGTCCTCAGACTCATGCTTGCTTTTATAGTAAGACTTTCATTGTTGGCCGGGAGATTGCGAGGTTTTAGACACCACACATCCTACCCCCCCAACTTCTGAGAAACAGCGAAGTGTTTACAGGTAAACAAATGCAGATGCAGCTTCTTGTTTTATTTCAGCAGAGAAGAGAACCAAGCTATCTACATCTCTGTGCTGCGTTCTTGAATGCCCTTCAGTCTGTCCCAGTTGCCTGCCCCTTCCTCGTAGCTTGGCAGATTTTCTTTTACCTTCTTAAGAATTTATTCAATTCCCTTCTGTAAGTTCACATTGAATCTGTCTACAGCCCCTTAAGAAACACTTTTCAGATCAATGTTTAAAAAGCGGAGGAACAGAGGGAGCTTTGGGTCCTTGTCCATAGATTCCTCAAAGTTGCCATGCAAGTCATAGTGTTTTGACCTTCATTTGCCAGGAGATTGCGTTCAAGAGTCACATTGCAGCTCTATAAAACTCTAAGTGTGTCAGAACACACTTGGAATATTGTGTTTGGTTCTGGTCGCCTCATTATAGGAAGGATGTGGAAGCTTTAGAGAGAGAGCAGAGGTGAGTTACCAGGATGCTGCCTGGATTAGAGAGCATGTCTTATGAGGAAATGTTGAGTGAGCTAGGGCTTCTCTCCTTGGAGTGAAGGAGGATGAGTAATGACAAGATGATAAGAGGCATGGATCAAGTGGACAGCCCGATACCTTTTCCCAGGGTGGAAATGACTAATACGAGGGGGCATAATTTTAACATGGTTGGAAGAAAGTACGGGGGGGGGTGTTTAATACACAGAGAGTGGTGAGTGTATGGAACGTACTGTCAGGGGTGGTGATAGAGACAGATACATTAGGGGCATTTAAGATAAGCTTAGATAGGCACATGTATGAAAGAAAAGTGGAGAACTATGTGGAAGAAAATGGTTAGATTGCTCTTGGAGTAGATTAAAAGTACACTATAACATTATGGGCCGAAGGGCCTTTACTATGCTGAATTTTTCTATGTTCTAAGATTTTCTTCTCATACCTCCAGTTCATTTGCAAATTATCTTAGTGTTACTTTTGTTCAGCAACTCTTAGATATCTTGCCAGTGGAAACATGTTCTCAGTATTATTTACTTATTTAATAATTTTTTATTTGTACAATTTGTCTTCTTTTGTGCATTGGTTGTTTGTGGGTAGTTTATCACGAATCCTATTGTATTTCATTATCTTCCTGTGAATACCTGCAAGAAACTGAATCTCCAGGCAGCATATGGTGACATGCAAAGCTTGAAGTTCAAAGTACATTTATTATCAAAGTATGTACACACTATACAAACTTGAGGTTCATCACCTTACAAGCAGCCACAAACAAAAACAAAAGAACCCATAAAGAAAGACTGTCAAAACGTCCGAAGTGCAGAGGGAAAAAAAAACAAATCGTGCAAACAGTAAAAGTAAGCACCACGCGGCAGGCCAGGCAACAAATAGCTTTCAGAATGAAAGTGAATCTACAGGCACGAATCCCGGGGCAGCCAGAGCAGGCCCCAGCCACAACCTCTGTTCACCACATAGCAGAGCCAAGTAAACATCACGGAGCATCTAGCAGATTTGGCCCGACCCTCCCAACATCCTGCCTTTTCAATCTGGCCCTGTGTTTAAATTGTTCAAAACATCAGTTCGTTCCTCACTCCAGGACGAGTCACTTCGATTCACTCTAGGCCTGGATCCCACCGCCGGCCGCATTTTGGCCTGTACCCGACCTTTACAAATTCGCACTTAAATCAACCAAACCTCAAGTCTGTCCTTACTTTCAGTATAGATGTACGGGCCCCAACTTTTCCTCCCCTCTGTTTGCCCTGACTTTGTCTTGCCTCTGTTCACCTTGAATCTGCCTCCACCTCAGCTCAGCTTCATCTCGCACCCACTCACTTTAACCCTTGACTCAGCTCCCCTCTCCATTGTTCGCGGTGATTGTTAACCATAAATTTTACTAGAAAAAGTGTTAGTAAACAATGTATTTAGTTGTATTCTTTGTCTTGTTTGCCACCAGTGAATAGTCACAGGGCTTTGTCGGCACCATCTTAAACCGGACATATAGTATGTGCATTTTGATATTTTCACTTTGAAATTTAAACTTTAAATATGTTCTGTTTAACCATTTTAAAATACTGAGCACCTCTGACTAAATCCCTCAGTCCTTCCAGGGAATGATGGAAGGTGGACAGACTCAATGGGCCGACAAGTAGAGAGCTCCACTCGACTCTCAATAAGGCAGACAAGTAGTCAGGTCATGGAACCTATACAGATTGAAGAGGAGGAGGTGCTTGCTATCTTGAGGCAAATCAGAGTAAATAAATCCTCAGGACCTGACAGGGTATTCCCTCAGACCTTGAAGGAGACTAGTGTTGAAATTGGGGGGTGCCCTGGCAGATGTATTTAAAATGTCGGTATCTACGGGCGAGGTGCCGGAGGATTGGAGGATAGCTCATGTTGTTCCGTTGTATAAAGAAGGCTCTAAAAGTAATCCGGGAAATTATAGGCTGGTAAGTTTGACGTCAGTAGTAGGTAAATTATTGGAAGGCGTACTAAGAGATAGGATCTACAAGTATTTAGATAGACAGGGACTTATTAGGGAGAGTCAACATGGTTTTGTGCGTGGTAGGTCATGTTTAACAAATCTATTAGAGTTTTTCGAGGGGGTTACAAGAAAGTGGATGAAGGGAAGGCAGTGGATGTTGTCTACATGGACTTCAGTAAGGCCTCTGACAAGTCCCGCATGGGAGGTTAGTTAGGAAGATTCAGTCGCTAGGTATACATGGTGAGGTAATAAATTGGATTAGGCATTGGCTCAGTGGGAGAAGCCAGAGAGTGGTAGTGGAGGATTGCTACTCTGAGTGGAGCCTGTGACTAATGGTGTGCCACAGGGATCAGTGCTGGGTCCATTGTTACAGTATTTGTCATCTATATCAATGATCTGGATGATAATGTGGTAAATTGGATCAGCAAATTTGCTGGTGATACAAAGATTGGAGGTGTAGTGGACAGTGAGGAAGGTTTTCAAAGCTTGCAGAGGGATTTGGATCAGCTGGAAAAATGGGCTGAAAAATGGCAGATGGAGTTTTATGCAGACAAGTGTGAGGTATTGCACTTTGGAAGGAAAACCCAAGGTAGAACATACAAGGTAAATGGTAGGGCACTGAGGAGTGCAGTAGAACAGAGGGATCTAGGAATACAGAAAGAAAATTCCCTAAAAGTGGTGTCACAGGTGGATAGGGTAGTAAAGAGAGCTTTTGGTACATTGGCCCTTATAAATCAAAGTATTGAGTATAAGAGTTGGAATGTTATGGTGAGGTTGTATAAGGCATTGGCGAGGCCGAATTTGGAGTATTGTGTGTAGTTCTGGTCACCAAATTACAGAAAGGATATTAATAAGGTTGAAAGAGTGCAGAGAAGGTTTACAAGGATGTTGCCGGGACTTGAGAAGCTGAGTTACAGAGAAAGGTTGAATAGGTTAGGAGTTTATTCCCTGGAGTGTAGGAGAATGAGGGGAGATTTGATAGAGGTATATAAACTTATGATGGGTATAGATAGAGTGAATGCAAGCAGGCTTTTTCCACTGAGGCTAGGGGAGAAAAAAAACCAGAGGACATGGGTTAAGGGTGAAGGGGGAAAAGTTTAAAAGGAACATTGGGGGGACTTCTTCACACAGAGAGTGGTGGGAGTGTGGAATGAGCTGCCAGATGAAGTGGTGAATGCGGGCTCACTTTTAACATTTAAGAAAAACTTGGACAGGTACATGGATGAGAGGGGTTTGGAGGGATATGGTCCAGGTGCAGGTCAGTGGGACTCGGCAGAAAAATGGTTCGGCACAGCCAAGAAGGGCCAAAAGGCCTGTTTCTGTGCTGTAATGTTCTATGGTTCTATAGTGCACAAAGAGAGCAAAATAGTGATGTAGTGTTCATGGGTGGGTTCATAGACTATTCAGAAAGCTGAAAGCAGGGGGGAAAACTGTTCCTAAAATGTTGAGTGTGTGTCTTCAGGGTCCTGTACCTCCTTCCTGATGGTAGCAATGAGAAGAGTTCAGGTCCTAGATGGTGAGGCTCCTTCCTGACGCCTTCTTGGTGCATCGTCTTTTGAAGATGTGCTCGATAGTGGCGAGGCTGGTGCCCGTGATGGAGCTGGCTGAGTCTACAACCCTCCGCAACCTTTTCTGATCCCATGCATTGGTGCCTCCACACCAGTCAGTAATGCATTCAGTCAGAATCCTCTGCAAATTACTTCCATAGAAATTTGCCAGTCTTTGGTGACATACTATATCTCCACAGACTCCTAATGAAGTATAGCAACTGGTGTGCCTTCTTCATAATTGTATCAATATGTCAGCCCAGGATAGACCCTCTGACGCATTGACACCCAGGAACTTAAAGCTGCTCACACTTTCCACTGCTGATCCCTCAATGAGACGGGTGTGTGTTCCCCCGACTCCTCTGTCCTGAAATCCACAATCAGTTCCTTGGTCTTAATGATGTCGAGTGCCAGGTTGTTGTTGTGACACCAGTTGATCTATCTCCCTCCTGTGCACTTCCTCATTATTATATTAGTCACCAGTCACCAAGATCTCCTCTTGTAAACTCCCTGTGGTTCTTCCCTCTATTCTTGATGGTCATGCCTTCTTTTTTCCAGGGATTGTAATTCTTTCACTTTCTTCCTCTCTCCTTTTCAAGTCATTCTTTAAATCCTAACACCTCGATAAACCCTCCACTTGTCTGCACCTCCTCCTTCCCTTTCTCCCATGGTCCACTCTCCTCTCCTATCACATTCCTTCTCCTTCAGCCCTTTTCCAACTGCCAACTGTATCCTCCCACCCTCCCTCTCCCACCCACCTTCTCCCCTCACCTGGCTTCACCTGTCACTTTCTAGCTTATACTAGAAAGTATAAGCTCCCTCCCCCACATTCTTACTCTGGCTTCTTCTCCCTTCCTTTCCCGTCCCGGTGAAGCGTCTTGGTTTAACATGTTGACTGTGTATTCCTTTTCCAGCTCCCCCCAAGCAAGAGAAAATCTGCAGATGTTGGAAATCCAAGCGACACACTCAAAATGCTGCAGGAACTCAGCAAGCCAGGCAGAGTACAGTCTCGGCCCAAATCGTCGTTGAGATGCTGAGTTCCTCCGACATTTTGTGTGCGTTTCTGTGAATTTCCAGCATCTGCAGAATCGCTTGTGTTTATAATGGTACAGTGATAGCCCTTAGTTACAATACCGCTGGAAATTTTACCTGGTTCTCTAATTCCTTCTGAGTAGGCAGGTTGTCATCGTCATCTCCTGAGCCATTGTCACAATGAACAATGCATCTTGTTTTAAAGTCAGTGCTGCACTGCCACACCCTGCGGAGGATGGTAAAGCAATCTGAGAAGATCTCTGGGGTCTTCCTCGTCCTATTTGTGACATTTACTGACAGTGTTGCAGACAAAGATTGTTGAGGATCCCTACCACCCAGCCCACAATCTCTTTGACCCACCACCTCAGGAAGGAGGTACAGAAGCCTCAGGACTAGGACTGCCAGAATGGCTAACAGCTTCTTCCCTCAGGCTGTGAGACTAATGCCACCACGAAGGTCTTGTCACTAGGACAGCGAGCTGTTTCCTGTTTCCTGCACTATTTGCCTGTGCTGGACACTACGTGCATCTTGAATGATAGTTTATTAACCTATTTGTGGTAACATTTTTTTTAATGTGCTGTGTGTGATATATGCTTTGTGGGTGTACCATGTGTTCTAGGAATATTGTTTTGTTTGCTTGTATATATGTACAGTCGGATGACAATAAACATGAAGTTGAATTTTCAATTGCCTAGCCTTGTGAATAAAATCCAACTCTGCTAATCTGCTTTCTCCTCAGAATCTTCAGATCTAACTTCGCAGGAACAGGAAGAAGTTAACGTTTTACGCCTGCATAAGGAGGAACTATTGGAGGACATTCAGGTAGCTGACGAACATTGTCTGCTCCTTACCCCATTCCTCTTGCGGCATGGTGTGGCAGTGGAGGTGATACAGTCGCTTAGCGGTTGACACAATCACCTCAGAGCACCCCAAATCACCGATCGGTGACAAATAAAGCTACAGCTAATCTTTTCTTCGTCTCACTCATCATGGGAGCTTGCTGTGCATGGCTTGGCTGCCCTATTTCCTGCCTCACCCAGTGACTGAACTTCAGAAGTACCTCACTGAGTGTCACATGATTTAGGGCAAAGTGAAAGGTACTATGTAAATGCAATGGTTCCTTCTTTCTTGCTTCTATCAACTCTATATATTCTCCCTCAGGTCTTTCCCCCTTAGTTAATGAAATGTCCCCAGGCCTGAGTGCAAACTTTCCACCCTAACTGTGTCAACTTTAGTGGTCGGCACAGTAGCGTTCTCTGTGTGACCAGTGGGTTTCCTCTGGGTCTCTGGTTCCGTCCCACAATCCAAAGACATGCGGGTTAGTAGGTTAACTAGTCACATGGGTGCAATTGGGTGGATGCGACCCGCTGAGCCAGAAGGGCCTGTTATTCTCAAAATACTGTAGTAGTTAAAAACCGTTCATAATTTTTTTCTTCAGAAGCTGAAGATGGAAATTGCGGAAGTTGTCGCAGAGCTTGAGAACTTCAATCACACAGAGGAGAGGTGAGTCAAAGAAAATTTGACCAGATGAATGACGCGAGGCAGGCTAAATGGGAAAAGTTTAGATGCATCATTTCAATTTGGTAAGCACAGACCAGATGGGTCGAAGGTCCTGTTTCCAGGCTGTATGACTCTAAATCCCAAGAATGAAGTGTTTCCATTACCTATCAGGTATAACTCTTAGTCCCATCGTATGACTCTGAATCCCATCATATGAGTCTAAATCCTATCATAGTTCCAACAATGAAGTGTTTCCATTACCTATCAGGAGGCAACAAGACATACTAAATATGGACAACAAAAATTCTGCGGATGCTCGAAATCCAAAGCAACGCACACAAAATGCTGGAGCAACTCAGCAGGTCAGGCAGCTTCTATGAAAGTGAACAAAGAGTCGAGCTTAAGGGGAACATGAGGAGAAACTTCACACAGATGGTTGTGAGAGTGTGGAATGAACTGCCAGTGCAAGTGGTGCACAAGAGCTTGAACTCAACGTTTAAGAGAAGTTTGCATAGGCACATGGATGGGGAAGGGTATTGTGCAGGTCAATGGAACTTGGCAGATTAAATAGTTCAGCATGGACTAGGTAGGCCAAAATGCCTGTTTCTGCATTGTACTTTTCTATGACTTTAAATCTGACAGACAGACAGACAGACATACTTTATTGATCCTGAGGGAAATTTCAGAGATTTTCAGTCCACTGAATAGGAAATGTAAGGAAAGGTATGACCAAGGAAACGTAAACTGGTGGGAATCTGGGGGAGGAGGCAAAGTGAAATGATGCATCCAGCTGCAAATAATCATCCAGAGAAATGAAACTGGAAGCCAGTTTAGTCAATCTCTGGATAGAATACAAAACTTGCTACAAATAGCATATCAGATTTCAACAAGCACATGAAAGGAATGCACAGAATTGCTGGGGGAGCAGAAGAAAGTCATTTGTCCTATTGTGAATCACGGAATGATAGAGAACTTATCACATTAGGAGGCCTTTAGACCCATTCCATCCATCAGCAAGACAGCTGCCCAAGAAAGCACTGTGGGTCATGTACCAGAACACATTTACAACTTTGACAACCTACTCTATCTGTGCTTCTTATAATTCTATAAACCTCCATTAGATCCTCAGTGCTAATGGAGAATAATCCAAGTTTGTCCAGCCTCTCCTTATGTTAATGCAAAGCTACAGAACACCTTCTCCACTGTTGTCTTCTCTGAAACAGATGGGAAATTGGATAAATTCCTGAAGGAGAAACAATACCAAGGCCACGGGGAAAAGGTAGAGACATTGGAGTAAGCAGAGTGATCTTTGAGAGGGTTGGAGGAAGTTCCATGGAAGAAAACAATAGCATGAACAATAATGTTTGTGTGGATATGGTATGCCACCTAAAACTTTGACAAACTTCTACAGATGCATGGTGGAGATCCTAACTATTTGCTTCACAGCCTGATATAGAAACACCAATGCCCAGGAACAGAAAGTGGTGAACACAGCCCCACTCCTTCTCAGGAAAAACTTTTTCCACTATTGAGCAGATTTACAAGGAGTGCTGTCACAAGAAAGAAGCTTCCATTATCAAGGATTTTTGTAGTGTATTTAATAGTTCATGCTTAATCCAACAATATAGCTACAATATTACTCGTGTTACTGAAATATTAACTGCAGAGCAATTTATATGTAAAAGTACATAAATGTACTTTATGTTATTATGTACGTTATTAAGTCATAAGTGCTCACCTTACAGAGTAGAACTGAATGTACATGAGTTATCCTGGGCTCTCACATGTATTTCTTCTAATTCATTTTTGAAATTACAAAACATAACAGTGGCAACTAGTGAGTTTAAAAATGAACCCGAGTTGACTACCTACCTGTTGAAGCACAGCACATTGTTTCTTCACAAGGGAAGAGAGATGATTAGTTTAAAAAAGGGCAGAAAATGGATGAAATTCATGTGATCACAAACAGAGAACTAGGTGATAATAACCAGAAATTTAAAAAAATGAATAAATGGCTGTCTACATTGGAACTACAAATGTGTTTGATTGCACAATGGATAACTGGATTATGTATACTGAACGAACTGAGCAGTATTTTTAAGCAAATAGAATAACCAATGAGAAACAAGTGCTAGTTTTACTGGGTGCGTTTGGTTGGAAGAACATACAGTTTGCTTAGAAGTTTAACTGTTCCAACCAAACCAGCCAAAATGAGCTTTGCTGATATCATGAACGAAATGCAGAAACATTTAGAACTGAAACCATTGTTGATTGCAGAACACTTTTGGCTTCATAAGTGGAATAAAAAGGCAGGAGAGTCCATTTCAGCTTTTGTGCCTGAATTGAAGAGATTGTCTGAACATTGCCAGTTCAGTGATGGACTTAATGATGCACTGAAAGATCATTTAGTTTGTGGAATGTTAAAAACAGGAGGGCCAGCATTGTGGGGATATAATTGGCTGAAACAATTACAACCTGACTGGAGATCCATCCACAATTGCCATGCCACACCCCCTGCAACAGAGTCAACTGAGAGTGATTTAAGAAAGGTGTTGGATGATGCCACAGCAGTGGGAAAATGGATGGCTTTGGAAAACTCAAATTTATCAAGGATAAAATAGTGTTAAATGAAAATGCCACACCCAAGTTTTAAAAAGTCCATTTGGGTCCTTATACAGTACTATTTGTGATAAAGTAGCCAGTGTTCTAGATCGCACGGGGGCTGAAGCATTCTTTCCAAGGTCAAGTGGAGCACATGGGCAATGCCAGTGGTCCCAGAGAAATGGGTCTGTCGGGATCTGTGGTGATTTTAAGGTAGCTATTGACCCAGTACTGAAAGTAGATCAATACCCTCTGCCCAGAATAGAGGATATCTTTGCAAACCTCTCTGCAGGGAAACACTTCAGCAAAGTGGACTGAGCTGAGGCAGACCTACAGACGGAAATGGAAGACAAGTCCAAAGTGTTTCTCAATATAAAAACTCACAGAGGGCTTTATCACTGCAATAGGGATATTTTTGGAGTAGCATCTGCACCTGCACTCTGGCAGAAAGCCATGGACCAGGTGCTACAAATCTATCCAATGTTACCTAGCCTGCTGTGTTCTACCAGCATTTTGTGTGTGTTGTTGTTCTATCCAGCGTTACCTGGATGACATCATTGTTACTTGTAAGGAACATCTCAGCTCCAAAATGTCAAGAAATGTTATGGGCTCAGAGCATGATGCAATAAGTGTGAATTCTTTTAACCAAACATCACTTAATTTGAGTTTGCCATTACAAGACTGAATTCAAGAGGACCAACTAATCGTGGAAATGCAGATGTTCACCCTTGGAAAAGAAAAAAAAAACCTGACAAATTTACGAAAGAGGACACTCCTCTTGACTATTCTTCATTATACAAATTGACAGTCTCCCTATTACTGCAGAGATGATCCAAAGGGAAATCAGAAAAGACACCACTCAATCTCACATCTACATGGCAACCCAAAATGGCTGGAATATCCAATTCCCCATCTTTACCAATGGATGAACTTGCCCTTGATGGGGTTTGCTTTATGTGGGGATTGAGAGCTGTTGGACTATCCAAACTGAGAGCTAAAGTGTTGAAGGAGCTACATACTGGTCCTCCACATGTGGTCAATGTCTGGGGCCTGGGATGGATTAGTGGTTGAGCAGGTGGCATGTTTGGGGTGCCATCACATCCAGAAGATGCCAAAAGCAGTGCATCTCCATCCCTGGGAATAGCCTGCATTGCTCTGGCAGAGGATGTATGTGGGTTTTGCCAGACCCTGCTTGGGCACTCATTTCTTGGTAATGCATACCATGTTAGACCAATCTTTTCTCTGGGTCCGTTTTCCCCTAAAGGCTGCCCGGGTCTAGGTGTATAAGGAATTGAGATGCATTTTATTAAATTTTATTGTAACAATTTGTGTTTCTTTCCACTTAGTAAAATCGCAGAAAGGAACAAGCTGATGGCCACGGGCAGAAAGAAATTCAACATGGATCCGAAAAAGGTACCAATTCTCTTCTCAATGCACTTTCCACTGCTCTCTGTGACGAGAGTAATTTCACCACACCTTATGCCTGGATGGTGGATGCTGCTCGCTTGTGGCAGTGCTCCAAGTAAATGTGCTCAGTGCTGGGGTGGGCTTTGTCTTTGATGCACTGGGCTGGGCTGTGTCCGTCATGTTCTGCAGAATGTTTGATTCCTGGACACTGCTCTCATTTTGCTGATTACAACCAGAGCTCCAGTTCAGAGACTGCAGATCCTGGGCATCCAGAGCTCCAGTGTAGAGACTGCAGATGCCAGACGTCCAGAGCTCCAGTGTAGAGACTGCAGATACCAGACGTCCAGAGCTCCAGTGTAGAGACTGCAGATGCCAGATGTCCAGAGCTCCAGTGTAGAGACTGCAGATGCCAGACGTCCAGAGCTCCAGTGTAGAGACTGCAGATACCAGACGTCCAGAGCTCCAGTGTAGAGACTGCAGATACCAGACGTCCAGAGCTCCAGTGTAGAGACTGCAGATACCAGACGTCCAGAGCTCCAGTGTAGAGACTGCAGATGCTGGACATCCAGAGCTCCAGTGTAGAGACTGCAGATACTGGGCATCCAGAGCTCCAGTGTAGAGACTGCAGATACCAGACGTCCAGAGCTCCAGTGTGGAGACTGCAGATGCTGGGCATCCAGAGAGACACACAGAAGAATGGATGTCACTTCTCACCACCACACAAGCAAAGCCCTGAGGCAACACACAACATGCCAAGGGTCTCAGTGGGTCAGGCAACACCAGTGGAGAGAACTGGACAGTTGACGCTTCAGGTCGAGACCTTTCATTCGACTGGACAGAAAGAGGGAGAGAGCCAGTATAAAAAGTTTAATGGAACAGGAATTGGAGGGTGACATGTGGATCCAGGTGGTGGGGGGTGGGGGTGATAGGTGGGTGAGGGAGGAGACTTACTCCCTCTCTCCATCTGCTCATCACTCACACACTCCTCCCACTGGTTCCCTTCCCCACCTCCCTACCTTTATTCCATGGTCTATTGTCCTCTCTTATCAGATTCCATCTTCTTCGGCCTTTCCATTTGTCACCTCCCAGCTTCATTCCCTCCCTCCTTCCTCCCACACAACTTTGTATACTGGCTGTCTCCCCCTTATTTCTAGTTCTGATGAAGAGCTTTGACCTGAGTCATTGACTGTCCAGTTCCCTCCATGAATAGTGGCTGACTGGCTGAGTTCTTCCAGCTCCTGTGTGTGTTGCTGATGCCCGCTGTATGAAGTTTAACAAGGTCCATGAGGAATAGTGCTGGAGGTGAAAGGGTTACTGGCTTGCAGATAGAGAAGAGCATTTGTCCACAAGCAGGTTCCCTGTTCTTTTATGTTACGTTAGCGACAAAAACTACAGGAAATGTATTGCAGAGTGGAGCCTTGCTGAGATGCTATGCTTTGGACCTCAGTGGATGAGAAAATAACCCTCATATCCACAGAGTTGTTTCAGTTAATGAGCTCAAAGTATTTAAAACCCCACAAAATGAAGACTTTTCTTTTTGGGGAGAGAAACTCCTTTGCTTGCTCAAGATCCTACAAACCATCCAAGACTGTTTGAGACTGGGTCATAAACACAAGAAGTTTTGCAAATGCTGGAAACCCAGAGCAAAATGCTGGAGGAACTCAGCAGGTCAGGCAGCATCTATGGAGGGGAATAAACTATTGATGTTTTGAGCTGAGAGCCTTCATCAGGACTGGGAGGGAAGGAGGCAGAAGTCTTTCAATTTCCTTCTCCTCTTCACTTGCTCATCTCTCTCTGGTTCCTCTCCATCTTCCCTTTTAACCTAGGTTTACTCTCCTCTCCTGTTATATTCCTTCTTCTTCAATCCTTTACCTCTTCCACCTATCATCTCCCAGCTTCTTACCACACCCCCTCCCCCACCCACCTTCCCCCTCACCTGGTCTCACCTGCCAGTTTATACTCCCCCCTCCCACCCCTACCTTCTGATTCTGGCTTCTTCCCCGTTCCATTCTAGTCCAGCTGAAGAGACTCAGCCTGAAACATCAGCAGTTCATTAATTTCCACAGAAGTTTCCTGACCTGCTGAGTTCCTCCAGCATTTTGTGTGGGTTGTTATGAGACGAGATACCCTTTGTGTAATGAGCTCTTCGGGCCGGAGTGCATTGGGCTCTGAGGTTTTTAAGAGCATCTGAATCGGTTAATCGTTGTTTAACAGGAGTAGTTAATCGATTAAAATTCTGTGTGTTTTTCTCAAGTGACTCACTCTTTGTAATGCGGTCTCCTGGTGTTTTCTGTTTAAGCTTGTTAAGTTTATTTTTATAGGCTCAGGGATTCTGTCTTACTTATATTATTTAAGTGGACACCAAATAGCATGAATTGCAGGGTCCTAGTTTGGAGAATGGTGTTGCTCAGGCGAGTCACCGATGTTCAGTTGGAATTATCATGAATAAACTCTGGTTGTGGGCTTAGAGACCATCTCTTCCTCTGCACTGTGGTTCTGATATTGCCAGCAAACAGCATGACACTTTGTCTTATCTCTCAAATGCAGAATAGAAAAAGACAGATTATGGAGCATAGACAGAGTCTGAAATCTGCTTTAAATTTAGTCTTTGGGATGAGGCTTGCAGTCTGACTGGGGAAGCCTCCTTGAATAGCGGTTGTCCTTCTGGTGAAAGCGCCCCTACAGAGTTGTTTGTGGGGAAAAGTTCCATGATTTTGACCCAGTAATGCTGAAGGTGCCACAGTATGAATGGATGGAACAATAGTGTAATGCTTTACAAACCCTGCTGTAAGATCGGGGGTAAATTCCTGCTGCTGTCCGTCAGGTGTTTGTACATTCTCCCCATGACCTCCGGATTTCCTCTGGTTTCTTCCCCCATTTCCAAAGACATGCAAGTTAGGATTAGTAAGTTGTGGACAGGAGATCCTGGTGCTGGAAGTATGATGACACTCTGAGGCAGCTCCAGCACGTATTTGGACTTTGTTGGTCATTGCTGTACATTACTATGTTTTAATGGGCATGTGTCTGTTACGTACCCCGTAACTGGGTCACTTACCAGCAAAGATAGAGAGGTCCGTTGAAGTCTGATGGTACTATTTTTAACAGTATTTATTGATAGAAATACACAAAAATAATATAAATGCAAACACACAGATAATATACGTCGTCAATACTAAATCTAAAAGCGCGGGTATAATAATAATCAATAAGAAATAAGCTGTATCGTTGTCTAGGGGATAATGAATTGTCCGATGGAAATATATAGTTCGTTCAGTTCATACAGGCTGCCGCCGTTGGGGACCCTGTGTGGCAATTGTTGGAGAGAGAGAGAGACGGGTTAAAACTTGCCCATTCTGTTTATGATGTCAATCCTTCGAGAGTCGTTGAGAGTTGAGTTCCCCGTTGTTAGCTAAAAACCGTTTTTCCGTGGCAAAGGTCACCGATTCCGGGCAAATGGAAGCGGACGCACGTGGCCTTCCACCGGCTTTCGCTATTACGGGATCGCTAGCGTTTCTTCTGGTGCATCTGAGGGGCTGTTCCCACAGACCCTCTTTTTATCCTGACTCACAGGGTCTCAGGTGTCGATCAGGTTGGGGATGATGCAATCCCTCCACCAACCTCCTCCTTGGTTCATTGCCTGGGGCTTTGATTGCATCGTACAGGATGCAATACATAAATCCGTCTCCAAGAGACAATAGCCGGCATCAATGGGTCCGCCTCTCGGAGGCCAAGGCACATTCCAACGCCTTGTGGATTCTGTATGTCTTTCTCTCATTTCCTGGGTCTCCTGAATTGACTCAATAGTGATCTTGCGATTCTCACAAAGGAGGGGGCTACCCCGCACCCTTCGGCCCCTCAGAGCTGTGGTACATTCATAACATGTCAAATAAAGCTAATATTGAAAAAGAAACATGTTTTCAAAGGATTTTGTATGATTTAGAAGAGAATCTGTGGGTGGTGGTATTCCCCTCTGTCTGCAGCCTTTGTTCTTCTTGGTAGTAAACTTTGTGTACTTGGAAGGTGGCGTCAGATGGGGCCAGACAAGCAACCACATTACATTACATTTCTGAGAAAGGTTCCTCATCTTGTTAAGCAGAGAGAGTAAATGTTCACAATGATTGTTTCATTCTGTTTTTTAAATTTGTTCATTCTACATTGCCTCACTGAGAAGACTCTTGCCTGTAACAGTCAGACTGGTCGTCAGGAATCTGTTTGGGAGAACAATTGTGGCAAAGTTTTCAATAGGTCTTTCTTCAAAAAATTTTTATACAGTCATAGAGACATAGAACACTACAACACAGAAATAGGTTCATCACCCATCTAGACTGTGCCTCATCCCCTCGAACTACACCTGGACCACAACCCTCCATATTCCACCCAAATTTCGCTTTGGATGGTATGTACCATCCGGTGCTGGACTCTCCCAATATCAGAAACATCCTCCCTACATCCACTCCATCCATGTCTTGCAACATTTGATAGGTTTCAATGAGATCCCCTCATTCTGCTAAACTCCAGTGAGTGCAGGCCCACAGTTATCAAATGCTCCTCATATGTTAACCCTTTCATTCCTGGAATCATTCTCATGAACCTCCTCTGGACCTTCTCCATTGTCAACACATCAGCACGGACTAGAAGGGCCGAGATGGCCTGTTTCCGTGCTGTAATTGTTATATGGTTATATCCATATTTTAGATATGGGGCCTTTAGTCATCTTCTCTCTAATCCTTTCATTAATTCAAATCTGTGCCCTCTGCTACAAGAAATGGATCCTTGCTATCTCCTCTCTCAAATCTCCTCATAATGTTATAGTCCTCATTTAAATCACTCCTCAGCCAAAGACCCCAGTCCAATCTTCACCATTTTCCAGTTCTGGCAACATCCTTGTCAATCTCCTCTGCACCCCTCACCAGTATGATTACACCTCTCCTGTAATGTTGGTGATCAGAACTGTATACTGTCCTCAAGCTGTGGTCTAACATGAGTTGTTTACAGTTTGAACAGAATCTCCTTCCTCTTATGAGTGGGTTAAAGGTTGAGTGAGGAGTTTTTGCTGGTCCTGAGCCTATATAATCATATAACAATTACAGCACAGAAACAGACCATCTCAGCCATTCTAGTCCATGCCGAAGGCTTACTCTCACCTAGCCCCACCGACCTGCACTCAGCCCATAACCCTCCATTCCTTTCCTGTCCATATATCTATCCAATTTTACTTTAAATGACAATACCGAACCTGCCTCTACCACTTCTACTGGAAGCTCGTTCCACACAGCTACCACTCTCTGAGTAAAGAAGTTCCTCCTCGTGTTACCCCTAAGCTTTTGCCCCCTAACTCTCAACTCATGTCCTCTTGTTTGAATCTCCCCTACTCTCAATGGAACCTTGGCAGAATTTAGAAGAATGAGGGGAACCCATTGAAACCTATTGAATATTGAGAGGTCTGGATAGAGTGGATGTAGAAAGGATGTTTCCAGTAGTGGGGAAGTCTAGAACCAGAGGGTACAGCCTCAGAATAGAAGGATGCCCTTTAAAAAAGAGATGAGGAGTAATGTTTTTAGCCAGAAGGTGGTGAGTCTGTGGAATTTGTTGCCACAGAACAGCTGTGGAGGCCAGACCATTGGGAATATTTAAAGTGGAAGTTGATAGGTTCCTGGGTGTCAAAGGTTACAGGAGGAGGCAGAAGAATGGAGTTGAGAGGGATAATAAATCAGCCATGATGGAATGGCGGAGCAGACTCAATGGGCAGAATACTCTAATTCTGCTCCTTTGTCTTACGGTCATATTTTCAAAGCCCAGGCGGACTATCATGAACAGGGAGTTCAGAAGTCTTTCTCATAGACAGGAGATAGGAATGTGGGGTGCTGGGCAACAAAAGAATGCTGTTACTGTGTGGTGACATGGTACAAAAGGAGTTGAGTCACAGGGAACCCATTATCTAATAAAACAACTGGAGAGGTTTTGTGGGCTTGAATGACCTACTTATGTTATCATATTCTGCTAATCACATCAACTAAGTAGAGAAGGTGGTAGTGTTCATTCCAATCTTGTAGCAAGAAATATTAAGCACATCACCCTGTAGCAATAACACTGACTTACATTTACACTCAGTGGCCACATTAAGTACACCTGTACACCTGCTCGTTAACGTAAATATCTAATTAGCCAATTATGTGGCAGCAACTCAATGCATAACAGACACGGTCAAGAGTACTTTGTTAGTAAATTTACTTTGACGTGGGAAGGAGGAAAGGTGAGAAGTTTTGTATGGGACGTTCATGAGTTTGGGACTCAAGGAAGGTCCGTGACAATGGTGGGAGAGAAGAAGAGGGGGGTTAGAGTTGAAATAAAGGGTAGCATGATATTCACAGAGTAGGAGAAAGACATTACGGAGACAAATGCTCCCCCAGTGAGGATCTAGTGCTTTCCCAGTGTATATGATGAATAAACTCTTCTCCGGATTCCAGCCGGGTACACGTATTGATTATAACTGACGTTTCGATGACAATCTCTGCCATAATCTTATTAATTCCTCCAGCAATTAGAACCCATTACTAAATGCCTGAATGCTTTTGCTGTTCAAAGAACATTACAGATAACTGTGGGATAGAGAATTGAGTTTACCCACCAAACATCAGAATAAACAGGAAAATGGCATTGAGAGATAATAAATCAGACATGGTGGAATGATGGAGCAGATTCAATGGGTCAAATGTCCTAATTCTGCTCCTATGTTTTAGATTTTAAACTGCCCTGGATTGAGTTCAAGAGCCATGAGGTAATGTTCCAACTCTGTAAAACTCTGGTTAGACCACACTTAGAGTATTGTGTTCATTTCTGGTCACCTCATTATGGGAGAGAAGTGGAAGCTTTAGAGAGGGTGCAGAGAAGATTTACAAGGATGCTGCCTGGATTAGAGAGGGTGCAGAGGAGATTTACAAGGATGCTGCCTGGATTAGAGAGGGTGCAGAGGAGATTTACAAGGATGCTGCCTGGATTAGAGAGGGTGCAGAGGAGATTTACAAGGATGCTGCCTAGATTAGAGAGCATGTCTTATGGGGAAAGCTTGAGTGAGATAGGGCTTTTCCCTTTGAAATGATGGAAGATAAGAGACAACCTGATAGAGGAGTACAAGATTATGAGAGGCTTAGATAGAGAGGGGAGCCAACACCTTTTCCCCAGGGCAATAATGGTCAATACAAGAAGACATCTGTTTAAGGTGAGTGAAGGAAACTTTAAGGGAGATATTAAAGGGAGGCTTTTCACACCACTGGCATCTCTCCTAAACTTTCCTCCACTCCCCTTCAAGCCATCAGCTTCTACCGTATTAGGGACACTTAAAAGACTCTTAAAGAGGTACATAGATAATGAAAAATGGAGGTTTATGGGCTGTGTAGGAGGGAAGGGTGAGATTGATGGTGGAGTTGATAGGTTAGCACAACATAATGGACTGAAGGGCCCTTAGTGTGCTATACTGTTCTAAATTGGAAGTTCTAAATAAATGTGGCCAACATGTACTGATTTACTATTAATCTAGAAAATACTGGCAGATGATCCCTTCGCTATCTCAGAATACTGCTCTGAAATCATTATAAAATGTACAACACAAATAGAGTTCTGCATTTTTTTTTGTCGAAGCACGCTTTGTCAAAGAGGAAAAGTGTTCAAACCCTCTATCTGTAGGCAGAAATGCTGAAAAGACACAGGAAACAGGGGCGTTCATATCAGATGCCAGAATCTATTCTGAGCTAAAGGCTTGACTAATGGATGGCTTCAATAAATGAGTAAATGTCTCGTGATAACATTATGAGCCTTTGTTACCCTTTAAAACAGGAAAACGATAGGCAGAACAAGATCCAGTGAAACTGTTCCATGATCCCCATGAATCATCACGCAGGCATTTCCCATCTCTTCTGAACTCTTCTCAAAAAGGTTGAAGGAGATGTTTATAAGCTTGGGTCAAGACTTGAGGGGTCGGAGGCTAGGACTTCAAGCCGCAGGAGGCCATGAGTAGGGGAAAGCAGGGCTGGGATTCAAGAACTAGAGGACACAGGTTCTAAGTGAAAGGGGAGATATTGAATCTAAGAGGCAACTTTTACTTAGAGGGTGGGACGTACATGCAGTGGCCACTTTATCAGTGTACCTGACAAAGTGGCCACTGAGCGTATGTTTGTGGTCTTCTGCTGCTGTAGCCCATCCATTTCAAGGTTCAATGTGACGTGCATTCAGAGATGCTCTTCTGCACACCACTGTTGTAACGTGTGGTTATTTGAGTTAGTGTTAGCTTGAACCAGTCTGGCCTTTCTGTTCTGACTTCTTGTTAACAAAGGATTTTCATCCACTGTACTGCTGCATACTGGATGTTTTGTTTTTTTTGCATTATTTTCTGTAAACTCTAGAGACTGTTGTGTGTGAAAATCACAGATCAGCAGTCTTTTAGATACTCAAACCATCCCATCTGGCACCAACAATCATTCCACTGTCAAAGTCACTTAGATCTCATTTCTTCCTCAGTCTGATGTTTGGTCAGATCCATGCATTTCAGGAGGCTGATGGCTGAGGTGTACTAACTGTTCCTGAACCTGGTGGTGTCGGGCCTAAGGCTCTTGTGCCTCCTGCAGGTTGTAGTGAGAAAAGGGCTTGGTGGAAGATTTTGATGATGGTCGTTGCTCTTTCTAAATAAACGTGCTCAGTAATGGGGAGGATTCTGCCTGTAATGCACAGGACTGTATTCTTTGCTTCCTGTAGTCCTTTCCATTACTGGGCATTGGTGTTTCCATACCAGACCATGATGCAACCAGTTAGGATACTCTCCATTGTGTTTGCAATGGAGAAGTTTGCTAAGTTTCTGGTGACATGCCAAGTCTACACAAACATCTGAGAAGACAGAGGCATGTATCTGGCTCATTTTATGTGCTGGGGTTGAATCTCCCTCTGCTACTCCAGGCGATGTATTTCTGAATGTATCATGAAGCAATTTGAACTTTTGAATAGTCAAAGTTCAAAGTTCAAAGTAAATACATGTCACCATACAAACCCCCAGACTCATTTTCTTGTGGGCATTCTCAATAAATCCAATTACTGTAAAAGAATTGTGAGAATTGTTTGTGGTTTCGCCCCAAAGGGCTAAATTATCACATTCTGATTCTGATCTGATCTGTTCTGATCTTTTGCGCCTTCTGCCCTTTTTTGACTTGCTACTGACAGCTTTATCTTCATCTGTAAAACCCCTACTCTCTGGAATTCATTAGCTAAACCTCTTCACTTCGGTCAATGCTTGAAACCTCTCTCTTTTGCCAGTCTCCAGTTCTCTGATTCTAATGTGTTCATTATTGCTTCAGTATTAAATTTATGTCATATTAACTGTATGAAAACAATTTTTATCATTATTCTTTCTATGAAATAGCTGAAATGTGATCAGAAAATTGAACATAGACCAGGAACAGGCCTCTTTGGCCCACAGTGTTCTGCTGAACCAATGAAATTAGTAATCAAAATTCCAACTAGACCAGTCTCTTCTGCCTACACAATGTCCCCACCGTTCCATTTTCACACACTCATGTGCCTATCTAAAGTCCCTAATGTGTCACCACCCCAGGCAGTGCATTCCAGACACTCAGCACTCTCTGGGTAAAAAACTTCTCCTTTGAAATATATCCCTCCCATCTTAAATGTATGCCTCATGGTATCAGACATTTCAACCCTGTGAAAAAGATACTGTCTGTCTTCTCCATCTATGACTGCCATAATCCTATAAACCTCTATCTGATCTCCCCTCACCCTCCGACATTCCAGAGAAGAAAACCCAAGTTTATCCAGCCCTCTAATCCAGGCAGCATCTTGGTAAACCTCTTCTGCACCCTCTCCAAAGCCTCGACATCCTTCCTATAGTGGGGCGACCAGAACTGTACACAATACTCCAGATGCGGCTTAACTGGAGTTTTATCCAACTGCAACATAACTTCCTGTCTTTTGAACTCAAAGCCTCGACTCATGTTACACTACTGATGGTGTTACAATATTCTGCTTTATTTGAGGTGATAAGCTGTTTAGGTTGCCTTGGACGGATGATACATCGGTTTCAATGACTGTCTGTGTTGTTGCCAGGGTATAGAATTCCTGATCCAGAACAAATTGTTGTGTCAGAATGAAGAAGACATTGCCAAGTTCCTGTACAAGGGGGAAGGACTGCACAAAACTGCCATTGGAGACTACCTTGGAGGCAGGTGAGACCGATGAATTTCTAGGGATTGATCAACGATAGAATTCTACCCAATGCAAGAAAAATGGGAGTTTTGAGGAGCCCGTGCAGTTCTTTGTGTCTGCTGCAAGTTGAGTCGGTGGTGAGGAAGGCAACGGCGATGTTAGTATTCAGTTTGAGAGAGCTAGAATATAAAAGCAAAGATGTAATGCTGAGGCTTTCTAGGCATTATTTCAAGTATCATGAGCAGCTTTGGGCCTCGTATCTAAGAAAGGATGTGCTGGCATTGGGAGAGGGTCTAGAGGAGGTTTACAACGATGCTCCTAGGAAAGAAAGGAAGAATGCAATGGTTCTGGGCCTTTACTCACTGGAGTTTAGACGAATGAGGGGAGGGGGGGGATCTCACTGAGGCCAATCGACTGTTGAAAGGCCTGGATAGAGAGGACGTACGGAGGATGCTTAGGACCAGAGGACACAGCCACAGCCACAGAATACAAAACGTCCCCTTTAGAACAGAGATGGCGAATTTCTTTAGTGCATCTTTGGAATTCATTGCAATAGATGGCCGTGGGGCGTATACTTAAAGCAGGGGTTGATCGGTTCTCGATTAGTCAGGGTGTCAAAGGTTCAGGGAGAAGGCAGGAGAAGGGGATTGAGAAGCATAATAAATCAGCCATGATAGAGCAGACTCAATGGGCTGAATGGCCTCATTCTATTCCTGTGTCTTATGGTCTTATGATCATAGAGTCATACAATATGGGAGCAGGCCATTTGACCCAGCTTGCCCATATTAACCACTATACCCATCTAAGCTAACCACATTTGCCCACATTCGGCCTGGATCCCTCTAAACCAGGGGTTCCCAACTTTTTTTATACCATTAACCGAGGTGTCTGTGGACCCCAGGTTAGGAACCTCTGCTCTAAACTTTTCCTATCCATGCAGCTGTTCCACTGGACCCGCCTCTACCGCTTCTTACGGTAGCTTGTTCCACATATGCTCTGTCCCACTGTTTCAGTTTTATGCTCTAGTAACCCGGGTTCAGTTCTGACCTCCAGCACTGCCTGTGTGGAGTTTGCATGTTCTTCCTGAGACAGCATAGGTTTCTTCCGGGTTCTCTGGTTAACTCACACATCTCAAAGGCATGTCGATTGGTAGGTTGATTGGCCCATGCAGAGTCTGGAGAGAGTTGATGGAAATGTCAGGAGAATAAAAGGATTAAAGATCAACTTTATTCACCAAATACATTTACATGTTTCAGGAATGTACATGTGTTTAGGCATAACATGTCACAAAAACAACATTCAACAATTATGAAGAATAAAGAATTATCAGATAATAAAGTTAGAGGTGAAAGCATGAATATGGAATAAAATGTGCATAAATAGATAAATACCAGCATGTATTTACAGTGCAAATAGGATACCAATGTAGAATTGGTACAAATGGGTGCTGGATAGCATGGGTTCAATGGGCCAAAAGGCCTGTTTCTGTGCTGTGTGACGATGATTCAAGTGGTGGATTTGATTTCTATTTCAACAATTAGATAGGTACATGGATGGGAGGGGTATGGAGGACTATGGTCCAGGTGCAGGTTGATGGGACTAGGCAGTTTAAATGAATTGACATGGACTGGATAGGCCAAAGGGCCTGTTTCTGTGCTGTCATTTTCTATGCCTCTGTGAGCAGGGCAGGAAAGGGTTACAGAGATAGGGAGTGTTGAGGATATGCAGGTTTCAGGTTAAGGTCCAGAACTGGGCAGTTCTTCCCTGAGAACATTTCACCTCGCTTAATTCCTTTATGAAGTCTTTAAAGACAAATGCACAGTTTAAACTTCCAGTTTAAATGTCACATAATATGACATATGACATAACGTCACCAAATGTCACATAACATGGCATGAAGGCTACCCTGACAGAATATGCGGTACTGTTCCTCCAACCTGGCGGCAGAGTTGGCCTTGGACTGACATGTCAGAATGGGAAGATGAATTGAAAAGGGTGGTCACGGGGAGATCCCACCTTTTCTGGTGGATGGGACAAAGTTGGGTTCTAATTCTGTGAAATGAGAGTCTGAAACTTACATTTTGCTCTTACCCTCTTCAGGGAACCTTTGAACATCAGGATTCTACAAACGTTTGTGGAACTGCATGAGTTTTCTGATCTCAACCTTGTACAGGCACTAAGGTGAGAACATTAATGGATCACCAATGAATCAGATTTATTATCACTGACTATATGACATGAAATTTGTTGGTTTGCAGTAGCAGACTGGTCTGTTGTCTATTGTATCTGTTGATAGAAGTTAGATTTGTGCAGTTCTTCATTAGTTGATGTGAACTGCACAAAAACCTGTGTAGGAGAGTTTTTGAAGGGAAAAGGCCATTGTACTGGGGCATTTCCACTCTCTTGGCTTCAGAAGTCCAAGGCCAGTGGTATGAGAAGTTGTCACAACCAGGGTCTTCCTTAGATGCAGTTGATGATAAAGGAATAATGACGATGTTCATGGTTTGGATTATTCTTAAATCTGACAAATGGAAGAGAAGAAGTTGCTCCTATAACTTTGCATGTGGCTCCTGTACCTCCCCCTCATCGTAACAATATGAAGAGTGAAGATCCTTAACGATGGACCACCCCTAGAAGATGTCCTTAATGATGGAGCTGGCTAAGTCTACATCTCTTTGCAGCCTCCTGCAATCCTGCACATTGGAGTCTCCATACCAGGTGGTGATGCAAACAGTCGGAATATTCTCCATCCCATATCTAAAACATCTGGCACGTCTCCTTTGACCCTCGCCTATTTTTATTGATGCACCACATCTGAGCACACTTCTCTGCCTCAGCAAAATCAGTCAACAGAATCAAAGACACCACCCAACCGGGGCATTCTCTCTTCTTCCCTCTCTCACTGGCCAGAAGATAGATTAGTCTGAAAGCATGTACCACGGAGCTCAAGGACAGCTTCAGACTCTTGAATGCACCTTTGTACAATAGGATAGACTCTTAATCCAAAATGAAGCCCTTTACCTCTTCCACCTTTCCCCTTTCAGCTTCTTACTCCATCCTCACCTACCCACCTTTCCCCTCACATGATATCACCCATCACTTGCCAGCTTGTATTCCTTCCTCTCTGCCTTTTGTCCCCTTCCCTTCCAGCGCTGATGATGGGTCTGCTTATTGCCCTCCATAGATGCTGCCTGACCTGCTGAGTTCCTCCAGCAATGTGTATGTCTTGCTTGAGGTTTCCAGCAACTGCACAGCACAGCCGAAGTAGGGCCTTCTGACATTTCGAGCCGCGCTGCCCAGCGATCTGTCACGGGACAGTTTATCAGTTAACCTACCAACATCTTTAGCCTGTGGGAGGAAACCGTAGCACCTGGAGGAAGCCCACGTAGTCATGGGGAGAACGTTCCAGCAAATTACAGCTGGCGGTAGGAAATGAACCGGTGTCGCTGGTGCTGTAACGTGTTGCGCTAACTGCTACGCGTCCAACCTACCCTGCTATGACTTATTGTCTACCTGTACCACCTCAATGCACTGTGTAATGAAATGATCAAACAAAGCTTTTCACTGTATCTCAGAGTGTGCAACAATAATAGAGCGATTTCCCTATAGAGATTTGTCAGATTTTGGTGACACACGGAATCTCCTGAAGCTCCTAACCAAGTTGAGCTGCTGGCGTGTCTCCTTTGTAATTCAGAATCAGAATCAGGTTTATTATCATTGACATGTTGTGAAACGGGTTGCTGTGCAGCAGGAACGCATTGAAGTAAGCTTCTTACTTCATCCCCACCCACCCAGCTTCCCCCAGAACCTGACAGCTTGTACTCCTTCCCTTCTCTCATCCTTATTCCAGCTTCGCCCCCTTCTTTTCCAGTCCTAATGAAGGGTCTTAGCCCGAAACGTTATCCTCCATTGACGCGGTGATCCTGCCTGACCTGTTGAGTTCCTCCAGCATTTTGCATATGCTTCTCAAGGTTTCCAGCATTTGCAGAATCTCTTGAGTTTAAGAGTAGGGGAGGTGAGGAATTTGCTGTAAACCGTGGAAGATCACAAGATAATTATGGATCTGATCTTCATTCATCCATCCTAGTGTTGCCAGTTGCCATCCTGAACTAGTTACACAGAACAGCACAGTTCAAGGCTCTTTGACCTTTTAACCTACTGTAAAATCAACCTTACCCTTCCCACGCACACAACCCTCCATTTTTCTGTCATTCATGTGCCTTTCTAAAATGCCACTGAAGTATCTGCCTCTACCAATACTCCTGGCAGTGCGTTCCATTCATCCACCACTCTCTGTGTAAAAAACATACCTCTGATATTCCCCCCCAAACATTTTTCCAATCTCTGCCCTCTCATATTAGCTGTTTCTACACTGGGAAGAAGTCTCTGCTGTCCATTGGATCTGTGCCTCTTATCATCTTGTACACCTCTAACAAGTTGCCTCTCATCCTCCTTTGCTCCAAAGAGAAAAGTCCTAGCTTACTCAACCTGTCCTCATAAGACATGCTCTCTCATCCAGGCAGCATCCTGGTAAATCTCCTCTGCACCCTCTCTAATCCAGGCAGCATCCTGGTAAATCTCCTCTGCACCCTCTCTAATCCAGGCAGCATCCTGGTGAAACTCCTCTGCACCCTCTCTAATCCAGGCAGCATCCTGATAAATCTCCTCTGCACCCTCTCTAATCCAGGCAGCATCCTGGTAAATCTCCTCTGCACCCTCTCTAATCCAGGCAGCATCCTGGTGAATCTCCTCTGCACCCTCTCTAAAAGAGTCACATCCTTCCTAGAATGAGGCATCTGGAACTTAACACAATACTCCAAGTTTCAACACTGTACCCGCTGGTAAACTCAGTCAACCTTGGTGTAAGTGTCTTCCAGAATTAAATACGCTTGCCTCAGCACTACTATCTCAACAGATGGGCAGCTTACAACAACTTCTCTCTGCCCTCCGTGGTGTAAAACCTCAGTGGTACGAATTACAGCCATCGTACTCACAGCCTGATTTTGTTCCAACTCGCAGGCAGTTCCTGTGGAGTTTCCGGTTGCCAGGCGAAGCTCAGAAGATCGACAGGATGATGGAAGCATTCGCGACGCGTTATTGCCAGTGCAACCCAAATGTTTTCCAGTCCACCGGTGGGTATCTGAAGCTTGCAACTGGTTGGATATTCAACTAATAGAAACCTTGTAGAGATTATAAGGCAGGGCAGCATGGTTAGTACATTACCATCGACCCAGGTTCAATTCCTGCTGCTGTCTGAAAGGAGTTTGTACGTTCTCCCCGTGACCATGTGGGTTTCCTCTGGGTGCTCCGGTTTCCTCCCATAGGTAGGCTAATTGGGCATTGCAAATTGTCCCATGATTAGGCTGGGATTAAATCAGGGGATTGATGGGTGGAGTGTCTCAGAGGGTTAAGACAGGGGATTGATGGGTGGTGTGTCTCAGAGGGTTAAATCAGGGGATTGATAGGTGGTCTGGCTCAGAGGGTTAAATCAGGGGGCTGATGGGTGGTCTGGCTCAGAGGGTTAAATCAGGGGACTGATGGGTGGTGTGGCTCAGAGGGTTAAATCAGGGGATTGATGGGTGGTGAGGCTCAGAGGGTTAAATCAGGGGATTGATAGGTGGTCTGGCTCAGAAGGTTAAATCAGAGGGCTGATGGGTGGTGTGTCTCACAGGGTTAAATCAGGGGATTGATGGGTGGTGAGGCTCAGAGGGTTAAATCGGCGGATTGATGGGTGGTGTGTCTCAGAGGGCTGGAAGGTCTGTGTCTCAATGAATAAAAATAAACTAAAAGACACTAAATGCCAGAGGAACTCAGCAGGTCAGACAGCATCTATGGAGGGTGAACGCTTTGGGCAGAGACCCTTCATCAGGACTGGAAAGGAAGGGGACAGAAGGTGGGGGAGGAGAAGGAATACAAGTCGGAAGGTGATAGGAGAGATCAGTTGGGGGGGATGTGGGTGAGGGGTGGGAGGATGAAGTGGGAAGCTGGGAGATGATAGATGGAAGAGGTAAAGAGCTGAAGAAGAAGGATTTTGATAAGAGAGGAGAATGGACTATGAGAAAAGGGGAAGGAGGAGGGGCACCAGAGGGAGAAGATGGGCGAGTGAGGAGAAGAGAACAGGTTCAATTGGACTATTAGAAAAGGGGAAGGAGGAGGGGCACCAGAGGGAGAAGATGGGCGAGTGAGGAGAAGAGAACAGGTTCAATTGGACTATGAGAAAAGGGGAAGGAGGAGGGGCACCAGAGGGAGAAGATGGGCGAGTGAGGAGAAGAGAACAGGTTCAATTGGACTATGAGAAAAGGGGAAGGAGGAGGGGCACCAGGGGGAGAAGATGGACGAGTGAGGAGAAGAGAACAGGTTCAATTGGACTATGAGAAAAGGGGAAGGAGGAGGGGCACCAGGGGGAGAAGATGGACGAGTGAGGAGAAGAGAACAGGTTCAATTGGACTATTAGAAAAGGGGAAGGAGGAGGGGCACCAGGGGGAGAAGATGGGCGAGTGAGGAGAAGAGAACAGGTAAGAGGCACTAGAGGAAGGTGACAGTTTGCTGCAATTACTTTCACATCTACTTGTCCATTTCTCTACCTCTGTGGTCACGTTTCAGAACAGTAATTTCAGATCTTACTCTTCTTTAACTTAGCATATTGTTTAGAACAAATTGAAAAATCAGCAACTGAGTTAGAGTGATACTCCAAGAAAAAAATAGAAGTTTTATATTTTATAAAATGAGATAATTGTATTTATTTATCGAGATACAGTGCAGAAAAGGCACTTCCAGCTCTTCAAGCTGTGCAGTCCAGCAATCCCCGGGTTTAATCCTAGCCTAATCACAGAACGATTTGCAATGACCAATTAGAATGTCTTTGGACTGTGGGAGGAGACCGGAGCACCCAGAGGAAACCCACGCAGTCACGGGGAGAACGTACAAACTCCTGACACGCGGCCTGAGTAGATCACTCTTGTTGGCTGATCTCTCTTTGAAATGCACTAGCCCTTACTAACAAAACTAAACTGAAAATTAATTCATTGATTAAACTCAATAATTGACTAGATTCAAAAACAGTTACTTTCCCCAAATGTCCACCCATTAACCCATCCTACCCCGCCCCCCCACCAGCACTACATTCACCATTAGCCTCTCTTCTCCACAGCACCTCAGCACCCTTCATTCCTGCCCCCCACCATGCACACTCCACACCTCATACCCATGCTGACACTGTCACTGTGCATTCATCCACCCTGCTACTACCTTGAAGTGTTCCTCTTGTCAAGAGTCGCTTTGTCCCTTTATCAGTTCACATTATGTCAGAGTCACATTATGTACGGATATTCCTGTACCTAGCATCGTCTACATGAACCATAAATCACTGGAGCAGAATTAGGCCATTTGACCCATTGAGTCAGTTCTGCCATTTGATCAGTGCTGATTTACTTTGTGTCTCAATCCCAATCTTTGTGTCTCAATCCCCATCCCAAGCAGAAGCAGGAATCTTTTGCTTCCTCCCTGTAACCTGGATATTGGTATTTCTACACCAGGCCATGGTGCAGCCAGTTAGGAGCTGTGCAGCTCCATTGTGCAGCTGTGGAAGTTTGTCAAAATTTTGCTGACATGCTGACTCTACACAAACGGAAAGAAGAGGTGTTGAATTTAGGTTTAATTTCATGTTCCTCCTTAGCTCCTCCACAATTTCTGACCCTGAAGTTAAAATCCAGCCCAGTGAACCATGGCTGACACTGACTATAAAGTGCCTGAAGAATTTAAAGTCACTAGAGCAAAAAACGAGCTGCTGGCAAAACTCAGCGGTTTGGGTGTCATCCGTAGAGGGAATCACCCTGCACCTGGGCCTCCAGCATCTGCATTCTCCTGAGCTCCCTGTTAAAACTAGCCTCTGGGCAGCATGGTAACATAACTCTTTGCAATGCCAGCTGAAAGATCAGGGTTCAAGTCCCGCCGCTGTCTTCAAGGAGATTACGTAGTTTCCGTGTGGGTTTCTTCTGGGTCCTCCAGTTTTCCACCATATTTCAAAGACATATGGGTTTGAAAGTTATAGGCATGCTACGTTGGCACTGAGACAGTTACAAAATGTAAAAGCTGTTGAGAAGGTGCAGAAGTGAATGATAAAGTGCAGGATTATAATGGTGAGGGCAAGAGTCCACCTTATTGTACGAGTGGGATCAGAATCGAAATCAGGTTTATCATCACTGGCAACACTTGCAGTCTGCTCCTAGTATAGACGTGGATTGTGTTGGTTGTTGATGCTAAATGATGCATCTGATATTTCGATATACATGTGACAAATAAAGCTAATCTTTATATTTGTTGTTAAGTCGTTAAATGCCCGGAGTTCTCATTGGTTATGTTTTGCAGAGTTACTTCAACCATTCGGTGCTGTTTCTCAGGGGTTTTTTAACAATGCACGCTTGCATTGCAGATACCTGTTACGTGCTATCGTTTGCAATCATTATGTTGAACACAAGCCTACACAATCCGAACGTTAAGGAGAAGCCGGCACTGGAAAGGTTTATAGCGATGAACCGTGGGATCAACAATGGTGGAGACCTTCCAGCAGAGCTTCTCAAGGTAAGCACTCCCACTAACTGACTGAATGCACTCTGTCAGCAGTCTGCATTCACTGGACAATAATGTGGAGGCTTTATAATCTCCAAGACCTGGGCCTCAATACCCACTTGTGCAATTGCATCCTGGATTTCCTCGCTTGCAAACCCCAGTCAGTTCAGATTGAAAAAAAAATCTCCTCCATGATCTCCATCAGCACAGGAGCACCACAGGGACGTGATCTTAGCCCCCTGCTCTAATCACTTTACATCTATGACTGTGTGGCTACAGACAGCTCCAACACCATCTACTGTTGTGGGCCATATCAAAGGTGATGATGAATCAGCACTCAGCAGGGAGATTAAAAGTTTGGCTGAATTAATAACAACAACCTCGCACTCAATGAGACCAAGGAACTGATTGTAGACTTCAGAAGAGGGAAACCAGAAGTCCATGAGCCAGTCCACATCAGAGGATCAGAGGTGGAGAGGGTCAGTAACTTTAAATTCCATGGTGCACTACCTCAGAGGACCTCATCATATAAGCATAATTGCAAATAAAGCACAACAGCATGGCTACTTCCTCAGGAGACTGTGGAGACTCGGCGTGTCATCAAAATGCTCGGCAAACTTCTATAGATGTGTGGTGGAAAGTGTACTGACTGTCTGCACTGTGGTCTGGTGTGGGAACGCCAATGCCTTTGGAGTGGAAAATCCTACAGAAGGTAGTGGATTTGGCCCAGTACATCACGGGTAAAGCCCTCCCAACCATTGAGAACATCTACATGATATTTTGCAGTAGAAAAGCAACATCCATCATCACCACCCAGGCCGTGCTCTTTTCTTGTGGCTGTCATCAGGTAGAAGGTACAGGAGCCTCGGGACTCGCACCACCAGGTTCCAGAACAGTTACTACCCCTCAACCATCAGGCTCTTGAACAAAAGGGGATAACTACACTCATTCTATTTCTGGTGTTCCCATCACTGAAGGTCTCACTTTAAGGACTCTTTAATTTGTTATTTCATGCTCTCGTTATTTATTTATATTTACATTTGCAGTTTGTTGTTCATTGATCCTGTTTACAGTTACTGTTCTATAGATTTGCTAAGCATGCCCACAGGAAAAAGAATCTCCGGGTTGTATGTGGTGACCTATATATAAGAAAATTGCTTTGAACTTTTCTTTGAACTTTGAAGGGGGAATTCTTCACTCAGAGTGTGGTGAGAGTGTGGCTGCAAGTGGTAGATGTCGGTTTGAACCCAACATTTAAGAGAAATTTAGATAGGTACATGGATGGAAGGGGTATGGAGGGCTGTGTTCTGGGTGCAGGTTGATGGGACTAGGCAGATGAATCATTTGGCTCAGAATAGAAGGCCTTTTTCTATGGTGGAGCTGGTGGATGGAGGTGTTGATCGGCCTTACTTCTTGGGGAAGGGTAACTGTTTTTGAGTCTGTTGGTCCTGGTGTAGATGATGAGAGTGGAGCAACAGTCTTTGAGTAGGGTGGGTGGGATCCTTCATGATGTTACTGGCCTTTTTCAGGCTCTTTTTTACATTTCTTTCTGCAGCACCTCACTTTGCACCCCCATGATATACACCGTTCTGTTATCACCATATTTATTGTTGTATTTACGTTTTGTACACTGTTTGCTTTGTGAGTTTCACGTGAGCAAGGAATTTCATGCACCCTGGTGTACGTGACAATAACTAACCAGTTCCCCTTTTGGTTCACCACAATGCTGTGTGTCTACTCCCCTGCTCGATTTGCTTCAAGCACAACTCCAAAAGCATATTTAGGTTTACTGACAACACCACTCTTGTTGGCTGCAACAAAGGTGGTGACGAATTGGAATATAGGAGGGAGATCGAAAATCTGTCTGAATAGTGTCACAACAACCACCTCTCACCTAACCTCAAACAACCAAAGATCTGAGGACACCGGAGATCCATGGGCCAGCCCTTATCAGGAGGTCAAAGGTGGTGAAGTTCAGTAACTTTAAATTCCATGGTGTTATCATTTCAGAGGATCTGTCCTGGGTCGAGCTGTTAAATATCATCACAAAGAAGACACAGCAGTACTTGTACTTTCTTAGAAGATTGTGAAGATATGACAGCTCATCTAAAACTTTGACAAACTTCTATAGATGTACCGTGGAGAGCATCATAGTCAAACAGCCAATCCCAAGCATGCAAAAACCTACAAAACGTTGTCCAGTTCATCACGGGTAAAGCCCTCCCCACCAACTACAAGGATCGCAGGATTGCAGCATCCATCAGAAAGGCCCTCCACCATCCAGGCCATGCTCTCTCCTCATTGCTGTCATTGGAGATACAGGAGCCTCAGGACTCACTCCACCAGGTTCAGGAACAGTTCAACCATCAGGCTCTTGAACTTCACTTTCCTCAACTCTGATCTGATTCCATAGCCTATGGACTCACTTTCAAGGACTCTACAACTCATGTTCTCAGTGATATTTATTTATTATTATGTTTGTGTTTTCATATTTGCACAGTTTGTTGTCCTTTGCACATTGGTTGTTTGTCTGTCTTTGTTTTGTGGGTTTTTATTTTGTTTCTTTGTATTTACTGTGAATGCCGGGGTAGTATATGGAGACGTATATACACTTCAATAATAAATGTACCTCAGACTTTGAGCTTTGAGTTTATTTCATTCCTCTGCACAGAACTTGTACGAGAGCATCAGGAATGAGCCGTTTAAAATCCCCGAGGATGATGGGAACGACCTAACGCACACATTTTTCAATCCTGACCGGGAAGGATGGCTTTCCAAGCTGGGTAAGTGTGAGATCCACAGGGCCACAGCATCACTGTGCAATAAAGTGCTTCAAACGCATTCAGTCATTCCCAAGAACGTGGCATGCAACTGAAGGGACATTGAACAGAGGCACCCGGATGTTGAACTAAACTGCATAGAACACACAAGAAAAGGTCCTATCCAGTGAGTGGTAGGGCACTGAGAAGTGTGGTGGAACAAAGGGATCTGGGAGTACAGGTCTATAATTCAATGAAACTGGCATCACAGGTGGTTAGGGTTGTAAAGAAAGCTTTTGGCACATTGGCCTTCATAAACCATAGTTTATGACTGCAGGAGATGGGATGTTATGTTGACGTTGTAGATGAAATTAGTGAGGCCTAATTTGGAGTATTGTGTGCAGTTTTGGTCACCTACCTACAGGAAGGATGTAAACAAGGTTGAAAGAGTACAGCAAGAATTTAGAAGGATGTTGCCCAGTCTGGAGGACCTGAGTTATAAGGAAAGATTGAATAGGTTAGGACTTTATCCCTTAGACTGAGGGGTGATTTGATAGAGGTATACGAAATTATGAGGAGTATACACAAGGTAAATGCAAGCAGGCTTTTCCCACCGAGGTTGGGTGGGACTACAATCAGAGGTCATGGGATAAAGGGAGAAGTTTGGTTCGGTACATCGATGGTAGGGGTATGGAGGGCAGGTCGATGGAAGTTGGCAGTTTAAATGGTTTGGTACAGACTAGGTGGGCTGAAGGGCCTTTTTCTGTGCTGTGCTTTTCTATGACTCTAGACTCCGTGACAGGTGGGGGCTGTGATTATGGCCACGTGGTTGTCCCAGCCCATTAAGATCAATCTAATGCTTTCCACTCATGTAGCTAATAACCCTCCATCTTTCTATCATGAGTCAAACAGCCTCTGTGAAGACAATGTTGACGACCTTTCATTAGAAGTGCCGTGTGGAACAGCATAGTAGGCAGTGCTGTTGGGGTGTCTGAAGGTGGCAGGAATGATGTGAGTTACAGAGAGTGGTTATGACTCACTGCCTGGTGATGTTGGTGCTAGGGGAATGGAGCTGTTGGAAACCAGCACAGACAATGATAAACACAAGGGATTCCACAGATGCTGGAACCCCAGAGCAACATACACGTATATTTTATGTGTGTGTAGATTTAAAGGGCCTTCCATACCTTCACAATTAGTTGATGATATATAATTATGCCATTTTATTATACTGTTATTGTTGGTAGGAGTAACTTCTGTAGTGGAGGCACAAAAGATGCCAAAAACTAGGATCTGTAGGAACTCAGCAGGTCAGTCAGCAATATGGCGGGAAATGGGCAGTTGATAACCTGGTCTGAGAACCTTCTTCTGAACAGTCTAGTAGTACTATTAACAAGGGTCTTAGACACCTCTACCCCAATCAGGCAGAGAAATAATCATGGTTCCCTTGAAGCTTTAATGCTTGAACTCATAGTCAAAGAGTCATCGAGTCCTGCAGCACAGAAACAGGCCCTTTGGCCCATCTAGCCTGTGTCAAACTGTTATTCTGCCATGTCCAGCTGGACCGTTGCCCTCCATGCCTCTCCTGTCCATGTACTTACCAAATTTCTTTTAAATGTTGAAATTGAACCCGTATCCACCCCACCCACTGGCAGTTCGCTCCACCCTCTGAGTGAAGAAACTCCCCTTCAGGTTCCCCTTAAATATTTCACCTTTCACCCTTCTAGTCACACTCAATCTTACCTTGAGCCTTACCACTTGCCGTGGGACACTCATATATCAAACGTTGTTGTCATATTGATCTTCACAGCAGATTCCTCCTTGTATTAACTCCATCTATACCCCTCATAATTTTGTACACCTTCATCAAATCTCCCCTTGTTCTTCTACTTTCTAGGGAATAAAGTCCTAACCTATTCAACCTTTCCCTATAAATCAGGTCCTCAAGTCCCGGCAAGGTGCCTGTAAATGTTCTCTATAATCTTTCAGTCTTATTGACATCTTTCCTGCAGGTAGGTGACTAGAACGGCGCGCAATGCTGGAAATTAGACCTCACCAATGTCTTATACAGCTTCAACATTACCTCCCATCTCCTGTATGAAGGGCAATGTGCCAAAGCTTTCTTTACGACCCCATGTACCTTGATCCTTACCACGTGCTGTGCGACACTCATTGTCGCCATGTTGATCTTCACAGCAGATGCCAGCATCTTGCTTGCAGAGGGATTGGAGGTCTCGGGTGCTATTCTGGGATAATGAATACTGAGGATGAGATTTGAATCAATTGCAGGGTTTCAGATCGTCTGGCGTCATGGAGACTGGAGGTCAGGAAGGTGTTGAAATACTTAAATACAGAGGTAATGAAATAGATAGCCAGGTGTTTCAGCACAGTAGTGAGCAGTTAGCACATCACTTTATTGTGCCAGCAGCCAGTATTCAATTCCCGCTGCTGTCTATAAGATGTTTTTATCATTCTCCCTGTGACCACGTTTGTTTCCTCCAGGTGCTCTGGTTTCCTCCCATATTCCAAAGACAGGTTAGTTGGTTAATTGGTCACATGGTATAATTGGGCAGCATGGGCTCATTGGGCCAAAGGGCCTCTAGTGTACTGATTCTCTAAATTAAAATTGAACTTGAATAGAGTAGAACAAGTCTATAATTGTCTCTTGATACATTGTGGTGGATCGGCGCTGGCCAATCAGCCTGGCCCTTTTGTTAATCCTGTTCGAACCAATTGAAGGGTAAAAGTCAACAGTGTGATGACGCTTCAGGAAGTTTCTCTTTACACGTGTAACCCATTTCCCACTTTCCTTACAGGTGGACGAGTAAAAACGTGGAAACGCCGGTGGTTCATTTTGACAGACAACTGCCTGTATTACTTTGAGTACACAACTGTAAGTTGTCTCTGGCACATATTTTATTAGATATTTGAGGGGAAGTTTTTTTCTCTCTCAAAATCAGAATCAGATTTATTATCACTGACATTTAATATGAAATGAAATTTGTTGTTGTGTGGCAACAGTACAGTGCAATTCTTAATAAAACTACAATGAGTTACAATAAGGGATGCATGAAAAAATAACGGGTACTGAAGGAGAACAACAGTGAGGTTGTGTTCACGGGCTGTTCGTAAATCTGATAGCAGAGGGGGAAATGCTGTTCCTATAGTGTGCTTCTTCAGGCTCCTGTACCTTCTTTGATGGTAGTAATAGGAAGAGGGCATGTCTGGGTGGTGAGGGTCCTCAATGATGAATACTGCCTTCTCGAGACACTCTCTTTTGAAGATGCCCTTGATGGTGGGGAGATTAGTGCCCATGGTGGAGCTGGTTGTGTCTACAACCTTCTGCAGTTTCTTTCTGATCCTGTGCATTTGGCTCACCCGATGCAGCAAAGTGGTGCTAACCAGACACCAGCTGTAGCAATATTTATTCTGGGATTTCCCTCCACCATCAGAGTTTGGATTGGTTCATAAACCCATGATTGCTGTTCCCTTTTTGCAGTATTTGAGGCAATACCACATTGGTGCAATAGCATAATGTTTTTATAGTGCCTGTGACCTGGGTTCAGTTCTGCCATCGTCTGTAAGGAATTTACACATTCTCCCCGTGATCACGTGGGTTAGGGTTAGCCTTCGCCTAACCTCCAGCTGGCCTCCCTTCCTCCCACATGCCAGCTGGTAAGTCAATTGGGCATTGTAAACTGTCCCGTGACAAGGCTGGGGTTAAATTGGGGGGTTTCTGGACAGTGTGGCTCAAAGGGCGGGGAGGTTCTACACCAAGCTGTATGCCAATAAATAATAAACCTTGCTCCTCACAGTTTCTTCAAACTTTCCCCCTTCACCCTATCAGTGACATAGAAACATAGAAAACCTACAACACAATACAGGCCCTTCGGCCCACAAAGCTGTACCGAACATGTCCTTACCTTAGAAATTACCAGGGTTACCTATAGCCCTCCATTTTACTAAGCTCCATGTACCTATCCAAAAGTCTCTTAAAGGATCCTATCGTATCCTCCACCGCCACCGTTGCCGGCAGCCCATTCCATGCACTATGCACGTACAGTATGTCATGAAATAACATATTTCAAATAAATTTTTCAGTGACCCCAATGCGCTTAAAAGAGGTGGGAAACTTCCACACACTCCAGATTCTTGCTCCAGCTTTTATTTTTTTCTGTATTTCACTGTACTGCTGCCACGAAACTTACATCAGCTCACATAATTGATTATAAACCTGGCTCTGATTCCGATTCTGAAAATCGCCTCCATGATGCCCGAACTTTGAGGCTGCGTTATGGGGTTCTCTGTCCTGTACGGTCTGGCTCATTCAGAGCATATTCAGGGTAAAGGACTTTTTTGAGGTTGTGCCCACTTTTTGTGTGCAACTCTGTGCCAGAATCAGAATTATTATCACCGACATATCTTAGGCACATAGATATAGCTAGGCTGCCTCAGACTTTGTCAGTGTCCAGCAGTAACTTGATGTACTGCGCTGCAAAAACCCACAAATTTTGTGACATGTGGGAGTGAAGATGAACCTGATTCTGATGTGGGTCTCAATTGTGGACTGAAAGTGGGAAGAGGGCAGGGAAAGGGGAATCATGGTTGGGAAAAGGGGAAGGGAGAGGGGAGGGAGTGGGAAGCATGAGAGAGACATTCTGTATCAATAAGCCAATTGCTTGGAATCAAATGGCCTTGCCTGGTGTCTCAGGATTGGGTGTGTCTGCACCTGCCCCTGGCACTCCTTCTCTGCCACCTGTCCCACACCCCTCCCGTGGTGCTCCACCCTCGCCATTCCCAACATCCTTTGTTCCTGCTAGATTTACAAACTCGCACTCCGCTCCATGTTGCTGAATACGATTCTGTGCAAAAGTCTTAGGCATCTTAGCTAAAACTTTTGCACAGTGCTGTATGTCATGAAATTTATTGTTTTCTGTCAGCAATACAGTGCAATACATAAAATAGACTATAATTTATTATAAGAAATATGAACCATATATAAAAGTTATATTTTTAAAAAGTAGTGCAAAAAGAGATAAAAAATAGTGAGGCAGTGTTCGTGGGCTTATTGTCCATTCAGAAATCTGAAGATAGAGGGGCAAAAAGCTGTTCCTAAAAAGTTGAGCACCTGTCTTCAGGCCCCTGTATGCTGTAATGAGAAGAGGGCATGTCCTGGGTGTGAGAGTCCTTCATGATGAATGCCACCTTTCTGAGGCTTGGCTTTTTGAAGATGTCCTTGATGAGGGGTGGGGGGGGCGGGGGAGGCCAGAGCCACACACTTTGTCTCTCATGACCTTGATCTGCCATGGTGCACAAAGTCATCCTTGAACCCCCAAGGCTGCTGAAGAGGAAGATCATGGTGATAACTGTGGGACTGCTTTCCTTCACATCTGTCTTCGGGGACTTTGGCTTATTGTCCCAACCAAGAGCCTGCACGGTATTCCTTTAGTTCCACACTGGTCAGTTAACTTTAGCACGTGGAAGTTTACAACACAGAACGTTATACAAAGGGTTAAGTGTCACTGATGGAGTCCGCATCAATAGTGGAAGTTTTCAGCACTTATAACAAAGACACTCCTTTCTGTTGCAGGATAAAGAACCCAGAGGAATTATTCCATTAGAAAATCTGTGTGTCAAACCAAGTGAAGATTCTCGAAAATTGGTATGTACTCACCAGATTCTTATTGAAGATTAGCTTTGCTTGCCACATGTGCTTCAAAAGAATGAAACGCATTGTTTATGTGAAAGACCAATACAGACCGTGAACGTGCTGGGGCAGCCCGCTAGTGTCGCCACGCTTCAAGCACCAACAGAGCGTGTCCACAACTTACTAACTCTAACCAGCAAGTTTTTGGAATGTGGGAAGAAACTATAGCGCCTGGAGAAAAGCCAAACATTCACAGGAAAAATGTACCAACTCCCTACAGACAGTGGCAGGAATTGACCCCTGATGGCCGGCAATGTAAAACATTACTCTACGCTGTGCCATCCCTATCAATAACAGAATCAAACGGTTAAATACATTACAGACACAAAATGTCAGAAAATCAGGCAGCATCTACGGAAAGGAATAAACAATCGATGTTTCGGGCCGAGACCCTTCAGCAGGACTGGAAAGGAAGGGGAAAGAAAGCAGGATAAGTAAGTCAGGGAGTGCGGGGAAGGGAAGGAGTACAAACTGGCAAGTGATAGGGGAAACCAGCCGGGTGTTCATCAGGACCTCTAACTGCCGCCTGAGCTCCTCCAGCGTTTTGTGATTGTTACTCGGGATTTCCAGCATCTGCAGAATCTCTTGTGTTTTGGTTAAATATATTACTGCGATCAACTAGGGTGAAGCTGCTTCTTTTAGATAGACTCATGAGAAAAATAAGGACAAAAACAAACTATTTTGTTATCAGGGGTGCAAGAACACAGTAATTTGAGACCTCTGTTCCTATATAGGAGGTTTAAAATATAGAGAGGACTGCTGGCCAGTGTCACAACCCCTAAAAACAAAGGATTCTGCAGATGCTGGAAGCACACACAAAATGCTGGAAGAACTCAGCTGGTCAGTCAGCATCAGTAGAAGGGAATAAATAGTCAACGTCTCAGGCCATTTGGACGGGAAGGGAAGTGGGATGAAGCCAGAATAAGAATGTGGGGGTGGGGAAGAAGCACAAACTAGAAGCTGAAAGGGGAAGCCAGGCGGGTGAGGGAGAGGGGATGACGTTAGAAGCTGGGAGGTGATAGGTGGAGAAGAAATCTGATAGGGGAGCAGAGTGGGCCATGGGAGAAAGGGAAGGAAGAGAGGCTCCAGGGAGAGGTGATAGACACGTGAGAAGAGAGGAGGTAGGAGGTGAGCCGAAGTGGGGAATGGAAGAAGAGGGCAGGGGGAGGGGGGAGAAATAACTGGAGTTAAAGAAATCGACATTTATTCCATCTGACCTGCAAGAGGATTGTTGCCTCACTTGGAAGGACAGTTTGGAGGTGAGTGAGGAGGTGAATGGGCAAGTGCTTGCAACACTTCACCTACAAGCCTGTTGGGGCCATCTATGTAAATTGGGGGTTACCTTTGTCGAGCACCTTTGTTCGGTCTGCAACAAGCAGGATTTCCTGGTCACCAACCATTTTAATTCCAATCCACGTTCCCATTCCAAAATGTCAATCCACAGCCTCCTCCACAGCTGTGATGAGGTCAGTCTCAGGGTGGAGGATCAATACCTCAAATTCAGCCTGGGTAGCCTCCAACCTGATGAAATGAACATCGATTTCTCTAATTCCCCTGCCCACCCACCTTCCCCCTCACCTGGTCTCACCTATCACCTTCCAACTTGTACTCCTTCCCCTCCCTACCTTCCTATTCTGGCTTGTTCCCCATTCCTTTCCAGTCCTGATGAAGGGTCCCCATCCAAAATATTTATTCCTTTCACCTCTGTGATTGAACTGGACACTAACTGACCAATCTGGGAGAAACATCATTAAGAAAAAAAGAACCAAATGACTTTGGAGAGGCATTCCATTGCCGTCTCTAAAGAGCTTGTTTGTTCTCCCCGTAACCATGTGGATTTCCTCTGGGTGCTCCATTTCCTCAGACATTCCAAAGACGTATGGGTTTGGGTTTTGTGTGCATTGCTCAAGATTTCCAGCATCTGCAGAACCTCTTGTGTTTATTTTCATGCCAATAGCAATCAGTTCTGTGCAACTCCTGCTGCATTTTCACCTGAACTACCTTGGGAATGATCAATGTGCACAAACATGAGAAATGTGCTGAGATTATTTGTATCCTATCGATAATATTCTGATGACCAACGTGGTTTATTTTGCAGAACTGTTTTGATTTGTATTCACCGAACAGTAAGGGTCACACCATAAAGGCCTGTAAAACGGACACAGATGGACGTGTCGTTGAAGGAAATCACCATTTTTACAGAATATCTGCACCCTCGAAGGAAGAAAGAGATGCGTGGATCAAATCAATCAGGTAGAACAGAGCCAGGTGTTAAAAGAAACGCTTGTACAATCATCTTGGCTTGGCGGTAGTCTCACTGCCTGGACCTGGACTCCTTCCCCAGGCCGTGTGACTACTGAATTCCTACAGCCACCCAAGTCTCATCGCAGATTTATTTATTCAGAGATACAGTGCGGAACAGGCCAATCTGCCCCTTCAAGCCACGCCACCTCACAACGCTACCCCCTCCAATTTAATCTGAGCCTAATCATGAGACAGTGCAGTGCTATAGATGAAATATACTATAAATTATAATAAGAAATAGGGTGGATGGAGTCACAAAGAAAGCTTTTAGCACATTGGCTTTCATACTAAATCAAAGTTTTGAGTACAGGAGTTGGGATGTCACATTGAAGTTGTATAAGACATTGGTGAGGCCTAATTTGGAGTACTATGTGAAGATTTGGTCACCTGCCTACAGGAAAGATGTAAATAAGATTGAAAGAGTACAGAGAAAATTTACAGGGATACTGCTGGGACTTGAGGATCTGTGTAAAAGGGAAAAGCTGAATAGATTAGGATGTTATTCCCTAGAGCGCAGGAGACTGGGGGCAGATTTGATAGAGGTATACAAAATTATACGGAGTAGAGATAGAGTAAATGCAAGCAGGTGTTTTCCACTGAGGTTGGGTGACACTAGAACTAGAGGTCAGGGGTTAAAGGTGAAGGGGAACCTGGGAGGAACTTCTTCACTCAGAGGGTGGATGAGAGCGTGGAGCGAGCTGTCAGTGGAAATGGTTGATGCTGGTTTGGTTTCAACATTTAAGAGAAATTTGGATAAATACATAGATGTGAGAGATATGGAAGGGTGTAGGTCGATGGGACTAGGCAGCATAATGATTTGCCATGGACTAGATGGGCTGAAGGGCCTGTTACTGTGCTGTATTGTTCTTTGACCTTGTTGCTGCCCGCTATTTGGAAGCATTGAAGTTGATACAGGATAACCATGGGAGATTGTCTCAGACACTTCATTTGCAATCTCAAGACTCTGTTGGACAGTGGTAATGTAAGTTGCCATAGGCCTGGTACCCTGGTCTGTTGCAGGGACAGTCGACATAGGGGCTGGGTAGCCTTGGTTATAGAAAGGACTGGGCCACAAGCCTTGGGCTTGCCTGCTTCCTCAGACAAGGTGAGATGAGGAAGAGTTACTATGTGGTTGAGCTTGGCTGGGCCTGGCCTCCCATGTCCGAGGGGTAGAATGATAGGCTGGATTGCTTGCGTCTGTACTCGATTGTCAGACATTGTTGCTCCGGAACTTGGTCTATGTATAGATATATATAGGTATATGTTTTTTATCCGAGTGAACATCCTTCTTTGAATTTGTCACGTGCTTTTTTTCAATGTTTGCTTGCTATTTTTGAATGTTCAGTGCCTTGGCCCCAGAGGAACACTATCTCGTTCAGCTGTATCTATGTATAGTTTGAATGATAATTAAATTTGACTTGATTTGATGACTCTGTGTACCAGGATAGAGTGTGATAGTTTTGCTTCCTACTGTATGTCTTATGGTCAAAAAAATATTTAAGAATCTTTTCTAGTTGAAGGGCCAATGCCACTAATGAAGGTCTACTGGTTCTGAATCAGAATCAGGTTTATTATCACTGACTTGTGTTGTGAAATTTCAAGGGTCTTGGCTCTGAACATCGACTGTTTACTGTTTTCCACAGATGCTACCTAACCTGCTGAGTTCCTCCAGCACGTGTGTGTGTGTCAGTGCGAAACCTATCGTTTTGCAGCAGCAGTGCAGTGCAATACACAAAATATACTATAAATTATAATCATATTACAATTACAGCACGGAAACAGTCCATCTCGGCCCTTCTAGTCCGTGCTGAACGCTTACTCTCACCTAGTCCCACTGGCCTGCACTCAGCCCGTAACCCTCCATTCCTTTCCTGTCCATATACCTAACCAGTTTTACTTTAAATTACACTACCGAACCTGCCTCTACCACTTCTACTGGAAGCTCGTTCCAAATTATAATAAGAAATATGAAATAAATGTTTAAAAATCAGTTAAATAAGTATAGTGCAATACATAAGTAACAAAACGAATGTTTAAGAATAGTGCAAGTGAGAGCAAAGATATTGAGGTAGTGAGAATGGGTTCATGAACCATTCAGAATTCTTGATGGCAGAGGGGGAGGAACAGTTCCTAAACGTTGAGTGTGTGTCTTCAGGCTCCTGTACCTCCTCTCTGATGGTAACAATGAGAAGACCTGGGTAGTGAGGGGTCCTTAAAGATGGATGCTATCATTAACCCATGAATAGGTTAGGTAAGATTATGATTAAAAATGTTAAGGATTTTAGCTCCTTGGGTAAATACTTATGATATATTGAGTCTGATAACATTGTGATTGTATCTATGCTCTTAAAGGAAGTGTCATGCAAATGAATAATTACGCTGTTATTATGTTCCAGAGCCAGTATTACTCGGGATCCTTTCTACGACATGGTAGCGGCAAGGAAAAGAAAGATAACAAGCAACAAACTGAATTAGAAGGACCTTTTGTTTCTTATCTCTGAACTGCAGCACAGGACAGTGAAATAGCTTTCAGTTTCATGTGCGTTACACATACCTTTCAGCTATTTCTTCTGTTCCAGTAGTTGGAGTGTGCATACGTCCATTTAGGTTGATGCCTGCACATGATCTTGAACTATTTCCTGCACTCCAGGTATTGGGAAATATACATGTTCCTGCCTTACCTTGATATTCTGGATTGTGATTTGCAGAGAATTCCAGTTTCTTTTTTTCCACTCCAACTATTCAGATCAATTTACCAATCCAGATATTTGGACTACATATGTTCATGAGTCGTCATCGTTGAAACTCTCAGGATTCGACAATATTTACAGATTCTGAACTGCACTATTGCAAAGTAGAAATTGATAATATTGTCATTTTTGGCTCCACTGATGTCCTGTGGATTAATTCCTTAGCACTTTATCCTTTGCATTGTGTATTTATTAACATAAATGTCAGATTTCCTAGTCTGCAAATGATCAACATTGAACTTTAGTATTTGCTTAAATATAACTAAAGCACATTTAAAAATGTCCAATATAAGAACTAACAGAGATAATGCAAGTTCTATAGATGCTGGAAATCCCGAGCAACACACACAGAATGCAGGAGGATCTACCTGCTGAGTTGTGTGTGTTACAGTGTAGTTGAGATAAATGAAGCTTCTTGATGTGTGCTTCGGCAGTACTAAAGAACATAGCATTTCAACTCACTCTGCCAGGACAAAGAAATTCAAAATCATACAGGTTTTTTTTGTTGAACATATGACTGAAAGACTAATGCTTTGTATTGGGTATATGGTTGGTTTAAACAACGGCAAGTACTGATGTGTGTCAAGGATAGAAAACTAATAGTGTTCTCTCCTATCAGATTCCATCTTCTTCAGCCATTTACCTATTCCACCAATCACATCCCAGCTCCTTACTTCACCAACCCCTCCCCACTCACCCACCTTCCTCTTCATCTGGCTTCACCTTTGACCTTTCAACTTGAACTCCTCTCCTTCTTATTCTGGCTTCTGCCCCTTCCTATCCAGTCCTGACGAAGGGCCTCAGCCTGAAATTTTTCCCTCCATGGGATTCGGATGACTGCCTGACTTACTGAGCCTCCAGCATTTTGTGTGTGTTGCTCAGTGTAACAGTTTCTAGAGCTTTAGGTTCAGCCACAGTGCTCTGGATGGTCAATAATGATGGTGCATTTTAAGATGGTTGTGGGGGTGCCATCAGAGATAATTTTTTATGGAGTGGTGGGTTTGTGAAATTGCCAAGGGCGGTGGTAGGAACATTGAAGAAACTCTTAAATTGGCCCATGGACAGAAAAACAGAATGCAATATGGGAGGGAAGGGTTAGGTTGATCTTAGTGCGATCACTCAAGTTGAGTATGATGTTCTCCCAAGAGGATATTCCCTTAATGGCGAGCTCCTGTGTGTGTGACTTTGTTTAACATGTGGAGGCTGATACATGGACTGCTACTGAACGGTCCTTGGCAGATCAGGGTCAGGGTTCAGGGGCACAGAGTTCAAGACGACTGGACGTAAGACCCTTCACTGCTGCAGACTTCTTCACCTGTCTTTGTGACATGCCATCATCTTTTGTCGACTCCACCATTGAGGTCTAGTTTAGATTGCTCTTTGGTCTGAATCCTCCCCCTTGACTTTATCCCCCATGGGTGACCCTACCAGGAGCTAAGATCCAGGCAGCATGGCTCTCAGGATCTCAGCAAACTCTCCACCAACTAGGTAGTGATCCTCAGAGAAGATCTTAGATCAAAAGGTCGGCACAATATGGCGGCTGAAGGGACTGTACTGTGCTGTCGTGCAATGTGGTCAGGTAGAAGAAAGAGAGTTGCAGCAGGATTCTGTTGCATGGATGACACAATAGCATAGTGGAGGTTTTATGGCACAGCGATCCGGGTCCATTTCCTGCTGCTGCCTGTAAGGAGTTTGTATGTTCTCCCCATCATCGTGTGGGTTTCCTCTGAAATTTAGACCTTTGTCAGCACTACAAAACTTTTCATAGGCGGGTACTACCTTTATAACTCCCCTTCCTCAGCCAATGACAAATAGCAAACCTTCCATAATCTCCTGGCTGTAAGGTATTTCTGATACTCTTCCTGCTACGGCTGCACTCTATCATTTTCTCCAGATCAGGAGATTGTGGCTCAGTGGCCACTTTAGTAGGTACACCTACACATCTATGCAAATATCTAATCAGCCAATCAAATAGCAGCTACTCAATGCATAAAAGCATGCAAACATGGTCAAGAGGTCCAGTTGCTGTTCAGACCGAACATCAGAACGGGGAAGAAATGTGGTCTAAGTCACTTTGACCCAGGAATGATAGTTGGTGTCAGACAGGGTGGCTTGAGTATCTCAGAAACTGCTGATCACCTGGAATTTTCACACACAATTCTGTACAATTTACAGAGAACGGTGTGAAAAACATAACAAATATCCAGTGAGTGGTAGTTCTGCGTACAAAAGCATCTTGTTAATGAGAGAGGTCAGAGGAGAATGGCCAGACTGATTCAAGCTGACAGGAAGGTGACAGTAACTCAAATAACCACACGTTACAACAGTGGTGTGCAGAGGAGCATCGCTGAATGCAGTACACATCAAAGCTTGAAGTGGATGGCTGACTAGCAGAAGACCACAGACACACACTCAGGGGTAACTTTATTAGGGACAGGTGGTACCTCATAAAATGTTCACTGAATGCATAATTCAGGCTGTCAGTATGTTACTGAGAGGGTGGCGAACTGTTGGAGATGCTTTCTCCTCTTGTTCTCATAAGCTGACACAAAATAGTCCATGACTCTATTTGAGGAGGACCGGGTTGCGGGGAGTGGATGGTGGGAGACAGTTGTTCTTACTAATGTCAATATTCTTTCTGTAAGCAACAATTTAGGACAACACATATCAGTGACCAATTACTTAGGTTGCAAATTTTGTGCACTTGAAAGTGGCAATGCAGATAGGATCGCACAGAGAGCCTTTCGTATGTTTGCCTTCATAAATCTGAGTACAGGAGTTGGGACGTCATGTTGAAGTTGTGTTTGATGTTGTTGAATCCAAATTTAGATATTGTGTGAAGTTCTGGTCACCTACCTACAGGAAAGCTATCAGCAAGTTTGAAAGAGGACAGAGAAAATTTACAAGGACGTTGCTGGGACTTGAAGACCCGTGTTATAGTGAAATGGTTGACGAGGTCAGGACTTTATTCTCTGGAGGAGGTTGGAGATTGAAGGGAGATTTGATAGAGGCATACAAAATATTCAGGAATATACATTAGATAGGGTAAATGCAAGCAAGCTTTTTCCTTTAAGACTACAACTAGAGGTCACAGGTTAGGGGCGAAAAGTGAAATATTTAGGGGGAACCTCACACTCTCACTACCCTCTGAGTGAAGGTGGAACGAGCTGCCAGTGGAAGTGGTGGATGCGGGTTTGAATGCTACCCTTAAGAGAAGTACATGGATGAGAGGTGTATGGAGGTCCAGGTGTGGGGCGATAGGACTAGGCAGTTCTCTGCACTATACACACAAAATGCTGAAAGGAGTCCGCAGGTCAGGCAGCAACAAATAAACAGTCAGCATTTCGGACCAAGACCCTTTATCAAGACTTATCGACTATTTATTCCCTTCCATAGGAATGAGGAATGTGCATTCTGTGTGGAATGAGCTTCCTGTAGAAGTAGTAGTGGCCAGTTCACTTGTGTCATTTAAGGTAAAATTGGATAGGTATATGGACAGGAAAGGAGTGGAGGGTTATGGGCTGAGTGCGGGTAGGTGGGACTAGGTGAGATTAAGAGTTCGGTACGCACTAGGAGGGCCGGAATGGCCTGTTTCCATGCTGTGATTGTTATATGGTTATAGAAGCTGCCTGACTTGCTGATCTCAGCCAGCATTTTGTGTGTGTTGCTCAAAAAGTTAGGATCTAGCAATTTTATTGCTAGGCTCTTTGTATTAGCAACAATGTAAGATAATACCATGTTAGTGACTAACTATTTTAATTGTTTTATTTTAGTCCTTAAAATAATTATAATTAATGACATTTAATTACAGTACAGTAGCCATAAAAAAACAAATTTCATGACATACTGACCTGTTGATACTAATATGGATCTCTATCATGGACTGAGAGTGGTAAAGGGGCAGACAGAGTGGAATCATGGTTGGGAGAAGAGAAAGGGAGAGGGAAACACCAGAGAGACAATCTATAATGATCAATTGTTTGGAATTAAATGACCTGGCCTGTTGTCTTGGGGCATGCCACTCCCCCCACCCCTAACACCACTTCTCTGCCACCTGTCCCACAGCCCTCCTGCGACGCTCCACCCGTGCCATTCCCAAAATCCTTTGCTCCTGCCAGATTTACAAACTTGTGCTCTGCTCCATGTTGACAAAAGTCTCAGGCCCCCTAACTATATACATGTGCCTAAAACTTCTGCAGTACTGTCTTTTAATCCTGATGATGAGCCTCATCCCCAAACACTGACCATTTAATCCTCTCCAAAGACGTTGTCTGACCTGCTGAGATCCTTCAGCATTGTGTGTGTGTGTTGTTTTAAATGCTTTAGTGTAATTTGGGAAGCTCAGTCAAGGGTTTGTATATTATTGCTTCGGTCAATGCCAAGTGACGATGTCATGGGCAATACGAGTCTCAATCTAATGTGGAACTATGAGTCAAAATCCTAGTTAAATACCTGGGCATTGAGCAAAGTTGAGAACTAACTTCATTACTTAAAGGGTTCTACATCTTTGCAGTTCTTTAGCACAAAGGGATACATTTCCAAATTTATTATTCCATATTGTTTTATGCTTGCACACAAATGGAACGTGGCAAAATTATCAGAGTCAAGGTCAATATTAATTGCACAATGCCAGCAAAGGCTTACACAAACACATAACTCACTCCAGCCTCAATTCCTTGTGTTCCTAGCCAAACAGCTTTTAAGACAACCTTAAAAAATGTCAAGTTTCAATGAAATTTGAGTATCTTTATTCACATTGATGGGGACAGGTTCAACATCTTGACTGAGAAAGTAATTTTACTTTCTGATATGATACTTCTAATTATGAAATATTTAAATTTTTATGTATTTTGAACATAGATTATTGATGAACCTGATTTTGCAGAAAGGTCTTTTTGCTGTAAGTAAATTAATAAATTTATATTTTACAAACACAGTGCTGCATCTTGAACCTCTGCATTTTTTGTTATAAACTAAGTGGCCAGATCTGTTCCTTAATATCTAATTAGCTAATCATCAGACAGCAACTCAATGCATAAAAGCACGTAGACACGGTTAAGCGGTTCAGTTATTGTTCAGACCAAACATCAGAATGGAGAAGAAATGTGATCTAAGTGACTTTAACCATGGAATGATTGTTGGTGCCAGATGGGGTGGTTTGAGTATTTCAGAAACTGCTGATCTCCTGGGATTTTCACACACAAGTGTCTAGAGTTTACACATAATGGTACAAAGAATAAAAGACATCCAGTGAATGCAGTTCTGTGGACGAAAAAGCCTCGTTAATGAGAGAAGTCGGAGGAGAATGGCCAGACTGGTTCAAGCTGACAGGAAAGTGACAGTAACTCACATAACTATGTGTTACAACAGTGGTGTGCAGGAGAGCATCTCTGAATACACAACATTTCAAACCTTAAAGTGGATGGGCTACAGCAGCAGAGAACCACAAGCATACACTCAGTGGCCACTTTATTAGGTACCCACTACACTGAGTGTATTTTGATGGTTTTGCCGATGTGTGTGAAACCACTGAAGACAATATTAACCAGAGGCTGGGTTCTTCAGCTCAACTAATAGGACTTGTGGTGAGTGGAATTCTCTTGGTTCCCTTTTTTCACTTTCATAGATCAAGATCAAATATCGTTTAAGTTTTTACAGATCAATGGAACAAGCATAAGGTTGCAATAGAAACAATTTCAGAATCTGAGATGAGTTGATGATATCAAAGAAATGTACAGCACAGAAACAGGCCCTTTGGCCCATCTAGTCTTGCTGAATCATTTATACTTCTTATTCCCACCAACCTGCAATGGGACCATAGCCCACCATACCCCTACCATGCATGCACTTCTCTTTAAATTGAGCTTGTGTCCACCACTTGCGCTGGCAGCTCGTTCCACACTCTCACCACCCTCATGTTCCTTTTAAACTTTTAACCTTTCACACTTAACCCATGACCTCTACTTGTAGTCCTACTCAACCTCATTGGAAAAAGCCAGCTTACATTTACCCCATCGACACCCCTCATAATCTTGTATACCTCTATCAAATCTCCTCTCAGTCTTCTACATTCCAAGAAATAAATTCCCAACCTACTTGATCTTTCCTTATAACTCAGGTCATCCAGACCCAGAGCATCCTTGTAAATTTTCTCTGTACTCTTTCAACCTTATTGACATCTTTGCTGCAGGTAAGTGACCAAGACTGCACACAATACTCCAAATTAGGCCTCACCAATGTCTTGTAGAACTTCAACTTAACATCCCATTCCCTGTACTCAATACAAACAAGAAAAATTCTGCAGATGCTGGAAATCCAAGCAACACACACAAAATGCTGGAGGAACTCAGCAGGCCAGGCAGCATCTATGGAAAAGTGTGAATAGTCAAGTGTTTTGGACCTAGACTCTTCATCAGAACACTGTACTCACTGCTTTGATTTATGAAGGCTGATGTGCCAAAAGCTTTATGACCCTATCTACCTGTTCCACCACTTCCAATGAATTATGGACCCGTGCTCCCAGATCCCTTTGTTCCGCCACACCCTCAGTGCCCTACCGTTCGCTGTGTAAGACCTGCCCTGGCTGGTCCTACCGAAGTGCAACACCTCACACTTGTCTGCATTAAATTCTATCTGCCATTTTTCAGCCAGTCCAGATCCTGCTGCAAGCCATGATAGCCTCCTTCACTGTCCACTATGCCCCCAAACTTGGTGTCATCTGCAAATTTGCTAATCCAGTTATCCACATTATCATCCTGATTGTTGATGTAGATGACAAACAACAACAGATCCAGCACTGATCCCCATGGCACTCCACTAGTCACAGGCCTCCAGTCAGAGTAGCAACTATCTACTACCACTCTCTGGCTTCTCCCACAAAGCCAATGTCTAATCCAATTTTCAACCTCACCTTTAAAGCTGAGTGACAGAATCTTCTTAACCAACCTCCCATGTGCGATCTTGTCAAATGGCTTGCTAAAATCCATGTAGACAATATCCACTGCCTTGCCTTCATCAACTTGCCTGGTAACTTTCTAGAAAAACTCTATAAGATTGGTTTGGCATGACCTACCATGATGTCTATCCTCAATCTGTCCACGTCTCTCCAAATACTCATACATTTGGTCCCTTAGAATACCTCCAGTAATTTTCCTACTACTGATGTCAGGCTCAGCGGCCCATAATTTCTTGGTTTACTTTTAGAGCCTTTCTTAAACAGCAGCTATCCTCCAATCCTCTGGTACCTTGCCTGCTATTGAGGATGATTTAAAAACTCTGCTCAGGCCCCTGCAATTTCTGCACTTGCCTCCTGCGGGGTCCAAGGGAACACTTTGTCAGGCCCTGGAGATTTATCCAGCCTACTTTGCCTCTAGACAGCAAACACCTCCTCTTCTGTAATCTGTACAGGGTCCATGAAGCTGATGTTGCTTTGCTTCACTCCTATAGACTCTGTGACTGTCCCAAGTAAATACAGATGAAAAATCATTTAATATCTCTGCTATTTCGTTTGGCTCCATGCATGGATTACCATCCTGATCTTCCAGAGGACCAATTTTGTCTCTTAACATATCTAGGATCCCTTAGGATTCTCCTTCCCTTTGTCTGCTAGGGTAGCCTCATGCCTTATTTTAGCCCTTCTGATTTCTCTTGCATTTCTTGTACTCCGTAAACACCTCGTTTGTCTTACTTGCCCATACCTGCTATTTCCCCCGTAACCCTGCCTCACTATCTCTTGAAAACCAAGATTCCCTAATCTGTTTATTTACTGACAGACACATACAAGCTTTGTACTCAAAATTTCACTTTTGGAGACTTTCCACTTACCAAGTAGTTTTTCCAGAAAGCAGCCTATCCCAATCCACAACTGCCAGATCGTTTTTGATACCATTAAAATTGTGATCCCCTTCTCCAATTTAAAATCTCAACCCATGGACCAGACCTAGTCTTTGTTTGCATATTCACTTTGAAACCAATGACATTGTGATTACTAGATGCAAAGTGTCCCACCACACAAGCTCCTGTCACCTGTTCTGTCTCGTTCCCTAATAGTAGATCAAGTATTGCAGACTCTTTTGTTGGGAGTTCGAAGCACTGATTAAGGAACCTTCCTGAACACATTTGACGAACTGATTTACCATTCTGAGTTCTGTGTCCTGAAGATTGATTGTTTATTCCTCACCTGACAGCATTTGGAGTGTGTTGCTCAAGATGTCCAGCAACTGCAGAATCTCCTTTGTAAAAAAAGAATTACAGGCTGGCACAGGAGGACAAGCTCCTTCTGTGTTCTATAATACTGCATTGAAAAGCTCTCCTGTTACACGGGTAAGCTGAACAGGAGCAAGGTTAGTCCATTTAGCTCCACCACTCTTGGCTGTACTTTTACCTCAGGGTTATTTTCCAGTGCTATCCACATGTCCAGAAATGTTCTGATTTGTGCTTTGAACAAAGACAATGGGATACAGAATTCCAAAAGGTTCAACACTTTCTGAACACAGCGCTACACCCTGACCAAATGTACTGACCTTGATGCTAATCCAACCTAAATAGGGTGGTACATTGAGTGACATAATCTCATCTCTTATTCTGAAACAGTGGCCTCCTGTTTCAGCTAAGGAAAACAACTTGCCTGCATCGAGAACGTGAAGAATTGTTCAGTGTGGTTTGGGGTCTAAAGTTCAAACACGGCCTCTGTGGGGTGAATATAATGTGTCACTTTGTACATCGAGTGGTTTGCTCTGAAGCCAATTTACCCTTGTAAAATGGCATTATTTTCTGTTACTGAGTGAAGAAAGTTTGTTGAAGAGATTGCCAGCAGCGTGCCAACCTCCTGTGGGTTCACCGGCAGGCTCCAGTCAATTTTTAGCATTTAGAAGACACTTAATGTTTCATAACGAGACTATCTGACAACTCAGTTCCCCCTTCCACAGATGTTGTCTGAGTGCTTCTATTTCTGCTTTTATTTCAGATATTTGATCAACTGTGTACAATCTAGATCAGCTGGATTGAATAATCAAATGGTATTGAAACATTCGGGCCAGAATAAAATACAAATTTCTCTTTGAGTGGTGTGATAGTGAGAAACAGAAGAAGGTGCATCTCAGGTGTCGATGTGAGCATCCTCCCAACAATCACCAGTTATATTTTTATCTTATTTAGAGATACAGTGCCCAACCCGCTATGTTGCTGAGCAACCCACCTAGTAACCCTACACTAACCACTGAACAATTTATAATGACCAATTAACCGGTATTTCTGGACCATGGGAGAAAACTGGATTGCGTGGAGGAAACCCATATGTTCACAGGGAAAATATACAAACTCCTTACAGAAGGCGCTGGAACTGAACTCCGAAACACCTCTACCTGTAATAGTGTTACGCTAAGTGTTATGCTACTGCTGAAGTCCTTCAATCTTGATTCAACAGTGGTACTGAGAACACACAAGCTTTTCACATCTGAGTTCACATCCCCTTTAGAAATGCCTCTTTCCTGTATTTTAAGATTCACGTTCCAATGAACTGGGCTCCCAGACCCTTTAAGTACAATAAAAAATATAAATAAAACTGACTTTGAGCAATTTATTGAAAAATATACATAAAGAAAGGCAGGCCCAGAGCACATCACTGCGACTCAATCCTGAAAAGAAAACATAATTTCCCATAAATACATCTTTGCTCTAATGTACATAATTCTGAAAGACCATATAAATATATACACAAGTTAGTTCTACAGACCCCAAGCAAGGGATTAGTGGAACAAGTGGATGTGCAACATTAAAAAGGAATCAGCATATCTGCAGTCAAACTAAAAGCATTTTCACTTTCTGAGGCAGACCCTACACAACCTGGGTAAGTCCTGCACTTTGAAAGTATTGGATATGTCTCTCTTCTGGAAAGAAAGGCATCGCTTGGTTACATACAATTCTCTCCCGGTTGATGGTCATTATTACAATTAAATTCGTACCTTCAGTGCATTCCAAGGCATTAATCTTAATCGATTCTATGAGCATCTGTGGGTCAAGAATCTATTCTTATCAGAGCCTACAAAGGTCCAAAAAGAAAATGAGGAAAAATAGTGGAGAATGGTGTTTGTAGGATCTCAGGTTAACACCAATGTGCAACGCACAACATAATGTGTCATGGGAACTGGTTAAATTATCTTCACAAAGGTTCAGATAAAGACAGAGCACTACAGCACAGAACAGGTCCTGTTCAGCCCATCCAGTGTACTTTAGTCCTGGACCACAGCACTCCATACTCAAGATGGCAAGTTATTTTGCTGGTGTTTTGTTAAAAGCCACTGAACAGGAACCTTTCTTTTTTTATCTAGTGTTCGTTTGGTTGCAATTCCTTGCATATTATTTGAGTACACATCACCTGATAAATAATGCATAACCCATTTAGTGCACATTGGATTTTGAACAAAGAAAGGCTGTGGTCGGAGGGATCCTTGAATCAATTAGACATTGGTGAATTCAGCGACAGGGGTAAAAAAATAAGTTACTATAGCCCAGATACCACTTCTTAGTGAGAACATTGCTGCAGAGACTTCACAAGAACTAATAGCTGGTAACAAACAACATATGGCCTGAAAACTGGTCAACAGGGCGTATGCACGTTGGGAGATAACCTGTTAACCTACATGGAGTCTCTGCATGTGCAAGTCAGGAGCTAGGAGGAGTGGGATAAGTGGAACCTTGGCTGTTTGGATAAAAAATTGGCTTAAAGGAAGAAAGCAGAGGGTAGTTGTGGAAGGAAAATATTCTGCCTGGAGGTCAGTGACCAGTGGAGTGCTGCAGGGATCTGTCCTGGGAGCCCTGCTATTAGTGAATTTTATAAATGACCTGGATGTAGAGGCAGAAGGATGGGTGAGTAAGTTTGCGGATGACACAAAGATTGGAGGAGTTGTGGATGGAGCTGTAGGTTGTCGAAGGTTCAAGAGGATACAGACAGGCTGCAGAGTAGAGCAGAAAAATGGCAGATGGAGATGGAGTTCAATCTGGACAAGTGTGAGGTGATGTATTTTGGAAGGACAAACCAGAAGACTGAGTACAGGATTAATGGTCAGTTACTTAAGAGTGCTCAGCAGCCTGACAGCACTCAAGTTGGCTGATGGTAGCTACAACTGGAGAAGTAGGTCTGAATTCATTCTACTTTTGGCCCACATTGAACCAATGGCCTCTCCTGGACTCAGTGGATGGATCACTTCCACGTTTCTACACTCTTCTCTGGGGTTTAAGTGGACAATAATGATGGAACAACTCGTCCTACTCTCGCTCACTGTGACTCAGGCACAGTCCAACTTAGTGTCTTCAGAGAGTCAGCATGATAATTAAATTTACATCGCAGTCTACTCAATATGGAGGGAATTCTCACCCTTTGGGCAACATGTACAAAGAAATTCACATATATGAAATTGACGTTTCCTCCCAATTTCATTGCAGACTAGTCCAGACACAATGCAGGTGGATTTCTCATGAATTCTCCACAGACCAATGGTAGCAAATGACTAGCTTCAGACAGGCAGGTTTCTAAGATACTCCACCAAGAAAATAAAAATTACACTAGGCTTTAATTGCTTTGCACGTGGCTTTTGTGCGTACACATAAGAGTTCTTAGATTGCTTGCTGGACCATGTGGAAAGCAAGTTTAAAGGCAGCTGTTGGATTTGATTACACAGTACACAATCACTTGGCCAACGTCAAGTAAATCAGTCATCAGGTCTCTGAAAGTAAATGGGGGTTGAAATACTGGGCCAGAGCATGTTTCCATTTTAGGAATGCCCCACAATTATTTAAAATTAAGAGATTCTGCAGATGCTGGAAATGAAAAGTAATACACACAAAATGCTGGAGGATTTTTGGGCCGAAACCCTTCATCAGGACTGGTGAATTCCTCCAGCATTTTGTGTTTGTTACATAATTACTTATGCAGGCATGTAGCTTCTGGGAGTCTCATGTTTCACTATTAGTGACTGCTTTTCATACAATGCACAGACATGCACTCCAGTTTTCCACATTGTATAACATTGTCACTCATGATACAAACCATGTACATATGAGGTTAGAAGAACAAGGGCTTCACTCTGGAAATGTAAGCCAAGCTGCTGGCAGCACTTGTGAATCTACTTGCCATTTTGGGCTGATCTTACTGTCTGCTCACTAAAGACTAGCACATGATAACTTTCCTGATGCTGCCTGCATGGACCGTCACACACTCAAATATCTGACAATCTAGTGCAATGTAGTGTATCGTTTTTCCAAATCTGCCTCACAACATACTTGGCTCAATTTGATGACTGAGAACGGTACAATTACAGAAAGGAAGAGTTCAGAAACATAAAAATAGCTCTTGCTCTTCATGTGCTATTGAACTATTGAAATAAGTTTAAAGAATATGCTCATATGATATTGCTTTTCCAGCATTTACTGTTTTAATCTATTTCAGACTTTATTTTGTCTCCCTTGATATTGTAAGAACAAGCCTCAAAGATGTGCTGTGATCCTCAATTTCTGATCAAAGTAATTGTGTAAATCCCTCTGACAAAAATTGTATTTTAAAAATGATAAATTAATCTTGGTTAAATATTACCAAGGACACTGGCATACTGTTGCTCAAAGTTTGCATTTGTAATAACAACCAACAGTACCTACATGACTCTCAAATATGGTTCTAAATTAAGTTATCAAATTATTTTGGAAATTTAACAGGACCCCAGCTATAGGCTGCATTTAAATTCAAAAACTAAAATGACATTTGTTTCTCATACATTCTGCACAAAAGGCCTCTCCCATATCCTCATTGTTATGCCTTTCCTATTTTTGGGTATTTACAGTACAGTTTTGTCAGTATGAGTGTGATGATCCATTCTTGATAAAGCTGTACACTGTTCCCACCACACAATCTACTGACATTAACATTTATTTTCAATTCTGCAGGGCGAAATGTCGTTTTTACTTTTGCAGGTGGTGACCAAACCTCTGTGCAGCTCCAGCTATGTTTTGTTTTGCACCTTAACCTATCACTGGCCCACCAATGGACAATCTGAGAATACGTACACAACGCTAGAAGAACTCAGCAGGTCAGGCAGCATCCGTGAGAAAAGAGTAGCCAACGTTTCGGGCTGAGACCCTTCATCAGGAATGGGGGGGGGGGGGGGGGGAAAGAGAGGGCCAAAGCCCAGTAATAGAGATAGGGGAGGGGGTAGGGCCTAGAGGCACCAGGTGGAAAACCAATCAGAGGAAAGATAAAGGGGGGAGGGGGAGGGGATAAGCATGAAAGAATACTGTAGAGATAAAGAAGCAGAAAGTTGAAAGGGGAGAGAGGCAGAAAGGAGCTTTGTACACAGGATGGCGGGACTGTGTAGTTCACACCTGACTTTACAATGCAAAGAACCATTGTATGATTTTGCTGGTTCTCTGGAAATTCTTCTCAAATGCTCAAGAAACAAGTCCAATAGAACAGTTTTCTGCCTTTTGAAGGCTGAACTAATTTCATCTATGGGTATTGGAAGGGGTGAAACAGATCACTTTTATGACCGTGATTCCTGGTGATGCAAAGGAAGGCTTTCTGTAGCTTTATTTGATTACTGTCTGCTCAAAACTGTGGCGTAATTTCTTCCCTACACTAAAAAGGTTAAAGTAACTCAAACGTGAAACATACTCAGGCAATCCCCAAAATGAGGCACTTTCAACATATTTTCAATGTTGTAATGTGAAGAAATGTGACAGTTCACAAGATCCCACAAATTTTCATTAGGCGAACTGGATAATCTATTTAGCTGACAGTGAGTGATTAAAAATAACATAAAATGTACAGAGAGATTGCTTATATAAAAAGAGTTGTCAGATAACTGAAATTAAGCAAACTGGAATTATGAACCATAAGTCAAAATGTTCATGTCTGAAAAACCTGCATGATAACTGGACACACTACAATTTCAGTGATCATCATTCCAGTTTCCAGCAAAAACAGAAGTGATTGATTATAATTAAAAGCATGAAGAGGTGAAAGCTTAGACCTTGTGCATAACAATATTCTGCTTACTGACAAAGGAAATCATAAACACAAGAGATTCTGCTGATGCTGGAAATCCAGAGTAATATGCACAAAATGCTAGAGGAACTCAGCAGATCAGACAGTATCTATCGAGAGGAACAAAAAGTTGACATTTTGGACCCTTCCTATGAAGGGTCTCAGCCTGAAATGTCAATGTTTCATTCCTCTCCGTAGATGCTACCTGACCTACTGAGTTTCTCCAGCATTCTGTGTGTGACGCAAAGAAGCTTTTCTTCGCCCTCCAGTAATCAAATTGTAAATACAGGCAACATACACAAAATACTGATGGAACTCAGCAGGCCAGGCAGCATCTATGGAAAAGAGTAAACAGTCAACGTCTTAAGCCGAGACCCTTCATCAGGACTGGAAAGAAAATGATGAGGGCAGGAAGTAGTAAAGGTAGTAGCTGATAGATGAAACAGGGAGAGGGTGAAGGGTGATGTAGAGAGCTGGGAAGTCAATTGATGGAAGGGATAATGGGGAATCTGTCAGGAGAGGACAGAAGGCCACGGAAGAAAGGGCATGGGGCAGAACACCTGAGGGAAATCCCTCTCTCATCTTATCTCTTTATCTACCCACCACCTCCCTCTAGTGTTCCTCCCATCTCTTTCTTCTGTGGTGTCTGTCCTCTCCTATCAGATTCCCCCTTCTCCAGCCCTAATCGACTTCCTAGCTTCAGCCCTCCCTCTCTCCTGGTTTCACCTATCACTGACTACCTTGTACTTCTTCCTCTTCTCCCCCATTCTTCTTGCTCTAACTTCTCACCTTTTCTTCTCCAGTCCTGATTAAAGGCTTCAGCCTGAAACGTCAGCTGTTTACTCTTTTCCATAGATGCTGCCTGGCCTACTGAGTTCCTCCAGCATTTTGTGAGTGTTACTAGGATTTCCAGCATCTGCAGGTTTTCTCATAATAAATACAGGCATCAAGTAAAATTTAAGGAACATTAAAAAAGTAAGGCATATCACTAGTCAGGTTTTAAAGGTTCAACCTTTCCTCATTTATCACAATTTTGCACATCAGAGGTACAGAATCAGCATTTCGTTTTTCACTGGCAACTCCTGTTCTACAGGAACTTATATAAAAGGTAGAATTGATAAGAAAACTGGTTCCAAATTTTGCATTTCATGTACCCTTAACTGAAAAAGTAGCAGTTACTTCAGATTCATGGCATACGCCTGAATCCAGTATACGGTACAAAGACAGGGATATATAGAGCAACTGAGGATAACCTGCTTATAGAGGAAAGCAGCGTTTTCAGCCTCTAATCCCTACAATTCTGTTTTACCATGTTCCGTGAATCCACTCCAGTAAAGTGAAAGCACTTAGTGTTTGCATCTCAAGGTGGTAAATCAGGACCAAGATTACATTATTTAGCTGAGCCACTTTTACATTGGAAAGATAGAGCAGAAGGGGAAAAAGGCACGCTTCAGAAATGTACACAGTATCATTACTCTTGCATGAATAAGTCAAAAGTTCTGCAAGAGAGAAAGAAGCTGGAACTGACAAGCAGACAATGCCAAATGCTTGCCATCTCAAATGTAGTGAAATGGTTCCATGTACATTATAGACCAGAATAGGCAATGCTAACGTGACCACGGTTTGCATGCTACTGAATCTTCAGAGGCTGGGCCATTTGTACTTACATAAGCAGAAGAGCTTGAGCTGACATTCACAGAACACCCTCAGTGTAAATGACAAGTATCCATAGTGTGGGTATGAACACATTAAACTCCTTCAGGTAACTAAATCAGAGTTCTAATTAAATATCTAGGTGTTGTGTGGCTGAACCTGCACTGTTGCACTCCCAGTAAGGAAACTGGAACTGTAAGATTGGGTTAGAGATATTGCATTCCAAACATTTCTTAGGAATGGGTACATAGCAGTAATTCATATATCCACACTACACATATCAAACAAATAAGATTCTTAAAACAAAAACAAATTATCTCAAGAAACAAAATCTTGATTCTGCATCTGTGTGAGATGAAAAATCATTATCTCACCATTTTGATCAAGGTCTTAAAAATGATTTAACTTCACAAAAGGGGCTTGCTGGGTTTTATCTAACTTCTCCTCTACCATCTAGATTTACCCCAATGTCCAAGCTGCATCAACAACAGGAGCACAAGTCCTGACTCTGACTTTACTCAATGTCAGGGATGCACTAAATCATAAACAAGAGAATCTACAGATATTGGAAATCCAGAGCAGCGTACAAAATGCTGAAGAAACTCAGCAGGTCAGGCAGCATCTACAGAAAAGATGAAGGGTCTCAGCCTGTTTATTTCTCTCCATAGATGCTGCCTGATCTGCTGAGTTTCCAGTGTTGCTGCTCAGGGATACATTTTCCAGCACAGGCCAATAGATTACACACCAGTGGATAACTCTGATGCCTGATTTGAACCCTTCAGCTGTGTTCTAGCCTTGACTTGGGTATTCAGCTTGCAGACAAAATAAACTCCAGAAGAGAGTGGACAGCAGCTGACAAATTGCTCAGGAAAAAGTAGACATTGAAACATTAGAATAAAACTTGAACAATTTTATCACATACTGAATAAAGTTATATAGAATCCTCGTGACATCACCATTGCACACAGAGAGGGGACTATATTGACATATCTAGTTAACAACAGGGAATCATAAAGTTCTGCTCAGTAGCAGAACTGAGGTGTCACTCCAGACCATTTTGTTGTTTCGTAAGATCTGCCTTAGAAATCAGAAATTGACTGCTTCAGGAATTATTTTTAAATTATTGTTGCTCCTTTCATTCACCCCAATAGTAAAATGTTGCTGGTCTCCTAACGACAGAGCAGCAGTACTGTGTAGTGTTGCTTTGTGTCCATGTTAGAGGCTCCCCCAGGACTCTGGAGGTGGGAACTGATCCACGTCTCCCATTTCATTGAAGGTTTGGTCGCCCAATGTAAACGTGAGCTTGTATCGTAATCTGACTTTCTCCTGTAAAGAACAAAGCCACACTTTAGAGAACTTCTAAATGTAACATCACATTCTATAGATTCTCACTCTTAATGAGGGACATGGCAGCAATATTAGCCCTTGTGGAAGTCAAAATGACTGAAGGAGACGAGTATGGGTTCAGGCCTGCAACGCTAATAACAGCTTTGTTGCTATCACAAAACTAATTGGCCAGGAAACTTAACACGTTTGGAAATTGTATTCATGTACTTCAGTGATATGCATAAATGGTGAAGATGTAGTGGCCTGAGATAAGTTATCCATTGTACAAAGTGGAACAGTCCATGTTCCAAGCCTACACTAGTAATGTTACCCAGCTCTTCCTTCACTACATTGACAACTGCATTGATGCTGCTTCCTGCATCCATGCTGAGCTCATTAATTTTATCAACCCTGCTTCCAACTTGCATCCTGCCCTCAAATTTACTTAGTCCATCTCCGACAGGTCTTTCTGTTTTTTTTTATCTCTCGGTCTCCATCTTTGTAGACAGGCTATTCACTTACAAACCTACTGACTCTCACAGCTATCCTGACTATATCTCTTCTCATCCTACCACTTGTACAAATGCTAATCCCTTTTCTCAGCTCCCATGTCTTCACTGCTCTCAAGAAAAAACTTCCCTACTCTAGAACATCTGAGATATCTTTTTTTCAAAGAATGAGGTTTCTCTTCAACAACCAGCAATGCTGCCCTCACCCATATCTCCATTTCCCACACAATTGCCCTCACCCCATCTTACCACCATAACAAGGACAGAGTTCCCATTGTGCTTACCCACAACCCCACGAGCCTCCATATCCTATCACTCAGCGTAACTTTCCCTACCCTTTCCTCTCTGGTTGGGTTTGGGATCGCTGTCTGTGCAACTCCCTTGTCTACTCACATCCCGCTCTCTGATGTCCTTCCTGGAACTTATCCCTGCAGGTGTGACAAGTGCTACACCTCCTCCCTCACCACCATTCAGGGCCACAAGAAGTCCTCCCAGATGAGGTGACACTTCACCTGTGGGGCTGACGAGGTCATCTATTAGATCTATTGCTTTCTCTACATCGGTGATACCGATGCACATTGGGGTACCCTTTGTCAAGTACCTTTGCTGTGTCTGCAAGAGGCAGGACCTCCTGGTGGCTACCCATTCAATTGAAATTTCCATTTCCATTCCCATTCTGATGAAACAAGTAGGGAGGTGAATGGTGGAATAAATAAAAGGCTGAAAAAGGCAACATCTGTTAGGAGAGGAGAGTGGACCATGGGAGGAGGGAAATCTGCTATTTTAGTTCCTTCACACAGACAGATTAACCACAGGCAGCTTGGACAGAAAATACTGTAAATATTAACAGTAATTGATTTAAAAAATCTATTTAGATAAACATACACAAATTCATTAGATTCATTACTTTAACCTTCAAGTAGCTACTGCATATTTTGCTCGACAGTCTGCACCTTTATAACTTTGCTTGCAAATTTATTCTGATTTATCAGAACTTTACTGCCACAACTGAAAAAACCATAAGCAATAGGAGCACAATTACTTGGCCCAACGAATCTGTTTTGCTATTCAATCATGTTTGATTTATTATCCCTCTCAACTGCATTCTTCTGCTTTCAACCCAAAACCTCTGATGCGCCTACTTATCAAGAACCTCTCAAATATTGCTTTAAATATACCCAATGACTTGGCATCCACAGTTGCCTTTGGCTGAAAAAAATCCTCATCATCTCCGTTCTAAAGGGGCGTCCTTGCATTTTGAGACTGTATCCTCTAATCTTAGACTCGCCCACATTAGGAAACATCCTCTCCACATCCACTCTATCTAGGTCTTTCAATATTCAGTAGATATCATGAGATCCCCCCCATTCTAAAAAGTAAATCACCAAGTACAGGCCCATTCATTCATTAGCTAACTGGTCACTATACTCCAAAAGTGTGATCTGACCAACGTCTAATGAACCCTCAGCATTATATCTTTGCCTATATATTCTAGTAGAAACATAGACATAGAAAACCTACAGCACAATACAGGCCCTTCGGCCCACAAAGTTGTGGCTAACATGTCCCTACCTTAGAAATTGCTAGGCTTACCTAAAGCCCTCTATTTTACTAAGCTCCATGTACCTATCTAAAAGTCTCTTAAAAGACTCATCATATCCGCCTCAATCACTGTTGCCAGCAGCCCATTTCAGTGTTCTAGTCCTCTTGAAATAAATGCTAACATTGTATTTGCCTTCCTTACTGCTGTCTCAACCTGCAAGTTAACTTCTAGGGAATCCTACATGAGGACTCCCAAGTCCCTTTGCACCTTCATGATGATACACTGTGACAGAGATTGTATGAAATGGTTATTTGGGCACAGTGATACCTTTACACCATTTTACTTTTGTACTCATTTTTCTGCAGAGAAATTTTGTATGTTTTGGGAATGCGAAGATACACAAGTGCCAGGGCATTTGCCTTGCGTATTGGTTAGGGATCAAAGACGCACCAACATCAACGAGACTTACCTTCTGTGGGTTTGCTAGCAGTAGGACCTGTGTAATTGCTGAGGGTGGGACTATAGGGTTAAATGCTGGTAGTTCTGTGCCAGAGGGAGGCTGTAGTTTCACTTTCATGACCTGTAACACAGGAGTAATTCACATGATAAGACACAGCAGCAGGAGTTGGTTGGAAAACCCCATGAGCCTGATCCACCACTCAGTATGATCATGTTTGATCCAAGGTTAGCCAGAGATCAACCTTCCTGACTGTTCCACTGGGTACCATGAAAGCGCAGTGGTTAGCACAATGCTATTACAGCTCAGGGAGTTCTGGAGTTCAGAGTTCAATTCCAGCGCTACCTGTAAGGATTCTGTACATCTTGCCCGTTGAATACATGGGATTTCCCCAGGCACTCTGGTTTCCTCCCACAGCCCAAAGATGTACTGGGTAGGTTAAATGGTGATTGTAAATTGTCCTGTGATTAGGTTAGGGCTAATAGGCTTTGTCAGGAGTTGCTGGGCTGGTGTGGCTTGAAGGGGCCACTCTGCACTGTATCTTTAAATAAGTAATACTCCATTCTCCACAGATTAAAAGTCTGCCCTGCCTTGAATATATTACATTCCTCTAAAGTCAAAAGTAAATTTATTATCAAACCACATATTTGGTTCTATGTGATACCTTGAGATTCAGATTCAGATTATTGTCATTTAAAAACCACAAATGCAATGCAGTTAAAAAATGAGACAACATTCCTCCAGAATGATATCAACAAAGCACATGACAAAATAGACTGCACCAGAAAACCCACATAATGTTTGGCAATCCCCAATGCAGAGTCCAGAGAGGCTGCTGTGTATTGACATCACGCTACCATCTTAGCGCGTTCCCCAGAAAGGAGCTCCAAATCCACCAGACAAAACAAGACCAAAAACTAAAGCTACAAGACCTGCACAAAACCATATAGTTACAACAGCACAAACAATACCATAATTTGATAAAAAAACAGACCATGGGCATGGTAAAAATAGTCCAAAGATGTTAAAAGACTAAGTTCAAAAGAAACCACCATACAGTTTCCACAAGTCCTCAGGGTCCCGATAGACTCATCATCCCACGCCAGTGGCAGAAGGGAATACCCCCGCTATGGATTTCCACGGTGCTACCCGACTCAGCCTCGCAGATGCAGAACACAATGAAAGCTCTGTCGGACCCAGCCTCGCTGACACAGCACACACTGAAAGCGACCTGACCGCAGCGGACTCCGAATCAAGTCAAACCTCCGAGCCTCCGACTATCCCCTCCGCCACAGCTTCTCCGAGCACCATCCTCTGCCGAGCATATTAAGATGCCCCCGCCAACGGCCACTAGCAATGCAACCCCAAGGACTGGGGGCCTGTTCTTCTCAGCAGAGACCCGGACCTCACAGCAGCAGCAGCAGAGGGCCTTCCTGGAGATTTCCAGATGTTCCTCCGTGCTCCGACATCCGTTTTTCATTAGATTAGGATTGTGCACGGCACCCCCGCTTAACAGATAACATTTCAGCTCTGGAGTGGCTGCTGCAAGCTGCATCGCGCCGCCATCTTGATTCATGTTTGTGTAAGCATTTACAGGAAAATAAGTATAATTTCAAAATATGTAATGCCCTGGTTAAGATTTCTACTCTTATACTGTAGATATATCATTTTAGAAGTTCTGTAAAAGCAGTGAGTTCTGCTAGTACACTGTTTTGATTTTGGCTAAAAGATAAGGAGCTATGATGTTCAACTTAGGAATGTTGTGTCAGCCAATCAGGATGGTGGAATAGGGAGAAGGTTCTATGGAGAACTGGGTGGAGTGAGATTTGTGACACACACTGTGGTTCATGGGTCTTTTTGGCGGGAAGTGCAGAGGATAGAAGATGGCTGAGGATGCCGTGGGAAGGAGCTCCCCCACCCCCACGAGGTGCTTTGTGCAGATGATTGGCTCCAAGGAGGAAGTGCCAATACTCCTGAGAGAGCGCCCATTTATTTGAGATGAATTTCAAGTTATGTTCGGAAGGTGGTGTGTGTTTTCATGCAGACCGTGGGTCCAGTGCTTGAGTAAAATGTTATCTTCAAGATGAGCTCCAACTTTATGTGCACATTTGTACCAGGCCCTTATATTTATTTTTTTTCTTTTCTCCTTCCTACAAACTGTTTGATAAAGTGGAAATTTGTAAATATATTTTCTTTATAATGTTATGCGGTGTACGGTCTGTTATTTCTTACCTACCGACAATTCTTGGCATTATTATATCTGATATGATAACACCAAGGAACTTTTGTCAACTATCTGGAGAATGCTAAACAGTTGCTACCCTCAGAAGAAAAAAAAATTCTCAACTGAGTCATAAATGGCAAAGTCAAAAAAACCACCACTAATGTGTAAACTATTTAATTACACTGATGAAGGGAATATTCCATTGAGAGAATATTCCTTATTGTCTGCTTGTTCTGCACTTTCTCTGTGACTGTAACATTATAACATTATATTCTGCAGTGTCATTGCTTTTCCCTTGTACTAGCTCAGTGAAATTGTGAAGTAATCTGTATAGTTGGCTTGCAAGATAAACTTTTCCTAGCTCCTAGTCTATGGCCTTATAGGTTATGACACCCAGGGTTCATCCAAACTGTGCTTGCACATAGACTAATTAATTAAAAAGTAGCTTATAAACTGGAGATGACAACACCTCACTAAATCTTGCCAGTTGTTTTTAAATGAGGTACCAGAGGGAAGAGAGTAACTTAGCCTTAGGCATGCCTTAGTGCCAGCATAACAGTGAGGGTAATGATATATTAAAAAAAATGCTTCTAACATGTAATAAAAAAACTTTGGGGTTAGATCCTAGTTTAAACCAGATGGAGCATTCAAAAAAACCCTTGAAACCCTAGACTAGGAAAGGAAGGCTACTTATCAGCTAGGCTTCAGGTCCTTATGGCTTGGAAATGAGGGCAATAGGAACGTACTTGCAATGCCCTCAGTTACTGCACATGAGAATTTAGTTGCCATTTTTTTCCTTTTTATAATGATTCAACAATGTTACATAAAACAATCTGGAGGACACTGCCCACCTTACCTTAGGTACAGCAGCTTGGAATTTTATATTTTTGACAGGTTGTGGTGCTGTACTTATCATAGAAGTAACGACCACTAAAACATCAGGCTGGCCGGATGGAGGATCCTTTGCAAAATGAAATAAAACACGAAAGCTATTCTTGTCATATACTGTGACGGGCAGGATACTACCTGTGTGATGGACAGAAACAAAATGTCAATTGAAATGATTACATGTTGTAACATCACCATGCTGCATCATACATCATGAGAAGGCAGGCAGGAGAATGGGGCTGAGAGGGATAATAAATCAGCAGAATCGATGGGCCAAATGACCTAATTCTGCTGCTGCAGTATTGTGCAAAAGTCTTAGGCACATGTAAAAAAAATTCTGTAAAGAGAAGATGCTTTCAAAAATAATGAAATGAAAAGTTTCTAAATATCAAAAAAATTACTAAAAAGAGTAGTTAATGGTTAAAAAAAACTAAATCAAATCAATATTTGGTGTGACTATCCTTTGCCTTTAAAACTACATCAATTATCTTGTGCTCACTGTCATGTGGTTTTATAAGAAAATCGGCAGTAGGTTGCTTCAATATCTTGGGAGAGCTTCCCACAGTTCTTCCACGGACTTTAGCTGTCTCTCCTGGTAATCCCAGACAGCCTCAATGTTGAGATCAGGGCTCTGGAGAGGCCCAACCACCTGTTGCAGAACTCCATGTTCCTCTTTTCTCTGAAGATAGCTCTTCATGACCTTGGCTGTGTGTTTGGGGGTCATTGTCCTATTGCAGAAAGAAGCTGGGACCAATCAGACACTTCCCTGATGGATGAGAACATGCTTGCACTTCTCAGCACTGAGGATTCCATTAATTCTGACCAAATCACCAACTCCATTTGCAGAAATGCAGCCCAAACCTGCAACTTCACTGTTGGCTGCAAACACTCATCCACGTAGCCCTCTCCAGCTGTTCTACAGACAAACGGCCTTCTGTTTGAGCCAAAAATTTCAATTTTTGACTCATCAGTCACTTGCTGCCATTGTTCTGCACTCTAGTCCTTGTGCTTTTGTGTGTAGGTGACCTCTTGGCTTTGTTGCTACTTTGGAGGACTGGCTTTTTGGCAGCAACTCTTCCATGAAGACCACTTCTAACAAGTCTTCGCATTGGTTTCATTGGTTTTTGTGAGTTCAGAGCTAACAGCAATGCTGGACTTCTTTCAATTTAGAAGGAACGTCAGTTTGACGTATCTCTCGTCTGGTGCACTCAATTTCCATGGTTGGTCCTCAACCTTCTGTTTCTGGGAAGTCAATCTTGCCCATTTGTTTGTGCTTCTTCAGAAGAGCTTGGACAGCACATCTTGAAACTCCTGTCTGTCCTTAAATTTATGCAGGATGATCTCCTTGTGTCATGGTGGTATGCCCACGTTTGCCATGGTGAAAGAATTGATGATTTGAAGGTTAAACAGTTCCATCTACCCCACCTTCACCTTTGAGTTTGGTTCCTTCTACAACTGTTTCTGTTTCAGTTAATCAGTTCAGGTCATTCAACTCATAATGTCATTGATCATTAGCATCCTGTTATCTTGCTTTAATCACACACTGGGCTAAATACCTATAAGGTAATAAAAGTTTTTATTTGAAATGTGATCTATTTCTAAATATGTTATTTTCTTTAATGAAATACAAAAAAATCTCTGCAACATTTAATTTTTTGGAAAATGAATGTTTGAAAATCTAAAAATTGTTCTTTTCTGTTGACACACTAATGCAGAAGACAAAAAACTAAAACACAATTTATATTAAAAAAATCTAGGGTGTCTAAGACTTTTGCACAGTACTGTATACTTTAAGGTCTTATACACCCTATAACCACTACCTATCTTGCCTTGTATCAAACCCATAGTAAAGAATCCCATGCATTAACAGTTCAAAACAAAGCAACACATAAAGGACTCCGCAAAGTAGTTTTTAGTTAATTTGCTTCCATCAAATGATAATCCACAACTCACTTGCAGGCTGCACCCAACATATCCTTAGCACATTATTTATTTATTCACAACTTATATAATAAGGTTGTGAAAGAGCCTAGAAAAAACACAGAAAAGCCAGACCTCATCACTTTATTTAGCAGTTCATCCTGGCTCCCAAAACTGTATGTTTTGATGTATGTGATAAATAAATTAATCCGATTTAAAATCCGAAACTTGGATTTTCATACCTGTGCGACTTCTGAAAGTTAGCTGATGTTAGCCCAGTCTTTCCCATAACCCCTGTAAAAGGTTCCCTTCCAAATTTAAGAAAAAATTTAACTGAAGCCCATTTCCAATCTTCTTTCAAGAAGATTCTAGTTATAAAATGCTAAGTCAATATAGTTCCCCTTCAGTTCTTTTATTAATTACCTTTAACCTGCATCTTATCAATACCCACCAGCAGAAACACTTCCTTGCAGTTACTTGCTCTATAACTTTTAATTTTTAAAATATAGAGGTACAGAACAGTCACAGACCCTTTCGGCCCAATGCACCCACACTACCCAATTACACCAATGTAACCAATTAACCTACTAACCCATACATCCTTAGAATGTGGGAGGAAACCAGAGGAAACCCAAGTGGTTACAAGGAGAACATACAAACTTCTTACAGACAATGGCAGGAATTAAACCCGGGTCACCGGTGCAGTAACAGCTATGCTATTCAGCTGCCCCTATTAATGATCTTGATGAGACTACTTAATTGGCTCAGCCTGCTTGACCTAAACCCAAATGTTTGGACCTACTTGCTCCAAAATTTGGGAGCCAGGATGAGCTGCTAAATAAAGTGATGAGGCCTAGCTTTTCTGTGTTTTTCCAGGCTGTTTCACAACCTAGCGAATAAATAAATAATATAAAGGCTGTGAATAAATAAATAATATAAAAGTAAAATTGAAACAGTGAGGCAAAAATTACTCAGCACGGGAGGCAGTTACACGCCTGAACATCACTATTACATAGTGACTCAAAATTTTCTCTTCAGGTAAACAACCCACGGCTCTATTAACAAGAGATTCTGCAGATGTTGGAAATCCAGAGGAACACACACAAAATGCTGGAGGAACTCAGCAGGTCCGGCAACATCTACAGAAATATATAAACAGTTGATGTTTCTGGCTTTTGTCAGGACTGGAAAGGAAGGGGGAAGAAGCAGAATAAGAGGGTGGGGGAGGGGAAGGAGTACAAGCTAGAAGGTGATAGATGAAACCAGGTTAGGGGGAAGTGGGTGGGTGGGGCAGATGAAGTGAGAAGCTGGAAAGTGATAGGTGGAAAAGGTAAAAGGCTGAAAAGGAAGGAATTTGATAGGAGAGGAGAGTGGACCATGAGAGAAGGGGAAGGTGGAGGGGAACCACATGGAGATAATAGGCAGGTGAGAAGGGCTAAGAAGGAAGCTAGAAGGCAGAATGGAAAAAGAAGGAAGGGGGCAGGGGAGAAATTACTGGATGTTAGAGAAATCAATGTTTGTGCTGTCAGGGTAGCGGCTACTCAGACAGAATGTGAGGTGTTGCAAACTGAGAGTAGCCTCTTCATGGTAGTAGAGGAGGTTATGGACCAACATGTCAGAAGAGGAATGGGGATTGGTATTAAAATAGTTGGCCACTGGGAAATCCTGCTTGTTGCAGATGGAGGAAAGGTGCACAACAAAGTGGTGCCCCATCTATTAAGTTCTTCCATATAAAGGCGTCATTGGTACAGACTTGAGCAAAACTATTTACTCACTTGGTTTAATTGATTCTAGAGGTACCAGAACATGAGTTAGTGAGATTTCCTGCTGAGACAGCGATGATGGTTTCAGTCCTCCTAGGGCACTGGGCTGAACCCCGGGCTGTCCAATGTTTGACTCATCAGCAGATGCTGAAGAGACTGAAGAACCATACCCAAATGGTTGATCAGGTTGAGAGACATGGCCTGCGGAAGAGATGGGTTTTGCTAACATCGGTGAGACGCTCTTGGTTGAAGCAGATAAAAGTGGTGCTACGCCCAAGCCAGTTGCTGAGTTGGTGCTGGCTTTGTTCTGGAGATCTCGAAGAGTTTGTTTTTGGGGTGGAGCAGACCTGTGATTAAAACAAGTAATTATTCTGTGGAATATACACTCAATGGCCACTTTATCGGGTATTCTTGTACTTTAATGCAAATACTTAATCAGTCATCAAATATAGCAACTCAATGCATAAAATCATGCAGACATAGACAGGAGGTTCGGATGTTCTTCAGACTAAACATCAAAATGAGGAAAAAATGTGACCCAAGTTACTTTGACTGTGAAATGATTATTGGTGGCAAATGGGGTGGCTTGAGTATCTTAGAAACTGCTGATCTCCTGAGACTTTCACACACAATAGTTCCTATAGTTTAGAGAATGGAGTGAGAAACAAAAAGTGACAGTTCTGTGGGCGAAAACACCTTGTTAAGAGAAGGTCAAAGGAGAAAGGTCAAACTGGTTAAAGCTGACAGGAAGGCGACAGTAACTCAAATAACTACATGCTACAGCAGTAGAGTATCTCTGAATGCACAACAGCAGCAGAAAACCACAAACATTCACTCATTGGCCACTTTATGTGTACAAGAGGTACTTAAAAGTGGAAACTGAGTATATAACAGATAGAGATCGTCACCACATTCATATACCAGGGCAAACAGTTTCTCTAGCTTGTTAGAACACCCAAGGCATGTGACAACTTGCTTTAATAGATGGATTTTTTAGGTTGTGTATAAACCCACCAAAGCATTGTGGGTTGAGTTGATGCCAGTTAGGTGGAATCTAAATTATTTTGTTCCCCACAACAGACACTGACCCAGTTTTGCTTGTGTCATACCATTTAACCTGCTGAGATTCTGGAGGCAAGGACTGCTGAAGGAGAGTTTTCCCCAACATATCCAGATCATCTAGAGCTTTACTTGCAGCGCTGGCAGGGCTGGGGCTTTGGTGGCAGGCAGTCACAGCAGTTGGCTTCAGCAACTCAGAAGATGTTGTGCTGGCCTCTACAGATGTTCCAGGAGCACTCAGCTCATCAGACTCAGAGGACTGGAAAGGATAAAAATAATTAGAGTTGTTCTTACATGCCAAACAGGCAATTACAGGTATACATGAAGATCCACAAAAGATTATATAAATTATCCAGTTTTGAGAGACTGAGGATCTTTTCAAAAGTCAGAATATATAATTAGGTACTGAAGGTGATGTAATAATTTAAAAGGGATACAATAAATATGTAAATTAGCTTATTATTGTCATGAGTACTGAGGTACAGTGAAAAACTTGTGTTCTGTAAGTTAAAACAGAGTAAAGTGTACAGTTACAGAGAAAGCAAAGTGCAGATCAAGTATATCATTCAAATTTTAAAGTAAATTTATTGTCAAAATACAAATACGTGACCAGATACTACTGAGATTAATTTTCTTGTGGGCATTCACAGTAAATACAAAAAGAAAACAGAATCATTGAAAAACAGGCACATAGTAGATACAAACAACCATGTGCAAAAGGCAACAAACTGTGCAAATACAAACCCCATTTCCAGAAAAGTTGGGATATTTTCCAAAATGCAATAAAACAAAAGTCTGTGATATGTTAATTCATGTGAACCTTTATTTAACTGACAAAAGTACAAAGAAAAGATTTTCAATAGTTTTACTGACCAACTTAATTGTATTTTGTAAATATACACAAATTTAGAATTTGATGGCTGCAACACACTTAACAAAAGTTGGGACAGAGGCATGTTTACCATTGTGTGACATCACCTTTCCTTTTAATAACACTTTTTAATCGTTTTGGAACTGAGGATACTAATTGTAGTAGATTTTCAATTGGAAATTTTGTCCATTCTTGCTTGACATAAGACTTCAGCTGCTCAACAGTCCGTGGTCTCCATTGTCTGATTCTCCTCTTCATGATGCACCATACATTTTCAATAGGAGATAGATCTGGACTGGCAGCAGGCCAGTCAAGCACACGCACTCTGTGTCTACAAAGCCACGCTGTTGTAGCTCATGCAGAATGTGGTCTGGCATTGTCCTGCTGAAATAAGCATGAACGTCCCAGGAAGAGACGTCACCTTCATGGCAACATATGTCTCTCTAAAATCCTAATATACGCCTCAGAGTCAATGGTACCTTCACATACATGCAACTCACCCATGCCCTGGGCACTGATGCACCCCCATGCCATCACAGATGCTGGCTTTTGCACCTTTCGCTGATAATAATCAGGATGGTCATTTTCATCTTTGCCATGGAGAACTCAACGCCTGTTTTTACTGAAAACTAACAGAAATGCGGACTCATCTGACCACAGCACACGGTTCCACAGTCTTTCGGTCCATCTGAGATGAGCTCGGGCCCAGAGAACTCGTCGGCGTTTCTGCATAGTGTTGATGTATGGCTTCCTCCTTGCGTAATACAGTTTCAAGTTGCATTTCGGGATGCAGCGACGGACTGTGTTAAGTGACAATGGTTTTCCGAAGTACTCCCAAGCCCAGGTGGCTATAATTGTCACAGTAGCATGACGGTTTCTTAGGCAGTGCCGCCTGAGGGCTCGAAGATCACGCGCATTTACCAGTGGTTTCCGACCTTGCCCTTTACGCACTGAGATATCTCTGAATTCTCTGAATCTTTTCACAATATTATGTACTGTAGATGTTGAAAGACCTAAATTCTCTGCAATCTTGCATTGGGAAATGTTCCTTTTGAACTGACAATTCTCTCACGAATTTTGGCACAAAGGGGTGAGCCACGACCCATCCTTGCTTGCAAAAACTGAGCCTTTGATGGATGCTACTTTTATACCCAGTCATGATTACCTCACCTGCTACCAATTAGCCTGCTTAATGTGGAGTCTTCCAAACTGGCGTCACTTGAATATTCTGTGCACTTTTCAATCTTATTTTAACTCTGTCCCAACTTTTGTTGAGTGTGTTGCAGCTATCAAATTCTAAATTTGTGTATATTTACAAAATACAATTAAGTTCGTCAGTAAAACTATTGAAAATCTTTTCTTTGTACTTTTGTTAGTTAAATAAAGGTTCACGTGAATTAACATATCACAGACTTTTGTTTTTATTGCATTTTTGAAAATATCCCAACTTTTCTGGAAATGGGGTTTCCAGGAAAAAAAAGTTATAAATATGGAGAACACATCTTTGTAGAGTTCTTAAAAGTGAGTCCATAGGTTGTAGAAACAGTTCAGTGTTGGGGTGAGTGACGTTATCCACACCTGGTTCAAAAGCCTGATGGTTGAGGGGTAATAACTGTTCCTGAACCTGGTGGTGTGGGACCTGAGGCTCCTGTACTTTCTTTCTGATGGCAGTAGTGAGAAGAGAGCATCGCCTGGATGGTGGAGTTCTTAATGATGGATGCTATTTTCTTGTGAGAGTGCTCCATGTAGTTGGCTCAGTGGTGGGGAGGACTTTACCTTTGATGGACTGGGCTGTATCCATTACTTTCTGTAGATATTTCTGTTCAAGATCTTTGGAGTTTCCGCAGCAGTCATTATACCACACATCTATAGAAGTTTGTCAAAGTTTTAGATGACCTATCGAATTGGCACAAACTCCTCAGAAAGTACAGGTGTTGCTGTGCCTTCTTTGTAAAGGTACTTAAATACTGGACGTGGACAGATTGTCTGAAATGGTAACACAGACAAATTTAAAATTATTGGCCCTCTCCACCTCTGATGAGGACTAACTCATGGACCACATGTCCTCCTCTATAGTCAATAATCAGCTTTGGTTTTACTGACGTTGAGTGAGAGATTGTAGTTGTGGCATCATTCAGCCTGATTTTCAATCTCCCTCCTATATGCTGATCCATCACCACTTTTGACTCAGCCCACACACTCTTGCTGGCAGCAAACTTAAATAAGACATTGAAGTCGTACTTAGCCTCATAGTCCTAAGTATAAACTGAGGAGAGCAGGGGGCTGAGCACACAGCCTTGTGCTGTACCTGTGCTGATGGTGATTGTGGAGGAGATGTTGTTGCCAACCTGAACTGACTGGAGTCTGCAAATGAGGAAATTGAGGATTCACTTGATAGTAGTGTTGAATGCAGAGCTGTAGTCCATGAAGAGCATGTACCTCCGCTGTCCAGATGTTCCAGTGAAAAGCCAATCGGCTGTTGACCTTTGACAGCAGGCAAACTGAAGCGGATCCAAGTTAATCCTCAGGCCAGAGTTGATATGCTACATTACCATTCTCTCAAAGCACTTCATTGCCGTGGATGGAAGTACTACTGGATGATAGTCATTGAGGCATTACTCTTCTTGGATATTGGTATAATTGAAGCTGCGTGAAGCAGGTGGGTGCCTCAGACTGCCAAAGTGAGAGGTTAAAGATCCCAGCAAGCACTCCAGCCAGTTGAATAGCACAGGTCTTCAGTACTTGGCCAGGAACCCCATCCAGGTTGGATGCTTTCCATGGGTTCAGCCCCCTGCAAGATGCTCTCACATTGATTTCGGGGACTGGTGAAGGTGCTTTTTTTGTTAAAGTGAACATAAAAGTCATTATGCTCATCTGGGAGCAAATTCTTGTTGTCACATATGTCACTTGGTTTCATTTTGTCGAAGCTGACAGCAATGAAGCCCCACCACAGCTGTCAAGCATCTTTCAGTAATTCAAGTTTGGTCTGGAATGAGGACAAGAGACCATTTTATCGCAATAGGGAAACATTCAATCGTCTTGAAACAGTGGGATAGAAGTTATCCTTAAGCCCAGTGGTACTTGCATTCAGGGTTCCCCTCTGACTGAAGAGAGGGGGAAGAAGCACGGATATCTGGGGAGGTGGGATTAGATCCCTTCTGTTCCAGCCCTTTACCTTTTCCACTTATCGTCTTCCTCCTTATTAGTTCATTTCCTCCCCTCACTTCACTAGGTTGTGCTCCTTCCATTCCCAAAACCTTATTTCTGGCTTCTTCCCATTTGCCTTACAGACCTGATGAAAAAGTCTCGGCCCAAAACACTGACTGTTATTCATTTCCATAGATGCTACCCGACGTGCGTGCGTGCGTGTGTGTGTTGGTGTTGCTCTGGATTTCCAAAATCTGCAGAATCTCTCTTTTTCAATTACACTGACTGCTTTACTGATTTAGTGAGAAGTGCAGACGCAGTCCATGGAGGGAAGGCTGCTTCCCATGGTGTGCTAAACTGTGTCCACATCTCCCTGCGGTAATGAGCGGACCTTTTGCCATACCAAACCATGATGCATCAGAAAAGGATATTTTCCATTTCCAAAATTGGTGAGAGTCAAAGGGGTCATGCCAGTTTCTTTAGTCTTTTGAAGAAGCAGAGGCACCGGTGGGTTTCTTGGCATGGCATCAATGTGGCTGGAGCAGCAGACTTTTGGTGATGTTCATACTGAGAATGTGAAGCTCTCAACTTTAGCACTATTGATCTAATCAAGGAAAATGAACATCTCCCCCCTTCCTGAAGCAAATGACCAGTTCTTTTGTTTTTCTGACACCATGTCATTAGGCTCTCTAACTTTTCAAGTGCCAGATTCATCATTATTTGAGATATGGTGTCCCCTGCAAGCCTATACATGGAACTGGAGAAGAATGTAACCATGCAATTTTGTGTGTATAGTGAGTATGGTAGGGGATTGCTTTTAATCATAGTTTTGTGTGTACAGAGAGTACAGTAGGAGATTGCTTGTAACCATACACAGGAAATAGCTTATAACCATAGCTTTGGGTGTATTGTGAGTACAGTAGGGAACTGCTTGTAACCATAGTTTTGTGTGTATAGAGAGGTTTAGTGTGTACAGAGAGTATGGTAGGATATTTCTTGTAACCATACCGTTTTGTGTGTACAGAAAGTACAGTAGGAGATTGCTTGGAAGAAGTCTAAAACTAAATATAACAGTTGCCTAATGAACCCAATAATGGACAAGATACCCAGGAGACATTTATTTATCCCGTGATGTTAAAACACAGTCTTGCTATTACATGGAGGCAAATGGTATTTATGGGCAGACTTGATAAACATGGAGGACAAGCTATGCTAATAGGCGAGATGAATTAGAATGAGAGGCAGTTCATTTGGGGCATTAGCATTTAAACTAGTTTGTGGTAAAAATTTACTCTGAAGTTACATCATGTGTGATTAAAACACACTTAACTAAAATACATCAACAAAACTCTCAGCTTTCCATTCCTCTATCCCATTGAAGTATAAAATTTATAAATATGGTGACTGCTTTAAACTTTTTTGGTGAAATTTGCACTCACTTGAAACCAAGAAATGGAAGCCTGTTTTGGTATCAGGCACTTGGATTAATCATGGTTACAGAGGGCTTATTGCTTTTAGCTGTTCTCAACAAAATGACTTGAGTTGTTAACCTCCAAAAGCATACTGAAACGAGTAAACAGCTACATGTCCATGTCCATCTGGCCTGTGATCTGAGATCATTTAGCAGTGTGAATCACACAAATAAGCGCAGCTGGACTTGGTTGAGACTATCCAGATATAAGCAGGAGGCACCAGATAAAGTGCCATTTATCACATGAATTATGATTATAGAACTAGTGATAGAAATGGGCACTCCCTAAGCATCCATTTCACTGGAGAAGCTATAACACACAGTAGCCAGAATTAAGATATTACAGCAATTTAGGCACCAAAACTTTAACTCATTAAAAAATAAAGTTCTCAAAAATCTTTGTGCTCATGGAAAAAGAGCTACTAAAATTTAAGATGGTGAACTATGAGTTTTGCAACCAAGGCCATGTTTGAATGATTGTAATACTGTCACTGTAGAAATAAATTTGTATTTCTACACCATATTTCATGTTACTTTCAAGATTTAAAGTGATTTACAGGCAACGAGTACAATTGAAATTTGTCCTCGAGCTAATGGAAATCTGACTGCATAAGGTCAGTTTTTATACCAAATAAAGAATAATAAGAGATCCAAGCTTTGCACTTATTTACCTGAAATGTATTCCAATTGCTTGACTCAACCTGGGATGAAGATATTGCATTAGGAACTAGGTCATTCAGTCCTATAGATAAAAGAACAAGAAATTTTAACAGATTTTGTTTTACAGAGTTGGGCATTTTGTAACAAATGTTTTCCGCTTATTAAATATTTACATCTAATACAAAATGCTCCAGCCATCTTCTGACATATTAATGGTAGAATGCTGCTGTAAATTATTCTCCTGCACATTTTCTATAATCCAGCCACTCATTCTGATCAAATGATTTCAAAACACCATATCAAACTAAATAACTCTAAAAACATGAGTCTTCAGAACAAATTGCCAATTGGATACCTGTCCATGAATTGTTTTGCTTTTTCCAGTCTACAGAGGAGGAGGCGGCACCACTAATGGCAGAACATCAATCACAACATAACAGTTAGAAATCAGGGATGCTCAGAAAGCCTAAAACAGAAGGGATTTGAGCTCTCAAAGGCTAAAGGAAGTGACAGCAGTAGGGAAAAGTCCCCTCCTATTGGCCAGGAAATACAAAAGCCTAAAAGCATGTACCACCATGCTTCCACACCAGTTAGTTACAAGACATAATAAGATGGTATGATAGATGGACATAACCGGTTAGGCAGCATCTGTAGAGGAATAAACAGTCAATGTTTCAGGCCAAGACCAGAGTCCTGATGAAGGGACTGTCTATTCATAGATGCTGCCTGATCTGCTGAGCTCTTCATGCATTTTGGGTGTATTGCTCTGAATTTCCAGCACCTGCAGAACACCTTGTGTTTATAAGAAGGAATCTTGACCTCATAATCTACCTCGCCATAGCATTACACTTTATTGTCTGTCTGTTCTGAAACTTTCTCTGCAGTTGTTACACTTTATTCTGCGTTCTGTTGTACTCTCTTGATGTACTCATGTGATGAAAACATCATAAGACCATATGACATGGAACTAGATTTTGGCCAGTCAGCCCAGAATCTGCTCCACCATCTGATCCTGATTGCTTTATTTTCCCTCTCAACCCCATTCTTCTGGTCTTCTCTCCATAACCTTTGACATCCTTTCTAACCAAGAACCTATCAACATCTGATTTAAATATACTCAATGATTCGGTCTTCACAGTCGTCTGTGACAATGAATTCCACAGATTCACCAGCTTCAGGAAGGAGAAATTCCACTTCATCTCTGTTCTAAAGGGCATCCTTGTATGATCTGCCTGGATGGCAAGCTAAACAGATTTTTATTGTACATGTCACAGTGTCAAAGTGAAAAAGGGTCTCTACAAAGTGATCTAAATTAATTACAAATTATAAAACACAAAATAATTGATTGCATAAGTATTTACCCCCATCCTTTAATATGACACAGCAGATCATCACTGGTGCAGTCAAATTGTTTTAGAATTTACATAATTAGTTAAATGGAGATCTGTTTTTGGAGACCTGTGTGCAGTCAAGGTGTTTCAATTGATTGTAGTAAAGACACCTGTATCTGGAAGGTCCAATTGCTGGTGAGTCAGCATCCTGGCAAAAACTACACCAGGACAAAAGAACAGTTCAAGCAACTTCATGAAGAGGTTTTTGAAAAACACAAGTCAGGAGATGGATACGAGAAAATTTCCAAGTCACTGAATATCCCTTGGAGTACAGTTAAGTCAATCATCAAGAAATGGAAGGAATATGGCACAGCTGTAAATCTGCCCAGAGCAGGCCATCCTCAAAAACTGAGTGACCGTGCAAGAAGGGGACTAGTGAGGGAGACCATTCAAGAGACCTATGATGACTCTGAAGGAATTATAAGCTTCAGTGGCTGAGGTGGGAAAGACCGCGCATACAATAACTGTTGCCCGGGTGCTTCATCAGACACAGCTTTATGGGAGAGTGGCAAAGAGAAAGCCTCTGTTGAAAAAAATTCACATGAAATTTTGGCTGGCCTGCTAGAAAGCATATGGGAGACTCTGAAGTCAGTTGAAAGAAGGTTCTATGGTCTGATGAAACCAAAATTGAGCTTTTTGGCCATCAGACTAAATGCTACGTTTGGTGTTAGCCTGCATATCATCAAAAACACACTAGCTCTATCTTGATGCATGGTGGTGGCTGCAACCCAGTGTGGGGATGCTTCACTGCAGCAGGCTCTGGAAGGCTTGTGAATGTAGCAAAATACAGGGAAATCCTGGAGGAACACCTGATACAGTCTGCAAGAGAACTGCGCTGAGATAAGATTTACTTTCCAGCAAGACAATGACCCCAAGCAAAAAGACAAAGCTATACAGGAATGGCTTAAAAACAGTGTTAATGTCCTGAGGTGGCCCAGTCAGAGTCCAACCAATCCATGTGAGAATTCGTGGCTGGACTTGAAAAGGGCTGTTCACTCATGTTCCCCATGCAATCTGACAGAGCTTGAGCAGTTTTATAAAGAAGAATAGGAAAAAATTTGCCGTGTACAGATGTGCAAATCTGATAGAGACATATCCACACAGACTCAAGGCTGTAATTGTTGCCAAAGGTGCATCTGCTAAACACTGGTTTGATGGGAATGAATACTTACGTAATCAATTGTTTAATGCTTTATATTTGTAATTAATTTAGATCACTTTATAGAGATCCGTTTTCACTTTGACATGGAAGAGTCTTTTTCCGTTGATCAGTCAAAAAAGCCAAATTAAATCCACTGTGATTCAGTAATGTAAAACAAGAAAACTTCCAGTGGTGGGGGGGGGGGGGGTGAAAAGAAAGTAAGAATACCTTTTATAGGCACTGCACTTCAAGCCTAGCAATGTGACCCAACTACGTGTGTTGGACTCAGATGGGGTTGGGTTCTGCTGCACTGACTCAGCTCACTTTACCCACATCAGGCTGATTTGCTTAACAAAAACAAAATAATGCTGTAAATCCTCTTGCAGCACCTCAGACACACCAATTTTCATCAATTTCACTCTCTGTAGCTGCTCAGCTTGCTACTGTTGCTTTGTTTTTCAGAATCTGCAGCAGTTTTTGATTTCCGTTTGCTCACTATTACAACCGGTGCTCCATTTTTCATCAATACTTGGTGATTCATCTTCAAATAGATTAACACCGTATCATTCACTGGTGGTTATATTTATGAGTATGTGGAGAAAAAGAGAAAACCAGATTTTAATTTGGAGGTACAGCACCATCACCAGCCCTTTCGGCCCAAGTACACTGATGTGACCTATTAACCTGTATGTCTATGGAAAGTGGGAGAAAAGCAGAGAAATTGGAGGAAAACCACTTGGACATGGAGAAAATGTACAAACTCCTAACAGACAGTGATGGGAATTGTAGCCGGGTTATATCCAAACAAATTGTTAATGGGAATAAGAATTCCTGAACCGGCAACCATCCCATGTGAGTATTTAGGTCAGCATTTAAGAATCATGGCAGAAGATGAAAGGCTGGGAAGGAGAATTTTGGGATGTTCCAGACAATATCCCACGCAGATGAGCTGAATAATTAAATTTCATGTAGCTAAGTGGGTTAGTCACTTGATCTTCACATTACAGAAAAGTACTGAGGAAAATGTTCTTACCTAATGACATTAATTCATCATCCAGTAATGATATTGAGCTGCTGAGATCATGTGACAGATCAGTGTTCCAGCTTTGACTGGTGGGGGCAGAAGGGTAAGAAGGACCACTTGAACCCGTGTCCAACCCACAGAGATCCAGTAGAGCAGAACTGCTGGCTGGAAATAATTATAGAACAGACATCATATTAATATTCTCCAAGCCAAGTCTCAGTAAATAGGAGTATAGGTAAGTGTATAGTGTATGGGTAGAGTGAGTGGGTATGAAAATGGATATGGTAAAGAAATGGTTAACAATTAGAAATCTGTGGACCTGTTATGTTGTTGGGCATGTATTGTTATTGATCCTTGATACTAAATAAAGGGAGGACAATATATGACACTGGTATACCGGATGACAATACATGAAAACAAGCTAAAAAAAATGCTGATTTGCATAAAAGACATCAATTACCTTGTCTCTAAAAATGTTTGCTTGATTGTAAGCTTAATAGGATGCATTGTCCCTGGGGAGGCAATGTTGAAGTGACTGTTGAAGGTCACCCAGTTGTGGGACTTGCAGGTGTGGAGGACGTATGTTGGCTTAATGCGTGAATGGGACTTGGATTAGCTAAATTCAGGTCGTGTGTTGGATTGGATGCCTAGCCCCTTTCAGCTGGACTGGGAGGTAGCAATAAGTGCTATAAAGATGGGCAAGTCCCTTCTTGGGCAGAACACTCACCTGGGTCCCCCACCTTCGGGCCGAGCAGCTGAACCGGCGCCAAGGACCTTTACCCTAGCCACTCCATGGCTGATCGCCTGCTTCAGGGACCACACAGACGATGCTAAGTATATTCGGCGGTGTAGACTACTAGGGGTCACTTAAGTTAGCCCTACTTATTAGTGGTGTAGGTAGTGTACAATATAAAGCATTCCTCGCAACTCTCTACTTTCTTCTCTGTATTAACAATAAAGTGGGTTTTGAAGGAACTACCGAGTATGGGTCCATTTGTTCAAGCAAAACCAAATAGTTGCAGCATCCACCCGTTACAATTATTCGACTTAGATCTTAGATTTGCAGAACAACAGGTTACATAAATTATCTTGAATTTATTAAAACAGGTTCCTTAAGGTTGTTATAGCCATGGGTGGTAGCAGGAATAAGCTCCCACTACCTATTAAATGCTCCCAATGCTGTACGTCTGAAATAGCCTCTGACAACCAAGTCCTGCTCTGGGCCTTCATATGTGGCTTAGCTACTAAGCCCAGTGGAACCATTTCTACTGACAGCAGAAGGGGCAATGGAAGGTTACTGAGACATTAAAACCAGTTGCTTTGGGCAGGTGGGGCTCCTCAGCTGTGGTTGGCAGCTCATTTAGGAAAACTCTGATCTCAAAGGCTTTGGGAGTGAACCCCGAGGGAAAAAAATCAGGAGCTGGAATCCCTAAGATAGACAAAAGTGAGTTCTGGCAACTCCTGGAACACCGCTGGTGCCAAACTGTATCTGTCTATGCCATTCCTTTGGACTTAGCAGCTGCATGGAAAGGGGGAACAGGCTACATGGGCAACAGCTTGCTCTCCATATCATATCTCCCTAGCTTGCGTATCATGTAGGCAACTGAGACGCATGATTGACCCTGACCATTGGAGGACTTCATTTTATTAAAACCATAAATATCATTTGCCCCTTTTGATTTGGTAGCTTAAAGGCATTCAAATAATATGTTATGGAGGACAATTTCCATGTTATATACTTTCAGTAGGTGCCATATCCATAGTAAGTCTGATAGGGAAACAGGATCATCTTTTGCCAGAGGGTGCCGTATCTATGGAATTCATTACACAGAAGGCTGTGGAGGCTAAGTATACTTCGTGGATATTGATAGATTCTTGGTTAAAGATTATGGAGAGAAGGCAAGAGAAAGGATTTGAGAGGAAAAATAATTCATCCACGATGGCCATGATGACTTGCTGGGCCGAATCGCCTAATTCTGCTCCTATGTCTTATGGTCTGTATTCTAATGGAATAGAAAATACCACACTTGATTTATAGTCAAGACAATGACCAAATATGAATCCACACTGTTACTCTCTGTAGCATTCAGAAGTGGTGGTATTTATAGAATATACAGCAGTCCAGCACAGGAACAAGCTTAGGTCTGTGATGTCTGTGGTCGACACAATGTCAAATTAAATCTCTTGTGCCTGCACATAACCCCAGTCCTCCATTTCCTGCATGTTCATAGGCCTAGCTAAAAGCCTCTTATTCACCACTATCGTATCTACTTCCACTAGATTCTAGCCTGATCCATGCACTTACCACTTTGCAAAAAACAAACTAGTCCTGCACATCTTAGATTATGAGGACACTCAGTCCTCATTTATTGTCACTTAGAAATGCATGCATGCATTAAGAAATGATACAATGTTCCTCCGGAGTGATATCACTCACAAAATTTAAAAAAAGGACAAACCAAGACTCACATTGACAAAACCACATAATTATAGCATATAGTTGCAGCAGTGCAAAACAATACCGTAATTCGATAAACGCAGACCATGGACGCGGTTTAAAAAGTCTCAAGTCCCGATCGACTCCAATCGTCCCGATATCAGGCAGCAAACGGGAGAACTCTCCCTGCCATAAACTTCCAAGCACTGACAATGCCTCGGAAGCACCCGACGACAGCAGGCTCTGAGTCCGTCCGAAAACTTCGAGCCTCTGACCAGCCCCTCTGATACAGCCTCTCGAGCACCTTTGACCTCGTCCCGGCCGCCGAAACAAGCAAAGCCGAGGTCTCAGAGACCTTCTCCTCCGGAGATTCCAGACCGCACAGTAGCAGTGGCAGCGAAGCAGGCATTTCAGAAGTTTCTCCAGATGTTCCCCCACGCTCTCACGTCTGCCTCCATCAAATCAGGATTGTGCACGGATCCCTACTTAACACGTGACGGATATCCATTTTCCAGAGAGGCCGCACGCGCTGTGTCGCGCCGCCATCTTCTCCTCCAGATGCTTTAAACCTCCTTTAAACATCTCCTTTAAACCTTCCCCCTCTCAACTTAAAAGTATGACTTCTTGTATTTGATATTATCACAAGAAAAACAGATTCTGATTGCTTATCCTATCTATACATCTCATAATTTTATAAACTTCTATCAGGCCTCCATTCAGCCTCAGGTGATCCAGAGAAAGAGATACGTCCAACTTCTCCTTACTGTTCACCCCTCTAATTCAGACAGCATCCTGTTGAACCTCCTCTGTACCTTTCCAAAGCCTTCAAATCCTTCCTGTAGTGGGGCATCTAGAGTGGTGCACAATGCACTGGGGTGACTTGAATAGCACATAATTTATTTGGGCCATTATGGCATAGAAACACGATATTCAGCCCATTGAAACCATCCGGGCTCTCAGCAAAACAATCCCACAGCTGCATTACCCTTTTCTTCTTCTCTCACTCTCCTTTAATTATGTTTCTTCTAACCTACACCCAAGGAAAATTTATAGTAATCAATTAACAACCCTCCAACACTTACACTCAATGGCCACTTTATTAGTTACACCTGCTCATTAATGCAAATATCTAATCAGCTAGTCACGAGGCAGCAGCTAATACATAAAAGCATGTGGACATGGTCCAGAGGTTCAGTTGTTGTTCAGACCAAACATCAGAATGGGGAAGAAATGTGATCCAAGTCACTTTGACTGTGGAATGATTGTTGGTGTCAGACTGGGTGGTTTGAACATCTCAGGAACTGCTGATCTCCTGGGATTTTCACACACAATTCTGTACAGTTTACAGAGAATTGTGTGAAAGACAAAACAATGTCCAGTAAGCAACAGTGAAAATGCCTTGTTAACAAGAAAGGTCAGAAGAAAACAGCCAGACTGGTTTAAACTGACAGGAAGGCAACAGTAACTCAAATAACCACACGTTACAACATTGGGGTGCAGAAAAGTATCTCTGAACACAGAATAGTTTGGACCTTGAAGTGGATGAGTTACAGCAGCCGATCAGAAACATCCACTTAGTGGCTACTTTATTTGTTATAAGAGGTAAATGCAAATAATATCATGAGCCACTCACAATCCAACACAGATGCGAAGCATGGCCACTGAAGCCACATGTACCTTTAATGTTTGGCAGTTCAGTCATCCCATTAATTTCTTCCCCTTTCACTATCTTCTTATACATGTTAATAACTTGTGTTAAGTCGTCATTTGCTTGGAGGATTTCAGCTGCGGAAGAAGGTGAGAGCAAGCTTAGGAACTTTATAAGTTAAGAACTTTATAAGAACCTAATTTAAAATAACACCTGTAATATAACTAGATATAATTCACTGTTAAGATTCAGATTCATTTATTCATCACACGTATATTGAAATATATGTTGAAATAAGCCATAAATACAAAAGATTGTGCAGATACTGGAAATCCAGGGCAACACACAAAATGCTGGGGAATAAACAATGTTTCAGGCCAAGAGTCTTCATCAAGACTGCAAAGGAAGGGTGTAAGAGCCAGAATCAGAGGTAGGGGGAGGGAGATGAGTACAAAATGACAGGTGATAGATAGGCAAAACCAGGTGAGGGTGAAGGTGGGATGAAGTAGGAAGCTGGAAAGGGATAGGTGGAAAAGGCTGAAGAGAGAGGAAGGAAGGGAAGGAGGAGAGACAGAAGAGGGAGGTGATGGGCAGGTGGGAAGGGAAGGGCTGAGAGGGGAGCCAAAATGTGGAACTGAAAAAGAGAGAAGGGGAGGGGTGAGAAATCAGTGTTGGTGCCATCAGGTTGGAGGCTACTCAGAAGGAATGATATGAAAATGTGTCATTTGCGTTAACAACCAAAAATGCTGGAGGTAGCTTACAAGTGTCACCACACATTCTGGTGCTAACATAGCTTGCCCACAAGGATCAACAGAACAACAGAAGCAACAACAAAACAAAAACAGTAAAACATGCTCCTTTCCCTCCTTCCAGCCCACCACCACAGAGAAGCCTCCATTCCTGGGGCAGGCTGCCTCCAGCCTCAAATCCAATAAAAACCGGAAATGCAAAGCTGGCTACTCCATAACGTGGTGCATTCATTCAATGCTCAACATGAGTATCAAGATGAGCTGCACTTATCACGTGCAATTCTTTTACATCTGTAATTCTGTTGTAAATAGCCAGCCTATCACTTGCATCCATATGCTGCAATGCTACCTGTAGCTGGAAGTAAGATAATTATGGTAATTTCATACGGCATTTTCTTAAGCAGAACCAACACAATAAAAGTGCACATGTTACATAACCATTCAGGCAAGTTAACAACCTTAGTTTATGGAGTTACCTAGTGCTTCATCATTATCCTCAGTATCACTCGCTAATCGGAACAGTGTAGGTCTCATCTTCTCACATCGCTGGTACAACTCCTGTGTAAAAGGAAAGTTCTAATTAAGTAACACTGAAGCACTTTCTAAGTTCTGCAGGCTACAGCAATTGAAATGGCACTGCCTGGAAGCACATGGAAAAAGGATGCCATATACAGTCGGCTCTCCTTATCCACGAGGGATTGATTCCGGGACCCCTTGTGAATACCAAAATTCACGGATGCTCAAGTCCCTTATTCAAAGTGTCTCAATGTGGTGGATCTTAGGACCCAGCCCAACCCCAGACCTTATTTAATCTGTCTCAGTGCGTGGACATTAGGACTCAGCAGCAGAGATCTGAATCCGCAGTGTTTCTGTTCATGAAAATAATCACGATAACGATTGAAAATAAAGTGGAAATAATAAAGCGATCGGAAAGAGGTGAAATGCCATCGGTCATTGGAAAAGCGTTAGGCTACGTCGGTCAATGATCGGAACAATTTTAAAGGATAAAGTGAGAAAGGCTCTGCCCCGATGAAAGCTACAGTTATTACTAAGCAACGCAGTGGTTTAATTATTGGGTTTTGGGTTTTTGATCCTCCACATCAACCCGGCACAGCGCAGAGTGCACTCGGGACTGATCTGTTACTAGATCGAACTTGGGAAATTCTGTTCCTGAGCCCGGTGCCGAAACATACGTTCCTAAGTGTTTTATATGTATATAAAGGTAAAATATATACTATTTTCTAAGACAAACGTTTGACTAACCGACGCTAAATAATACCGGACGTACCTGTTCCGACTTACTTAGTAAGAACTTTCGATTTTTTTTAATCCCGATCCACGATAACCCATGCACATCCTCCCGTATACTTTAAATCATCTCTAGATTACTTATAATACCTAATACAATGTAAATGCTATGTAAAATAGTTTTTAATACTGCATTGTTTAGGGAATAATGACAAGAAAAAAAAGTCTTTACATGCTCAAACAACAAGTGCTGGAAGAGCACTTCCGGGTTTTTGTGATTGGTTGAATTCGCGGATAAGGAGGGCTGACTGTACTTTGACAAATATAGGAGCTGTTGTGCCTGAGAAACAAGATGAATAATCTTTTCTTTATAGACAGAGTACCTCTAACATAGGATGAACAAAATGTAAACACAAAGTTCGCGCTCATACAATAACCTTCATTATTTCTTCATTACTCTCCAAGGTTTCGTCTTTGCTGTAGTTCTCCAGCATCTCACTCAGTAGTTTAACATTGTTGTTCACCTCTTCGATTGCATTCACTCTTTTGGAAATCTTCTCCATTCTTTTCTGGTCCTGGGGAGTTTAAAGACCATGCTAAGATTTTCAGTGTAGATATCACATTTTCACTAAACTATTGGTCATGTGTCAAAAGAGAAACAATAAAAGGTGAGGGGAAAGTACTGGATTAATGAGTTAGACAGTGAATATTTTCCATTGTGATATATTCAAAATCACTTTGGATACAAGGGTGCTATGGATTCAAGGGTGTATTATCAGTCTTTAGCTGTTTTTCTAAATCACTAATTTTTATTGCAACACCAACAAATTACATTCTATACAACCAGTTGCTGAATACATTTTGACAGCCACCCCGCAAACTTCATCACCATCCCCCTCCACCCCTCTCTCTCCCCCTCCCACCAATCAACTGAATAGTGGTGCATACACAGAGGATTCCTATTTTAACAGAAGACCTTTTAAGTTAGATATCAAATATGACCACATTAAGATTGTGTTTGGTCGTGCATCATGCTGATGATAATTCCAGGTAAGAAATGTCCAAAATGCTATCAGTCTTTAACTGTTACTACAAAATTGGTGCAACTTTGCAATCTGTTGGAATTCAGTTTTGATAATGGTTTCATCCAACTCAACAGAAGAGTCACAAGAGAAAAAACTGCAGACACTGGAAATCTGAAAGAAAAATAGTAAGAAAGCTGAAGCAGTGAGGAGCCGGCAGGTGTAAAAAGAGAAAAAGAGTTTTCATCTTTTTATTTGAAAGTCACAATGATATCTGTTCAGTGCTGTCAACAACTGAGAATCATCTTTTAGCACTGCAGGCAAGTGACATTCCTCAGGAAATGGGTCTGATTACAGCAGAAGTTTGTTATACCTTGATGCAGAATGGCAATTCCCCAATGCCAACATCTCCAGACCATGAGACATGGAAAGAAGCAAAATGAAGATCTTTTTTTCAATATTACAATTTAAGTGCCCACAATAACCATAAAAAGATATGCTGGCATTGGAGAAGGTCCAGGAGAGGTTCCCGAGAATGATCCCAGGAATGAAAGGGTTAATGCACGAGGAACATATTGATGGCTCTGGGCTCAACGAAGAATGAGGGAGCTCACTGAAACCTATCAAACATTGAAAAACCTAGATAGAGTGGTTGTGGAGTGGATAACTCTCGTGGAGGAGCCCAGGACCAGAGGGTACAGACTGAGAATACAAGGACATCCCTTTGAACAGAGATGAGGAGGAATTTCTTTTGCCAGAGTGCGATGAATCAATGGAATTCATTGCCACAGATGACTGTGGAAGCCAAGTCTTTGGATATGTTTAAAGTGAAGGTTGCTAGGATCCTGATGAGTGAAGGCATCAAAGGTTATGGGGAAGAGGCAGGAGAATGGGGATGAGAGAGAGAATAAATCAGCCATGATGAATGGTTAAGCATACTCAATGGACTGAATAGCCTAATTCTGCTCCCAGTTCTTATTGTTTTAACAGACCTTCCGTAATCAAACAGGCGGTCAGTCCAGTCAGTAACTGAGAACCATGACAAACCTCTTGGACCATCTCCTTGATTAGCTTATTTGCAGCTCGGAGGTCCTCTGAGTGCCTGCTCTTCAGCAGTCTTGCCAATAGCTGAAAAGATACAATAGCAAAAATATTGGAGCAAAAATTACAGGACTTAAAATGGTTAAGTACAATACAACTGGGTTAGAAGCTATTAACACAAAAACTTCTGCACTGACGAGATGCAATCTCCTGGTGTCACTAAAACTACATCAAACTCACCAGCTATTAGTCAATGAGTTTACAATACCACCTAGTGTTAGAAATGACCTCTACAACTGTAATATACAATCAGTAGCCACTTTATTAGGCACCTCCTGTAACTAATAAAGTGGCCACTGAGTGCATGTTCATGGTCTTCTGCTGCTGTAGCCCATCCACTTCAAGGTTTAACATGTGTATTCAGAAATGTTCTTCTGCAAACCAGTACTGTAAAGCAGTAATTATTATTTAAGTTACTGTTGCTTTCCTGCCAGCTTGAACTGCATCTTCTTCGCTGTCCATTCCACCCCCAGTCTTACTGACATACGCAAATTTGCTGATCCAGTTTACCACATTATCATCCAGATTGTTGGTACAGATGACAAACAACGGATCCAACACCGATTCCTGCAGCACACCACCAGTCACAGGCTTCCAGTCAGAGAGGTAATCCTCTGCTACCACTCTCTGGCTTCTCCCACAAAGACAGTGTCTAATCCAAATGATTACTTCACCCTGAATACCAAGTGACTCCCTTGACCAGTTTGCCATACATGACCTTGTAAAAGACCTTGCCAAGGTCCATCTAAGCAACATCCACTGCCTTACCTCCATCAACATTCCTGGTAACTACCTCAAAAAACTCTATAAGATTGGGTAGACACACAAAGCCATGTTCACTATTCCTGATCAATCCCTGTCTATCCAAATATTTAAGTATCTGCTCTCTTAGACGACCTTAGCCACTATTGATGCCAGGCTCACCAGCCTATGATTTCCAGGATTACCCTTTCTTAAACAATAGACAATAGCTATCCTCCAATTCTCTAGCACCTCACCCATTGCCAAGGAGTTTTAAATATCTTTGTTAGGGCTCCTGCAATTTCTGCACTAGCCTCTTACAGGGAGGGAGCAGCTTGTCAGGCCCTGGGGATTTATCCACCTAATTGTCTTAAGACAGCAAACAACTCTTTCTCTGTAATCTGTATAGGGTTCATAAACTCGTTGCTGTTTTGCCTCACTTCTATATATTCTGTGTCCATTTGCCGATAAACGGGTGCAAAAAAATCATCTCTTTTAGCTCTATGCACAGATGGCTACAATTTTGTCCCTTTCTATTCTTTTGCTCTCTGTAGAAACCCTTCAGATCCTCCTTCACTCCTGGCTCCTGATGAAGGGTTTTGGCCCGAAATGTCGTCACTACCTCCTCCCATAGATGCTGTCTGGCCTGCTGAGTTCTGCCAGCATTTTGTGTTTCTATTTAGATCCTCCTTCACCTTGTCTGCTAGAGCAACCACATCTTTTAACCCTTATTTCCCTCGTGTTCTCTTGCATTTCTTATACACCTTAAGTACCTCATTTGCTCTTTTCTGTCTATACCTGTTTCTTCTTCAATCAAAAACCTGTATTCCTTGCCTTTTATTCTGTCAAGATGTCCATGGCTACATGCTTTTATGCACTGAGTTGCTGCCACATGATTAGATATTTGTATTAACAAGGCATACAGGAGAACCTAACAACGGTTTCTGATGGACTGGAATGATGAAGTTTCGCCAGTACATCAATTACAATACTTCCAAAGTGTCTCATTGATTGCCAACTACTTTTGGATGTCTCATAGTTGTGGAAGTTTTTATATAAATGCAACTTTTATAAATGGACTCTGTCTATACTTCGCTCTCTACCAGTAAAACAGCGTAATTAATGTGCATAATCAAAGACCCCACTCATCCCAGACATTCTCTCTTCGATCAAGTGGAAGATACAAAAGCCTGAAAACACATACCATCAGGCTCAAAGGCAACTTTCACCCCACTGTTAATAAGATTATTGGATGTTCCACGGTACGATAGCATGGACTCTTTGCCTCATTATGACCTTCAACCTTATGGTTTACCTCTCTCTGTAGCTGTTACTTTATTCTACAGTTACATGAAAAAGCTTATGAACCCTTTGTAATTACCTGATTTTCTGCATGAATCAGATAGATACTTTATTGATCCCAAAGGAAATTACAGTGTCACAGTAGCATTACAAGTGCACAGATATACAAATATCAGAAGAGAAATAAGAATTAAAAATCAGTTACCTCAAACAGTCTAACAGGAGGGGGTCATCACTTCCCCCGCTCATTATAGAGCCTAATAGTTGAGGGTAAGAATGACCTCATATAGTGCACTTTGGAGCAGCGCAGTCTATTACTAAAAGTGCTCCTCTGTTCAGCCAAGGTGGCATACAAAGGGTAGGAAACATTGTCCGGAATTGCCAGCGGTCTCTGTAGGGTTCTTTGTTTTACCACAGCCTCCAGTGTGTCCAGTTTGACTCCAATAACAGAGCCACCTTTCTAATCAGTTTATTGAGCGTGTTGATGCCATTGCCCCAGCACACCATCACAGAGAAGATGTACTGGCGACAACAGACTGATAGAACATGTGAAGGAGAGTCCTGCATACTCTAATGGACCTGTTTCCTCAGGAAGTAAAGGTGACTCTGGCTCTTCTTGTACACAGCCGCTGTGTTGGTGTTCCCCTCCAGTCCGTCATCCAGGTGCACCCCCAGGTACTTGTAGGTCCTCACCACATCCACGTCCTCACCATCAGTAGTAACAGAGAGAAGCGCAGGCTTGGTCTTCCTGAAGTACATCACCAACTCTTTGCCTTACTGATGTCAAGCTGTAGATGATTCAGCTTGCACCATTTGACAAAGTCCTCCACCAGAGCCTGCATACATCCTCCTGTCCTCCACTTACATACCCAACTATTGCTGAGTTATCAGAGAATTTCTGCAGATGACTTGACTCAGTGTTGTATCTAAAGTGTTGATATTCATAAAATGTGTTTTGATCTTCGTCTTAGTCACAATCTGCCTAAACTAATAACACACAAACAATTGTACTTTACATGTCTTTATTGGACACAGTGTTTACTCATTCACAGTCCAGGCTGGAGCCCTCTTCAGGTCATGCCACAGCATCTCAATTGGGTTAAGGTGTGGACTCTGACTTGGCCATTCCAAAACACACAGATTTTCTTTTTTTTATAAAATGATTCTGTTGTTGATTTACTCTTGTGTTTCAGATCATTGTCTTGTTGCATCATCCAACTTCTATTAAACTCCAGGTGATGGACCGCTACCCTGATACTCTCCTGTAAAATGTCTTGATACAATTTTGAATTCATTGCTCCCTCAATGATTGCAAGCTGTCCAGGCCCTGAGGCAGCAACACAGCCCCAAACCACGATGTTCCTTCCAACTTGCTTTACAGTTGGGAAGAGGTATTGGTGTTGGTAACAGTGCCCTTTCCCCTCCAAAACATAGTGTTGTGCATTTCTGCCAAGAAGTTCAACTTTTGTCTCATCTGTCCACAGGACATTGTCCCAGAAGTGTTGTGGAACATCAAATTGGTCTTTTGCAAACTTGAGACATACAGAACTTTATTTTGATCTCCTCTGTGCAGTTCAGCACATGAAAAATCTGTTCACCTGGCAGTCACTACTGGAAAACAAATATTAAATAGATAATGCAATAGCTTTGGGATTGTTCTCATCTCAAAATTTAGATCATTCCAATTCGTGAGGTATTCTCCTCAGTGGACTGTAGGCATAGCCCATAGACTTTACAGTTCCAACTCAAAATGAAGAGAATCTAAACAGCAGCAAATATCCTGGAATTTTGTGCAACAAAATTAAATTTAATCAAAAACCAGAGGTTGCCTCAGAACAAAAGGATACAAATACTGGCCTATGTTAAAAAAAATCTTACACCTACACAGATTTCTATAACATTCAGTCCTGCTTTCCACGATGTTCATTTAGCTATTTACTTGTATAAATATAAAATCAATACAGTAAATATGAAAAATGATACACTGGTGTATGCTTTCCTAACCTCTTTCACCTGAAATGTACACTTGGCCTTGTGCCCCTATGGACAAAGCTACAGGAATCAGCAAATTACCTTTGACTTTTCCTCGTCTTCAAACATAGCATTCTTTGTACGTGGGGGTGGTGGAGGAAGAGGCTCTTCATGAGGTAACACAGGGTCCTGTTTTATAATTCCTGTGGAATAATGTGTAAAAAAAAATAAAGCCAAATTCCCTATCAATGGCTGGGCAAAGACTTCCTCAGTAGTTTAAGAGGATGCTAAGTACAGGTTCATTGAAGATTATAGAATTTACAAGCAATGCTGAATAAACATATCAGAAAGCAGAGGCACTCTAGCTTATTAGAAATAGCATTGTAGTTCTTTTATCTATCATCAGTGGAAAATTACATTTTTTAATAATCTCTTTCTGAAGCTGGCTGTGTTTATGAATTAGCTTCTTACTTTCATACTAAGACTTATTCTTCACTAACTAAAGCATTTATATTGTAACAAGTGAAAACTCATTTAAGCATTATTTAAAATAAAAATTCTTTCAATATTTATCAGTAGCCATTGAACAAGTGTATTGAAATCTTTAAAATACATAACTCACTTAGTTGGAGACATAAATATACATGTATTTTAATTAAAAATACATACTAAATATGCATTTAGTTGGAGACATAATTTAAATAAAGCTTCAGTAAAATCATGTAGCAAAAGACAGCTAGCAGACAATTCTATGCTCAAAAGGAAGTTCCAATTCAACTGCTCCTCTTTGTTCTCTTGCTGACTATGAGGAGCAAGGCAAAAAGCATCATTCATACACATTGATAATGTTACGTACCCTTGTCACGTGACTGGGGTTGAAGCTATACTGGACTTGAGGTAATGGTCTTGAGATGGTGGAATGATGTCATTTTCCCCGCCAGTAGAGGTCATGTGACAGGTTTTTTTTAAACAGGGTATTAAAGGAGGACCCCTCCCTGTGAGGAGGGGCAGTTCGTGGCTGGATTTGCCAAGTTGACTTCATGCCACTGCGTGATTTAATGTTATGACACAGTTTAGTTGAAAGATGAAGTTTTATCTAATGCCTAAAGTTTAAAAGGTCATTGCCAGCAGTTTCTTTATAATACTGCTAGTTGAGAATCAGTGGAGAGTGAAGATCGGAGTTTGGGAGTTAAAAGATTGAGGAGAATCGATTTCGACGGTGAAACAGGTTCGACCTTGTTTGATCCTTATTCGGAAGGAATTCGTTGACTGTTCTCGTGTTAATCCCTGTGAAATAGCAGAAAGGATTGGGAACAGTGTTGTAAAGGAAAGGTCAGTGCCTTTAAGCCGTTTCATTTCACCTTCGTAAAATTCTTCGTGGGAAAAGTTTGATTTGGGAACTGAAGCATCATGACGTGAAAGAGAACTTAAATTGTCTTAAAAAGTCTCTCCCTTAAATGGTCTGTGAGCATTTTGAACTTCTGCAATACTACTTTGAAGAACTGTTTTTGCAACATCGCTTTAAGAACTGTTTAAGCTGCCGCACAGCAGCTGATTTCCGGTTACGTTAGTGATTTGTTTACTTTTATAGGGGGTTTGTTTTCAGTGTTTAATAAACGTGTTACTTGTTATAAAAATCCCTGCCTAACTCATATATTTATTGTTGCTTGAATCCGTAACAATAAGTAAACATAACCCAAAAACCGATTAACTCCATTGATTGACAGGGAATATGGAGGGCCCTTCTTAAACTTAAATGTCTCCAGAAATTCATCTTTATCTTATGTCTGCAACATGATGGGTGTAAACTGTTACCTTAATCAAAAGATGCAATCTCAACAAAGACAGGCATCAAGGATGGTCACCTTATTGACTCAATAAATTTTTTTCAACATTTTATCACAAAGATTAAACCTCACATCCACCATCTTCCTACTGAAGTGAAGCTGATCTATTGGATCAATGGAAACTGTTTAACTCATGTCACCTCCACACCAGAACCAAGGCTGCCAAATGTCAGGATCCAGTATGATTAATGGAAAATGATACTCAGGTTTTGATACCTTTTGATCATTCACCTTTTAAAAGAACACCCTCCTTGCTCTTTTTTTTTAAATAGAGAGTGGGTGTCTTCATATTTTTCCCACATTATATGCCATCTGTCACATCATCCACTATTTACTGACTTGCTAAATCCTGCTTGCAACCCGCACTGAAACCCAGCTATATATTATCATAAAGCATGATTATATGAAGCCTGTATTCCTAATCATTGATATCATTTGAGAGGTACAACAGCTCCCCCACTAGACACAGCCTCCAAACCTCAAATTAGCCCATTTATTTGTATACTCTGTTTTCTAAATATCAATATATAAGCCATCAAGCACATCTTCCCATTCCCCACCCCACTTCTTGCTTTCCACAGGGATTGCTCCCTACGCGACTCTCTTGTCCATTCATCCCTCCCCACCGATTTGCCTCCTGGCACTCATCCTTGCAAGTGGAACAAGTTCTGCGCCTCCTCCCTCACCACCATTCAGGGCTCTAAACAGTCCTTCCCAGGTGAGGAGACACTTCACCTGTGAGTCTGTTGGGGTCATTTACTGTATCTGCTGCTCCCGGTGTGGCTTCCGTGAGCAGTGGATACACTGCGACCAGATGCAGACTGGGAGACCGCTTCACTGAGCACCTATGCTCTGTCCGCCAGTAAAAAGCAGGATTTCCCAGTGGCCACCCATTTTAATTCCACTTCCCATTCCCATATATCAGTCCATGGCATCCTCTACTGTTGCGATGAGGCCACATTCAGGTTGGAGGAGCAACACCTTCTATTCCATCTGGGTAGCCTCCAACCTGAGGGCATGAACATCAATTTCTCAAACATCTGATAATGCCCCCACCATTCTCCATCCCCTTTTCCTCATCTCCTTGCCTGCCCATCAGCTCTCTCTGGTGCTCCCTCCTTTCTCTTTCTTACATGGCCTTCTGTCCTCTCCTATTAGATTGCCTCTTCTCCAGCCCACCAATCAACTTCCTAGCTCTTTATCTCTCCCCACCTCCCCACCCTCAGTTTCACCCATCACCTTGTGTTTCTCCCTCCTCCCCACCCCACCTTCTAACTCAGATTCCTCATTTTATTTTCTCCAGTCCCAATGAAGGGTCTCAGCCTGAAACGTCCACTGTTCTCTTTTCCTTAGAAGATGCCTGGCCTGCTGAGTTCCTCCAGCATTTTGTGTGTATTATTTGTACACTCTTTTTGTGTAGGTCAATATATCCTCAATCTATGACAGTATAATATCCCCAAACCCACATGCAAGAATTTGGCATCACAGTTAGATATGGTCACAAAGAGAGATTTTGGCAAATTGGCTTTTCATAAGTCAGGGCACTGAGCACAGGAGTTGAGATGCTATGTTGAAGTTGTATAAGAAGTTGGTGAGACTGATGCAGTTGTAGTATAGTATGCAGTTCTGGTCACCTACCTACAGGAGAGGTATCAAGAAGTGTTAAAGAGTACAGAAAAAATTTACAAGCATGTTGCCAGGACTTGAAGGGAAAGGTTGAATAGGTTAAGACTTTATTCTTTGGCGCACATGAGAATGAGGGGGAATCTTATAGAGGTATACAAGATCTAAGGGGCATAGATAGAACGCATGCAGGCTTTTTCCTCTCAGATTGGGCAAGACTAAAACCAGACATGGGTTTAGAATGAAACGTGAAATACTTGGGGGGGGGGGGGAAAGAGAGAGAGAGAGAGAGAGGGAGGGAGGGAGAGGGAGAGAGAGGGAGAGAGAGGGAGAGAGAGGGAGAGAGAGGGAGAGAGAGGGAGAGAGAGGGAGAGAGAGGGAGAGAGAGGGACAGAGAGGGACAGAGAGGGAGAGAGAGAGAGAGAGAGAGAGAGAGAGAGAAAGTGTGTGTGTGTGTGTGTGTGTGTGTGTGTGTTGCACAAGCTGCCAGTGGAATTCATTGTAGCATTTAAAAGATGTTTAGATAAGAACATGGATGGGAGAGGTACGATGTGATTATGGTCCAGATGCAGGCAGATAGGATAATGCATATCAGGTTGGGTTGAACTAGATGAGTTGAAGGGCCTGGTTATCTATGATTCTATAATTTCATATGTCACTTTATTCAAAAGTATTCGAAAACTTAACTACTGCATTCACTGGCTTCCCTTTATCCATTCTGTTAGTTACGACATCAAAAAAAAAATCAATTGTCAATCATGATTTCCCTTTCAAATACAAGTGCATGTGGATTCTGTCCAACCACTATTACCTTCTAAGTGCTCTTTTACCATTTAACAACCTATACCGATTTTCCCTACTAGTAGTCAGGTTGCTCAATCTTTCCCTGAGTTCTGACATCAGTAGAATGAACAAATTTTACAAAATTTTAATGGTGTTTAACAATGTGTTGGAAAAAGGAAAGGGTATGGGACTGATATAATGGTCCCATACCCTTTCCTTTTTCAATTCTTTTTTACAAATTGGTACTGTTGTCACTTAATTTAGGAACAAGGCGCTTTATTAGGAGGTAGTTACAGGTTCAAACAAACGAATGAAACAGACCAAACCAACCTTGCTTTTTCAGCATGGAATAAGCTTCTGTGATCTTTTGTTCATCTGGTAAACCCACTGTCCAACTGAACATCAGTTCTAGGACTTTATTTTTTACTTTTTCAGGCGCTCGTGTCCCAAGATACTGATGAGAAACAAGAAAATATGGTTACCACAAACAAAGCTTGAAGCAGATTTCTTAACAGTACAACTCAACTGTTTCCAGGAATCTTTGTCAGTGTAATGTATTTCTGAATTATTATTCTGACCTTTCTACAGATTGTTATTGGAAGAATTTGAATCATTTTCTGGTTGTGTTCTGGTAAGATGGTGGCACACTCAGAGACTGCGGCTTCCATGGGGCTAATCAGAGCTGTTATTGTCATTTAAAAAAAATGTATTTGCAGTGATTACAAGACCTTGTTAGACGTTAAGAATTTAAAAGCACTGCAGGTCTACCCCATTAACAAGTTGTTTATTGGTGGAGAAACTGGAAGAGTTGGACTTTGCATGGATCATGCTGCTGCCTGCGTTGGTGCACCAAGGCAGTGTGCAGTCTAACAGCGAGTGATTGTCTTAGTTCTTTTTCTTGTGATACAAGACCCTGTTGGACATTGGTAATGTGGAATGCTGCAAATCCAACTGTCTTATGGGTAGATGGCGGGGGAACCGTGTGGCCTTGGTCGTAGTGTATATTAAGCCTCAAACCACAGTGTCGCCTGTTTGCAGCCACCAAGAAGAGGTGTTGGAGTGTTGGAGGCGGTGTGGCATGGCATACATGCTGGAGCAGTGCTGCCCTCCAGTGTTCGCTTGGCAGAAGACAAGATTTATTGTGTTCGTCTGCTGCAACATTCATGGACTAAGAGATATGGACTACTTTTTTAACAAAGTGTGTGACTCTATTTTACTGTTGTCTTATATGTGCTATGTACAACTGTTGGTATTGTGTTTTGCACCTTAGCCCTGGAGTAATGCTGTTTTGTTTGGCCGCATTCATGAGTGTTCAAGTAGGTTGAACTTGATATTATTTGTTCTGTGCCCAAATGCTGGTGATCTGATTGGTGCTAATCCATTGTCACAGCTCCTGAGGAGAAAGAGGACAAGGCACAGGATAGCACCGGGTGGTTTGAGTTCTTCATCTGGCAGTGTGCAATACAAACACCCAAGTCAGGATGCTGTTTGTTAACTACAGCTCAGCGTTTAACATCATTTCTACAGTCCTGATCATTAAGCTACTGAACGAGGGCCTCTGTACCTCCCTCTACAAGTGGATCCTCAATTTCCTAACCAGAAGACCAAAATCTGTGCAGACTGGTGATAATATCTCATCCTTGCTGACGACCAACACTGGTGTACCTCAGGAGTGTGTGCTTAGCCCACTGCTCTACTCCCTTTATACCCATGACCATGGCAAGGTGTAGCTCAAATACCATCTATAAATTTGCTGATGATACAACCATTGTTGGTAGAATCTCAGATGGAGGTACAGAAGTGAGATACAACAGCTAGTTGAATGGTGTTGCAGCAACAACCTTGCACTCAATGCTGGTAAAACAAAAGAACTGATTGTGGACTTAGGGTTGTAAGACGATGGAATACAAAGCAATCCTCATAAAGGGATCAGAAGTGGAGAGAGTGAGTGATCTCTGAGTATCTAACCTGGTTCCAACATATCAATGCAGCTATAAAGAAAGCAAGACAGCATCTATATTTCATTAGGAGTTTGAAGAGATTTGGTTTCTCATCTGAACAACTCAAAAACTTCTATAGATGTACCGTGGAGAGCATTCTGACAGGCTGTATCACTGTCTGGTATGGGGGGGGGGAGGGGGGAGGTGCCATAGCCACAGCACAGGACTGAAAGCTACAGAAAGCTGTAAAATCAGTCAGCTCCCATCTTACTTACTTTATTGTCACCAAACAATTGATACTAGAGCGTACAACCATCACAGCGATAATTGATTCTGCGCTTTGCGCTCCCTGAAGTACAAACCGAAGTAAATATAATAAAAATTTAAATTATAAATCATAATAAGAAAATAGAAAAGGGAAGTAAGGTAGTGCAAGTCAGGTCCGGATATTTGGAAGGTACGACCCAGATCCAGGTCAGGATCTGTTCAGCAGTCTCATCACAGCTGGAAAGAAGCTGTTCCCAAATCTGGCCGTACGAATCTTCAAGCTCCTGAACCTTCCCCTGGAGGGAAGAGGGACAAAAAGTGTGTTGGCTGGGTGGGTCGTGTCCTTGATTATCCTGGCAGCACTGCTCCGACAGTGTGTGGTATAAAGTGAGTCCAAGGATGAAAGGTTGGTTTGTGTGATGTGCTGGGCTATGTTCACGATCTTCTTCAGCTTCTTCCGGTCTTGGACAGGACAACTTCCATACCAGGTTGTGATGCACCCTAGAAGAATGCTTTCTACGGTGTACCTATAAAAATTACTGAGGGTTTTAGGGGACAGACCAAATTTCTTCAGCTTTCTCAGGAAGTAAAGGCGCTGGTGGGCCTTCTTGGCAGTGGACTCTGCTTGGTTAGACCAACTCAGGTCATTTGTGATACTCACCTCAAGGAACTTAAAGCTTTTGACCTGTTCCACCTGCGCACCACCGATGTAGATGGGGTCGTGCGGTCCGCTACTCCTTCTGAAGTCAACAACCAATTCCTTCGTCTTGCTGACGTTGAGGGATAGGTTATTGTCTACGCACCACGCCACCAGGTTCTTAATTTCCTCTCTGTACTCAGACTCATCATTACCCAAGATACGGCCTACAATTGTGGTGTCATCAGCAAACTTGTATATTGAGTTCGATGGAAACTTGGCTACACAATCATGGGTGCAGTAGGGGGCTGAGTTACAGAGCCTTGTGGGGCACCGGTGCTCAGAGTGATTGTAGAGGAGAGCTTGACCCCTATTTTTTACAGCCTGGATCCTGTCTGTGAGGAAGTTAAGGATCCAGCTGCAGATCTGAGTGCTAAGACCCAGGTTCCAGAGCTTAGGAACCAGTTTATTTGAAATGATGGTATTAAAGGCAGAGCTGTAGTCAATGAAAAGGAGCCTTGGGTACTAGCCTCCATAATATTCAAGACATCATCAAGGAGCAGTGCCTCAGAATGGTGACGTCCATTATTAAGTATCCCCATTGCCCAGGGCATGCCCTTTTCTCACTGTTACCATCAGGAAGGAGGTACAGAAGCCTGAAGGCACACACTCAGTGATTCAGGAACAGCTTCTTCCCTTCTGCCATCCAATTCCTAAATGGACATTGAACCCATGAACACTACTTCACTTATATTTTCTAATATACAGATTTCCCCCACAATCCGAAGGTAGAGCATTCCTGTGAAAGCATTTGTAAACCGAAATGTCGTAAAGCAAAGAAGCAATTGCCATTAATTTATCTGGGAAAAATTTTTGAGCATTCCCAGACCCAAAAAAATAACCTACCAAATCAAACCAAAATAACACATAAAACCTGAAATAACACTAACATATAGTAAAAGCAGAAAATATATGATAAATATACACCCTATATAAAGTAGAAATATTGTATATATGGTGTAGTTTCACTTATCAAAATCGGGAAGACAGCGAGCCAAAATCGATTTGGAGAGGGGGAAAACAAAAAAGAAATCAGCATGTACATGCATGTGCACGTACACACCTATACACGTACACGCATACGTACGCACATACACGCATGCACAAACAACTGCCCGCACAAGGTTTCATGGCCATTGTAGTCTTTCTTGGGGTAAACACGTATAAAGCAGGGATCTTTTTTTCGTAAAAGCGAAAATCCTTCTTGGTTAGCGAAAACAGGTACTAATGTAGGTCTTTCGTAACAGCGAGTTGTCATAAAGCGAATGCTCGAAAAACAGGGGATCCCTGTATATGACTTCTGTTTTTGCAATATTTTAAATCTATTTACTATACATAGTGCCTATAAAAAGTATTCATACTCCTTGTAAGTTTTCATGTTTTATTGTTTTACAACACTGTATCACAGTGTAATTTGGCTTTTTTGACATTGATCAACATAAAAGATTTTTGTGTCAAAGTGAAAAAAAATACTACAAATTGGTTTAAATTTATTACAATTAATAAACACAAAATAATTGATTGCATAATTACTCACCCCCTTCGAGTTTGTATTTAGTAGATACACAACTTTGGCAGCATTTACTGCCTTGAGTCTGTGTCGATATGTCTCTATCAGCTTTGGACAAGGTAATTTTTCCCCATTCTTCTTTATAGAACTGCTCAAGCTCTGTCAGATTACATGGGGATGGTGAATAAACAGCCCTTTTCTTGTCCAGCCACAAATTCTCAGTTGGATTGAGGTCTGGACTCTTGACTTGGCCACCCCAGGTCATTAACTTTGTTGTTTTTAAGCCATTCCTGTGTAGCTTGGCTTTATGCTTGGGGTCATTGTCTTGCTGGAAAACAAATCTTCTCCCAAGCTGGAGTTCTCTTACACACTGCATCAGGTGTTCCTCCAGGATTTCCCTGTATTTTGCTACATTCGCAAACCTTCCAGGGCCTGCTGCGGTGAAGCATCCCCACAGCGTGATGCAGCCACCACCATGCTTCACAGTAGGGATGGTGTGTTTTTGATGATGTGCAGTATTTAGTCTGATGGCCAAAAAGCTCTATTTTGGTTTCATCAGACCATAGATCCTTCTTCCAGCTGACTTCAGTCTCCCACATGCCTTCTGGTAAAGTCTAGCCGAGATTTCAAGTGAGTTTTTTTAAGAAGTGCCTTTCTCTTTGCCACTGTCCCATAAAGCTGCTAATGGTGAAGCACCCGGGAAACAGTTGTTGGACGTGCAGTCTCTCCCATCTCAGCCACTGTAGCTTGCAACTTCTCCAGAGTTGTCATTCGTCTCTTGGTGGCTTCCCTCACTAGTCCCCTTCTTGCACACTCAGTTTTTAAGGATGGCCTGCTCTGGGCGATGTGCCATATTCTTTCAATTTCTTGAAAATTAACTGTACTCCAAGGGTTATTTAGTGATCTGGAAATTTTCTTGTATCCATCTCCGGGCTTGTGCTTTTCAATAACCTCTTGGCAGAGTTGTTTTATCTTTTCTTTTATCTTCATGGTGTAGTTTTCGCCAGGATACTAACTCACCAGCAGCTGGACCTTCCAGATACAAGTGTACTGTATTTTTACTCCAATCAATTGAAACACCTTGACTGCACACAGGTGATCTTCTTTTAACTAATTATGTGACATCTGATACCGACTGGCTGCACCAGTGATGATCTGGTGTGTCATATTAAAGGGGGTGTACACTTTGCAATCAATTATTTTGTGTCTTATATTTGTAATTAATTTAGATCACTTTATAGAGATCGGTTTTCACTTTGACATGAAAGTCTTTTTCTGTTGATCAGTGTCCAAAAAAAGCCAAATTAAGCTTCTACAGGTATATTAACAGCAAAAGGATAGTAAGGGATAAAATTGGTCCTCTTGAAGATCAGGGTTGTCAGCTATGTATTGAACCAAAAGAAATGGGAGAGATATTAAATGGGTTTTTTGTGTGGTGGTGAAAACTCTGCATTTGCAGAATGTTCCTTGCTTGCTGCTAGGAGCCCGTTTGGAACATTCGGTTTAGTATGTGTGTCCAAGGTGATTAACGCCTTACTTCCGCAGAGCAACGTTCTTACAAGAACTGCAACAGCTTAGTTATTAACCGCAGCCTAGAGCTTCTGCCTTAACGGCTAAGAGCAGCCCGTTCCAGCTATAACCGCAGGCTAAGACGTGACATACGGTGTTATTACTTTCTTGTACGTTAAACCGTTTCAGCTATCTGTATAAAGGTCAACTCGCATATGCGTCTGGTCAGAGTCAGTCTCTCCACCGTGAGGGTTGGCTCTCCGTGATCATCACGACAATAAAGGTTCTCGCTGCCAACTGAGCCCAGAGAGTCTCTGTCTTTTATTTTAAGTGTTAAAACTCTGCTACAACATTTGCATCTGTATTTACTAAGGAAACTAGCATAGAGTCAATGGAAATAAGGCAAACAGGTAGTGAGGTCATGGAATCTATACAGATTGAAGAGGAGGAGGTGCTTGCTATCTTGAAGCAAATCAGAGTAGATAAATCCCCAGGACCTGACAAAGTATTCCCTCAGACCTTGAAGGAGACCAGTGTTGAAATTGCAGGGCCCCTGGCAAATATATTTAAAATGTCGGTATCTACGGGTGAGGTGCCGGAGGATTGGAGGATAGCTCATGTTGTTCCGTTGTATAAAGAAGGCTCTAAAAGTAATCCGGGAAATTATAGGCTGGTAAGTTTGACGTCAGTAGTAGGTAAATTATTCGAAGGAGTACTAAGAGATAGGATCTACAAGTATTTAGATAGACAGGGACTTATTAGGGAAAGTCAACATGGCTTTGTGCGTGGTAGGTCATGTTTAACAAATCTATTAGTTTTTCGAGGAGGTTACAAGAAAGTGGATGAAGGGAAGGATGTTGTCTACATGGACTTCAGTAAGGCCTTTGACAAGGTCCCGCATGGGAGGTTAGTTAGGAAGATTCAGTTGCTAGGTATACATGGTGAGGTAGTAAATTGGATTAGACATTGGCTCAATGGGAGAAACCAGAGAGTGGTAATGGAGGATTGCTACTCTGAGTGGAGCCTGTGATGAGTGGTGTGCCACAGGGATCAGTGCTGGATCCATTGTTATTTGTCATCTATATCAATGATCTGGATGATAATGTGGTAAATTGGATCAGCAAATTGCTGATGATACAAAGATTGGAGGTGTAGTGGACTGAGGAAGGTTTTCAAAGCTTGCAGAGGGATTTGGATCAGCTGGAAAAATGGGCTGAAAAATGGCAGATGGAGTTTTATGCAGACAAGTGTGAAGTTTTGCTCTTTGGAAGGACAAACCAAGGTAGAACATACAAGGTAAATGGTAGGACATGGAGGAGCGCAGTACAACAGAGGGAACTGGAAATACAGATACAAAATTTTCTAAAAGTTGCATCACAGGTAGATAGGGTCATAAAGAGAGCTTTTGGTACATGGGCCTTTATAAGTCAAAGTATTGAGTATAAGAGTTGGAATGTTATGGTGAGGTTGTATAAGGCATTGGTGAGGTCGAATTTGGAGTATTGTGTGCAGTTTTGGTCACCAAATTACAGGAAGGATATTAATAAGGTTGAAAGAGTGCAGAGAAGGTTTAGAAGGATGTTGCCGGGACTTGAGAAACTGAGTAGCAGAGAAAGGTTGAATAGGTTAGGACTTTATTCCCTGGAGTGTATAAGAATGAGGGGAGATTTGATAGAGGTATATAAAATTATGATGGGTATAGCTAGAGTGAATGCAAGCAGGCTTTTTACACAGAGGCTGGGGAGAAAAAAAAAACCAGAGGACATGGGTTAAGGGTGAAGGGGGGAAAAATTTAAAGGGAACAATAGGGAGGGCTTCTTCACACAGAGTGGTGGGAGTGTGGAATGAGTTGCCAGATGAAGTGGTAAATGCAGGCTCAGTTTGGAAGGATATGATCCAGGTGCAGGTTAGTGGGATTAGGCAGAAAAATGATTCAGCATAGCCAAGAAGGGCCGAAGGGCCTGTTTTTGTGCTGTAATGTTCTATGGTCTAAGTCCACTGTGATTCTATGTTGTCAAACAATAAGACAAAAACTTCCGGTGGGGGGGGGGGGGGGGGGGTGAATACCTTTTACAGACGCTGTTTATATACTTCCTGTAATTGATGCTTATTTTATTCTTTCTATATTATGCATTGCCTTGAACTGCTGCAGCTAAGTTAACAAATTCCACGTCACATGGCAGTGATAATAAACTTGATTCTGATTCTGAAGTGTCAATCTAGCAATTATGGATGCAGCCCCTATCAAATGCTAATAATTTTTGGGACTTTAATAGTGTTATTATACTGACCTTCACACTGGCAACAAAATAAGGTGCACAACATTGGTGACTTACTGCAAGTTTCCATACTCATTACCAGCCTCATTGCAAAATACTGTTCTACCTTAAAAAAACTCTGCTCAGGAATGTGAATCAGATGGCATCAGTCAATTACAGGCTGCTTATTCTCTGGGCATTGTTATGACCCCAGCCCCCTCCTTTGTGAGAATCGCGAGAGGAGAGAGAGAGCAGCCTTACAGTTTGGAATGTGGGCTGGCCTCTCAGCCAGACAAAAGCCATGGACATAGCCATTGTCTTGGGAGACACCTTTGTGGAATAAGGGACTGGACTACGTGCAAACCCTAAGGGCAATGTGAGATGGGTGATGGGGGAAAGATTGCCTCACCCCCACCCTGATTGACATCTACAACCCTGCCAGTCCAGATAAAAGGTGGGCTGCCGAGGCGGGGCCTCAGATGCACCAAGGAGACACACCAAGAAGACACGATAGCGCTTCCCGTCGGAGCGGGAAGCCATTTTGAAGGAAGCCACGTGCGTTAGATTCCGGATCGGGAGTCTGTGGCTGAAACCAAAGGAAAAACGTTTTAACTAGCAACAGGGATTTGCTTTGCAAAGACGACGGGCAAGTGTTCCTTCTTTCTCACCACTCTCTCTCTCTCTCCAACACGTGAAATGCCAGCGGTTCCCAAACGGAAAAGCCTGCAAATTTATGAGTGACTTTTATATTCCATTGGACTCAGTATTCCCCTAGACAACGCTAGAGCTTATTTCTGATTGATTATTACTATACCTGTGCTTTAGATTGAGTTTTGACGATGTATATGATCTGAATGTTTTGTATTAACCATACGTTTGTGCCCCTTTATAAATAAAAACGTTTGAAAATAGTACCATCAGACTTCAGCGGACCTCTCTATCTTTGCTGGTAAGTCACCCGGTTACTGGGAACGTAACAGCATCATTAAGTGTAAGCACAGTACCAAGTCTACAGAGTCCCATGTGACATTTCTTACCTTGGGCGACACCACTTTGATGAGTTCATTCAAAAATCTGAACTTTCCTACTTCATTATGAAATCTTTTGCCACAGTTTTTCATACATGTCTCCAAGACCTATATTAAAATGGGAAAGAATGGAGCATATCATGAATATTGGATGAAGATCAAACTTCTAAAGGTCTGAACATACTTATACTTTTTACAGCACCATAAAGTACATTACTTTCTCCTCCCTTGAACAACAGCAGCAGCTGACTTGCATATCAGAGTTAGGCTAGCACTTGAAATGCTCTATATTATTTACTTAGGAATTTAACATTAGACAGGGAAAGGAAAGAGGAATTCTATGAGGAATTCACACCCTTTGTTAGAAGCATTGTTGGATCCAACTGTTTAATTCTCAGATTAGACTGCTTAATAACTCAAGTGCAAGCAGAGCGGCCATTCTTTGAGTGGCCACTCTTTTGAGTGTGCCAGTGTTTAGAGCGACTTTGGCTCATCAGGCCAGGGTCAGGGATGTTCCTTACAATTCTCAAGGATGAGGATGAGCAGCCAGACATTTTGGTACTTATTGGCTCTAATGTCATAGGTATACAAGGTGAGGAGGTCCTGAAGAGAGATTATAGGGATTTGGGTACAAAGCTGAAAAACAGGACTTCCAAAATAGTAATCTCTAGATTGCTACCTGTGCCAAGTGCCAGTGAAGGTAAGAACAGGATGATATAGCTTTGTGGCCAAGTTTGTAAGCAACACAAAGAGGTGTGGGGTTGAGTGGTTTTGAGGAAGTAGAGAGACTACAGAAGGACTTAGAAAAAATTAGGAGAATGGGCAAAGAAGGGGCAGATGGAATACAGTGTCGGGAAGTATATGGACATGCTAGAAGAAATGAAAGGGTTGACTATTTTCTAAATGGAGAGAAAATACAAAAAACAAAAGAGACTTGGGGGTCCTTATGCAGGATTTCCTAAGGTTAATTTAGGGAATTAGCTGATTGTAGACTTCAGGAGAGGAAAACCAGAGGTCCATGAGCCAGTAATCATCTGACGATCAGAGGTGGAGAGGGTCAATAACTTTAAATTCCAGGGTGTCACTATCTCAGTGGACCTGTCCTGGACCCATCATATAAATGTAATTGCAAAGAAACCACGATAGTGCCTCTACTTCCTCAGGTGTCTGCAGAGGTTCGGCATGTCATTGAAAACCTTGGAAAACTTCTATAGATGAGTGGTGGAAAGTGTGCTGACTGGCTGCATTATGGCCTGGTATGGGAACACCAATGCCTTTGAGCAGAAAATCCTACAAAATGTAATGGGTATTGCTGAATCCATCAAAGATCCTCACCACCCAGGCCAAGCTTTTTTCTTGCTGTTGCCATCAGGTAGAAGGTACAAGAACCTCAGAACTCACACCACCAGGTTCAAGAACAGTTATTATCGCTCAACCATTAGATTCTTGAACAAAAGAGGATAGCTACATTCATTTAAGGATTCCGTTATAATGTTATTTCATGTTTGTTATTTACTGCTATTCATTTGCATAGTTTGTTCACAATTTATAGTTTCTGATGTTTACAGTTACTATTCTATAGATTTGCAAAGTATGCTTGCAGAAAAAGAATATCAGGGTTGTATGTGCTGACATGTACGTACTCTGATAATAAATTTTATTTTGCACTTTGAATTTGCAGGTTGAGTCTTGTGGTGAGGAAGGCAAATGCTATTCCAGCATTTATTTCAAGAGGACTAGAATACAAAAGCAAGGATATAACACTGAGACTTTATAAAGTACCGGTGAGGCCTCACTTGGAATATTGTGAGCAGTTTTGGGCCCCTTATCTTCGAAAGGATGTGCTGAAATTGGAGAAGGTTCAAAGGAAGTTAATGAAAATGATTCCAGGATGGAATGGCTTGTCACATGAAGAGTTCTGGGCCAGTATTCACTGGAATTCAGAAGAACGAGGGGCAACCTAATAAACCTATCAAATGGTGAAAGGCCTTGACAGCGTGAAGAGTGGATGTGGAGAGGATGTCTCCTATGTGGGAGAGTCTAAGACCAGAGGAGAAAGCCTCAGAACAGAGAGGTGTCCTTTTAGATCGGAGATGAGAGAGGAATTTCTGTAGCCAGAGAGCAGTGAATCAGTGGAATTCTTTGCCACAGACAGCTGTGGAAGCCAAGTCTTTGTGTATATTTAAGACAGAGCTTGATAGTTTATTGATTGGTCAGGGCACAAAGGAATACTGGGGGGGGGGGGGGGGGGAAAGGGCGGGGTGGGAAGGAAGGTAGGAGATTGTGCTGAGAGGAAAAATGGATCAGTCATGATGAAGTGGCAGAGCAGACTTGATGGGCCAAATGAGCTAATTCTGCCTTACAGTCTTAATTTTTATTTTCTTTGCAGTCATCTGCTTGTACTTTAAGTAGCTTGTATATGCTTATAACAGTTTAATATGCCTCCAATGGCTATTCAAAATATAATTCTAGAAAGTGCTGGAAGCTCCTTCATTATATTTTCTCATTGGTTAACTTGGTACTACAGCATTTGAATGAGTGCTTTCTCTTTGGTTACTCTATCTATAAATTTCAATGGAATTTTCATCATCTCTGTGGTATAAAATAGCCATACAAAACAGTAACCATCATCTTAGCATCATAGTTTTATCTTTAAGTTTTATGCTACCGGTTTCTGCTCCCTTTGTTCTATCAGCACTTAATAAAACAACAGTGAAGCAACAGGTTACATGCCTCGTTGCTGACTTCTGAAAGAATCTTGGATCAAAAACATCAGAATCCAACTGCTACTTTCATGCAACTCTCTGAAAGTTATTCCTCTACACATTTTCCTAGAGAATGGGCTGGACAATGTTGCTCATAGGATATACAATGCCACTAGCAAAAGGCATCTCAAGCAAAAGCAAATGGAGAGTAATTAGGAATGAAATCGAGATTCATTTTCCCTTCTGTATGGCTAGGGCTCAGAGTTCATCTGAATGTCTCAGAGACAAAGAAAGGACATCTATTGTAGAATGTAGCTCAGAGCACATCCTGTAGTAGACATTTTCCAAGGAAATTAATTACCAAAATACGTATATGTCACCGTACACTTCCCTGAAATTCATTTTCTTGTGGGTATTCAAAGTACAAAGAAATAGAACAGAATCAATGAAAACCACAAAGACTGACAAACAAGCAATGCGCAAAAGACAAATTGAGCAAATAAAAAAAACAAATAATAAATAATACTCAGAACATAAGCTATAGAGCCCTTGAAAGTCTGTGTCCATAGGTTGTGGAATCAGTTCACTGTTGGCGTGAATAAAGCTATCCACACTGATTCAGGAGCGTAATGGTTGAAGGGTAATAACTGTTTCTAACACAGGTGGTATGGACTTAAAACTCCTGTGCCTCTTTCCTGATAACAGCAATGAAAAGAGAGCATGACCTGGACGGTGAGGTTCTTTGGTGATGAATGCTGATTTCTTGTGGAAGGACTAAGCTATATCTACTACTTTTTTCCATAGATGCTGCCTAGCCTGCTGAGTTCCTCCAGCATTCTGTGTATGTTGCTTTGATTCCAGGCTATGATACAACTAGTCAGTATACTCTCCACTGTGCATCTATTGAAGACTGTCAAAGTTTTAGATGACATGCCAAATCTACACAAACTTCTTAGCAAATCGTATTGCTACCATGTTTTCTTTGTAATGGCAGTTATACAAAGGATCCCTTTGCTCATCTATACCCAAAAGTAATACTATTAAAAAGCTTTATTTGGTCAGAAATTTCATTTTCTGCTGATATTTTAAAAAATCATATAAATTGGAACATCCTGACTTGTGTTTTGGCCCCTTCCTGGAGTGCTAGGGAAAAAAAGTTGTTCCTATAACAATAATGAACAAGTTACCGGGGGAAAATTGGCAACTGATTGCTGACCATAAATTACCAACATGTAAAGAAAAGTAATGCAATAAGCAAGTACACTGTCCCAGACTGATGCTTAGAACAAAAAATGCTTCTTATTCAATACTGGATATAGGCAAACATCACTGAATATCTGAGCTGAGTGATTCTTATATTTATAGTGTAAATATAATTAATCTTATATACTTGTAACTGTTATTTGTTTTGCACAGATCTTCCTGCAAAGGACAATGAAATGTGGACTATGCACAAAAAACATTTCAACCTACATACTTCAGCTTAACTAGCAGCAAAGATATCTGAACGTACTTTTGCAATACTGACTGCAAAAAAAATTTAAATTAAACTGAAACTACATTTTGATTTTTTATGATATTCTAAAATATTCAACTTTAGGAAGCATGGCAGCTCTAGGTTGGAATGATTATACTCTTGACAATTATTGATGTAATTTCATGCTCAAAAGCATTTTTGCACAAAGAGACTATCAATCTTACTGTTAAGGCTTGAATAGCTTCCCATTCTTGTGGGGACTGGATCTTATGTGCCAGAAATCTTGTAGCAAGCTGGGGTCTGGAAAAACAATTTTATAAGACATGCATATCACTAAAAATAAAGCAGAACATAAAGAATAGGAATTTTACATTGCTACAAACAATCCATCATTTAAAAATTATTTCTACATATGTTAAAGTAACCTAAGCAGAAATGGACAATGCAACAATGTGCAGCCCAATGCTTTACTCAGGAATGGCAAATAATTCTGATTAATTACTTTGATCTGCACATTTTTCAAATGATCCCATTTGGCCAGTAGCAGGCCAAGATTTGACTCATAAAAACTCCCCTTAGTCTATTATAGAAATACTCCTGATAAAGACTTGAGATTATGAAGCAACAGTTCAGTGTATAGGAAGTGTACTACACAGAAAGCCACAGGATGGGATAGTAGGGCAGAAAGGGTGGGATGAATGGGGGGGACGGGGGGTTGGCTGCAGAGAGGATAATGAGCTGACTGAAATATGACAGGAGTCAAGAAAAGTAAAGGAGATGGGAGCCAAGAGATCGGTTGGTAGAATTTGGATAAAAAAAAAATCACCAAGAGAATATTGTTAAAGAAGTGTATGTGGAGAAATCTGCAGTTCTTGGATTCTCGGGCTGCAGCTATGTAATGCTGAAATTGTTCTCAGTCCTCTAGTTAAAGTCCAAGGAATGTGGTATTCACAGGCCTTTTTTTGCACATTAAAATATTGTGCAAGTGATGTCAAGTGGTGCTGTTCAATATTTGATTACACTGCAAATACCCAGCAGCCTGTGTGGTGCCCAGACATCATCCACAGAAGTCCTAGCAACAATTTCAGTCCATGATCACCTGGAACTGAAAATACCTCCAAAATACAGATGTCTAGGAACTCTGCATCCTAACTAATCTTTAGAACATGGAAGAGTATAGCACACGAACAGATTAAACTGGTACATAAATGCATACTAAACTAATCTGTTCTACTGATAAGCCCATGTCCCTCCATTCTCTGCATATCTATGTGCTGATCTATGAGCCTTGTCGTATGGCTTACAACCACCACTCTTCTTGTAAAAAAAACTTGTCCCCACACCTCTCATAAGAACTTGCCCTCACTCATCTTAAATGCATGCCCTCTAGTGTTTGACGTTTCAGCCCTCAGAAAAAGATTCAGGCTGGCCACTCTATCTAGGCCCTTCATAATCTTATAAACTTCTATCAAGTCTACTCTCAGCCTCTGCCACTCAGGAGAAAATGAATCAAATTTGCCCAATCTCACCTCTTATAAACATGGACTCTAATGCAGACAGAATTATGATGAACCTATCTGCACCATGTCCAAATCCTCCACATGCTTCTTCTGAGGCGGCAACCAGAAATGAATGTGATACTCCAGATGTACCTAACCAGGGCTTTATAAAGCGGCAACATAACTTTCTGACCCCTGAACTCAATTTACATAATTTGTTTTACCTCCTCATAGCTTTACATGCAAATCTTGGTGTAACTACGCTCTGAGCCATGGCTGCCACGATATCTTTTGGCTCATGAGAGAAAGCACGCTTTCACTGAAATACTGAGAAAGGCTTGTCACAGCCCAGCTCAAACGCCTTCAAATGACCACGGGTTCAGAAAATAAATGGCTTAGATTAACTATACAAACACCATAAGACATGGGAACAGAATTGGGCCATTTAGCATTCAGCCCATCCAGTCTGTTATGCCACTCCATCCTGGCTGATTTATTATCCCTCTCAATCCCATTCTCCAGCCTTCTCCCTATAATCTTTGACACCCTGACTAATCAAGAATCTATCAACCTCTGCTTTAAATATATTCTAAGACTTGGCCTCCACAAATGTCTGTGGCAATGAATTCCACATATGCACTAAAAAAAATTCCACCTCATCTCTGTTCTAAATGGACAGTGCCAGCACATCTTTTCTTAGATAAGTGGCCCAAACTGATCACAATACTCCAAGTACAGTCTGACCAATGCCTTATAAAGCGTGTCTGCTCAAACCTACAAGAAATATATAGAGGTACCAACTACAGAGGATGCAATATTAGATCTCCTATTAGGAAATGAGTTAGGACAGGTGACGGAAGTGCGTGTAGGGGAACACTTTGGTTCCAGTGATCATAACACCATTAGTTTCAACTTGATCATGGATAAAGATAGATCTGGTCCTCAGACTGAGGTCCTAAACTGGAAAAAGGCCAAATTTGAAGAAACGAGAAAGGATCTAAAAAGTGTGGATTGGGAAAGGTTGTTCTCTGGCAAGGATGTGATTGGTAGGTGGGAGGCCTTCAAAAGGAGAAGTTTTGAGAGTGCAGAGTTTGTATGTTCCTGTCAGGTTTAAAGGCAAAGTGAAGAAGAATAAGGAACCTTGGTTCTCTACGGATATTGGAACTCTGATAAAGAAGAGAGAGATGTATAACGTATAGGAAACAGGGAGCAAATAAGGTGCTTGAAGGGTATAAAAAGCCCAAAAAAATACTTAAGAAAGAAATCAGGAGGGCTAAAAGAAGACACGAGGTTGCTTTGGCAGTCAAGGTGAAGGATAAGCCAAAGAGCTTCTACAGGTATATTAAGAGCAAAAGGATAGTAAGGGATAAAATTGGTCCTCTTGAAGACTAGAGTGGTCGGCTATGTATGGAACCAAAAAAAAATGGGGGAGATATTAAACTGGTTTTTTGCGTCTGTATTTACTAAGGAAACTAGCATGGAGTCAATGGAAATAAGGCAAACAGGTAGTGAGGTCATGGAACCTATACAGATTGAAGAGGAGGAAGTGCTTGATATCTTGAGGCAAATCAGAGTAGATAAATCCCCAGGACCTGACAGGGTATTCTCTCAGACCTTGAAAGAGACTACTGTTGAAATTGCAGGGCCCCTGGCAGATATATTTAAAATGTCGGTATCTACGGGTGAGGTGCCAGAGGATTGGAGGATAGCTCATGTTGTTCCGTTGTTTAAAGAAGGCTCTAAGAGTAATCCGGGAAATTATAAGCCGGTGGAAATTATAAGCCGGTAAATTTGACGTTGGTAGTAGGTAAATTATTCGAAGGAGTACTAAGAGATAGGATCTCCAAGTATTTGGATAGAAAGGGACTTATTATGGTGAGTCAACATGGCTTTGTGCGTGGTAGGTCATGTTTAACAAATCTATTAGAGTTTTTCGAGGAGGTTACCAGGAAAGTGGATGAAAGGAAAGCAGTGGATGTTGTCTACATGGATTTCAGTAAGCCCTTTGACAAGGTCCCACATGGGAGATTAGTTAGGAAGATTCAGCTGCTAGGTATACATGGTGAGGTAGTAAATTGGATTAGACATTGGCTCAGTGGGAGAAGCCAGAGAGTGGTAGTGGAGGATTGCTACTCTGAGTGGAGGCCTGTGACTAGTGGTGTGCCACAGGGATCAGTGATGGGTCCACTGTTACAGTATTTGTCATCTATATCAATGATCTGGATGATAATGTGGTAAATTGGATCAGCAAATTTGCTGGTGATACAAAGATTGGAGGTGTAGTGGACAGTGAGGAAGGTTTTTCAAAGCTTGCAGAGGGATTTGGATCAGCTGGAAAAATGGGCTGAAAAATGGCAGATGGAGTTTTATGCAGACAAGTGTGAGGTATGGCACTTTGGAAGGACAAATCAAGGTAGAACATACAAGGTAAATGGTAGGACATGGGGGAGTGCAGTAGAACAGAGGGATCTGGGAGTACAGATACAAAATTTCCTAAAAGTGGCGTCACAGGTAGATAGGGTCATATAGAGAGCTTTTGGTACATAGGCCTTTATAAATCAAAGTATTGAGTATAAGAGTTGGAATGTTATGATGAGGTTGTATAAGGCATTGGTGAGGCCAAATTTGGAGTATTGTGTGCAGTTTTGGTCACCAAATTACAGGAAGGAAATTAATAAGGTTGAAAGAGTGCAGAGAAGGTTTACAAGGATGTTGCTGGGACTTGAGAAACTGAGTCACAGAGAAAGGTTGAATAGGTTAGGACTTTATTCCCTGGAGCGTAGAAGAAAGAGGGGAGATTTGATAGAGGTATATAGAATTATGATGGGTATAGATAGAGTGAATGCAAGCAGGCTTTTTCCACTGAGGCTAAGGGAGCAAAAAACCAAGGACATGGGTTAAGGTGAAGGAGGAAAAATTTAAAGCGAACAATAGGGGGGGGGGGGGGGCTTCCTCACACAGAGTGATGGGAGTGTGGAATGAGCTGCCCAATGAAGTGGTAAATGCGGGCTTACTTTTAACATGTAAGAACAATTTGGACAGGTACATGGATGAGAGGTGTATGGAGGGATATGGTGCAAGTGCAGGTCAGTGGGAGTAGGCAGAAAAAATGGTTCAGCACAGCCAAAAAGGGGCAAAAGGCCTGTTTCTGTGCTGTAATGTTCTATGGTTCTATAGCTCTAAATCCTACATTTCTGCATATTTTGGGGTCATTTAACATAACACCAGTTGTCCCGGACTCCTGGACGCATAGAAGTCAATGGTTGTTACTGTTTAATCAGAAACAATTTTAGAACAATCTCAACATTCTGTACCGTGGGATTTTTTCTGATACCTACCCCTCTAATTCCTTGTTCAGCTGGTCACAGAATGCTTTAATCGAGTCCCATTCCAGCTCTCGGTTTAAGGGATTTGTGGCTTTATCTGCATTGAATACAACAAAATAAAATGTTATTTTAACAACTAGATATAAACTAAAAGACTCAGGTAACTCTAGTTCTGAAAATTATAGAGTCACACACAGAGTTATACTGCACAGAATCAGGCCCTTCAGCTTAACTTATCCATGCTGACCAGGATGCCTTTCCAGCTGGTCCCGGGGGCCTGTGACAAACCTGCCGAAGAGTTCTCAGCCTGAAGCATCGACTGTACCTTTTTCCCCATAGATGCTGCCTGGCCTGCTGATTTTCTCCTGCATTTTGTGTGTTGCTTCAATTAACTCAATTGAGTTAACTCAATTAACTCAATTTTTCAAGAGATTAAAATACCCTACAGCAGCTTGAGACAATCGTTTCATCACACTTTCAGATATAATTACTAGTAGCGCCAATTCTTTCCCTTCCCAGGTTCCAGAAGGCAAGTGCAGCTCCAGACTCTAAACTTCCAAAGTCACAGCTCTACAATGTTAATAGCTCATTTTGTTGTTGTTTTATGATTATCTGAATCAGTGCTGGTAAGTGCAATAGGGCAAATGGGCTCAATGAATTGTTATAAATGGCTTTTCAAATTCTAGCCCAAATTAACAGCTTTCAGAAGTTAGCAATCTCCTACAAGGATAATGGCCACCATGGGGGTTTTGAGCACCAGTTTCTCAATTGCTGCACCAATTATGGTTTACAAACTCAACAGAAATCTGGGTCAAGTGGAAAATTCCTGATATCAAAGCAATCAAGGCAGAGGTGGAAAGCAGTTTCAATAATGATCATTATTGTGTTCTTATCCAGAGGATTGTATCACTATTGAGCTCCATTGTGTAGGCTTATACATACAATAGGCCAAATTGTAAATAGCTTGTCTGTACTAGTGTCAGCTGGTCTCAACAGACCAAGTTTTAAGTGTGAAGGTTGATTTTATTCTCAACTGTTGCTCTGAGCGGGTGGAGGAGGAATTGTCTTTCAGCTCCTTGGGAGGAGTGAGTGGGCAGGGCTCCTATTTCTTCTGCTGATCAAATAGTCCCCTCACTCAGTATTCGGAAGCACAATGAAGCCGATTGAACAAAGGGAGAGTTGCTCAGGGAAATGAACCAGTCCTCAGCAAAGAGGTAAAAAGGGAGGAAAAAGAAAGAGACATTTCACTGTCCTGCTGAAGGGTCTTGGCCAAAAATGTCAACTGTTTATTCCCCTTCATAGATGCTGTCTGACTTGCTGAGTTCCTCCAGCATTTTCTGTGTGTTGCTCAAGATTTCCAGCATTTGCAGAATCTCTTGTGTCTATAACTATTTTGAGGTTGTCTGTTGCATTCTTACCCTCTTCCTCAGGCTACGTCCACACTAGACCGGATAAATCCGTAACCAAAGCTTTTTCTCTTCGTTTTGACCCTCCATCCACACTAAAACATCGATTTCCTCCCCCAAAAAGGAGCTTTTCTAAAACGCCCTCCAGAGTGTAATTTTGAAAATGCCGGATTGGCTGGAGCAGTGTGGATGGGGGTAACCGGAGAAATCTATAAAAATTGTCTTGATGTGCCGGAACAGATGGTGACGGCAGCGCGTCATTTCAGTGTTTTCTTGAACGCAACCTAACAATTTCAGAACAGACGGCAACGACACTGAAGCCAGAAGAGTTAGACATGTACTCTGACCCATAACTTACTGATTAAATAAGTATACTCACTTTGCCGTTTTCTGTCTTTGCTCGTATGAAGGTGGTTTACCTATTTATGCAAGTCCTTCTCTGACAATAGAGGTGTAACAGCCTAATGTAACATTGTATGGAAATACAAGATAATACTGATGCAGACATGTTTTATACATTTAACAAGGGGCTTCATTAATGAAACAGTCAGTCGGTTTTTCAGTGTTCATCGTCAGCCGGGTCCTACTGTCCGTGAACTCCCTGTCGGTTGCCTCTCACAGCTACCTGGATTATTCCTCTTCCCACCCTGTCTCTTGCAAAAATGCTATCCCCTTCTCGCAATTCCTCCGTCTCCGCCGCATCTGCTCTCAGGATGAGGCTTTTCATTCCAGGACGAAGGAGATGTCTTCCTTTTTTAAACAAAGGGGCTTCCCTTCTTCCACCATCAACTCTGCTCTCAAACGCATCTCTCCCATTTCCCGCACATCTGCCCTCACCCCATCCGCCCACTGCCCCACTCGGGATAGGGTTCCTCTTGTCCTCACCTACCACCCCACCAGCCTCTGGGTCCACTGTATAATTCTCCGTAACTTCCATCACCTCCAACGGGATCCCACTACCAAGCACATCTTTCCCTCCCCCCCTTTCTGCTTTCCGCAGGGATCGCTCCCTACGCGACTCCCTTGTCCATTCGTCTCCCCCCCCATCCTTCCCACCGATCTCCCTCCTGGCACTTATCCTTGTAAGCCGAACCTGCCCTTACACTTCCTCCCTCACCACCAGTCAGGGCCCCAGACAGTCATCCAGGTGAGACGACACTTCACCTGAGAGTCGACTGGTGTGGTATACTGCATCCGGTGCTCCCGGCCTCTTATATACTGGTGAGACCTGACTGGGAGACCGTTTCGCTGAACACCTATGCTCTGTCCGCCAGAGAAAGCAGGATCTCCCAGTAGCCACACATTTTAATTCCACGTCCCATTCCCATTCTGATATGTTTATCTATGGCCTCCTCTACTGTCAAGATGAAGCCACACTCAAGTTGGAGGAACAACACCTTATATACTGGCTGGGTAGCCTCTAACCTGATGGCATGAACATTGATTTCTCTAACTTCCGTTAATGCCCCTCCTCCCCTTCTTACTCCATCCCTGATATATTTAGTTTTTTTCCCCCCTCTTTTTTCTCTCTTTCTGCCCATCACTCTGCCTGTTCTCCATCTCCCTCTGGTGCTCCCCTCCCCCTTTCTTTCTCCCTAGGCCTCCCATCCCATGATCCTTTGCCTTCTCCAGCTCTGTATCCCTTTTGTCAATCACCTTTCTGGCTCTCAGCTTCACCCCACCCCCCTCCAGTCTTCTCCTATCATTTCGCATCTTCCCCCCCCCCCCCCCACTTTCAAATCTCTTACTATTTTTCCTTTCAGTTAGTCCTGACGAAGGGTCTCAGCCTGAAACATCAACAGTGCTTCTCCCTATAGATGCTGCCTGGCCTGCTGCGTTCCACCAGCATTTTGTGTGTGTGGCTTGAATTTCCAGCATCTGCAGATTTCCTCGTGTTCACTCCAGTATGTTTTTAGTTTTAAGTCCTCCTGCTCAAGAGCCAACAGCTGTCCGTTGTTTAAGTTTTTCTAGTCTGTAACTGAACAAACTCACACCAACTCTTTCACGGCGAGATTCAACACCAAACATGTCGCTTGTTTTCGGTAGATGTGTCCTGCAGTAGGAGGAGATACGCCGAAATATCCGTTTAAATGTGGACAGAAGTATTTTCAAAAACGCTTAGAGTGGATGCCTATTGTTTTTATGCAAAACCGGCGTTTTCAAAATTATCTGGTCTAGTGTGTACATAGTCTTAGATCTCTACTCCAGCTTTTTGCCACTCCCCATGTAAAAAGTAAAATAATTGTGAATGCATAAATCAGCATGAAACAATTGACCATTCAAGGTATGGACTGTCCATCTAATACAGTTGAAACGTGAAGGAAACTATTGCGTTTTTTAATGAGTTTTTCCTGAAATATGCACACTACCACTCCCAATACAAAAGCACCAACAAACTGAGCATTTCTGAAATAGCACATTTAATTCCAAACATGTTGAGATCTGCTTCATGAACAGAAAAAAATATCAACCTTGCTCATGAAGATGCAACAAATTTTGACAATGCTTAAAACAAAGTATTTTCTCATGATATACAAAAACAATTCTTTTAAATAGGCATGATTCACTACAACCAGTTGATTGTAAAGGCCATAAGATATAGCAGCCCATCATATTTCTTTATGGCTTCTCCCTGTATCACTTCATGCCCTAACTAATAAAGAATTCATCAATCTCTGCCTTAAATATACTTAGTGACTTGGCCTCCACAGCCACCTGTGGCAACAAATTCTACAGATTCACCACTCTGGCTAAAGAAATTCCTTTTCATCTCCATTCTGAAAGGGAGGCCGAGTCCTGTAGTCTTACACTCCCCGCCATACAAAATATCTCCACCTCCACTCTAGAAAGGCCTTCCAACATTCGATAGGTTTTGATGAGGTCACCCATCATCCTTCTGAATTTAAGTGAGTAGAGGCCCAGAGCCATCAAATGCTCCTCGTAAACCAATCCTTTCAATCTCAGAATAATTTTCATGAACCTCCTCGGAATCCTCTTCAATGTCAGCAAATTCTTACTAAAACTACTCACTGTACTCCAAGTGAGGCCTCACCATGCTTTATAAAGCCTTAACATTACATTTTCCCTTTGAGGATGTAAGAAGTGGTTATACTGCCTGGGATAGCATTACATTATAAAACAAATTGTTTAACTATGATCTGCGCTGAAAATGAAGCTGACTTACTTGGAATCATGATTTATTTCTCAATAGTCTTCTCCATGTGAAATAACGGACAACACTTAATATAACCTTCCCTGACCCAGTGCAGCATTCTTACATTACAACAGTGACTACTTTTCATTAGTATTTCAATGGCTAAAAAACATCCGTGAAATGCTGAGATCAAAGGTTATCTTTGTTTTTCCACTTCTGTGAAGGTGCTGCATTAAATACTATATTGAAGATCCAGCAAGCCAACAGATGTTTATCCAGATTTTCACATCTGCGAAAGGCTGCATTAAATACTATATTGAAATTCCAGCTCACTACACAGTTAAAAACACGAAGTTCCCATGTTGTTTTGATAAGCAGCTCCACAGACAATACATTGCTCTCCTCTTGCAGACTCAAGGACACCAGCCTCCACACCATCCAGGATATCTTCAAAAGGCAATGCCTGAAAAAGGTGGCATCCATTATGAAGGACCTCCATTACCGGGGACATGTCCTCTTCTTCTTGTGACCAAAAAGGAGATACAGAAGTCTGAAGAGACACACTCAATGTTTTAGGAACAACTTCTTCCCCTCCACCATCAGATTTCTGAGTGGCAAATTAATCCATGCATACTACCTCACTATTCGTGTTCTTCCTTTGCTCACCTTTTGCTCAACCTAATTTTTTTTTTACATATGTATACACTCAGACCCTGCATTAACGATAACCCGCATAGCAGTGATTCGTTACAACATAGTTATTCTTTATTGAAATTCTTTTAAATGACAAAAATTCATTCTAAACGACATTTAAAACTTCTCAAAAGTAGCCATCATTACTATAAACATTTAATCAGCCAATGAGAGCACTTTACAGACACTGTGAGTCACTCAGAGCCAATCACGTATTAGTTTAAGCAACAACACACAGAAAATGCTGGTGGAACACAGCAGGCTAGGCAGCATCTATAGGGAGAAGCGATGTCGACGTTTCGGGCTGAGCCCCTTCATCAGGACCCTTCGTCATTATTAGTTTGAGTTCTGCTTCCTCACATGTGTAAACATGTTCTTGCACCCTCACCAGTTTATTCCACTTTTTTTCACCGATATTGTCTGGAAAATAGCCTGCAACTTCCAGCGAGGGTAGTACATCTAAGATATCTGGGAAAAGCATCAGCATGGAGGTGAAACTGCAAGTGATACAGCGTTTGGAAGCTGGTGAGTGTCAGGTTGATGTTGGCGCCTCGTTAAAATTGGCTATATCGATGAGCAGAACATTTATAAAAAATGTAGACAAGATAAAAGCTTCTGCATCAACTACCTCAAAGTTACTATCAATGAAGGTAACGCATTCAAGGAGCCACTTGCTTGAAAAAATGGAAAATAGACTAAATAAATGGGTGGAGGACCAAACACAAACAAACATGCCCCTAAGGCAGCTGATAATAATGGAAAAGGCAAGAAGTATTTTCGATCATACTCAAGAAGATATGTCAGTAATATTCGCAGTCAGCTCCATATCTCTGGTAGAGCAGCTAGTGCAGATAACGGGGCAGCCCTGGAATTTCCTGCAACACTGAAGGCCATAATCAAAAAGGACGATTATCCTCCTGAGCATATCTTCAATGTGGTTGAAATGGGCCCATTTTGGAAAAGAATGCCTTCTTATACTTTCATCTCCTGAGAAGAAAAACATCTGGGCTTCAAGACAACAAAATTCCACAGAACTAGCATCACCACTATCACACAAATCATGGAGCAGTTCATTGATAATGACCCTGACTAGGAATGAAGCAATAAGGCAAAGAGAGGTGTTCTCAGCATGATTTGCTGCTACCGAGAACCGCTTCATGAGAGGAAACTTAAGAAAAGGCAGTCAAATCTTAATGCCTACTTGAAAAACCATATAACATTTACAGCACGGAAACAGGCCATCTCGGCCCTTTTAGTCCGTGCCAAACACTTACTCTCACCTAGTCCCACCGACCTGCACTCAGCCCATAACCCTCCATTCCTTTCCTGTCCATATACCTATCCAATTTTTTTTTTAAATGACAATATCGAACCTGCCTCTACCACTTCTACTGGAAACTCGTTCCACACAGCTACCACTCTCTGAGTAAAGAAGCTCCCCCTCATGTTACCCTTAAACTTTTGCCCCCTAACTCTCAACTCATGTCCTCTTGTTTGAATCTCCCCTACTCTCAATGGAAAAAGCCCATCCACGTCAACTCTATCTATCCCCCTCAGAATTTTAAATACCTCTATCAAGTCCCCACTCAACCTTCTACGCTCCAAAGAATAAAGACCTAACTTGTTCAACCTTTCTCTGTAACTTAGGTGCTGAAACCCAGGTAACATTCTAGTAAATCTTCTCTGTACTCTATTTTGTTGACATCTTACCTACAATTCGGTGACCAGAACTGTACACAATACTCCAAATTTGGCCTCACCAATGCCTTGTACAATTTTAACATTACATCCCAACTCCTATACTCAATGCTCTGATTTTTACGACCAGCATACCAAAAGCTTTCTTCACCACCTTGTCCACATGAGAGTCCACCTTCAGGGAACTATGCACCATTATTCCTAGATCACTCTGTTCTACTGCATTCCTCAATGCCCTACCATTTACCATGTATGTCCTAAAAAGAAGCCAAAGCTAGAGTAAGGCCCACAGCCTCCTCTAAGATGTAACCACCGCCCACTTCCCTCCACAACTGCTGCTCCACTGATGTACTGGTTAGGCCTCTTTCTGCATTCGTTACTCCATGAATTACTGTGTATACAGAAAATAATCTATCATACATCTTAGGTTTGTGTTTTTGAAAGATGAATTACTAATAGCTTCACAATCTCTTTCAGCCACCTCTCTCAGAACCCTGGTTGGTCCAAGTGACTTATCTACCTTCAGGCCTTTCAGTTTCCAAGAACCTTCTCTCTAGTTATGGTAACTTGACACACTTCATGACCCGATACCTGGCACTTCCACAATACTGCTGGTGTCTTCCACAGTGAAGACTGGTACAAAACACTTAATTTAACTCATCCGCATTTCCTTGTCCCCATTACTACATGTCCAGCAACATTTTCCAGCAGTCTAACATCCGCTCTTGTCTCATTTTTAAGACTTTATATATCCGAAGAAAATTTTGGTGTCCTCTTTAATGATATTATTAGCCAGCATACTTTTGTATTCCATCTTGACCTTCTTTATGGTTTTTTTTGTTGCTTACTGTTGGTTTTTAAAAGCTTCCCAATGCTCTAACTTCCCAGTAATTTTTGCTCTATTATATGCCCTCTCATTGGCTGTTATATCAGCTTTGACTTCTCTTGTTTGCCATGATTGTGTCATCTTGCCTTTACAACACTTCTTTCTCTTTGGGATGTCAATATATCCTGTGCTTTCCGAATTGCTTCCAGAAACTCCAGCCATTGCTGCTCTGCCAGCATTCTCATGCCTCTGTAATTCGCTCTTCTCCACTGTAACACTGATACATCTGACTTCAGCTTCTCCTGAAATTTCAGGGTGAATTCGATTATATTATCGCTTTCCCCTAAGGGTTCTTTTACCCTAAGTTCTCTAATCGATTCTGGTTCATTGCACAACACTCAATCCAGAACAGCTGATCCCTAGTGGGCTCAACCACGAGCTGCTCTAAAAAGTCATCCCATAAGCATTCTAGAAATTGCCCCTCTTGGAATCCAGCTCCAAGCTGATTTTCCCAATCTACCTGTATATTAAAATCTCCCATGACTATTGTAACATTGTCCTTTTGGCATGCGTTTTCTATCTCCCATTATAATTTGTGGACTACTGTTTGTGGGTCTGTATACAACTCCCATCAGGGTCTTTTTACTCTTGCAGTTCCTTAGCTCTATGCACAATGATTCAACACCTTCTGACACCACTCACCTCTTTCTAATGATTTGATTTCATTTTTTTTTTAAACAACAGGACACAGCCTCCTCTGCCTTCCTGCCTGTCATTTCGATACAATGTGTATCCTTGAACATTAAGCTCCCATCTATAATCTTCCTTCAGCCATGATTCAGTGATGCCTACAACGTCATACATGCCAATTTGCAACTGTGCTGCAAGTTCATCTACCTTTTTCTGTATACTGTGCACATTCAAATACAACACCTTCGGGCCCCGTATTCACCCTTTTCGATTTTGTTCACCGTTTATGTTACAACTCACCCTGTTGACTGCAATTTTGCCCTATCAACAGCCTCTTCACCCTACACATTGCCTGTTTGTAAACCAGGTACCTTATCTTCATCCGCCTTTACAACAATTCTTCTTACATTGAAATATATGTAGCTCAGGACACTAGTCACACCTACTAGTCACTAACCCTAACCTTTTGATTCCTAACTTTGTCTGAAGTCTCACCAACAAATGCCTCCACAACCTCTCTCCACGAACTATTCTGGCACTCTGGTTCCCATCCCCCTGCTGATCTAGTTTAAACCCCACCATGCAGCATTAACAAACCTTCCCACTAGGATATTAGTCCCCCTGCAGTTCAGATACAAACCATCCCTTCTGTACAGGTTCCACCTTAATTGGAAGGGAGCCCAATGATCCCCAATCTTATGCCCTCCCTCCAACACCAACTCGTCAGTGACGTATTAAACAGTCTAACCTTCCTAGTTCTGGCCTCGCTAACACATGGCATGGTAGCAATCCTGAGATCACAACCCTTTAACTTAGCACCTAACTCCCTGTGCAGAATCTTGCCACTCATCCTACACGTCATTGGTACCTACACAGACCACAACCTCTGGCTTTTCACCCTCCTACTTAAGAATGCTGAGGACCTGATCTGAGATGTCCCGGGACCTGGCATCCAGGAGGTAACATACCATCCGAGAATCTCATTCTCGCCCACAGAACCATAAGACATAGGAGTAGAACTCAGCCCATCGAATCTGTTCCACCATTCCATCATGGCTGATCCGGATCCCTTTCAACCCATACACCTGCCTTCTTAGCATATCCTTTGATGCCCTGATCAATCGGAAACGATCAACTTCTGCCTTAAATATACGCACATACTTAGCCTCCACGGCAGTCTGTAGCAGAGCATTCCACAGATCCACTACTCTGACTAAAAAAATTCCTCCTTACCTCTGTTCTGAAGGGTTACCCCTCAATTTTGAGGCTGTGCCCTCTAGTTCTAGATATCCCCATCATAGGAAAAATCCTCTCCACATCCACCCTATCTAGTCCTTTCAATATTCGGCAGGTTTCAATGAGATCCCCCCCCCCCCCACCCCCCGGCATTCTTCTAAATTCCAGTGAGTACAGGCCCAAAGCTGCCAAACGCTCCTCATATGCTAACCCTTTCATCCCTGGAATCATCCTTATGAACCTCCTCTGGACTCTCTCCAATGACAACACATCCTTTCTGAGATATGGGGCCCAAAACGTTTACAATACTCCAAGTGCAGCCTGACAAGTGTTTTATAAAGGCTCAACATTATCTCCTTGCTTTTATATTCTATTCCTCTTGAAATAAATGCCAACATTGCATTTGCCTTCTTCACCACAGACTCAACCTGTAAATTAATCTTCTGGGAGTCTTGCACAAGGATTCCTAAGTCCCTCTGCACCTCTGATGTTTGAATCTTCTCCCCACTTATATAACAATTCCCTTTACCAGAATGCATTATTATACATTTCCCAACACTGTATTCCATCTGTCACTTTTTTGCCCGTTCTTCCAATTTGTCCAAGTCCTGCTGCAATTGCATAGCTTCCTCTGCACTACCTACCCCTCCACCTATCTTTGTATTGTTACGAATGAGGAGCAACTCTGATGGGCAGAAGGGTGCAAAGTCCCCCCCCCCCCTTTTTGAGAATTGAAAAATCGCTATTATTTCAGGTTTGATACCCAGGAAATGAGAGATAAACAGCTCATACAAATTTATGAGAGAGGGGCACAACACAGGTTGGAATGTCTCTTATTGACAAAGAGAGAGATCACTGCTATTGTCTCTTGGAGAAGGAATCGTGTATTGAGTACTGTTCTATTCATTGAAACCCCTCAGGGGGCAACCAGAGTGGTCTGGTTGAGGGATTGCATCATCCCAACCTGATTGACACCTGAGACCCCGTGAGTGAGGATAAAAGTAGGGTCTGGGGAACACCCCTCAGACGCACCAGGAGAGACGCTATGAGACCGGTGGGGGCTTGTGTGTGTGTCCACCCTTGCCTGGGTGATGAGTCCACCACGGAACGGTCGACGGATCAAGATCGTAAAAGGAAAGTCGGCAAGTTAATAGCAAGTTACTCTCTCTTTCTCTCTCCAACAATTGCAACACAGTGAACAACAACTACTGCAGCCTGTATGAACTGAACTGAACTTTATATTTCCATCGGACAATTCATTATCCCCCTAGACAACGATAGAGCTTATTTCTTATTGATTATTATTATACCCGCACTTTTAGGTTTAGTATTGATGTCGTATATTATCTGTATATTTGCATTGATATTATTTTTGTGTATTTTTACTAATAAATACTGTTAAAAATAGTATCATCAGACTTCAACGGATACTCCTATCTTTGCTGGTAAGATACCCAGTTACGGGGTTCGTAACAGTATCATCCGCAAAGCCACCAATTCCGTTATCTAAATCATTGACAAACAATGTGAAAAGCAGTGGTCCTCATACTGAACCCTGAGGAACACCTCTAGTCACCGGCAGCCAACCAGAAAAGACCCGTTTTATTCCCACTCGCTGCCTCTTGCCTGTCAGCCATTCCGCTACCCATGCCAATATCTTTCCTGTAATGCCACAGGATTTTATCTTGTTAAACAGCCTCATGTGGCACCTTATCAAAAGCCTTCTGAAAATCCAAGTAAATGACATCCACTGCCTCTCCTTTGTCCACCCTACTTGTTACTTCCTTGAAGAACTCTACAGATTTGTCAGGCAAGATCTCCCTTTACAGAAAACATGCTGACTTTGACTTTTTTTTCCCATTAGTCTCCAAGAACCTCGAAACCTCATCCTTAATAATAGACTCCAACACTTTCCCAACCACTGAGGTTAGGCTAACTGGCCTATAACTTCCTTTAATTTGCCTTCTTTCTTTCTTAAAGAGTGGAGTGCCATTTGTAATCTTCCAATCCTCTGGGATCATGCCAGAATCAAGTGATTCTTGAAAGATCCAATGCATCCATTATCTCTTCAGCAGCCTCAATCAGGCCTCTGGGATGCAATCCATCTGACCTGGGTGAGTTAACCTCCCGTCCTTTTCTCCAACCAACGAATTCCCTACCATCACAAGATGCCTTTTCTCTCCGCTTCCTTTCTAAGTCTACCTTGTTATGATCTTGCACTTTGTTTACCTGTACTGAACTTTAATGTTCTACTTTACACTACTTTGCTGTTATTCTGTATTGTTATTCTTTTACCTTGTTCTACCTCAACGCACTGAGTAGTGATCTCATCTGTAGGTTAGTATGCAAGACAAACTTTTCACTTTTTCTTGGTATACTGGACAATAACAAACCAAGCTGCACTCTTGGAATATTTTTGTACATTAACTAAAGTAAATAAAAACCTTCATTCTTTTCCATCTCAAAACAGACACAAGATATACATGTTACTATAGCTGATCTGTAAAAGGACATAGGACTACAATCAATGCTTTAAGACCCTAAGATATAGGAGCAGAATTAGGCCATTTGGCCCATCAAATCTGCTCCAGCATTTCATCATGGCTGATCCAGTTTTCCTCTAGATAGATAGATAGATAGATACTTTATTCATCCCCATGGGGAAATTCAACTTTTTTTCCAATGTCCCATACACTTGTTGTAGTAAAACTAATTACATACAATACTTAACTCAGTAAAAAATATGATATGCATCTAAATCACTATCTCAAAAAGCATTAATAATAGCTTTTAAAAAGTTCTTAAGTCCTGGCGGTAGAATTGTAAAGCCTAATGGCATTGGGGAGTATTGACCTCTTCATCCTGTCTGAGGAGCATTGCATCGATAATAACCTGTCGCTGAAACTGCTTCTCTGTCTCTGGATGGTGCTATGTAGAGGATGTTCAGAGTTATCCATAATTGACCGTAGCCTATTCAGCGCCCTTCGCTCAGCTACCGATGTTAAACTCTCCAGTACTTTGCCCACGACAGAGCCCGCCTTCCTTACCAGCTTATTAAGACGTGAGGCGTCCCTCTTCTTAATGCTTCCTCCCCAACACGCCACCACAAAGAAGAGGGCGCTCTCCACAACTGACCTATAGAACATCTTCAGCATCTCACTACAGACATTGAATGACGCCAACCTTCTTAGGAAGTACAGTCGACTATGCCCCAATCTCCCAATCTCCAGACTCCCCCCTATCATGTAACGTCTCAACATTACATCCTTGATTTTATATTCTAGTCCTCGTGGCCAACGTTGCATTTGCCTTCCTCAGCATAGACTCCGCCTGCACAAGGAATCCCAAGTCCCTTTGCACCTCAGATTTTCGTATTTTCTCCCCATTTAGAAAGTACGGTAGTCAACTCTTTTTGCTTCTTCTACCAAAGTTCACAATCATGTACTTCCTGACAACTGTAAGTCAATTACTTATCTTAGAACTAAGAAGCCTGTAGTGATAAAATATTAAATTCTTGTTGGTCATTGACAACATAGAAGTTATACAAATCATTAAAGAAATAACAGTTCTACATTATCAATGGGATACTTGCATGACAAAGCACACAAGTGTTGCTACCCTCAACTAAACAAGCCCAGACATTTATTGGTCAGCAGCAGGAAACTGGTGTGACATCAGTATGTTTTTCCATTGCGAGTTTTCTGAAGAAAGGTATCTAAATCAAAACATTAACTGGTTCCTCTTTCCTCAAATGCTGCTTAACTGGCTAAGTTCTTCCAGCATTTGTTTTTCCAAATGAAATCTTGCATGTTTTGAGCATGATATCCAAATCTGTGCATCTGAACTCACCGTCAGTTACCCATTCAGTCAGTGCTTGCCAACAGATGACCATGCCTCCCATTTAAAACTAGCTTTCAAAACCAGATTTTCTAGTTCTAATGCAAACACAAGGAAATCTGCAGATGCTGGAAATTCAAGCAACCACACACAAAACTGTGGAATGCAGCAGGCCAGGCAGCATCTATAGGAAGAAGCTCTGTCGGTTTCGGGTGGAGACCCTTCGTCAGGACTAACTGAAAGAAAAGACAGTAAGAGATTTGAAAGTAGGAGGAGGGGGAAATCTGAAATGATAGGAAAAGACAGGAGGGGGTGGGGTGAAGCTAAGAGCTGGAAAGGTGATTGGCAAAAGGGATACAGAGCTGGAGAAGGGAAAGGATCATGGGATGGGAGGCCTAGGGAGAAAGAAAGGGGAAGGGAAGCACCAGAGGGAGATGGAGAACAGGCAGAGTGATGGGCAGAGAGAGAAAAAAAAGGGGGGAAAATAAATAAATCAGGGATGGGGTAAGAAGGGGAGGAGGGACATTAACGGAAGTTAGAGGAATCAATGTTCATGCCATCAGGTTGAAGGCTACCCAGACAGGTGTTGTTCCTCCAACCTGAGTGTGGCTTCATCCTGACAGTAGAGGAGGCCATGGATAGATATATCAGAATGGGAATGGGACGTGGAATTAAAATGTGTGGCCACTGGGAGATCCTGCTTTCTCTGGTGGACAGAGCGTAGGTGTTCAGCGAAATGGTCTCCCAGTCAGCGTCGGGTCTCACCAATATATAAAAGGCTTCACCAGGAGCACCGGACGCAGTATACCACACCGGCCAACTCATAGGTGAAGTGTCGCCTCACCTGGAAGGACTGTCCTCACCCACCACCCCACCAGCCACAGGTCCAACATATAATTCTCTGTAACTTACGCCACCTCCAACGGGATCCCACTACCAAGCACATCTTCCCCTCCCCCCTTTTCTGCTCTCCGCAGGGATCGCTCCCTACACGACTCCCTTGTCCATTCATCCCTCCATCCCACCGATCTCCCTCCTGGTACTTATCCTTGTAAGCGGAACAAGTGCTACACCTGCCCTTACACTTCCTCCCTCACCACCATTCAGGGCCCCAGATAGTCCTTCTATGTGTGTTTGTACATTCATCCCATGACTGTGTGGGTTTCCTCCCACATTCCAAAGATGTACAGGTTAGTGTCAGTAAGCAATTCCACATGTTCCCCTCTTACAGCAGGGTCCCTGTTCTGCATTTCTTCAAAATCCTGCCAGTTAATGGTTGCCTTTCTTGGGAATATTTGGACATTTCCAGGTTTTGTTCCATCTCCCTTTTGACTTCAGTTTATGGCCAAGTCCTTTCCTTTCCTTCTGCTTCCAATCGTTACTCCTTGTGTTTACCTAGCTTCCCCATAAACTCATCTATTCACTCGAGGTGGTTTCCTGAATTCCCTGCTGGATTTATCAAAGATTTGTCTCGGATCTGTTTGTACCATTTTCCAGTCTGCTTTCCAAACATCTTAACTTGCAAGCCACTGTAGCTTAGCAATTAGCATAATGCTCTATAGTGCCATCGATTGGGGTTCAATTCCTGCTACCGTCTGTAAGGAGTTTGTACATTCTCCCAGTGGCTATGTGGATTTCCACTGGGTGCTCTCGTTCCCTTTACATTCCAAAGGTGTAGAGTTAGTGTTAGTAAGGTGTGGTCTGCCCCAGAACATCCTCGGTCTGTGTTCATCTTCGATACAAATTATATATTTCACTGCAGTTTTATTTGTCATATAAATATCAAAACACAATCTCGAAGTTCTTTTAATACCTCCAAACCTAATTCAGTTAGATGGTCCAAAGTACCTCAGAGCGCGCCCCCAAGCCCACGACAAACTATAGGCACTTTGTTGTGTGAGATCTGGTATGTGATATGACCAGACAAATTGCAGTTGCTGCTTTAGGAAACATGATCCCATGATACAGTTTGTTCCCAGACCATGTTACGAGCAGGAGAAAGACTTGATGCACATAACAAAAAGATGGCTCTCTCACAGATTATATGTTCAGTACCTGGAACGGGGAGGAGAGCTATATGACTGGCCCTGAAAACATAATGATTCTCCAGGATAATAATGCCCTGACCACCTCAATGAATTTTATTGATATGATGGCAATTGTGCAACGTGATTGCAGCTTTCTCACACTGTAACAGTGAAAATGAAAGATGTCTGCCACCCATCTCATTCCCCTTCAACTCTCCCTATATTTACATGATACAACTATTCAATGTTTGGGCCCATATATCTGCATACTACAGGTCTGATGTTTGTTATTCTCTGTGCTGTTCACTCGCATTTGATAATACGTGTACTTTGAATCAACTCCTGTGGCACAATAAGTGAAATAGGCATCTTGGAACAAACAGGAATGACAATTGATTAAACCATAAACTCAGACAAAAACATAAAATACTGCTGACCCCAGTTTATGTTCATTTTTCTTTCATAAAATATATCTGGTGTGCACAGGGATTTTTTTGGGGACAAAGAGGGGAGTCAGAGATCAGGTTAAAGTTTAGGAACAGGGACATGGAGAAGTTAGAGGTCACAAAGTCCAGAAACGTGGATTGATGATGAAGTGCATCAACAGTTCAAGCGTCCACTCTGCTCAAAGGCCACCAGCATGGACAGTTGACAAAGGATGTGTGCGATGTTGGGCAAGTCGGGGGGGGGGGGGGGCTCCTGGAATTGGATTCCTGTGTGAGAAACATGCATAAGGAAGCACAAGGACTGATCAGTTGGCAAAACCAGAGGCAGGTTCATTGGCTCATTGACTTGGAAGGGCCTGTTACTATCCTGCATCTCCAGAATGAAATTCTAAATACAGAATTAGCATTTCTATATTTGTTACAATCATTTAGTTGGATTGAAGTGAAAAAGTATCTTCATTTATACAGTAATCACATTCTTTTTAGATAGTCTCAAAATGAGGCAGCCGATAAAGAGCTCTAAAGGTGTTTACAACCAGAGGACACAGCGTCAGAATACAAAGACATCCCTTTAGAACAGAGATGATGAGGAATTTAGTCAGCCTAAGGGTGGAAAATCTGTGGAATTCATTGCCACAGATGGCTGTGGAAGCCAAGTCATGTTTAAAACAGAGGTTGATAGGTTCTGGATTACAATTGGCATCAAAGGTTATAGGGAGAAGGCAGGAGAATGGGGTTGAGAGGGATAACAAATCAGCCATCATTGAGAATAATCAAGTCAGAGCTACAAGAGACTACAATCTGGAGCAACAAACAATGTGTTTGAGGACCTTAGTGGTTTGAACAGCATCTGTGGGAGAAAAGGAACTATCAACGTTTCAGGTCAAGACCCTGAATCAAACCCAACGTTATACACTGATGTCAACTGGTAAACTGGTACAACATAATTCCATTTGGCAAGATAATGGGCTGAATGGCCTAAATCTGCTCCTGTATCTGTTTTTAAAGTTGTTTTGAACATTATCTTAGACCTAGCGATAACTGCCCCAGTCTTTTTCAGAATGGAAGAGAGTGAGTTTCCATGTCCACAGACAAGTCCTTCTACCCTTCACCCAGGCAGTGCTAAAATCCAGGTTGTTGCTTACGTCTCAGGTATGGTTTGGAATTGAAAATCAAAGGGGCTGCCAATGCAATGTGGCAACCTGTCTACAAAATTTGCATGTCGCTGCACTTAGAAGTACCAGATGCATTTTAGCTGGAGGAACAGACTACTGAAGGGATGAAACACATCCAGCAGCTGCCATTAGCCCGAGTACAGCTCAGCAGCTGACGTCCCACCCCAACTTTAACATGATTGGCGGGAACTTCGTCCCTAACACAAGCTTTCCCACTCATTGGTCAAAACCCCCAGCTATAACACGCGTCACGCCCACCTGATAAGCCAAAGCCACTGTCAATCATCAGCACTAACCCACCCTCCCATAATTTCCGGATTATTCCGCCACTTTCAAACTAAATAAAGGACAGCCTTCAATAGAAAGCTATTTACATTTAGAAGGAGACAATAATTAAATTCTTAAAGCCGGCTTAAAAAGAATGCAATGCTTCGGCCGGATTCCCTTCCAGAATATTCCAGGACAAATTTCAGAAGGTTCTATATGCTGGATTCAAGACCCAGTTTGCACAGAATTCACCCCTCAGCCCGCGCGTATTTTAAACACTAATCGGTGTTTCTTCCCCCACTTTCATTCTGCAGATTACCCGCGACTCTCACTCACTCAGCTGCGCCTCCAGACTCTCCTCCTCCGGCGGAGCCGCCATTTTGGACCGACCACTCTCGCGAGAGTTCCTCCGCCCAAGACGCCGAGATTCGGCGACACCTGCGTGTACTCTTAAAGTGGTAAACAATTCCCTTCTGCCTTCTTAAAGCGGCAATGCTGTGTGCACACAGACCAAATGGAAAATAATTATATATTAAAAATAACGACTGCCACGTCCACGCACTGGACGTGGATCACCGGAGCACTGGAGCTCAAAGAAGCCAAGGCAAAGGCACTGCGGGGAATCAAAGTAGGGTTGATTGTCACTGCTTTAGATGGTGTGAAATTTGTTGTTTTGCACCAGCAGTACAATTTAAATAAATAAATCGTGCAAGAGGAAGGAAGGTAGTGTTCAAGGGTTCATGAAAAAAACACAGACCATTATTATTGGAGATGGAGGGGCTAGGTCCTGTACAAAAATACTTGCGTGACAGAAAATGCAGGGCTTTGCGGGAGGGAAGGATTCGAGTAGGTCAAAAGGTCAGTCATTACTGTGCTGTAATGTTCTATGTGTAAGTGTGGTTTTATATTAAGGTACACATGCTTGTGTTTATATGTGCATTACTCTGTACATCACTGTATAAATCACGTCTGTATGCATGTAGATATATGGAGGATTGTTCCTGCTGGGAGATATCAATGCTAGAGTTGGAGTAGGCCATGAAGCATAGCCTTCTTGCCTTGGCCGCCGTAGCATCGGCAAGATGAACGAAAACTGGTAGAGACTGCAAGAGCTGTGCTGAAAGAGACCGTCACTCTGGAATGCCACTCCACAACGTACAAATAGCCCCAAGAATCATCAGAAAAAGTGTCACACCATCGTCTTGAGGTGTATGGATGCCAACGATGACGATACACTGAGTGTAATGTGGATGTACTCTACTGGACTGTGTTGATACAAACAGACATGTTACTTACAAAGCCATCCTCTGCCCTCATCTTGAACTCTCTGACCACATCTTCATAATGCTAATCCCAGCACACCGAACTCTGTTGAAAATTGAGAAGCAATCAAGAAAACCACCACTGTATGGCCTAATAAGGCTATCTCTATGCTTCAGGACTATCTGGTAGATATTCCAGGAGACCGCCACAAATGGAGAAGACACAGACCTCTGGGAATATGTCTCACCTGTCACCGACAATGTCAGTACCTCACAGCCCAATCAGATGCACTGGCCTAATGCAGAGGTGCACTCTGAACTAAAATCCCAGGTCACTGAACAATTCTCAGAGCAGCCAGGGAAATCTCATCTTAGAATCAAGATGGCAAAGACTGCTTAAGCACAAAAGAATTCAGGAGCACTTGTCTGATAACGATCCCCAGCGTAGGTAGCTGGACGGGAGAGGGCATTACTGACCACAGAAGGAAAAACAACGCTGACATCTCCCTCACTGTTTTTTGAGGCATGCAACACAAAGTCAGCCACGAAGGCTACTCCCCTCCGAGGTGAGCGGCAGACGTGAGAAGAACTCTGAAGGAAGTCAAACCCCACAGGGCAGCTGGGCCAAACAACACCCCAGGCCAGGGACTCGGGGAATATGCACACCACTTCACTGACCTCTTCATCATCCAGGTGTGTCCCCATGTTTCAAATCAGCCATCATCATCCCTGTACCAAAGAGCTCTACACCTTCAGAACTAACCCAGTGGCACTGACGACAATCATCATGAAGGGCTTTGAATGACTGGTAATGGCTCCTATCCAAAACACCACTCCTGGCACATTGGACACCCAGCAATGTGCTTACCGCCATCTGTCACGCGCATGGCCCTGACACACAGAAAGCAAGGAGCCATGTCAGAATGCTGTTTCTGGATTTCAGTTCACTGCTATTGTCTCACCGACCTTGGTGAACAAACTCCTCGATCTAAATTCACCACTGTGCAACTGGATGATGGAATTCCTAACCAACAGACCTCAGATCGTCAAGATGCACGACTGCTCCTTGCTTCCTGTCATCCTCAACACGAGCGCCCCCCAGGACTGTGTGCTGAGCCCACTGCTGTACACTCTGCTCACACACGACTGCACGGCCAAACACCCGAGCAATCATATTGTCAAGTTCGCCAATGACACAACAGTCCTGGGGTTCATCACCAACAATGATGAGACGTCCTACAGGGAGAAGGTGGAAGAGCTCGAGGCCTGGTGCCAGATAAATATCTCTTCCTCAGTGTCAACGAGACAAAGGAGATGGTTATCAACATCAGGAAACTCACACCACTCACAAACCTCTTTACATCAGCGAAACAGCAGTGGAAACTCCTAGGAGTGCACATCTCATGGGCCCAGAACACATTCTACATAATCAGGAAAGCTCACCAAAACCTTTACTTTCTGAGGAGGCTGAAGGGAGCTGGACTTTGTACATCTATATGCACGTCATCCTACAGACGTGCAGTAGAGAGCATCCTAACAAGCTGCATCAGTGCGTGGTACAGAAACTGCTCTGTAGCAGACAGGAAGGGTCAACAGTGGTTAGTGAGAACTGCCCAGTGCATCACCGGCAGTAGGCTACCCACCATCAGGGGCATGTATACAACAAGGTGCTGAAAAAGGACCAGTGACATCATGATGGATCCCACCCACCCTGCTCATGGACTGCGCTCAGGGAGGAGGCTATGTAGCACCCACGCCAGGACCACCAAACTCAAAAGAAGTTACTTTTCCCAAGCAGTAAGGCTGATCAGTACCTCCACTCACTACTGCTCCTTTCAGAGTCACCTTATGTATAGACACTACAGTGCCCAGCATCAGTTTATGAACATACAATCACTCTGTGTACAGAAGCTCTTTCGTATTTATATTTATTGTGTTTTTTGTTATTACTGTATTCTTTACCCTATCGTGTTTTCTTTGTGCTGTTTCCAATCCAGAGTAACAATTACATGTGGAGAATGTACAGTAAATGATATTAAACAATCTTGAATCCAGAATGAGTGCCCCTGAGGATTGTGCATGGATGGTTGTGAGCACGCATGCATGCGTGTTTGTATATATATTTGCATGAAAAGAACCTTGTGGAGTGTCTCTCTGTTTGTACGAAAATGGTTGCACCATGACTGATAATATGCAAATGTTTTGCTAATTAAATAATTGAAATTAATTTAATTTTGACAGCACTTCTTTTACATAGCTTGCTGTTGTTCTTTGTGGTGCATCGGATGGCAAACTTGCTGATTCTTTAGCATGAGTGCAGAGATTAAGGTAGAAGGACAAGGGCATGATGCTATGTGTTCTGAGTTGGTGAGGAAGGGCAGGCAGGGGACAAAACATAAATGTAGCCAGTTACAGGGGTTGAAATGTGTCTATTTCAATACGAGGAGTATTAGGAACAAGGAGGATGAACTTAGAGCATGGATCAGTACATGGAACTACGATGTTGCGGCCATTACTGAAACTTGGCTGGAGGAAGGGCAGGATTGGCTGATGCAGGTCCTGGGGTTCAGGTATTTTGAAAGGAATAGGATGGGAGGTAGAAAAGGGGGGGAGTAGCATTACTGGTCAGGGATAGTATCACGGCTATAGAAAGGGAGGAAGCTGCAGAGGGAGTGTCCACTGAGTCAGTCTGGGTGGAAGTCAGAAATAGGAAGGGATCAATCACTGTGCTGGAAGTAGTCGATAGGCCCCCAAATAGCCCTCAGGACACCGAGGAGCAGATTTGCAGGCAGATTTTAGAATGGAGCAGGAAATACAGGATAGTAGTTATGGGTAATTTCAACTTCCCTCATATTGACTGGCACCTCCTGAGTGCAAGGGGGATAGATGGGGCTGAATTTGTCAGATGTGTTCAAAAAGGATTCCTGACACAGTATGTGGACCGGCTGATGAGAGTTGAGGCTATACTGGATCTAGTTCTAGGTAATGAACCTGGTCAGGTGACAGACCTCTTGGTGGGGGAGCATTTTGGTGAGAGTGACCACAACTCCTTTAGCTTCAGCATAGCTATGGAAAAGGATGAAAACAGATAAAATGGGGAAGGGCTAACTATGAAGGGATGAGGCAGGAACTAGCAAGAATAAATTGGAAACAGATGTTCAAAGGGGAAAGCACAGAAGTAATGTGGGAGAAGTTTAGGGACCACTTGTGCTGGGTTCAGGATAGGTTTGTCCCACTGAGACAAGGAAAAAATGGTAGGAAATGGAAACCGTGACTGACGAAACATGTGAGGCAACTCGTCAAAAGGAAGAAGGAAGTATATTTTAGATGTAAGAAGCAGGAAGCAGGAGGGGTTCATGAAAAATACATGGTAGCCAGGAAGGAGCTTAAGAAAGGAGTTAGGAGAGCTCGAAGGGGGCATGAGAAGGCCTTGGCATGTAGAATTAAGGAGAACCCCAAGGCATTCTATGTGTATGTGAAGAACAGAAGGATGACAAGAATGAAGGTGGGGCTGCTAAAGGATAAAGAAGGCAACATGTGCCTGGACGTGGAGGAGGTTGGAGAGGTCCTAAATGAATACTTTGCTTCAGTGTTCACAAGTGAAAAGGACCTTGATCAGGGTGAGGTTGAAATAGAACAGGCCTGTGCGCTGGACAATGTGGAGATTAAGGAAGAAGTATTGGATCTTCTTAAAAACATCAAAATTGATATGTCCCCAGGGCCGGATGTGATATACCCCAGGTTATTGTGGGAAGTGAGAGAAGAGATCGTTGAAGCAGTAGCTATGATCTTTGAATCCTGTTTGGCTACAGGGGTGGTGCCGGAGGATTGGAGAATGGCAAATGAAGTTCCCTTGTTTTAAAAAGGTAATAGGAAGAATCCTTGGAACTATAGACCAGTGAGCCTTATGTCGGTGCCTGCAAACTGTTGGAAAGGATTCTTAAGGATAGGATCTACAAGCATTTGGAGAAGTACAGTCTACTCAAGGATAGTCAACATGGCTTTGTGAAGGGAAGGTTGTGCCTCACGAGCCTAATTGAGTTTTTTGAAGAAGTAACAAAAGAAATTGATGAGGGTATGGTGGTAGATGTGGTCTACATGGACTTTAGCAAGGCATTTGACAAAGTCCCCCACGAGAGACTCATGCAGAAAGTCATGAGGCATGGGATCAGAAGAACCTTGGCTGTTTGGATAAAAAAATTGGCTTACAGGAAGAAAGCGGAGTGTAGTAGTGGAAGGAAAGTATTCTGCCTGGAGGTCGGTGACTAGTGGAGTGCCACAAGGATATGTCCTGGGACCCCTGCTCTTTGTGATTTTTATAAATGACCTGGATGAAGAGGCGGAAGGATGGGTGAGTAAGTTTGCGGATGACATGAAGATTGGAGGAGTTGTGGATGGAACTGTCGGTTCTCGAAGGTTACAAGAGGATATAGACAGAATGCAGAGTTGGGCAGAAAAGTGGCAGATGGAGTTCAATCCGGTTAAGTGTGAGGTGATGCATTTTGGAAGGACAGACCAGAAGGCTGAGTACAGAATTAATGGTCAGTTACTTAAGAGTGTGGATGAACAGAGGGACCTTGAGGTTCAAATCCATACATCCCTCAAGGTCACTGCATGGGTTGATAGGATAGTTAAGAAGGCCTATGGGATGCTAGGCTTCATTAACAGGGGGATTGAGTTCAAGAGTAGAGAGGTCATGTTGCAACTCTACAAATCTCTGGTGAGACCACACTTAGAGTATTGTGTTCAGTTCTGGTCACCTCATTATAGGAAGGATGTGGAAGCTATGAAGAGGGTGCAGAGGAGATTTACCATGATGTTGCCTGGGTTAGAAAACAAGTCTTATGAGGCAAGGTTGGCAGAGCTGGGACTTTTCTGTTTGGAGCATAGAAGGATGAGAGGGGACTTGATAGAGGTCTACAAGATTATGAGAGGCATAGATAGGGTGGATAGCCAGTACCTGTTTCCCAGGGCACCAATAGCAAACACCAGAGGGCATATGTACAATTGTTAAGGGAAGGAAGTTTAGGGGAGACATCAGGGGTAAGTTTTTTACACAGAGAGTTGTGAGTGCCTGGAATGACTTGCCAGGGATGGTGGTGGAGGCTAAAACATTAGGGGTATTTAAGAGCCTCTTGGACAGGGACATGGATGAAAGAAAAATAGAGGGTTTAGTACTTTTTTTAGGAATATATGGGTCGGCACAACATCGAGGGCCACAGGGCCTGTACTGTGCTGCAGTGTTCTAGTAACAACAAATTTCACAATTTATGTCAGTAATAATAAATCAGATTCTGATTCCGATTCTGAAATCTGAACTTACAGAAATTGGGGGTGTAGTTGACCACGAGGCAGACTGACAAAGCTTGCAACGGGATCTGGACCAGTTGAGACAATGGGATAAAAAATAGCAGATGGAATTTAGTGCAGAGAAGTGTAAGGTGCTGCAGTTTGGGAGGACGAACCAGAGAAGGTTTTACACACACAGTGAAGGGTAAGCTACTCAGGATTTTAGTAAAACAGAGGGATCTGGGAATAAAAATCCATAATTCCTCAAAAAGAAATGTTTAACATTCCTTGAAATATTTAAGGGGAACATGAGGGGGAATTTCTTTACCAAGGGGGAGATGCAAGTGTAGAGTGTGATACCAACAGACGTAGTGCATGCAGGTTCAATTTCAATATTTAAGAGAAATTTGGGTAAGTACGTGAATGGGAGGGGTATGCAGGGCTATGGTCTGGGAGCAGGTCGATGGGACTATGCATAATAATAGTTTTGCATGGACTAGATGGGTCAAAGGGCCTGTTTCTGGCTTTATGACTAAATATTTATGTTAATGAATCTAACAAGTAAATACAATAAATCAACATATTAAAAAATCTTAGATATTCAATTTATTCATCTGTAACAAATAGTATAAACTTTATCAGGGCCTCGCCACCCTCCCATCCAGGACGTGCACCAGAAGCCCTGCGTTTGCAGAACCCTCAGTGTTGTCAAGAAACCCTCCCGTCCATCCCACAGGCTCTCTGACCTCCTACCGTCAGGCAGGAGGTGTTGCAGAATGAGAACAAGGACTGTTAGTCTGGGTAACAGCTTCTTCCCCCAGGCTGTGAGACTCCTGAACACCCTATTACCACCCAGTATGGATTACTTATGATAGCGTCAGTAGCATTATACTGTTTTATATTTAACTACTTGTCATATTCACTCTATGTCAACTTGTACATCTGCAGAGTATTTTTATTATCTGTTGATATTATTTCATGTGCTGTGTTTTGCACCTTGGTCCCCGAGGAATATTGTCTTGTATATCTGTGTACGTGTGTACGGTTGAATGACACTAAACTTCAACTTTAGCAATTCAAGTAAAGTAATTTTAGTAATTTCAGTAAGGCATCTCAATGTTCAGACTGAAAGTGTCTGGCTGTTTAAGTGGGTGTTGTGCTCGATAAATTTCAAGCTAATCTTTCTGGGCAGGTAACACGGTAACTTCTCAGAATGTAGTCTCAGACAGGTACTGACGTAATCAGAATCATCGATCAGAAGTTCGTGTGCAAGCACCTGCTGTTGTCACCCACACTGAAGGGACTTTGCACTTTTCGCAACTGTCAACTGGGACAGTCTATGCAAAGTTTTAGTTAATCTTTCATTTCTGTTAAGTTATAAATGAACTTTGAGATAGTGACAGGAACACAGACTGTCCAATTATCAGTGCTTTTGAAGTCAAATAAAATGCCTTTGTAGGGGAGAGTCATGCTTCTGATTTTGGCTAGGATCAGTTTAGATAAAAGTGTGCCAAAGTAAAGAGAACTACCTCACCATCTCCCCAGCACAATTCAGTTCTGACTACAAAAAAGCAGCTCCTTATCAGTCACAAAGGGCTTGTGTAATATCCAGCAGAGAATCATGAAACACACTTTCTTGATTAGTTACTGCCATTGAATGGTCATTGTTGTAGAGAGCAAGCTCCCACAACCACAACACCTACCCTAGTTTCATGATGCTCGTTGAGGGATCAACATTGGCCAAAACACTGGGGATGGGGGTGGAGCGGAGTTGTTTTAGCTAGAATGCTAAAATTCAATGCTAGAATCTGGAGCAACAAACAATCTGCTTGTGGTAAACTGTGTATACCTGTCTGGACATGCCCCTCTGCTGACTGCTCCTGCGGCTCCTCCACAGACCCCTGCATAAAGGCGATTGGGGCACTGCTCCTCCCTCAGTCTCCAAGGTGTCGTGCTCCCTTTTTGCTACTAATAAAAGCCTATTGTTCACTTCCAGTCTCCGAGAGTTATTGATGGTGCATCACAGCTGAAGGAACTTACTGAGTTGGTTGGCATTTGTTGGGGGAGGGGATAAATCGTTGATGTTGTTTAGATAGATTAGCTTTGCACTCTAAATGCTGGAGGAACTCAGCAGGTCAGGTAGCATCTATAGTAAGGAATAAAGTTGATGTTTGGGGCCGACACCCTTCATTAGTACTGGAAAGGGCTTCTCCTTTCCAATTGACTGTTTGTTCCCCCTCCACAAATGCTGCTTGACCTGCCGAGTTCCTTCAGCATTCTGTGTGTGTTGCTCTGGATTTCCAGCATCTGCAGAATCTCCTACATAACCATATAACAATTACAGCACGGAAACAGGCCATCTCGGCCCTTCTAGTCCGTGCCAAACACTTACTCTCACCTAGTCCCACTGGCCCGCACTCAGCCCATAACCCTCCATTCCTTTCCTGTCCATACACCTATCCAATTTTTTTAAAATGACAATATTGAACCTGCCTCTACCACTTCTACTGGAAGCTCGTTCCACACAGCTACCACTCTCTGAGTAAAGAAGTTCCCCCTCATGTTACCCCTTAACTCTCAACTCATGTCCTCTTCTTTGAATCTCCCCTACTCTCAATGGAAAAAGCCTATCCACGTCAACTCTATCTATCCCCCTCATAATTTTAAATACCTCTATCAAGTCTACGCTCCAAAGAATATAGACCTAACTTGTTCAACCTTTCTCTGTAACTTAGGTGCTGAAACCCAGGTAACATTCTAGTAAATCTCCTCTGTACTCTCTCTATTTTGTTGACATCTTACCTATAATTCGGTGACCAGAACTGTATACAATACTCCAAATTTGGCCTTACCAATGCCTTGTACAATCTTAACATTATATCCCAACTCCTATACTCAATGCTCTGATTTATAAAGGCCAACATACCAAAAGCTTTCTTCACCACCCTACCCACATGAGATTCCACCTTCAGGGAACTATGCACCATTATTCCTAGATCACTCTGTTCTACTGCATTCCTCATTCCATTTACCATGTATGTCCTATTTTGATTAGTCCTACCTACCAAAATGTAGCACTTCACACTTATCAGCATTAAACTCCATCTGCCATCTTTCAGCCCACTCTTCCAACTGGCCTAAATCTCCTTGAAAGCTTTGAAAACCTACTTCATTATCCACTATGCCACCTATCTTAGTATCATCTGCATAATTACTAATCCAATTTACCACCCCATCATCCAGATCATTAATGTATATGACAAACAACATTGGACCCAGTACAAATACGAGGAAATCTGCAGATGCTGGAAATTCAAACAACACAAAGGGCTGACAAAGGGTCTCGGCCCGAAACGTCAACAGTGCTTCTCCTTATAGATGCTGCCTGGCCTGCTGTGTTCCACCAGCATTTTATGTGTGTGGCTTGAATTTCTTCTTTTAGCTTTTCTAATTTCTTTCTTAAGATTCTTTTTATATTCTTTATATTCCTTTTTACATTCGTTATATTCCATGTTTAAGATGGATTAGTTGTACATCGAACCATGCAGTGAAAGGCATCGTTTTGTGTCAGTGATGTGCTGGGGGCAGCCCACAAGTGCTGCTATGCTTTCAGAGCCATCTCAGCATGCCCGCAGCTCACTAACCTGAGTGTTTTTGGACTGTGGGAGGAAACCAGAGCACCCGGAGGAAAACCACGCAGTCACAGGGTGAACTAACAAATTCCTTACGGAGAGTGGCAGGAACTGAAACTGCGGTCGGTGTGCTGGTCCTGGTAGGTTAAGTGCTGCACTACCAGGTCGCCCATAGCCTAGCCTGCTTAGCCTCACAGGCTAGCCCTGACAACACTCTCATTCTTTCCAGATTGATGATACCTTCCATATAACAGTGTGACCAAAACCACAAACAACGCTTCATTATCTGGTACATCTGCAACTTAACGTCCCAGTTCTACACTCGGTTACAGCCGGCATGCCAACCCCACCTTCACCAACCTGTCTACTGCATCCAGTGATAGAACAGGTAGTTACATGGAGGGCCATCGAACTGTTTACATCACTGTCGGGTACAGGCGCAGCAATGCACAGCATCAGAGGCTGGTAATCTCAGCCACCAGCCTCCGAGGAAAACTCCATCACCCAGGGCACGCTGCCTTCTCATTACTACCATCAGTACAAGAGCCTGACTTCTCAGCGTTTTAGGAATAGCTTCTTCCCCTCCACCATCTGAACAGACAATGAACCCATGAACACTACCTCACTACCTCGCTCTTTTTGCATTATTTAAATAAATAAACACACACACGCATACAAATAATATGTTATATATACATGACATCTATATTTTTGTAATTTATTATACTGTATATTTTAATGCCTCGTGTTGTACTGCTGCTGTTAAACATATTTTTACCATACACTGCATGTCAATGATAATAACTGATTCTGAGCAATTGTCCCGATATCGTGGTGGAATTATGGGACAACGTGGAGTTATCAGACAAAAGAATCAGAATCAGTAAAGTTCCCTGCAGGGCAAACAAATGACTGAGGCTGCAGTTGGATTGGAAGCAGATTTGAACCCGTTTACGAAAGCAGATCAATCATTAACGACAGGAAGGACCTTCTTCTGGTGCTTATCTGCTTCCTTCCCTTTACACACCAGAATTTCCCCACGGTGTTCACCTCGCCAAGCTCCCGGAGAGACCCAGCAATGGCGGTGAGTAGGGGAAGTGGGACTGTCACGGTTACGGTCAGACAGTCCCTCGGGATCGAGGTCGGTAGCTGTGGGGAGTGAAAGATGCTTGTGTGTGAACTGTGTTAATGAGGGGTGGCGGTTACAGAGTGCACAGACTAGGCCAGAGGCAAAATAACGGGAGACGAACACACGCGCACACTTATTTATTGAGATAGAGTCCACCACCCGGCAACCCCCGATTTTCCCGTCGCCTGATCTCGGGACAATTTACGATGACCAGTTAAGCTCCAATGTCCTAAGCTGTAATAGAGTCTCACTAATAACTATACTACTGTGGTGCCCACACACACACTGACAGACAGACACGCACACACACCCACCCACACACAACACATACACCCACACATGGACACAGACAGACAGACAGACACACACAACACATACACACACACACACACCCACACACTGACACAGACACACACACACACACAGAGACACCCCTCACCACACTTTACTTCCTGCTACCTCCCTCAGTCCCTCCATTTCCTTGGCCTCCCTCACTTACCGTCAGAAGCCCTCTTCCTTCTTAGCACCTTACCCCTCCTTTTCCAACCAGATGGCCCATACCCTGCAGCCAATGGCCATTTACCGTCTCTCAGAGTTGAGGCCCTCCCCTCAATCAGCCCTCCCCACTTCTCCATAGTCCCAGCATCTGCAGCTATATAGATTGTTCCTAAAAATAGTGGTGGAAATTGCTACTACCTCCCTATAAATTATTCATGCCACTGGTCCACCGTTGTAACTCTACCTGAGTGACAGAGGATGTGCTGAAGGAGAGGAGCCAGGACTGCATGTCGTCCCAAACTAGAGTTAATATCAAACATCAGCTTTCCTCACCATGTATGACTACATGTATTAGGAATTTATTGTGGTGTGCTGATCAGGGCGTGACATGCTGAAGGGTCTCGGCCCAAAACGTCGACTGTATTCTTTTCCATAGATGCTGCGTGGGAGGGGTAGTACCTCTAAATGGGGGCTTGTCGCACTCCTTGGAGTGGCTCGTCCTCTATCGGTCCCCACCAACGCCCAGCTCTCACCTGTGGCTCCTCGTAGCTGTTTGCACGCAACAGCGGCCACACCCCGGGCAACGGCTTCGACAGGCCGGCTAAACCGGGTGAGGGTAGCCAACGGGTCTGAAACCCTTGGTGAGATGGGAATTTGCTCATCCCAGCATGCGAAGACTGCTTCGGTGGATCAGGCGGAGGAAACTCCGGGGGTTCAACGGCTGAGAAGGCGTTGTACCGGCGCATTGTGGAGTGCGTAGGGCGCGGCAGAGCGCTTAAGAAGTCGCGGCCATCCGATGCAGCCAAGGAAGTTGCCAGACGTAATGATTCTTCGTGCCACTGGATCCTGACTTCTGAGTCTGAGAGAGTGGGATCGTCTCTGTGCAAGGCTTTTCCACTTTAATATCTTACGTGCACTGGTTACTTTGTGCAACAAGGTCGGCTGGTGGCACAGTGAGATCAGCGCCAGGCTCGAGAACGGAGGTTCCCGAGTTCGATCCAGTGACAGGCCGCCCCCGAGCGCGCTCTCCATCTGTGCTGGGTTGATGTTGAGCTCGCAACTCGGCCTCGTAAAAAACACTTTCACCCTGCACAATGTAGTCTTCCTCCGACCCTGAGAGACAACCATATAGATGCTGCCTGGCCTGCTGAGTTCCTCTAGCATTTTGAGTGTGTTGTTCGGATTTTCTGCATCTGCAGATCTTCTCTTGTCAAGGCGTGACGTGTAATGAGAACATCATAATGGCGTAGCGGTTAGGCGCAACAGTATCACAGCCTGGGGCATCAGAGCTCGGAATACAACTCCAGTGGCCTTGTAAGGAGTTTGTCCGTCCTGCCCGTGAATGCCTGGATTTCCTCTGGGTGTCTGGTTTCCTTGCACAGTCCAAAGACTGGTCATTGTAAACTGCCCTGTGGTTCGGTGAGGGTTAAATAGCTGGGCTGCTGGGTGCAGCAGCTTTGGTCCTTGCCATATCTCTAAATAATTAAACAAAAACATTCAACAATTATAAAGAATTATTTAAAACCGAAGTTAGAGGTTAAAGTAAGGGGTTACAAAGGAGAACTATGACATCTTCTGTGCCTTGTCACACCCTGCGCATTGCAGTACCGCGTTCCCTGTGCCTTGTCACGTCCCGCGCGTTGCAGTACCGCGTTCCCTGTGCCTTGTCACGTCCCGCGCGTTGCAGTACCGCGTTCCCTGTGCCTTGTCACGTCCCGCGCGTTGCAGTACCGCGTTCCCTGTGCCTTGTCACGTCCCGCGCGTTGCAGTACCGCGTTCCCTGTGCCTTGTCACGCCCCGCGCGTTGCAGTACCGCGTTCCCTGTGCCTAGTCACGTCCCGCGCGTTGCAGTACCGCGTTCCCTGTGCCTTGTCACGCCCCGCGCGTTGCAGTACCGCGTTCCCTGTGCCTTGTCACGTCCCGCGCGTTGCAGTACCGCGTTCCCTGTGCCTTGTCACGCCCCGCGCGTTGCAGTACCGCGTTCCCTGTGCCTTGTCACGTCCCGCGCGTTGCAGTACCGCGTTCCCTGTGCCTTGTCACGTCCCGCGCGTTGCAGTACCGCGTTCCCTGTGCCTTGTCACGTCCCGCGCGTTGCAGTACCGCGTTCCCTGTGCCTTGTCACGTCCCGCGCGTTGCAGTACCGCGTTCCCTGTGCCTTGTCACGTCCCGTGCGTTGCAGTACCGCGTTCCCTGTGCCTTGTCACGCCCCGTGCGTTGCAGTACTGCGTTCCCTGTGCCTTGTCACGTCCCGCGCGTTGCAGTACTGCGTTCCCTGTGCCTTGTCACGCCCCGCGCGTTGCAGTACCGCGTTCCCTGTGCCTTGTCACGTCCCGCGCGTTGCAGTACCGCGTTCCCTGTGCCTTGTCACGTCCCGCGCGTTGCAGCACCGCGTTCCCTGTGCCTTGTCACGCCCCAGTACCGCGTTCCCTGTGCCTTGTCACGTCCCGCGCGTTGCAGTACCTCGTTCCCTGTGCCTTGTCATGTCCCGCGCGTTGCAGTACCGCGTTCCCTGTGCCTTGTCATGCCCCGCGCGTTGCAGTACTGCGTTCCCTGTGCCTTGTTACGCCCCGCGCGTTGCAGTACTGCGTTCCCTGTGCCTTGTCATGCCCCGCGCGTTGCAGTACCGCGTTCCCTGTGCCTTGTCACGTCCCGCGCGTTGCAGTACCGCGTTCCCTGTGCCTTGTCACGCCCCGCGCGTTGCAGTACCGCGTTCCCTGTGCCTTGTTACGCCCTGCGCGTTGCAGCACTGCGTTCCCTGTGCCTTGTCACGTCCCGCGCGTTGCAGTACCGCGTTCCCTGTGCCTTGTCACGCCCCGCGCATTGCAGTACCGCGTTCCCTGTGCCTTGTTACGCCCTGCGCGTTGCAGCACTGCGTTCCCTGTGCCTTGTCACGTCCCGCGCATTGCAGTACCGCGTTCCCTGTGCCTTGTCACGCCCCGCGCATTGCAGTACCGCGTTCCCTGTGCCTTGTTACGCCCTGCGCGTTGCAGCACTGCGTTCCCTGTGCCTTGTCACGTCCCGCGCGTTGCAGTACCGCGTTCCCTGTGCCTTGTCACGTCCCGCGCATTGCAGTACCGCGTTCCCTGTGCCTTGTCACGTCCTGCGCGTTGCAGTACCGCGTTCCCTGTGCCTTGTCACGCCCCGCGCGTTGCAGCACTGCGTTCCTTGCCATTGGACTTCACTGCAGATCTCATCCTCCCAGTGTACAGGAGGGAAGACCTCAGTTTGTGATTTTTGTTTGGCATTTTATATATTGGTGAGACCCGACGCAGACTGGGAGACCATTCCGCTGAACACCTACGCTCTGTCCGCCAGAGAAAGCAGGATCTCCCAGTGGCCAAACACTTTAATTCCACATCCCATTCCCATTCTGATATGTCTATCCATGGCCTCCTCTACTGTCAAGATGAAGCCACACTCAGGTTGGAGGAACAACACCTTATATTCTGTCTGGGTAGCCTCCAACCTGATGGCATGAACATTGTCTTCTCTAACTTCCATTAATGCCCCTCCTCCCCTCCTTATACCATCCCTGATTTATTTATTTTTCCCTTTCCTTTTTTTCTCTCTCTCTGCCCATCACTCTTTGCCTGTTCTCCATCTCCCTCTGGTGCTCCCCTCCCCCTTTCTTTCTCCCTAGGCCTCCCGTCCCATGATCCTTTCCCTTCTCCAGCTCTGTATCACTTTCGCCAATCACCTTTCTGGCTCTCAGCTTCACCCCACCCCCTCCAGTCTTCTATCATTTCAGATTTCCCCCTCCCCCTCCTACTTTCAAATCTCTTACTATCTTTCCTTTCAGTTAGTCCTGACAAAGGGTCTCGGCGCAAAATGTCGACAGCGCTTCTCCCTATGGATGCTGCCTGGCCTGCTGCGTTCTACCAGCATTTTGTGTGTGTGGCTTGAATTTCCAGCATCTGCAGATTTCCTCGTGTTTGCGTAATTCTCTCACTTCAGAGTAAAGTACAGCAGATGGTTTCAAGAACCGACTCTAAGGTTTGACCTTGTCATTGACTGTAAAAGGGAAGTTGTAATTCTAAAGCATTCTCCTTCACCACAGGGTGGTCCTGAGCTGTGGTTCTGCTTGTACTGCTGGAAATTGCAAACTCCAATTTACACAAGATGCCACAACGGATGAGGCAATAATGAGAAAAACATTTGGCTTGCAAAGTTGACTGAAGGTTAAATATTGACTAGAACACTTCCCAAAAAAGTGCCGTGAATCAGAATGAGAATCAGGTTTTGTTCAAGTTTACCAGTCATTCGACCATCAAAGCTGCATTCCACCAGGGCCAAGGTGCAAAACAGCACGTACAGTTATAATAACACATAGTCACAAAAATAATATTAGTACAGGTCCTTGAGTGGCATGACCTGGAGATTGATGGTGCATGGGATGTTGTTGCTGAGTTATGTTTCTGCAAGAACAAGTATGTCACAGTTCCTCATCACAAGCTAATGCACACACAGACAAACACAATCCAGCTTATCTCATGGCCAGAGTCCAGTCCAATCCATTAAAATGCTGTAAGTCACAATAAGAAATTTAAATAGTACAAAAAAAGAGACATTTTCCTTATATTCATGTATTGTCTTAGAGAGCCAACATCATGCAGGCATGAGAGACTGCAGATGCTGGAATCTGGATGAAAAAAGCAAACTGCTGGAGGTACTCTGTGGGCCAGGCAGCATCTATGGAGGGACATGGACAGTCAACACCTGCCAGCTCTTTCCCACCCCTCCCCATCACCTCTTTATACCAGCTATCTCCATATGAAGGATCTCAAAGCAGGATGCCCACTGCTCACTTCCCAGCACAACCTGCAGAGTTCCTTCAGCAGTTTGATTCTTGTATCATGTCTGTAAATATCACTCGACAAAACACTCCCTTTAGAGTCTAAAGGTAGGACTGTGTGCGTTTGCTCTGACACATCACCGACATTGGAAGCTTAGGTGTCGGGTGATAAGCAAAACAAATTACCAATAGAATACTTTGTAATAAACAGCAGACTTTGGGATTTAGCACTAAAAGCTGTTGTAGGTGGGTGGCCCAGTAGCGCAGGGGTTAGCGCAATGCTTTACAGTGCTAGCTGTTAAGACTGGGTTTCAATTTTCACCGCTTTTGTAAGGAGTTTGTATGTTCTCCCAGAGATTGCATGGGTCTCCTCCAGGTGATCCGGTTTCCTCCCACAATCCAAAGATGTGCCAGTTAGTAGGTGAATTGGTCATTGTAAGCTGTCCCGTGATTAGGCTGGGGTTAAATAGGTGAGCTGCTGGGTGGCCTCCTCCACACTGTATCTCGAAGTAAGCTACAGAAATGCCAGGAGAACGATGGCTACCCCCAGCACATTCGTAACGCGTTTCACTGCGCGCTTCCAGGTACATGTGACAAATCTTTCCAGTGTGTTTGGTAAATACAAAAGGAGACCCAACCAAGCCACAGGTGAGCTGAAAGGGATCCATTAGGATTTCTGACCTGGTGTCCACAGCTGTCTATGGCAATGATTTCCACAGATTCACCACCCTTTGGCTAAAGAAGCTTATCATCTCAGCTCTAAAGGTATGTCCCTCTATTCTAAGGCTGTACCCTCTGGTCCTAGACTCTCCCACTCCACGTCCATTCTATCCAGGCCTTTCAGTGTCCAGTAGGTTTCAATGAGATCTCCCAGCATCCATCAAGTAGTGTTACGTACCCTGTAACTGGGTGTCTGACCAGCAGAGAAAGAAGAATCCATTGGAGTCTGGTGGTACCAAACTAAAGGTGTTTATTAGTAAACTACACAATACAATATCAAAAATACAAATATACATATAAAACAAGTTGGCAGTAATAAACCTAAAAGTGTAGGAATAATAATAATCAATAATAAACAAGCTCTATCGATGTCTAGGGGTAAATGAATTGTCATAGGAAAGTATAGAGTTGAGTTCATAAATGCTGAAGTAGTTATGGTTGTTCTGTTCAAATCGTTGGAGAGAGAGAGAGAGCGAGAGCGAGCGAGAGGTAACAGCAACAGCAGCCAAACCTTCCGATGCTTTCTTAACCCGTCATGTCGTTGTGGCCATTCAGTTATGACCCCTCCGTCCTTCAGCTAGACCGTTCTTCTGTGGTGGACTTGTCACTCTGGCATGAGTGGACACACACACGTCCCCACCGGCCCTGCTGTAACACTGTGAGCTTTACTGACCTATCTCCTGGTTCGGTCTCTGAAGCTCCCACCTTTCTGTGGGTTCCCAACACTCAATCAGTGTCCACTGGTGTGTCTGAAGGGTGTCTCTCCAGACCTGTCTTTTATCCCCACTCACGGGGTCTCAGCTATCCATCAACTCTGAATGACCGTGTCCATCAAATCAGGCCACTCCTGCTATCTCCTGAGGAATGTTAACGAGCAAAGTAGTAGAAGGTAAATAATCCAGAAAGAGTCATAATACAGTAAATCAACAGTCTCTCTCCCCCTCTTATCTGTAGCAAATGTTCTTGCCTGGGCTTTATCTCTCTCATGAGCAGCATAACAACAGCAATAGTTTGTAGTTCTCAGGAGGGGGGGTTGGGAATGGTTAACTCTGCACCCCATTGTCCATCAGGTCTGTTCATCACTCATAACAGTAGAGACATCAAACATTCCTCTGATAAGTACCTCTTTTGTAGTAAAATTCCAAGAGTGCTTCACAGTAACGTTATCAAACTTTGTGAAACTCTGGTTCTGTCGGCTGCGTAAGTCTGGGGAAGACAATCTCTGGCCCCACCAAACGTGTGAGATCGAGGTGTGAGCTCACCCAAAGCCCCCTGTTTGTGGATGCTGCGGAATTTGTTCCACCGTTACAAATCAGTTCCAGGGAATAACACCACATACAATTAAACAATTTAGCTTTATAATTCTTAATTCGACTAAAGGGTTAGTAAAGAAAAAGCAAAAAAAAGAAAATTGCCCATTTTAATGAAGCTGTCTAATGAGCACAAGTTGGAGCTCATGGTTTTCCCCTCGCCAATCCTCCTTCGATCTCCCTGACTTTCGTCGGATCACGGCCCTGCTCCGGGTCAAATCCTACGACCTCTTCTCTCCGGCGTCTTCTACCAGTCCAAAAGACCCAGCTCACACACCGGTGTCAGGCGCACAACTCGAAAGACACACTACCTCCATTGGACGGCTCACATTCCAAAGCGCCCATTTTCTCTAACCATAACCCAGCACTGTGCTGCCTCTGCAGAAAGACCGTTACGCTAGCAGTGAGACCTTTCCCAGGGTGTTACATTTGCATGAGAAGATGAAAGGACAAAGGATTGAAAGGTGCGGGGTCAGGGGAAGTAACTGATTCTCAGGGGTGAGTTAGAGAATGGGAATAACATGATGAGAAACCAAGATATACAGGAACCATTTTGCGGCTTTGAATCAGAAAATGAAAGTGCAACCATTGGTGGAAAGACAGTTAAAAATTAAAACTGGCTCAAGAGGTTCCAATCAGAGTCTTGCAGGCTAGATTATTCTTTGGATTCATTCAAGATTTATACAAACATGTAACTTCATGATTGTTCTTTTGTTTTGCGTTATTGTTCCTTTAGGAACAGGTGCTCCCTAGCTGATCTATGTCAGTAGATTAGCAGTTAGTGTTCCACTGTTACAGTGCCAGAGACCCGGGTTCAAATCTTGCTGCTGTCTGTAAGGAGTTTGTACGTTCTCCCTGTGACTGAGGGCTTTCCTGGGATTCTCCAGCTTCCTCCCACATTCCAATGATATACGGGTCAGTTGGTCTCATGGATGTAATTGAGTAACGTGGGCTTGTTGAGCTGTTACCCTGCTGTATGTCTATATCGAAGAAAGTAAAACTTTACTCTTTTGGACTTTTCCCCCTCTCAAGCCCTCAGATATCAGATGTTTCAACCCTGGGGAAAATACCTGCTGTTTCTCAGTATTTCTATCAGGGCTCCCCTCAGTCTCCACCACTCTGGAGAAAACAATTCTAGTTTGTCCAGAAACACGAGAGGCTTTGCAGATGCTGGAAATCTTGAATAACTCACACAAAATACTGGAGGAACTCAGCAGGTAAGGCAGCATCTATGGAGGGAAATAAACAGTTTGTGTTTCTAGCCAAGACCATTAGTCCTTATAGCATCAACCCTTTGATTGTTTGTGTAAGTGTGAAACACGCACAATGGCCATTTTATTAGTACAGCAGTGTGGTCTTCTGCTACCATAGCCCATCCACTTCAGGGTTCAATGTGTTGCTTGTTCAGAGATGCTCTTCTGCACACCGCTGTTGTAATGTAGTGGTTTGAGTTACTGTTGCCTCCCTGTCAACTTGAACCAGTCTGGCCATTTCCCTCTGACCTCTCTTATTAACAAGGTGGTTTCCCTCACAGAACTGCCGCTCTCTGGATGGTTTATGCTTTTCACACCGTTCCCTGTAAACTCTAGAGACTGTTGTGCATGAAATCCCCCAGGAGATTAGCAGTCTTTGAGATACTCAAAACACTACGTCTGGCACAAGCAATCAATCAAAGTGACTTAGATCACATTTCTTCCCCATTCTGATGTTTGGTCTGAACAGCAACTGAACCTCTTGACCATGTCCACATGCTTTTATTCACTGAGTTGCTGCCACGTGATTGGCTGATTAGGTATTTGCATTAACGAGCAGGTGTACGTGATAAAGTGGCCACTGAGTGTATTTGTCCAAGCCCTCTGCTTATGTGGGCACTAGTCAGGTTTTCTTTATTAACTTTGAGTCTGCTATTAAGTAAAAGAAATAGTTATATAATAATGTTTTCTTTCCCATTTCGGAAACAGCTTGAAATCCACAATGTCGGAATGAAGGTCGGAGACACTCTGAAGATTAAAGGGAAGATTTCAGATGATGCCAACAGGTGAAATAAACACTTTCTTTTTCCTTCATCCTCTTTTTTCCCCACAGAGTTAACATGGCAGTGTTATCATCAATTAACTCGATCGAAAACTCGCACTCATTCCTCAACCACACTTTATTTTAATTGTGCACACGGTGAACAGCAAGGCCCCTGTCGCCCTCACTATTCTGCAGTCTGAACACAGGAGTATAGAATTAACTAGCAGTTATAGATATTGACCATTTGGTAAACTTTGGTAAACTGTGTACAGTTGAATTCTTTATTTGCAAGATAGTGGCCATTCACAATAGAGGTGCCAATAGAACCTACAAGCAGATACTCCGAAGTTTGTTACTGTGTAAAGGGAGTTTCTTCTTTTTCTTTGTTACTGCGTATGTTGATCAAAATGGCTTCTTTGTTAAAAGTAGGAATGCTTCTTTGTTGCGAGAGAGTGCTGGAAGCTTGTTTGGGTTAAAATTTACTGATAACGAGAATTGTATTCCTTTGTAAACCAATTGGGATTAATGTTGTTCTTTCTTCTGAGTCTGTAAGCTATTGTTGGCGGGCTTTTGGGCAGATCGGCGCGAGGGGTTGAGAGAGAGAGGACGTGATGCTGTAAACTGGGCGAGGAACGGACCCCAAGTGGGGGTCCGAGGCCAGGAGGTACCCCGAGGAGAGGAGATGAAGCTAGATGTGTTTGGTTGACCACTTCGGGTGGTCCTGAGCTGCGAGTCGAGGAGTTCGGAGGGGATCGAATGGTGGCCAGAAGACTTCAGTAATTGAGCTCCAACGGTTGTGCACGAAGTGGTTTGGACTTTGATAAGTTTGGCGCCTTTTCTTTATTGTTTTTCCTTCATATATACTGTATCGTTATTAATCAATTAGTTATAGTAACCTTTATAAATTGTACTCATTTAATGGCATATGGTGTACTGTCTGTTTTTGGGTGAGGCGGGGACATCACACAGCATCCACACCAGCTGATTACCCAGTTTGGCGGGGCCGAAGGCTGCTCCCCCTAGACGAGAACGAGCTGAGCGAGCCTGAGGCGACCCAGGGGGTTACAATGTGGAGTGCTCGTCCGGGATTGATTTCTGTGGAAGCTGTGTGATCGCCCTCTTTAAATTGTGTCTGTGCCGATGAGCTGGTGTGCCTTTGTGGGTGGTTATCTCTGCATGTGTGTTGGGTGGGGTGGCTGTTGGTAGCCCGAAGGTCATTGTTCGAGTTCCGACTAGCGTTGACGAAATGGTGGTGGGGCCATGGGCTGTCCATGCTGTTAAGAGAGCGGGGAAGGACTGGTGGGTATGTTCCAGCTATGGTGGGCTCCGCCCGGTTGTTGGAATAATATCCAGCCCTCAAGGGGCGGAGTCATGGGCGGAGCGGACTTATCAGTTGTTGGGTGAGTGGCAGTGCTTGGCTGAGGGAAAGCGACAGGGACTGGTTGAAAGTTTGAGTAGGCGGGCTGGTGACGTTGTTAGAACTGTCGGGTACAATTACCTCGAGGTGACAGCTGCCAGTTCTGGGAAAGTGTGGGAAAATGCGTGTGGTTCGACTGGAAGTCAAATGCCGCAGCTGGGGGGTTTACCTAATCCGTGGCAGGAGATTGGTGGGAAGTTTTTAGGGTATCCCTTTTGGTTAGGAGGGCAGATAAATTGCTTGCAGTACCAGGGGGATCTGTCAAGGGATCAGTTGATCCTCCCTCAGTTGTTCAGTTGATCCGAGAGCTGTCGGGAAACTTAGAGGAGGCCCAGTGGGGGAATGGCTTGGGGTCTCTGGGGGAGCACGTTCCCAGCGATGTACCAAGGAACTCCCGAAAGGAACAGACCCTATTCCTGAAGGCTTAGAGGGACCAAGCGCACAGGTGTTGTTACGGATGGATGGAAGCCAAGTTAAAGCCATCCTCGGCACCGGGGCACCGGTTAAGTTGCTGTACAGTTTGTTTTATAACCATTATTGGAAGCATTTACCCGTGACGACATTGAGGGCACTGGAGATTTGGGGTACCAGTGCCAGTGATTATCCAGACGATGGTTGTTGGTCAGTGAAAATGGAGTTCTTGGAGGCAAAAGTGGAGGTGACTGAGGTTAGTGAATCGTTAATGCTGATGTGTCTGGACACTGTTGAGACGGGCAGCGTTTCGGTTATGGAGAGGACCAATATCCTGCTGATGCGCTTGGGGGCCTGCCCGGAGGAGGCGGGTGAGCGCTGTTTGGAGGCATCGTCGATGCACCCAGAGTTTCGAGCTGCTTGTGCGGACATGTGTAGCAGCATTGGGCCGATACCGAATTCAAACAAGAGCCGGTGGTGGTACGGCCTGGGGGAAGTATCTGAGGGTGAGACCCTCTTCGTGGATGCTGCGAAATACCACGAGGGAGGGGAGTTGACTGCTGAAGACACCTCGAAGAGAGAGAGGATGCGGCGACTGGCCCCTGAAGCCGTGGAAGACGTAGGCAGCGTGTGTGTGGATTATATTGCGCTGAAGAGGCGCACTGTCAGTGACCAGAATATGGCTCTGAGGGCCGAAGAGGCGATGGCCTGTCTGAGTGGTGCGAAGTGGTTTAAGGTGCTGGATCTGAGGAGTGAATGTTGCCAGAGCCCGATGAGTGGGGTCGACAAGGAGAAGACGGCCGTTATAAGTTCCCTAGGATCCTCCCGGTCCGAAAAGATGCCACAGAGCATATCCGGAGCCCTTGCAACTTTCCCGCGGGGCATGTGGAAGACCATGGGGGATGTGGAGGCGTTTGGAGTTTTGGCAGATGTGGATGATCTCTTGGTATTTGGATTTGCCTCAGGAGAATATGAAGTGAGGTTGTTGCAGGAGCGGCTGAGAACTACAGAGTTAAAGTGTTTTCTGGACACGTGCCAGGGCTGGCGAAGGTCGCAGCTCGTGAGTGACTGTCTCTACAGAATCAAGTTTGAAATGAAGACGGAGAGACTGGAGAAAGTGATCTGGAACCATTTGGAAGACTTACAAGTTGGAGAGAACGAAGAAAGTTGTCTGACTGAGGGCAACAGCAAACTGAGAACCTGGAGAGGGGAGTTTGCAGAGGTGAAGAAATTACAGACAAATCTCGGAAGAGGGAAGTGGAAGCTTGAAGGGAACCTGAAAATGACCATCGACAGTTCAAATGAAGTGCAAAGCCTGAAAGTTGATCTGGAAGAAGTCATGAGGAAGAAAAAGCTGGAGAGAAGTGCAGTGAATACTGAACTGGAGGCTGACCAATCTTTAACTGCTGCTTTTCAGGTCGGGGTGGAAGAAGCTGTTGGAGTAACTGCGTCCCAGATTGAGATGGCCGGGATGCGTGAGTCAGAACTGCTGAGTCTGTGGCGAGAGTTGCAGGGGCCAGAGAAGAAGCTGATCTCTCAATTGCAGGAGGCTGCAGAGACTGCAGGAGCAGTGCAGGCCACGTGTTTCCGTTTGGAGATCAAACAGCAGCTGCTGATCGCAGAAATGAGGAAGAATATGGATTCGAAGGATGATGTGCTGGATGTGTGGTACTTGCTGCCTTTTGCTAACTTCCCCTCGATTGAGGAAGAGACCTTTGGCCCTTCTCCCACTGAGTCAGGTGTAGTGGGGAGGGTTAGCTGTGTGCAGTGGGGGGCATGAGTGAGAGGTTGAGAGAGGAGTTGGTAGCAGGCCCGAGGTATCCCCAGTTGTGTCCGAGCCTGAAGGGTTTCGGTGAGGGGGTATGGAGGTCTCAGAAGGGTTAGGGAACTCCCAGATAAGTTGGCCTGTGTAGCGCCTGAGGAACAGGGCGTGAGGTTTACTGTGTGGGGAGGAGATGTCACTGTTTGTGCTTGGGTTACGGTGTGTTGGCAGGAAGGGTGGCAAGTTATTTAATAGTCATGAGGACATGACTTTTATTTGGTGGGGGAGAGTGTAAAGGGGGTTTCTTCTTTTTCTTTGTTACTGCGTATGTTGATCAAAATGGCTTCTTTGTTTGTTAAAAGTAGGAATGCTTCTTTGTTGTGAGAGAGTGCTGGAAGCTTGTTTGGGTTAAAATTTACTGATAACGAGAATTGTATTCCTTTGTAAACCAATTGGGATTAATGTTGTTCTTTCTTCTGAGTCTGTAAGCTATTGTTGGCGGGCTTTTGGGCAGATCGGCGCGAGGGGGTGAGAGAGAGAGGACGTGATGCTGTAAACTGGGCGAGGAACGGACCCCAAGTGGGGGTCCGAGGCCAGGAGGTACCCCGAGGAGAGGAGACGAAGATAGATGTGCTTGGTTGACCACTTTGGATGGTCCTGAGCTGCAAGTCGAGGAGTTCGGAGGGGATCGAATGGTGGCCAGAAGACTTCAGTAATTGAGCTCCAACGGTTGTGCACGAAGTGGTTTGGACTTTGATAAGTTTGGCGCCTTTTCTTTATTTTTTTTCCTTCATATATAATGTATCGTTATTAATCACTTAGTTATAGTAACCTTTATAAATTGTACTCATTTAATGGCATATGGTGTACTGTCTGTTTTTTGGGCGAGGTGGGGACATCACACAGCATCCACACCAGCTGATTACCCAGTTTGGCGGGGCCGAAGGCTGCTCCCCCTAGACGAGAACAAGCTGAGCGAGCCTGAGGCGACCCAGGGGGTTACAACTGTATGTTGCTTACTCTTCCATTACATTCTTAATTCCTCCCCAGTAACCAAAATAGCTCTGGCTCCTCTACTGTGCAAAGGGAAGCTATTATCTTCAAAGACCTTCCTTGCCTGCTCTGTCTTCACTTGTTATATATATATATATATATATACACACACACACACACACACACACACACACACACACACACACACACACACACACACACACACACACACACACACACACACACACACACACACACACACACACACACACACACACACACACACACACACACACACACACACACACACACACACCTACACCTACACCTACACCTACACCTACACCTAAAAGGCCTATACTGATCTATACTCCACTGATCACCACTTGGATTAACTCCTAACTCGCTGCTTGACTCTGCCGCTTCTCTCCATCCTCAGATTCTCGTTGAACCTTGGGAACAATTCGGAAAACATTGCTCTGCACTTCAACCCCCGCTTCGATGACACTGCTGATGGGGCTGTGATCGTTTGTAACTCGAAGTGTGACAACTGCTGGGATTCTGAGCAGAGGGAATCAAACTTCCCTTTTGCCAGGGGGGAGAAGTTCAAAGTAAGTGATCAGTCGGGCGTACTGCTTTCGGAAAGGGGAGCCTGATGTTAGTGGTGAGAAGATGGCCTGACCTGGATGGTGAGGATCTTTGATGATGGATGTTGCCTTCTGTAGACACTGCCGATGGTAGGGAGGGATGTATTGAGTTTAATTTCTCCACTCTCTGCAGCTTCTTACGTTCCTGCACATTCGGATTGTCACACCAGAGCATGATGCAACCAGTCAGGACACTTCAACAGTACATCTGCGGAAGTTTGACAAAATGTTCCATTGACAAGCTGAACCTCCTCAACCTTCTGAGAAAGTAAAGACACTTGCCATGTGCTGGGCCCAGGATTAGTGCACAAGAATTTCAAAGCTAATGACTCTCTGCCTTGCCAATCTGCCAGTATAGACTGGTACACTCTCGCCCTCCTTCCTCTTCCTGAACTGTCAAGTCTTTAGCTTTATTGACCTTAAGCGAGAGGTTGTTGTCGTGGCATCACTCGACCAGACGTCCTATCTCGGTCCTGAGTGCTAACTCATCACCAGCTGTGATTTGTTGAACTACAGTGGTGTCATTGGCGGATTTGTATATGGCATTGGAGCCATATACAGAGTGTGTACAGAGAACAGAGCAGGGGGCCAAGTACACAGACTGAGGTGCTGTGTACTGGTGAACACATGAAGTCAGAGAATGTACAAATTAGGTACAGCTGCAGGACCAGACCACTCAGCCCCTCGGTGCTGCCCCACCAATCAATGATACCATGGCTGATCTCAAAAGTCTGAATTTGTATCAAGCTGCCATAACTCTTCCCCCCCTTTGCTTATTCATCTGCATTCGCCTTAAATTATGCAAATTTCCACGGCCCTTTGAGGAAGAGAATTCCAAAGATTCACAGCCCCTCCCCGAAATTTAAAATAATGCTTTTTATCTCGTAAATGGGCAATGCCCAATTTCTTATCAGTGATCAATAGGGGTTTGAGGAGACTTGGTATGTCATCAAAGACTCTACCACAGACAGCGTTCTAACGGATTCTGCTTGGAGTGGAGGTTCCAATGCACAGAATCAGAATAAAGCTGCAGAGGATTGTAAACTCATCCACTGTCGAGGGCATCGTCAAGAGACAGTGCCTGAAGAAGGCTGCGTCCATCATTAACGACCCTCGCCATCTGGAGCATGTCTCTTCTCATTATAACATCAGGGAGGAGCTACAGGGGCCTGAAGACCCTCACTCGACATTTTAGGAACAGCTTATTTCCCTCCACCATCAGATTTCTGAACAGGCCATCACCCATGAACACTACCTTGCTGTCCCTTTTTTGCATTATTTTTACTGTAATGTTATTGTAACATACTAATTTTTTATGCCTTGCATGACTGCCACAAAACAACAAATTTCATGACACACATCAGTGATAATAAACCTGATTCCAATTCAGAGCCCTTAGTTCTAGATTATCTCTCAAGATGAAACGTACTGTCTTCATCAACTCAGCAAACCGTCTGGGCAGAGAATAAAATCATAGGAAATAGGAGCAGGAGTGGGCCATCTGGCCCATCGAGCCTGCTCCGCCATTCAATAAGATCATGGCTGATCTGGCCATGGACTCATTTGCATCTACCTGCCTTTTCCCCATAACCCTATCCAAATCTATTCAACCTTATCTTCAATATATTTACTGAGGTAGCCTCCACTGCTTCATTGGGCAGAAAATTCCACAGATTCACCACTCCCTGGGAAAAGCAGTTCCTCCTCATCTCCGTCCTAAATCTACTCCCCCGAATCTTGAGGCTATGTCCCCTAGTTCTGTCTCACCTACTGGTGGAAACAACTTTCTTGCCTCTATCTTATCTATCCCTTTCATAATTTTATATGTTTCTTTAAGATCTTCTCTCATCCTTCTGAATTGAAGCGAGTACGGTCCAGGGCGACTCAATCTCTCCTCATAGTCTAACCCCCTCATCTCTGGAATCAACCTGGTGAACATGCTCTGCACTGCCCCCAAAGCTGTATATCCTTCCGAATGTATTTAAAGAGTAGTCAATAGAACTTATTTAGTGCAAGGCAGGGAATGACTACAGAGACTATTTCAACAGTACACTAGAAAGGCAGACTTCAGAGTGCAGCAAAGAATCTTCAAAGTCTACTTATAGAGTCTGTATGAATTACAGCACATCTAATCCATGGCTGATGCTGCTTCATTTTCACCCAATAGGAGGATTATTGTTTTATCAGCAAGATGCCGTGGATGACGGATAGTTACATACAAACACGGAGCAGTATAGCACAATACAGGCCATTCAGCCCTCTATGTTATTTATTTATTTAGAGAAACAGCACAGAACAGACCCTTCTGGCCTTTTGAGTTGCATAGCCCGCAACCCCGATTTAATCCCAGCCTAATCATGGGAGATTTTACAATAACCAATTGACCTACTAACCAGTATGTCTTGAGACTGTGGGAGGAAACCCATGCATTCTACAGGGAGGATGTATAAATTCCCTACATAGGACACCAGGATCGAACTCTGAACTCCGACGCCCCAAGCAGTAATAGTGTCGCACTATCTGCTACGCTATCATGGTGGCCATGTTCTGCTGACCCTGAAAGCTACTCCAAGATCAGTCTAATCCTTCCCTCCCTTCTCCGAAGATCATCACCCTGTCGTGGTGGAGAGGCTTGTGAGTTCCTGAGGTTCTGAAAGTGTTTTGTTTGGAGTTTACCCATCTGGTGACTGGCTCCTTGTAGGGTCACTCATGACAGTAAGGGAGGTTCCAGTCAACGAGTGATCCACCAAGACTTCAACGCACCCCTGTAAGCTGCGTGGATGCGCAGCCCTGCGGTAACTGGAGTGCCCCTGTGCATGTAGCCTTTGCTGCCGCACAGCTGGAGTTTTCTTTTATATTATGTGTTATTAAAGTACCTCGAGCCTCAGCTAAGGCAGTGTGTTGTGTCCTTGAGCAAGGCACTCAACCACACATTTCTCTGCGACGACACCGGTGCCAAGCTGTATGGGTTCTTGTGCCCTTCCCCTGGACAACATCGGTGCGTGGAGAGGGGAGACTTGAATCACGGGAAACTGCCGGTCTCCCATACAACCTCGCCCAGGCCTCAGTCAGCATCGAAATCGATGGACAGCCGAAGAAGAAGAAGATTGAAATGCCACGCAGTTTTCAGGCCACGTAAAAATTTCCTGCTCAGAGCAATGGTTAGTCTGCACAGCTGTAAAAAATTTAGGGGGAACTGTGCCACTGAACCCTGACCCCCAATCTCTCAAGGCTGCCTAAAGTTCAAAGTACATTATTAAAATATGTATACATTATACAGCCTTGAGATTTGTCTCTTAAAAGGCAGGCACAAAACAAAGAAATGCAAAGGAACCCATATAAAAATGTTTGTCAAACACCCAATGTGCAGAGAGAAGAAAAACAAATCATGCAAACAATAAATGTAAGCAAATGGCATTCTGAGCTGAAGCCCACAGAGAGAGAGCTGTCCATGGACCCTCAGCTCAGTGCAGAGTGGAGCAGCAAGCTGAACCAGCCCGTCCCTCGCCCATGCATCAGCCTCCCCACGTTAAACGAAGTCACACGCAAGTGTTCTCCATTAAGGGAGTAATGGACAACATCACACTCAACTCAAGTAATTGCACTACATAGCCCTCCATTTTTCTTTCCTCCTGTGCCTGATAGATGTCCCTAATGTATCTGCCTCGTCGGTACATATTTTGTGAGGGCTCGTCAGAAGATGTTATTTATTTAGTGACTCAGTGCGGAGTAGGATCATTGAAGCCAAGCCACCCCTGCAGACCCCGACAAACCTGAGTCACCCTAACCTACTCATGACCAATCAGCCTACCCGGTTTGTCTTTGGACTATGGGAGGAAACCGGAGAACCCCAGGAAAACACACACATTCCATGGGGAGGACATTTAGAGACTCCTTACAGGAGAATGCCGGAATTGAACTCCAAACTCTGAGCTGTAACAGCATCGCACTAACCACGACACTACTGTGACGCCTACTTGTTCACGTTTTGTCTGGAGGCAGATTGTCTCTCTGTAGGCCAGGTTTGCTGGCACTTCCTCTGCTCTCAGCTGTCGTGCAGCGACTAGGGAGGTATAACAGAGTCTGGCGGCAGAGAGGGGTGCTCGTTATAACCAAAGGCTGGCTTAACAATCTGGAGAAATAAGTTCAAATGCCAGCATGCCTACTGGGGAATTTTTCAGTTCATTAATTAAAATAAATAAACTCTTGTGACTATTAAACTTGCGACTAAAAATTGCGTCAAGGAAGGGAATATGCTGTGTTGAGCCATTCTAGACTGCATGTCACTCTAGTTCCACGTGTAATTGAAGAGGACGGTTTGCTGGGGTTAGTTCGCAGATTTGTTAAGAGTCTACCAGTTCTGGCCACCTCTTTACAGGAAGGGTATGGAAGCTTTAGATAGGGTACTGGAGAGATTTAACCGGATGCTGCCTGGATTAGACCATAAGATCATGAGACAGGAGCATAATAAGGTCATTCGGCCCATTGAGTCTGCTCTACTATTCAATCATGGCCGATTTACTTAAGACATGAGTCTTAGAAAACTAGAAAAACTAGAAAACTAGAAAACGTGTCTCATGAGGAAGTGTTGAGCGAGCTGGGGCTTTTGGAATGAAGGAGGATGATGGGTGGCTTGATAGAGGTTTTCAAGATGATAAGAGGAATAGATCAAGTGGACAGCCAGAGACTTTCCCCGGGTGGAAATGACTAATGCCAGGGGGAATAATTTTAAGGTGAGTTTTAGAAAGTATGGGGGATATCAGAGGTAAGTTTTTTTTTACACAGAGTATGATGGGTGCGTGGAATGCCCTGCCAGGGATGGTGGTAGGGGCAGATATGTCAGGGTAATTTAAGACCACTTAGACAGGCACATGAATGATAGAAAAAATGGCTGGTTATGTTGGAGGGAAGGGTTAGGCTGATCTTAGAGTAAGTGTTAATGTTGTGCTCCAAAGGGCCTGTCCTGTGCTGTAGTGTTCTATGTTCCACTACATGGATGGTCTGGAGTCAGGCACAGGCCAGACTGGGTTAGCAGGATAGACCTCCTTCCCTGGAGGACATCTGGTGAACCAGGTAAGACCTTCCCCACGAAGCCTAACTAGAACACAGAAAACCTACAGCACAATACAGGCCCTTCAGCCTGCAATGCTGTACCAAAAATGTCCTTACCTTAGAAATTACCTTGGGTTACCCATAGCCCTCTATTTTTCTAAGCTCCATGTACCTGTCCAGGAGACTCTTGAAAGACCCTATCATATCCTCCTTCACCACTGTCGCCGGCAGTCCATTCCACACACTCACCACTCTCTGCATAAAAAACTTACCCCTGACATCTCCTCTGTACCTACTCTCCAGCACCTTAAACCTGTGTCCTCTTGTGGCAACCATTTCAGCCCTGGGAAAAAGCCACTGACCATCCACACGATCAATGCCTCTTATCATCTTGTACACCTCTATCAGGTCACTTATCATCCTCCGTCACTCCAAGGAGAAAAGGCCGAGTTCGCTCAACCTATTCTCATAAGGCATGCTCCCCAATCCAGAGTGTCCTATGGACTTGGACCCCCAAATCCTCCGATCCTCCACACTGCCAAGAGTCTTGCCATTAATACTATATTCTGCCATCATATTTGACCTACCAAAATGAACCACCTCACACTTATCTGGGTTGAACTCCATCTGCCACTTCTCAGCCCAGTTTTGCATTCTATCAATGTCCCGCTGTAACCTCTGACAGCCCTCCACTCTATCCACAACACCTCCAACCTTTGTGTCATCAGCAAATTTACTAACCCATCCCTCCACTTCCTCATCCAGGTCATTTATAAAAATCACAAAGAGTAGGGGTCCCAGAACAGATCCCTGAGGCACACCACTGGTGACTAACTTCCATGCAGAATATGACCCGTCTACACTGCTCTTTGCCTTCTGTGGGCAAGCCAGTTCTGGATCCACAAAGCATTGTCCCCTTGGATCCCATACCTCCTTACTTGCTCAATAAGCCTTGCATGTGTTACCTTATCAAATGCCTTGCTGAAATCCATATACACTACATCTACTGCTCTACCTTCATCAATGTGGTTAGTCACATCCTCAAAAATTTCAATCAGGCTCGTCAAACACAGCTAATTTAATTCTCCCAGTAACTATTGACCTCATGTAAAATTTGACCTCATGTTCACAGATCAATAACCCAGGTCTCTGGTTAACAGCCCAGAAACTTAACCACTCATCCATGTTGTATTTAAAATCAATCAGTCTGACAGATGACTAGTGTGAGGTCATCAGTCCGGAACACTAACCGAGACTTTGCCTCTCCATCGATACTATTGTACTGGTAGACACATAGCTCCGTAGAGTCATACAGCACAGAATTAGGTTCTCTGTGTCAGACAAATTCCTTACTGAACTAGAGCCATAGAGTGCAAGAGCACAGGAACAGGCCATTTGGTCTATCAACCCACACCTTCATCTCATCTTCTCCATATTTTTTGCTTATTTATTAATTATTATTATTATTTCTTCTTTTGAATTTGCACAGGTTGCTGCCTTCTGCACACTGTTTGGACGCCCCAGTTGGGCTGTCTTTCATTGATCGTATTACAGATTTATGGAGTATGCCTACAAGAAAATGAATCTCAGGGTTGTATGTGGTGACATAAATGAACTTCGATAATAAATTTACTTTGAACTTTGAACCTAGACCAGAGTCTTCCATACCCCTCCCATCCATGTACTTATCCAAACTTCTCTTGCAACTGAACCTGCTGGCAGCTCGTTCCACACTTCTTCACCCTCAAGTGAAGTTCCCCCTTGAATATTTCACCTTTCACCCTTAACTTGTGACCTGTAGTTCTAGTTTCACCCAACCTCAGTGGAAACAGCCTGCGTGCATTTATCCTATCTATATCTGTCATAATTTTGTATACTACTATAACAAATTCTCCTATGCTCAAGGGAATAAAGACCTAACCTATTCAACCATTCCCTATATTTCAAGTCCACAAATCGCAGCAACATTGTTATAAATTTTATCCACACTCTTTCAATCATATTGATATCTTTCCTGCAGGTAGATGACCAGAACTGTCACAATACTCCAAATTCGGCCTTACCGCCATCTTTCATAACTTCAGTATGACATCTCATCTCCTGTACTCAATACTCTTTATAAAAGCTCTGTGACTCTATGTAGCCATGATCCCACCTTCAAGGAACCACAGATCAGTATTGCCAGATCCCTTTGTCCTACCACACTCCTCAGTGGCCTACCTTCACTGTAAGACCTATCCTGGTTGGTCCTCACAAAGCACCACTCCTCATACTTGTCTGCATTAGATTCCATCTGCCCCATTCTTTTTCTGAATATGGCCTATATCTTTCTAAACCTTTCCTATCCATGTAACTGCCTTTTAACTGTACTCATCTCCACCACTTCTTCTGGCAGCTGGTTCCATATACCCACCATTCTCTGTGTGAATAAATTGCCTCAAGGGCCATTTAAATATTTTCCTCTCTCACTTTAAACCTGTAGCTGATAGCTCTGGACTTCTCTTGTCCATGTCCTTCATGATTTTGTAAATCATTATAAGGTCACCCCCTCAATCTCCGATATTTAACCCTAGTCTATCCAGCCTCCTCTCATAATCGAAACCCTCCTGTCGTCCTTGTAAATCTTCTTTGCACCCTCCCCCATATTCTAACATTCACATTTACTGCCAATTTCCAGTATACTACACTTAAAGTGGCTGGAGGAATGTTTAGGGGTGATGTCAAAAGTAGGCATTTTACACAGAGGTATAGTGCTTGACACTGGAACACACTGCCAAGTTTAATGTAGAGGCTGACGCTATAGGAGCATTTAAGAGATGTTTAAATAAGCACATGGGTGTTTGAGAAATGGAAGGTTGTAGGCTGTATAGGATGGAGTGGTTATTTTGATTATGGAATAGGTTTATATCAATCAGCACAACAACGTGGGCTGAAGGCACTGTATTGTTCTACACCCTAAGTCCAGTCCATCACGGGTAAAGCTGTCCCGACCATTGAGCACACCTACATGAAGCGTTGTTGCGGGAAAGCAGCAACCGTCATCAGGGACCACCCGGCTACAGGACATGCTCCCTTTTTACTGCTGCCTTGAGGAAGAGCTTTAGGACTCACACCACCAAGTTCCAGAACAATTATCACCTCTCAGCCATCAAGTTCTTGAACCAAAGGTGATAACTTCACTAACTTCACTTGCCCCATCATTGAACTGTCCCCACAACCTGTGGACTCACTTTCAAGAACTCTTCATCTCATGTTCTTGATATTTATTGCTTATTTATTTATTATTTTTCTTTCTTTCTTTTATTATGTGCACAGTTGTCTTTTGCAGAGTGGTTGAGCGCCCAAGTTGGTGTAATCTTTCATTGATTCTGTTATGGTTATTATTCTATTATGCATTCATTGAATATGCTCACAAAATGAATCTCAGGAGTGTATATGGTGACATACTGTATGTGTACTTTGGTAATAGATTTACTTTGAACTTTGTTTTCTATGTTCCATGTTCTCTCCAGTCTTCCCTGTCTGCAACTTAAAACTCATTTGTGTTTTTTTCCACTCTTCCATTTCTGGTCATCAACCTGAAATGATAACCTTGTTCCCCTCTCCATAGATACTGACTGATCTACTGAGTATATGCAGCTGTTCTTTTGTTTTGTGACAGATAATTTATCCAAGCAAGGATGTAAACTCATTCTCTCTGACCCTAGAATTCATTTTGTGAGTTGAAATGGGCCAGTCTCACTCAAACTATTGTTTGATTCTTTCCACAGCTACACATCACTTTAAAGGAAGACACCTTTGAGGTTGTACTCCCCAATGATTCCACCATTGAGTTCCCCAACCGGCTGTCCCTGGATACGATCAACTTCCTGTCTGTGGACGGAGACGTCAAGTTGGTTTCCTTCGGTTGCAAATAAGATGTCTGAGTGGAAAATTATAATGAACGGAAGCTGGAGAAAATGATTCATTAACTCTCCAACAGTGAATGATTCAAGCAAACTTACAGTCATATGGAAAATTCAAAGCAGATGATACAATAGTTTAATTACATTTGAGATTCTTATTTTAAATAAAGTCCAGATTTCTAGAATATGCGTGTTAAGTATGATAAAATTAATGTGTTCACTTTTAATTTCTTTCTTAGACAGGAAGACAATTCAAACATTCAAATTGTTATCGTTCCTTGTATGTATCAGATGGTCCACACAATACATCCCCAGCAACACCATAGTTGGGGTGGCATGGTGGTGCAATCACGTCTCAGCGGCAGCTGGAAGTTCGGGGTTCGACTCCCACCGCTGTCTGTACGTTTTTACTGTGATTGCCTGTGTTTTCTTCAGGAGTTCCAGTTTCCTCCCACATTCGAAAAAGATACACAGGTTAGGGTTAGTGAGTCGTGGGTATGCTAAGTTGGCGCTGGAAGTGTGGGGACACTTGCAGACTGCTCCCAGCGCAGTCTTTGTTGATTTGATTTGATGCAAACAATACATTTCAGTGTTTGTTTTGAAGGATATGTGACAAATAAAGCTAATCATTATATCTTTATCTAAGGCTAATTAGTGTTATGAAAGGGAAAAAAAGTGACAATTGTAGGAGAAGGCTTTCTTTTGAGTTTGGGGCCAAACGGAGTTTAGCTTTATTTACTGGTGGTAAAGATGGGCTCCCTCACTTCTGCCCCTCTAACCCTTACCACAAATGCCACGCAGAGTTGTATCCTGAGTCCCCTCCTCTACTCCCACAACTGAGCTGCCACTCAGCTCCAATCTGCTGATCAAATTCGCAGATGACACGACCTTGTTTCTAGCGCTGACGGGACAGCCTACAGGAGAGAGATTGACACCCTGACACAGTGGCGCCAGGTTAACAACCTCTCTCAAAGTCCAGAAAGTGGATTACAGGAGGAATGGAGACAGGTTTGCCCTGAACAACATCAGTGAGTCTGCAGTTGAGAGGGTGAGCAGTTTCAAGTTCTTCGGTATACAAATCACTGAAGATCTCATCTGGACTGTACACACCAGCTCTGTGGCAAAAAAGCACAACAGCATCTCTTTCACCTCAGACGACTGAAGAAGTTCAGCATGAGCCCCCAAATCCTCAAGACCTTCTACAGGGGCCCCATTGTGAGCATCCTGATTGGCTGTATCACCGCCTGGTACGGGAACTGCACCAACCTGCAGAGAGTGGTACGGACATCCCAGCGCATCTGTGGACGTGAACTTCCCTCCAGTGAGGACATTTATAACAACAGGTGCAGAAAGAAAACCTGGAAGATCAACGGGGACGCCAGTCACCCCAACCATAAACTGTTTCAGCTGCTTCTGTCTGGCAAACGGTACCACAGTATTAAAGCCAGGACCTACGGGCTACAGGACAGCTTCTTTCCACAAGCCATTAGACTTAAATTTACATGTCTGTACATTGCAATGGAGTCATAATGCAAAGATTTTACTCCCTCACGTTGTGGAATGGATGTAAGATTTCAATAAATTCAATATTTCAATAAATTCAATTCAATTCAATTTAGCTTCTAGGCTGGGATTGAAGTTACTCCTGTCACCCATGGCAACCAGAATACACTGCCGAGGTCCAGGAGAAAGCTTCAATTTGGTTTTGTGCCTTAAAACCAATACGTTGAACCAAGTGAATCAGTCTGCCTTTCTCAACACACACAAAATGCAGGAGGAACTCAGCAGGTCAGGCAGCATCTATGGAGGGGAATAAACAGTCGATGTTTCAGGCTGGGACCTTCAGCGAAACATCGAGTGTTTATTCCTCTCCATTGGTGCTGCCTGACTTGCTGAGTTCCTCCAGCATGTTGTAGTCAAACCCTTGAAATATTCATAAAGAATGAGTAATTTTATTTCCAATGGCATTCTGAAACTAAAATCCTGATGAAAGGTCTCAGGTCAAAACATGGACTGTTCATTCTCCTCCATAGGTGCTGCCTGACCTGCTGCATTCCTCCAGAATTTTGTGTGTATTGCTCTGGATTTCCAGCATCTGCAGAATCCCTTGTGTTGTGTTTTTTTAAACAGAATTCTCATCCTTTTCCCAATCTATCATGAAACATTACAGAGAAGGGTGGAGGTGCGAGGGTTGTGGTTTATAACAGTGGCATATCTTGTACCATTGCAGGTCAGCCATGCCGTGAAACCAAACTGCATCGTAATTAAAAGCCAAACGCCAGGAAAAGCCACAAACACAAAAATAGAACTTTTTGGAAACATTCTGTAGGTCAGACAGCCTCAGAGACTGTTTCAGGTCAGGTCAAATAAATGTTTCAGGTCAGAGCTGGCAACTATGACAAAGGGTCCCAGAGCTGAAACATTGACGGCTTCTCTTTCTCACAGGAGTTGCCCAACTTTCTGCGTAAATCCAGCTTTTAAAGTTTTTGCTCGATATAAGCCTAATGGCTTTTAACGCAGAATTCATACTGGGTGACTGTTGTGAGTTTAATGGAGTTAGTTCCTGGTTTACCATTGTCACTACCTGTACTCACTGGAGTTTAGAAGATTGAGACCTATTGAATACTGAAGGGCCTAGATAGAGTGGCTGTGGAGAGAGAGTGGGGGTGGGGAGAGGGACCAGAAGGCACAGCCTCAGAACAGAAATGATAGAAGAGTGTCCCTTCAGAGCAGAGATGAGTAGGATTTTTTTTAGCCAGAGGGCAGTTAAACTGTGGAATTTATGGCCACAGGCAGCTGTGGAGGTCAAGTCATTGGATATACTTAAAATGGAGGTTGATAGGTTTTTGATTAGTAAGGGCATCAAAGGTTACGGGGAGAAGGCAGGAGGATGCAGTTGAGAGGGATAATAAATCAGCCATGATGAATTGACTGAGCCCCTAAATGGCCTCATTCTGCTTTTATGTTTTATATATACAAAAGTCTATACTTCACTGAAAATGGTAGATGGGGGGGGGGAGGGGGAGGGGGGGAAGGTGCACTGAGTGTTGAGTTGGAAGATATGTTGCAGTTGTAAAAGACATTGATGAAGGTTATCAGAGATAAGTTGGGCTGAAGGGTTCATGTCCGTGCTGTATGAATCTGAGTCCATGACGAATTTGATATTCTTAGACTCACCTACAATCATGTGATGACCCCGATGGCTGCGATTCTTTGCCATCCTCGTTGCCAGTGTAGAGAATATGTCACAAATGAGCTCTTAACCTCGGAGTGTATAGACTAGTACACCTGAGAGAAAAAGGACCTGAAAGTGTGGCTTCTATCCCTTCATTTACAGTCCTGACTGTACAGGCAATTTCTGGACCTTGTTGAAGAATTTTGTCACCAAAGTACTGTTGAAGAATCTACCCTGTTTTACTGTATCTTACAGGAAGAGAAGTTACCTGGTTATCAAACAGAAATAAAGACACAGACCCAGTGTACTGTTAACTCTTTATTATGTGATCACCGGGAGCTGTTGCCTTACGACTCCGTCAATGTCAGGTTACATCTAAAATTTAAACAATAAATTTTGGGCAACAGCCAAACATACTTAGCAATTTCAAGAAGCACTCGTTAGGTATCAGCCAGTTCACCAATTTTCCCGCTTGATACACAAAGTTAGAACTGCACGTCCACATTCAGTTCCTCTATTAGCCAGTCCTGAACAAAGGTTAACAATACCTCATTACTGGAATGATCTATTGTTAGCTCACACAAGCAAGGAAGTGTCTGTGTCTTTTCCTCATAATCCAACTCTTAAGCGATACCTAGTGAAGCTTGACAACAAAATTTAATTCAATTTTCTTCTTAATTTTTTTCGACAACCTCCTTAAGGCAGGCAGCCTGACAAGATAGTTTAAAGTTATAACAAATTTTATTAACAAACAGAAGTTTTGTTAAAAACATTGTACATAAAGAGGTAAGTCAAATTTCAAATAAAATACAGCTTCTGAGTTACCATCAGACCGAATAAAGTCGAATAAGGTGCATTAGGTAGAGTTACTATGCCAGTGTAATAAAGCACATCAGTACCTCATGCTCATATGGAGATTTGGACTAGCCATACAAATACCACAGACTCAAATTAAGCAAAATGAGTTAAATAAAGGGCTGTAGCAGTGACTCACACTGTCCTGCAATGTACAAAACAAACTGCAGAGGTAACACACCTCACATGGTAGACATGGACACAAAAGTAAATCGACTGAACGGATCAGCAAAACTGCCGTTCACCTTCCCTTACGGACTAGACCCTGGACCAAGCACGTGTAGGCAGTAAGCTTTTGATACCACCTGGGGAGGAAGGTCCCACGCTATTTTCTCTCCAGGCACAATTATCTTTTCCACTTCACTACATGACGGAAGGTCTATGCCAGAAGCATCGGCTTTTAGTACCTGCTGAGTTCCTCCAGCATTTTGTGTGTGTTGCCCTGGAAGTGTGTGTATGGTGATCCTGCATTACCATCGAAAACGTGCCACAATGTGATTTTCCATACATGATGTTACATCACTTGCACATGCATCAAGAAATTAAAGTCGAAAAAAAAATTGCATTTATTTACTTTTTTTCTCCTCATAAATTCTGAGGGAGAATTTTACTCCATGTATCAAATTCTTAGCCAGTGATTAGCGAATTCTGTAAGGGCAGAGTTCTGTCGTCCCAAAGTCCGTAACATGGAGGTTGCCTCTGGTTTAGTTATGCGGAATTTCTCATGTCTACTGTCACAGCCCACAGAGCAGGTTGTCACATGGCACAATCTTTAAAAAATTGTCAAGCATAAATCAAAAATAATTAATTACAAACAAATATTACATATGGTAGCACAGTGGTTAGCACATAGCTTTACAGTGCCAGCTTTTACTGATTCATGCTGCTGTCTATAAGGGATAGGTACATTTTCACTGTTGTTGTGTTCTTTATACGTACCATGGGTTATTCATAAAGATACGTATTCTGGAAGAACATAACTAGAACTTTTATTTAACAGCAAACAGCAACCATGTTTTACACTGCCATCCTTCTCAATCATTCTTTCATTTCTGCACATGCTCAGAACTCCGTACAATCGCATTCTTACACGTGATGCGTGATATCACCACATCTTCCTTTCCTCAAAAAGAAAAACAATCAGCAACATCATGTCTGGGGGGTTTACGAACACAAGTACACCTTTGAAGTGGTTCACATAGTTCTTGTGTTTTGTTGTTATTTTCATGTCTTGTCTGGTCTGCATCAGTTAATGGAAACTCTGAAGTTGGCTCTTTCTTGAGGTCCTTGCGAAGAAATCGCAATTCATCTCTTTTTTATGTTGATACTTCATCATTTCAATAAAACTTCTCAATTCCTTCACTTGTGCTTTCACTTCTTCAATTGGATCCTGATTCTTGTCACTCTTTGGCTTCAGATCTGTACTGTACTGTACCGGCAAGTTTGGTTTTGGTGGCAATGCTTTGTCAGATGCTGGTAACAAAGGGATGGGTCTGGGATTTTTCTTTATGACTTCTTTTACTTTTCCCGTGTTGGAATCAAATTCTGTTTTCTCTCTCTCTCTTTCATCAAATCACTGTATTCTGACTCTGTGTCACTCTCCAGGACTAAGATTCTTTTCACCAAATTCAGTCTCTCACAGGCAGATAAACCCAGTATTGACTGTATATTTTTGGCACTACCACAAATAAAAGCATGTGCTCAATATTTTTGTGTGATACTTTTGCCACACATGTTCCTTTAACTGGAACATCTGCACCTGAATACCCAGTCAATTTTATATTTGTCTGATGTAACTTTGGTCTTGGCTTTAATGCATTAAACTTGTGCTCCAGTATCCAGTTTAAACAGAATATTGCTTTTGTTCACTTGCAATGCAATAGTCCAGTCATTCTTACTTTGTTTATTTTCACAAAGCGCATCGATATAAAACTCAAACACAAGGAAATCTGCAGATGCTGGAAATTCAAGCAACACACACAAAATGCTGGTGGAATGCAGCAGGCCAGGTAGCATCTATAGGAAGGAGTACAGTCAATGTTTCTGATTGAGACCCTTAGTCAGGACTAATGAAAAGAGAGATAGTAAGAGATTTGAAAGTGGGAGGGGGAGAGGGAGACCCAGAATGATAGAAGAAGAGAGGGGGGGAGGGATGAAGCTAAGAGCTGGGAAGTTGATTGGCGAAAGGGATACAAGGCTGGAGAAGGGGGAGTATCATAGGACAGAAGGCCTTGGAAGAAAGAAAGGGGGAGGGGAGCACCAGAGGAAGATGGAGAACAGGCAAGGAGTTACTGTGAGAGGGAAAGAGAGATAAATAAATAAGTACATACATATGTACATACATACATACATAAATAGGGATAGGGTAAGAAGGGGAGGAGGGGCATTAACGGAAGTTAGAGAAATTAAATCCATGTCCTATTCCCATTCCGATATGTCAATCCATGGCCTCCTCTACAGTCGAGATGAAGCCACACTCAGGTTGGAGGAACAACACCTTATATTCCGTCTGGGTAGCCTCCAACTTGGTGGCATGAAAAGCCATCTTCAACGAGATCCCACCACCAAGCACACCTTTCCCTCCCCCCTACTTTCTGCTTTCCGCAGGGATCGCTCCCTACATGACTCCCTTGTCCATTCGTCCCCCCCATCCCTTCCCACCGATCTCCCTCCTGGCACTTATCCTTGTAAGTGGAACAACTGCTACACCTGCCCTTACACTTCCTCCCTCACCACCATTCAGGGCCCCAGACAGTCCTTCCAGGTGAGGCAACACTTCACCTGTGAGTCGGCTGGTGTGGTATACTGCGTCCGGTGCTCCCAGTGTGGCCTTTTATATATCGGTGAGAGCCGATGCAGACTGGGAGACCGTTTCGCTGAACACCTACGCTCGGTCCACCAAAGAAAGCAGTGGCCACATATTTTAATTCCATGTCCCATTCCCATTCTGATATGTCAATCCATGGCCTCCTCTACTGTCGAGATGAAGCCACACTCAGGTTGGAGGAACAACACCTTATATTCTGTCTGGGTAGCCTCCAACCTGATGGCATGAACATTGATTTCTCTAACTTCTGTTAATGCCCCTCCTCCCCTTCTTACCCCATCCCTATTTTTTTCTCTCTTTCCCTCTCACAGTAACTCCTTGCCTGTTCTCCATCTTCCTCTGGTGCTCCCCTCCCCCTTTCTTTCTTCCAAGACCTCCCGTCCTCTCTAGCCTTGTATCCCTTTTGCCAATCAACTTTCTAGCTCTTAGCTTCATCCCTCCCCCTCCTCTCTTCTCCTATCATTCTGGGTCTCCCTCTCCCCCTCCCACTTTCAAATCTTTTACTATCTCTTTTTTCCATTAGTCCTGACGAAGGGTCTCGACCCAAAACCATGACTGTACTTCTTCCTATAGATGCTGCCTGACCTGCTGCGTTCCACAAGCATTTTGTGTGTGTTGCTCAATATAAAACTCCTCACTTTCATTTTCAAGCACTGCATTTACGTGCTTTATTTTCTTTTTACTTCTGTAACAGCATGAAAAATGATTACTCTTACTGCAGTGATTGCACATTTTTCTATATGCTGGACACTTTTTAGGTCGGTGCTCCCGCCCACAGCGATCACAAAGTTTTTTTCTTTCAGACGATGTCTTGCTCTCTGCCAGTTTTGTTGCCGTTTTATTATTTTTTCAAACATGTTCGCGCTTTTCCACAGCATCTATGTAGCTCTCAATAAAAAGCTCTTTAGCCTGTGACGTCACAGTTTCAGAAACTTTGCGAAGAATCAAAGCTTTTTCCAAATTTATGTCTGCTTCTCTTAAGAGTCTTTCTCTCAGAGCATTATCCAGAATGCCACAAACAATTCTGTCTTTAATGAGAGGGTCCATCAGCTCTGCAAACTCGCAAGTTTTACTGCAGTTTCTCAACTCGGTAACAAATTGATCAATCGTTTGACCAGTTTTCTGCTTACATATAAAGAATTTATACCTCTCATATGTCACATTGCTCTTCGTTATACAAAACGCTTCAAACTTGTCGATTATCACTTTTAGATTCAAATAATCTCCATTTTCATAAGTAAAATGGTTATATACCTCAATTGCGTCATCCCCTATTACGTGGAGTAGAATTGCAGTTTTTTTTTCTGTTTTATTATCTGCTCCGATTGCCGATAAATAAATTTCAAAATGCTGTTTAAATCTTTTCCAGTTTTCAGCAACGTTTCCAGTCAGTTGAAGCATTGTTGAGGGTTGCAAAACTTCCATTTTTAAAACTCTTAGTGCACCCAAAATAGTTTGCGCTCTTTTTTTTCTGATTATCTTCGCTTCTCCCGTATTATTCTTCCAGACCGACTTCTGACACCATGTTGGGTTCTTATACGTACTGTGGGTTACTCATACAGAAACATATTCTGGAAGAACATAACTAGAACTTTTATTTAACAGCAACCACATTTATAGTGCCATGCTTCTCGATCACTCTTTCATTTCTACGCATGCTCAGAACTTCATCCAATCACGTTCTTACACGTGACACGTGATATCACCACAACTGTGACCACGTGGGTCTCCTCCGGGTACTGCAGCTTCCAAGGATGTGCAGATTAAGGTTGGTGAGTTTTGGGCGTGCTATTTTGGTGCCAGAAATTTGGCGACACTTGCCCAGCACAATCCTCACTGATTCGATTTAATGTAAAATAACACATTTCATTGTATGTTTTGATGTACTGCACATGTGACAAATAAAACTAATCTTTATATTAGTGCTAAATTATCTTGGCTTTCAGATTTAAAATCATGAAATCACTTTCTCCGCACTTGCATCTTCCAGTCTGCACCCTCATACAACCACTAAATTATATCCACCAAATTCACAGAAACAGAAAACCTACAGCGCAATACAGGCCCTTCAGCCCACAAAGTTGTCCTGAACATGTCCTTACCTGAGAAATTACCAAGGGTTACCCATAGCCCTCTATTTTTCTAAGCTCCATGTACCTATCCAGGAGTCTCTTAAAAGACCCTATCGTATCTGCCTCCACCACTGTCGCCAGCAGCCCATTCCACACACTCACCACTCTCTGCGTAAAAAACTTACCCCTGACATCTCCTCTGTATCGACTCCCCAGCGCCTTAAACCTGTGCCCTCTTGTGGCAGCCATTTCAGCTCTGGGAAAAAGCCTCTGACTATCCACACGATCAATGCCTCTCATCATCCTAAACACTCAAATTCCTCAAACATTTTGGGCACACGATCAGAGGACCCTCCCCTCGAGACTTTCCTCCTTTGTAAATCTGAAAGCCTATCCCTAGCCAAGCCTTTTGTCTCAGTGTCCAATCCTCCTTCCTTAGTGAACCAGTAAGGGACACCTTTCTACATTTACGGTGTAAGGATGTGTAAGGATGTGGTCTTTGACCGACTCTCCTCAATTGTAACACTACTCTCCCATCAAAGCTCCATGAGCCTCTGCGCTTTACATCGTGAAAGAACATAGAACAGTACCGTGCAGGAAAAGACCCTTCAGTCCACAATGTTGTGCTGAACTAATTAAATGTCCAACTAAACTGATCTCTTCTGCTTACACAATGTCTATGTCCTTCCATATGCTGCACATTCTCTTGACCAACTCTATGGTATTCACCTCCACCAGCACCCCAGGAACTCTCCAAACTCTGGCCTTCATACCTCCTTTGAACTTACCCCCTCTCAACTCAAGTGCATTCTTTCTGGTGTTTGGACAAATTCAGATCTGGAGACTCTGTGAGCCCACTGGGGAGTCGAATCCCCGTGTCTGCAGGTTGGAGACCAAGTCGACTGGAGCAGGAGGCCTGTCCTAGAGACTGTGTATGTGCATGTGTGGGATGGAGGAATGAGGCTTGTTTGTGCTGTTGCTGTGCTCTAATTGGTTGTATTCTGTGTTGTTTTGACGAACATTATGGGCGTGCTATGTTGGCGGTGGAATGTGGGCTGCCCTGGTACACCTAGGTGGGTTGGGTTTAACACAAACGATGCATTTCACTGTACATTTCAATATACACATGATATATAAATTTGAATCTTCAGTCTGCGAAAGGGTGCAGAATAGGTTGACCCATGGATTGGAGGGCATGTGTTTCAAGGTGAGGTTATGAGTATAACTTGGATTGTTTTCTCTGGATCATTGGAGTTAGTTATATAAGTTGATGCATTATGTAGAGAGATTGTGAGGAAGGACAGGCAGATGAGAGGGTGAGATTGAAGTCAGTGGGTTGAGTTGAAGTGTAAAATCAAATAGGCTGATGAACACAGGACTGAAGATGTTATATCTGAATGCACGCAGTATATGGAATAAGGTAAATGATCTTTTAGCACAATGAGAGATTGGCAAGTATCACATTGTTGGAATCACGGAGATGTGACTGAAAAGCAGATCATAATGAGGAGCGTTTGTCGGCTCTTGGATTGTATTCATTATAGAAGAATGAGAGGGGATCTCATAGAAACATTTTGAATGTTGAAAGGGTTGGACAGAGTAGATGTGGAAAGGCTGTTTCCCTTGGTGGGTGAGTTCAGGACAAGAGGTCACAGTCTTGGAATTAGAGGGTACCCATTTAAAACAGAGATGAGGAGAAATTTTTTCAGCCAGAAGGTCATGGATTTATGGAATTCGTTGCCACATACAGCTGTGGAGGCCCAATCACTGAGGGTTTTTAAGGAGGAGATTGACAGGTATCTAATTAGTCAGGGTATCAAGGGATATGGGAAAAAAGCCGGAAATTGGAACTAGACGGGAGAATAGTTTAGCTCATGGTGGAGTGGCGGAGCAGACTTGATGGGCCGAATGGCCTACTTCTGCTCCTTTGTCTTGTGATCTTGTGACAATTGGGAGCTTAACATCCAAGAATATGCCTTGTATTGAAAGGACAGGCAAATAACAGAGGGGGTGTAGGGTGGTTCGTTGGTAAAAAATGAAATCAAATCCTTAGAAAAAGGTGACATAAGATCGGAAGATGTAGAACCCTTGTGGGTAGAGTTAAGAAACTGCAAGAGTAAAAAGACCTGATGGGAGTTGTATATAAAGCCTCTGAACGGTAGTCAGGATGTGGAATACATATTTCAATGGGAAATAGAAAAGGCATGTCAAAAGGAAATGTTATGATAGTCATGGGGGATTTTAACATGCAGGCAGATTGAGAAGATCAGGTTGGTGCTAAATCCCAAGAGATGGAAATTGTAGAATGCCTGTGAGATGGCTTATTAGAGCAGCTTGAGATTGAGCCCACTAGGTGAAAGGCATTTCTGGATTGGGAGTTGTGTAATGAACCAGATTTGATTAGGGAGCTTAAGGGAAAGGACCTCCGAAGAATCAGTGATCATAATATGATAGAATTTACCGCGCAATTTGTAAAGGAGAAACTAAAGTCAGATGTATCAGTATTAGAATGGAGAAAATGGAATTACAGAGGCGTGAGAGAGGAGCTGGCCAAGATTGGTGGGAAGGCAACACTAGCAGGGATGATGGCAGAGCAGCAATGCTGGAGTTTCTGGGGGCAATTCGGAGGGCACCTGATAGAGACGTCCCAAAGATGAACAAGTATGAATAAACATGAAGGGACGATAATGGTAACTGTGACTGGCAAGGGAAGTCAAGGACAGAATAAACAGCAAACAAGATGGCATATAATAAAAATTAGTTGGAAGTTAGATGATTGGGGAGCTTTTAAAAACCAACAGAAAGTATCTTAAAAAATGATAAAGAGAGAAAATATGAAATATGAAGGTATACTAGCCAATAATATTAAAGGGATACCAGATACCAGGATACCAGGTACTGTTCTCTGAACAGGGAGAAAATTCAAAATTCAGGTTGTACAGGATTCCCTAAAGGTTAACTTACAGGTTGAGCGGTGGTGAGGAAGGCAAATGCAATGTTAGCATTCATTTCATGAGGACTGGAACATAAGAGCAGGGATGTAATGCTAAGGGTTTGTAAGGCATTGGACAGACCACACGGAGCTTTCTGAGCAGTTTGGGGCCCTTCATATAAGAAAAGACATGCTGGTGTTGTTGAGGGTCCAGAGGATGTTCATGAGATGACACTGGAAATGAAAGGGTTAACATATGAGGAGTGTTTGATGGCTCTGGGCTGTACTTGCTGGAGTTCAGAAAAATGAGAGGAGATGTCAATAAAACCTATCCAATTGAAAGATCTACAGTGGTGCTAGACAGTTTGTGAATCCTGTAGGAAGTTCTCTATTTTTGCGTAAATACTGTATGACCTAAAATCCCTCAAGTCTGAGGCTGTGTCCTTTGGTCTTCCACTAGAAGAAACATCCCCTCTACATCCACCCTATCTACAGTGGTTTGCGAACCCTGTAGAATTTTCTGCATAAATATGACTTAAATGTGATCAGATCTTCACTTAAGTCCTAAAACTAGATAAAGAGAACCCAATTTAAAAAATAACATAAACACATTGTACTTGGTCATTTATTTATTGAGAAAAATGATCCAATATTATATGTATTTGTTGGGAAAAGTTTGTGAACCTCTACAAAAGCTATTTTTAGCTAGGTGTTCCAATCAATGAGATGAGCTTGGAGGCGTGGGTTGTAGAGGCGCCCGGCCCTATAAAAAAGACACACAAAGTCAGGTTACTGACAGAGCCGGCTCTTCTCAAGAAAGATCTGTTTATGTGCATCATGCCTCGATCAAAACAATTTTCAGAGGACCTTAGAAAAAATTGTATGAAGCTAGAAAATGCTACAAAAGACCTGAGTACTCATCCATCCACAAAAGAGAAATTGTCTACAGATGGAGGAAACTCAGTACTGCGGCTACTCTCCCTCGGAGTGGGCATCCTGCAAGATCACCTCAAGAACACAACATGCAATGTTGAAGAAGATGGAAAGGAACCCAAGGGTAACAGAAAAAGACCTGCAGAAATCTCTAAAACCTGTTAAAGTCTCTGTTCATGTGTCCACTATAAGAAAAACACTGAATAAGAATGGTATTCATGGATGGACACCATGGAGGAAACCACTGCTCTTGAAAAAATATATTGCCGGATGTCTCAAGTTTACAAAAGACTACCTGGATGATCTACAATGCTCCTGGGACAATGGTCTGTGGACAGATGAGACGGAAGTTTAACTTTTTGACAGAAATGAACACCGCTATGTTTGGAGGAAAAAGAGCACTGCACCCCAACACCAAAATCTCATTCCGACTATGAAGCATGGTGGAAGGAGCATCATAGTTTGGGGATGCCTTGCTGCCTCAGGGCCTGGACAGCTTGCAATCACTGAGGGAACAATGAATTCAGAATTGTATCAAGACATTTTACAGGAGAATGTCAAGGTGGCAGTCTGTCACCTGAAGCTAAATTGGCTAACACAACAAGACAATGATCCGAAACAACGGAATGGTTTAAAAAGAAGAAAATGTATGTTTTGGAATGGCTAAGTCATAGTCCTAACCTAATCCTCTAGAAATGTTGTGGAAAGACCTGAAGCAAACAGTTCTTGCAAGGAAGCCCACCAGCATTCCAGAGTTGAAGAAGTTTTGTAAGGAGGAAAGGCCTAAAATTCCTCCAAGCCAATGTGCAGGACTGATCAACAGTTACTAGAAACATTTGGTTGAGGTTGTTGCTGTACGGGGTGGGGGGGGGGGGGGGGGTCACACCAGTTACTGAAAGCAAAGGTTCACATATTTTTCCAAGAAATACATGTAATATTGCATCATTTTTCTTAATAAATATATAAACAAACAATGTTTATTTATTTAATCTTTATTTATTTTATTGGGTTCTCTTTATCTAGTTTTAGGACTAAGTGAAGATCTGATCACATTTTAAGTCATATTTATACAGAAATAAAGAAAAACTTTCTAGCACCACTGTAGATAGGGTGGATGTGGAGGGGATGTTTCTTCTAGCGGAAGAGTCTAGGACCAGAGGGCACAGCCTCGGAATAGAGGGATGTCCATCTGGAACACAGATAGATAATGAGGAATTTCTTTAGCTAGAAGCTGGTGAATCTATTGAATTCAATGGCTGTGGAGGCCAAATTGTTGGCCATATTTAAAATGGAGGCTGAAAGATTCTTGATTGGTCAGGGCATCAAAGGTTACGGGGAGAAAGCAGGAGAAAGGGGTTAAGAGGGATAATAAATCAGCCATGGTGGCAGACTCGATGGGTCGAATGGCTTATTCAGCTCCTATGTCTAATGGGCGTGTGTTTTTTTAACACGGAGAGTGGCGAATGTCTGAACAGATACACCAGTGACATTTAAAAGAGTTTTAGGCAGCCTCTTGAATATACAGAGAATGGAGCGATATGGATTGTGTGCAAGCAGAAAGGATTTAGTTTAATTTGGCATTCTGTTCAGTGTGGACTTGGTGGTTTGAAAGGCTTGCTCCTGTGCTAGGTTCTGTGTTCTGCAGCAGCTAGGGGGAATTTAGACAGGTGCAGGAACCCACAGGGAATTGGGGGATATAAACATCCTACACTTTAACTTGGCATCATGGTTGGAACAGAGACTGTGGGCCGAGAGGCCCATTCTGTTGCTATACTGTTCTATGTTCTATAACTTGTTTGACCTATTTGACAGAAAATAATTCATTATCTCCCTCCAAGGTCTCTCCCCTCCTTTTCTCTCTAATCTCATCCAGGCCAAACAACTAAAATCTGCACACCCACTAATTCTCACCTCTCGAACCTCATCCTTAAATTCAGAAACTCCATCATTAGTTTCTGAGCCTTCAGTGATCATTCCCCTGTTCTCTGGAATTCCTTCCTTTGACCACCTTTCTCTTCTTTGGTCTTTGAAGATATGCCTTGAACTAGTTTGGACCACATGCCCTCATCTGACACAGGAGCAGTCGTTTATTCACACTGCTATTGTCATAGCCGGGTGTGGTAGTGGGGACAAGCTCCCACTACCTATAAAGTGCTCCAAATGGTGTGCGTCTCTAACAGCCTCTGACAACCAAGTCCAACACCCGGCCTTCACGTGTGGCTGAGCTACTAGGCCCGACGGAACTGTTTCTACTGAGAAGAGAAGGGACAAAGGCGGCACCTCACAACCAGTTGCTTTGGGCAGGTGGGGCTCGTCAGCCTTGGACGGCAGCCCGCGTAGGAGAAGGAAAACTCTGATTTCAAACCTCTACTGCCTTGCGGCCATACCTACGCATGGGAAAGGCTTCGGGAGTAAACCCCGAGGAAGAAATCCAGAGCCTACTACGACTACCATGAAGCACCATAAAGCAGGCTGCTGCATTAAGTGTTCTCTTTCCCCGTTTGCCTCTCACTTTCTCACAAACTGCCTGCAGAAGGAACTGTGGAAAAGAGTCAACAGTCGACGTTTTGGGCCAAGACCCTTCATCAGGGATAATCAGGAGCTGACGGTTAATTTGGTCGGCACGGTGATGACGAAGTTGAAATCACCAGTATCCAAGAATGAAAAACAACTAACAGGCAGGAAAGAAAGAATTTTAAAAAAGCTTTATTATTGATAATGAGTAACAAGTGCACAAAGAAAAATATTTAAATATAGCTTTTTGTATTTTAGATTGCTTTACAGAACATTGGCTACGAATCATGAGACAATAACCCTAAAGCCAACGACATGGCAAACAGACACTTGATTAACACACAAGAGATGCAATGCACGTGATGAAGGGCAGTGAGAGGCTGCCGAACGCTTCAGGTGTTGAGTGAAGCACCAAATGATCGAGTTACTGAAAAAATACACACTGATACCAGCTGCCTTTCCCTCGACAGTAAATGTGAGTGAAGAACTAATCTTTGGCTCTTATTGCACTGCTTCTGAGCACAGAACCTACATGTGTTCGCTGACTCTCATCTTTGATCTATCAGTGTGGCCCCAAATCCACCTTTTACCATCTACCGGTCCACTGTCCCCTCAAACACATCACGGCTATTCACCCTCAACCGCTCCTGATGAGGGTAAAGTGAATATTCTCACTGCTCTTTGAATGACTGTCCCCCGTGGATTTCCAGCCATCAAACCTTTGATGAAGGACTTTCCCGTAAGTGCTAAGTCTACCTTTACCTATTGTACCAAAGCCGTTTAAAGACCTGGGTCAGGTCCCCACAAGCCTTTTATTCAAGAGAAAAGGGAACCAAGCAAAACTGGAGGCCAATGAGAAGAGTCCCTCACAGAGAAACAAGACAAGACATAGGAGCAGAATTAGGCCATTCAGCTCATCGAGTCTGCTCTGCCAGTCCATCATGGCTGATTTATTACCATTCTCCTGCCTTCTTCCCATAACCATAGAACATTACAACACAGAAACAGGCCTTTTGGCCCTTCTTGGCTGTACCGAACCATTTTTCTGCCTAGTCCCACTGACCTGCACCTGACCCATATCCCTCCATACACCTCTCATCTATGTACCTGTCCAAGTTTTTCTTAAATGTTAAAAGTGAGCCCGCATTCACCACTTCATCTGGCAGCTCATTCCACACTCCCACCCACCACTCTCTGTGTGAAGGAGCCCCCCCCCCCCCCAATATTCCATTTAAACTTTTCCCCCTTCACCCTTAACCCATGTCCTCTGGTTTTTATTTTTCCTAGCCTCAGTGGAAAAAGCCTTTGACACCCTTACAGATCATCATCCTCTGCTTTAAGTATACCCAATGAAGTGGTAGGGACATCCCTCTATTCTGAGGCTGTGCTCTCCGGTCCTGGACTCATCTATTGGAAACACCCGCTCCACGCCCACTCTACCTTTGCCTTTCAATATTCACTTGGCTTCAATGAGATCCCCTCCCCCATCATTCTTCTGAACACCAGCAAGTACAGGCCCAGGGCCAATAAACATTTCTCATACATTAACCTTTTCATTCCTGTGAGCCTCCTCTGGACTCTCCCAACGTTGGCTCATCATTTCTTAGCTACGGGCCCGAAAACTGCTCACAATACTCCAAATGCAGGTTTCATAAATCCTCAGCATTCAACACCCTTCAAGAGTCTTGGCCCATGCTGACTGACCTGATCTCTACCAGCCAACCCGCCCCCCACCCCCGCCTGAAGGCAGATTTGGTTAGCATTAGGGACTATCCAGGAGTTATGTGAATATAGTTGATATTAATTGAAACAAGAATCAGCCTTCAGTTCTGTATATGTAAATCAGTTCAGGGAGCTTTCAATTAGCCTTCAGGATTTTGTAAATTGTAAACAGTAAACTGAAGTCAAAAGCACAAGCTGCTTCACAGACTGAGAAATTGCACGTAAGACAATGGGGTTGTGTTAATTGGTTTGCGTCAAACCAGGCGACGTGGCTAACTTATTTGTACCATTGTGACTGGCAGACCAGACGGATGTTGTCACTTAACATAGCAAACGTGGTCACAGTCCAAAGTTTCTGTGAATTTGTGATATTTATGTGCTCAGACAGAAACAGCTCTGACAACAATAACTTTGGGTGTCTGGGGTTTCTTCCGCCAGAAGCATTTGTGCAAATAACATTGTAAACAGCTGGTGCATATCACTAGTCCTGGTCTCGTGACCATGTCATGATGTCATTGTAACTATTGAAACTGCATTGTATCACCTTTGGTCTTCAGGGTATAAAGATGTGAAGTACCTTTGGGTTTGTGAGTCTCCAGAATGAAGCCTGCTTGTTGCGACGAATAAAGACTTCTACATAGAGTCGTAGAAAACTACAGCACAGAAACAGGCCCTTTGGCCCATTCAGTCTGTGCTGAACCATTTAAACTGCCTAGTCCCTTTGACCTACACCCAGACCATAGCCTCCTCACCACATACCTATCCAAACTTCTCAATGTTGAAATTGAAATCAAATCCACTACTTGCACTGACAGCTTGTTCCACACACTTACCACCCTCATGTTCCCCTCAAACATTTCACCTTTCACCCAAGACCTCTAGTTCTAGTCTCACCCAACCTCAGTGGAAAAAGCCTTCTTGCATTTACCCTATTCATATCCCTCCTATTTTTGTATACCTCTTTCAAACCTCCCCCCAATCTTCTATGTCCTAGCGAAGAAAGTTCTAACCTATTCAATCTTTCCTTATAACTTCAGTCTCAGCAACATCATTGTAAATTTTCTCTGCACTCTTTCAATCTTATTTACATCTTTCCTGTAGACAGGTGTCAAAACTCCAAATTAGGCCTGGCCAACATCAACATAACATCCCACCTCCTGTACTCAGTACTTTGATCTATGAAGGCCAATGTGCTAAAATCCTTCTCTATGACCCTGTCTACCTGTGACACCACTTCCAATGAATTACGGACCTGCATTCCTAGATTCCTTCATTCTGTCACACTCCTCAGTGCGCTGCCACTCACTGTAAGACAGACATTACTTGGTCCTTCTAAAGTGCAACTTGTCTGCATTAAGTCTCATCGGCCATTTCTCAACACATTTGTCCAGCTGGTCCAGATCCTGCTGCCAACTTTAACAGTCTTCCTCGCTGTCCACGACATCCCCAATCGTGGTGCCATCACAAATTTGCTGATCCAGTTTACCATATTGTCATCCAGATCATTGATGTAGATAACAAACAGCAATGGACCCAGCACCGATCCCTGTGACACCCCATTAGTCACAGGCCTTCCGTTAGAGAGATTCAGATTATTGTCATCTAGAAACCACAAATGCAATGCAGTTAAAAAATGAGACAACGTTCCACTCCCTGGATTCTCCTACAAAGCCAATGTCTAATCCATCTTCAATGCTGAGCAACTGGATCTTCTTGACCAGCCTCCCATGCGGGACCTCGTCAAATGCCTCCCTAAAGTCCACATAGACAACATCCACTGTCTTGCCTTCAACTTTCCTGGTAACCAGCTTCAGTGTCTCTCCGGTGACTGTGCCAAAGTCTGAGGCTCATACGCAGATACAGCGAGAGCCTCAGATCTTTACACAGTGTGTATTGCACTGAACTGCCGCCACAAAAAAAAACAAATTTCATGACATTTGTGAGCGATGATAAACCTGATTCTGATAGGGGTCTTTGTTGTGGACTGAGAGTGGGCAGGGGGCAGGGAGAGGGGAATCGTGGTTGGGAAAAGGAGAGGGAGAGGGGAGTCGTGGTTGGGAAAAGGAGAGGGAGAGGGGAGTCGTGGTTGGGAAAAGGAGAGGGAGAGGGGAGGGGCAATTGGGAAAAGGAGAGGGAGAGGGGAGTCGTGGTTGGGAAAAGGAGAGGGAGAGGGGAATCGTGGTTGGGAAAAGGAGAGGGAGAGGGGAGTCGTGGTTGCGAAAAGGAGAGGGAGAGGGGAGTCGTGGTTGGGCAAAGGAGAGGGAAAGGGGAGGGGCAATTGGGAAAAGGAGAGGGAGAGGGGAGTCGTGGTTGGGAAAAGGAGAGGGAGAGGGGAGTCGTGGTTGCGAAAAGGAGAGGGAGAGGGGAATCGTGGTTGGGAAAAGGAGAGGGAGAGGGGAGTCGTGGTTGGGAAAAGGAGAGGGAGAGGGGAGTCGTGGTTGGGAAAAGGAGAGGGAGAGGGGAGGGGCAATTGGGAAAAGGAGAGGGAGAGGGGAGTCGTGGTTGGGAAAAGGAGAGGGAGAGGGGAATCGTGGTTGGGAAAAGGAGAGGGAGAGGGGAGTCGTGGTTGGGAAAAGGAGAGGGAGAGGGGAGGGGCAATTGGGAAAAGGAGAGGGAGAGGGGAGTCGTGGTTGGGAAAAGGAGAGGGAGAGGGGAGTCGTGGTTGGGAAAAGGAGAGGGAGAGGGGAGGGGCAATTGGGAAAAGGAGAGGGAGAGGGGAGTCGTGGTTGGGAAAAGGAGAGGGAGAGGGGAGTCGTGGTTGGGAAAAGGAGAGGGAGAGGGGAGTCGGGGTTGGGCAAAGGAGAGGGAGAGGGGAGGGGCAATTGGGAAAAAGAGAGGGAGAGGGGAGTTGTGGTTGGGAAAAGGAGAGGGAGAGGGGAGGGGCAATTGGGAAAAGGAGAGGGAGAGGGGAGTCGTGGTTGGGAAAAGGAGAGGGAGAGGGGAGTCGTGGTTGGGAAAAGGAGAGGGAGAGGGGAGTCGGGGTTGGGCAAAGGAGAGGGAGAGGGGAGGGGCAATTGGGAAAAAGAGAGGGAGAGGGGAGTTGTGGTTGGGAAAAGGAGAGGGAGAGGGGAGGGGCAATTGGGAAAAGGAGAGGGAGAGGGGAGTCGTGGTTGGGAAAAGGAGAGGGAGAGGGGAGTCGTGGTTGGGAAAAGGAGAGGGAGAGGGGAGTCGTGGTTGGGAAAAGGAGAGGGAGAGGGGAGGGGCAATTGGGAAAAGGAGAGGGAGAGGGGAGGGGCAATTGGGAAAAGGAGAGGGAGAGGGGAGTCGTGGTTGGGCAAAGGAGAGGGAGAGGGGAGGGGCAATTGGGAAAAGGAGAGGGAGAGGGGATGGGCAATTGGGAAAAGGAGAGGGAGAGGGGAGGGGCAATTGGGAAAAGGAGAGGGAGAGGGGAGGGACAATTGGGAAAAGGAGAGGGAGAGGGGAGTCATGGTTGGGAAAAGGAGAGGGAGAGGGGAGGGGCAATTGGGAAAAGGAGAGGGAGAGGGGATGGGCAATTGGGAAAAGGAGAGGGAGAGGGGAGGGGCAATTGGGAAAAGGAGAGGGAGAAGGGAGGGACAATTGGGAAAAGGAGAGGGAGAGGGGAGTCATGGTTGGGAAAAGGAGAGGGAGAGGGGAGGGGCAATTGGGAAAAGGAGAGGGAGAGGGGAGGGGAGGGGCAACACAAACAAAACGCTGGAGGAAGCTGAAGCACCAGAGAGGCATTCGATAACGATCAATAAATCAATTGTTTGGAATTGAGTGACCTTGCTAGGTGTGTCTGCAGCACACACCCCTCCTGAGGCACTTCACCCTTGGTATTCCAAACATCCTTTGCTCCCGCCAAACTCGCTCTCTGCTCCAAGTTGACAAACACAATACCAGGCAAAACTCTTAGACACCTGAGCTATGTAAATGTGCCTCAGACGTCTGCTCTGTCGTGTAGTTGCTGTGATGTCAGAGAAGATTTGCTTTGTCTGCCTAGGGGAAACTAGCAAGGGACTGCTGGACTAGACATAGAAGGGTAAAGGAGATGATTTATTACAGTGTGGCCTCTCAGACCATGGTTGGACGCAGTGTCCTAACGTGGGAGGAAGGTGTGAGAACCACTCGCCCGAACAATCGAAAAGCAAACCAGTCCGATCTGCCTGCTGACCAGATCAGAGAGCTGGTGAGGTCAGCATCCAGGGCAGGCAGATGGCTGACTGCAGCCTCCATTGCGAACGCTGGTCACCAAAGCAAACCAGTGCCCCCTCTGTCCGACCAGATCAGAGAGCTGGTGAGGTCAGCATCCAGGGCAGGCAGATGGCCTACTGCAGCCTCCATTGCGAGCGCTGGTCACCAAAGCAAACCAGTGCCCCCTCTGTCCGACCAGATCAGAGAGCTGGTGAGATCAGCATCCAGGGCAGGCAGATGGCTGACTGCAGCCTCCATTGCGAACGCTGGTCACCAAAGCAAACCAGTGCCCCCTCTGTCCGACCAGATCAGAGAGCTGGTGAGGTCAGCATCCAGGGCAGGCAGATGGCTGACTGCAGCCTCCATTGCGAACGCTGGTCACCAAAGCAAACCAGTGCCCCCTCTGTCCGACCAGATCAGAGAGCTGGTGAGATCAGCATCCAGGGCGGGCAGATGGCTGACTGCAGCCTCCATTGCGAACGCTGGTCACCAAAGCAAACCAGTGCCCCCTCTGTCCGACCAGATCAGAGAGCTGGTGAGATCAGCATCCAGGGCGGGCAGATGGCTGACTGCAGCCTCCATTGCGAACGCTGGTCACCAAAGCAAACCAGTGCCCCCTCTGTCCGACCAGATCAGAGAGCTGGTGAGATCAGCATCCAGGGCGGGCAGATGGCTGACTGCAGCCTCCATTGCGAACGCTGGTCACCAAAGCAAACCAGTGCCCCCTCTGTCCGACCAGATCAGAGAGCTGGTGAGATCAGCATCCAGGGCAGGCAGATGGCTGACTGCAGCCTCCATTGCGAGCGCTGGTCACCCGCAGATGTATGCAAAGGTTGTGTTAGGGGGCCAGCAATGTGACACGGAGTTGTCCGTATGGATAACTGATCTACTCTGGTCCATGACTGGAGAGGCAATCTGCATTACCAAAGCAGGAGGTGAGGGCAGAGAAAGGCTCAGGTACCCGAGATTGAGGGAGTGCAGCTTTCTGCAGAGGTGGCAGCAATAAAAGATGCACCAGAAAGGGGAGTAAGGAAACGAGAGTGCTAATCACAGGGCAAAGGGAGCAGCTGAAGGACACGGGATGACAGAAGTTGAAAGTGTAGAGGAAGAGACTAATAGAATCAATGTAGAGAGGTTATATTGGAGCACAAAGGACCAGGCTTACACTTTGAATGCCTGAGCTGATCAAAGAGAGTCAACAGAGAGAAGACAGGTCTCGATCTGAAACGTCGACGGTTTACTCTTTTCCATTAATGCAGCCTGGCCTGATGACTTTGTGTGTTACCAGCCTTCAGTTCTGTATATGTCAATAAATTCGGGAAGCTTGCAATTAGCCTTCAGCTTTGTGTAAATTGCAAGCAGCACATTGAAGTTAAAAACACAGGCTGCTTGACAGACTGAGAGATAGCATATGCAATAGCTAAACGTTAAGTCAATGGGGTTGTGTTAATTGGTTTGTATCAAAACAGGCGACATGGCTAAATTATTTGTACCATTGTGACTGACAGATGTTGTCACTTGGTACAATATACCATACAATGTCACAGGTAATGGCAATCGATAGTTACTGTGTTCTCAGAGATAGCCGTTGACAACATTAATTTCGGGTGTCTGGTATTTCTACCCCTAGAAGCTTTTAGACGATATGCGTGAATATTGTGGTCGCACACTCAGAGGTGTCTGTCACTGTAGATGTGAAATTCAAAGGAAGCATTGTCAAACCAAAATATTTTAAGGAAATTGTGTCATTGTAATAATTGAAAATAGCATTGTATCAGTTACTGTTACTTTGATCTTCAGGGTACAATATACACATGTGATGCACCTTTGGTGAGTTTGTGAGCCTCTCCTGGGAACAGCTCCAGAAAGATGCCTGCTTGTTGTGCTGAATAAAGATTTCTATATCAGCAGCTTCCATGTCTCTCCGGTGACTTCGATCACCGTCACAACAGTTAGTACTCTACGCAGCCAAACTCAGAGATGGGAAACGGTGTCTATTAGAGGGTGTGTGAAGCACATTCCAGCACTCCTAGATTTATTACAAATTTTGCTGGCAAATCCTTTAAATGTTCAAAATTTTCTGGATCTGTCCTGGGACCCCTGCTATTTGTGATTTTTATAAATGACCTGGATGTAGAGGCAGAAGGATGGGTGAGTAAGTTTGCAGATGACACAAAGATTGGAGGAGTTGTAGATGGAGCTGTAGGTTGTTGAAGGTTACAAGAGGATATAGACAAGCTGCAGAATTGGGCAGAAAAATGGCAGATGGAGTTCAATCCAGACAAGTGTGAGGTGATGCATTTTGGAAGGACAAACCAGAAGACTGAGTACAGGATTAATGGTCAGTTACTTAAGAGTGTGGACGAACAAAGGGACCTTGGGGTTCAAATCCATACATCCCTCAAGGTCGTTGCACAGGTTGATAGGGTAGTTAAGAAGGCCTATGGGACGCTAGGCTTCATTAACAGGGGGATTGAGTTCAAGAGTAGAGAGGTCATGTTGCAACTCTACAAATCTCTGGTGAGACCGCATTTAGAGTATTGTGTTCAATTCTGGTCACCTCATTATAGGAAGGATGTGGAAACTATGGAGAGGGTGCAGAGGAGATTTACCAGGATGTTGCCTGGATTGGAGAACAAGTCATATGAAGCAAGGTTAGCAGAGCTAGGACTTTTCTCTTTGGAGCGTAGAAGAATGAGAGGGGACTTGATAGAGGTCTACAAGATTATGAGAGGCATAGACAGGGTGGATAGTCAGTACCTGTTCCCCAGGGCACCAGTAGCAAACACAAGAGGGCATTTGTACAAAATTAAGGGAGGGAAGTTTAGGGGAGACATCAGGGGTAAGTTTTTTTACACAGAGGATTGTGAGTGCCTGGAATGACTTGCCACGGATGGTGGTGGAGGCTAAAACAATAGGGGTATTTAAGAGCCTCTTGGACAGGCACATGGATGAAAGAAAAATAGAGGGTTATGGGGTACTGTGGGTTTAGTACTTTTTTTAAAGGATTATATGGGCCGGCACAACATGGAGGGCTGAAGGGCCTGTACTGTGCTGTATGGTTCTATGGTTCTATGGTTCTGTTTCCTTTGGCACTTGGAAACTAAAGTCCTGATGAAGGGTCTCAGCCTGAAACATGGATGCAGCCTGATCTCCATCGTTTTTCTTTTGTGTTTTGCTCTGGATTTCCAGCAATCTCGTGTAAACTAAAAGTTTGCAATGTCCTGTTTCAATACAGTCTCCCTTTAATTCCCATTGAGAAGACTCACGTCTCCAAATGGCACATGGTCAATGAATCACCAAATGGCACTACCTGAATGCTCAGGGAGTTTAACCGATACTCAGTGGCCAATCTCCTGCTCCTACTAAAGTGGCCACTGATTGTATTTCTGTTTGTTCAGGGTCTTCTGCTGCTGTAGCCCAACCACTTCAAGGTTTGACGTGTTGTGCATTTAGATAAGCTGTTGTAGCACATGGTTAATTGAGTTACTGTCTCCTTCCTGTCAGCTTGAACCTGTCTGGCCATCCTCCTCTGACCCTCTCATAATGAACGAGTTTTCACCCGTAAACCTGCTTCTCAAAGGAATTTCTTTTTGCACTTTCACACCGTCCTCTGCAAACTGAAAGCTACTGCCATGACAAAGGAAGCTGTGAACATCACTAAACGTGAAGGACTTTCGTTGCTGCCCTAAATGCCAATGGTGTAACAAGCGAAGGAACTCCGGAAACGATTGTGCATAAAAGTCCCAGATCATCAGTTTCTGAGATACTCAACCCATCCCATCTGGCACCGACAATCATTCTACAGTCAGAGTCACCGAGGTCCCATTTTGTCCTCATTCTGACATTTGTTCTGAACCTCTGACCACGTCTGCATGCTTTTATGCATGGAGCTACTGCCACACAGCTGTCTGATTAGATATCTGCATTAACGAGCAGGTGTACCTAATAAAGTGGCCACTGAATGCATGACCACTTGGGTGCATGCTGGCTCCCAGGGGTGCAATCTCATCGGTCCCATCACCCCGCTCCTCATTCCCTACATGTGATTCTCTACACATGCCCATCAATACTCCTCTGATCCCTTGGGCCATTAACCTACAGGGCAATTTACCTTTTGCTCCATCTGCCACAAACAGGATTTTCCAGTGGTCAACCATTTTAATTCCATTCATATTCCTTCTGGGTAGCCCCCAAGCTAACAGCATGAACACTGATTTCTCTAACTTCCTCCCATCTTCTCCCTCTTTCAATTCCCCATTCTGACTCCCTTCTTATCCGTCTCTTCTTCTCACCTGTCCATCACCTTTCTCTGGTACCCCTCCCCTGTCCCTTTCCACCCTCCCCTCCTCTCAGACTCCTCCTTCTCCAGCCTTTTCTACTGATCACCTCCCAGCTTCTTACTTCATCCCCCCACCCCCCCGGTCCACCTTTCACCTTCCAGCTTGTACTCCTTCCCCCGCCTCTTACTCTGGCTTCTGCACTCTTCCTTTTCAGTCCTGACAGGATCACTGTTTACTTTCTTCCTAGAGCCTGGCCTGCTGAGTCCCTGCAGCACTTTCTGTGTTAATCTACAGTGGCCGATTAATCTAGCCACACGTTTTGGGGGACTGGAAGGAAACAAGAGCAGCTGACAGAAGGCCACAGCATGAAAAGAATGAAGCTCCACATAGACACACCGCGATCCACCATGGCTTCTGGTCAAGATCACGCCTAGCTGTAGTGTCAGTCACCCTGACAAATTGGAGCGTGGGTGAGGGGGCAGTGAGGAAATCGGCTTGATTTGCTGTTGTTGCTTATGTTGTTCTGCTATGTCGACGCAGGAATGTGTAGCAACACTTGCAGACTGCCCCAGCACATCCTTAATTTGTGTTGGTTGTTAACACAAATCACACAATCGGCTGCATGTTTCCATATCCAAGGGTTAAGTAAATTTGAATCTTTAATCCCATCTCTTCCCTTCTTTGTGACATCGGACACGGCTGCTTTGTTGTTCCACACTGTGCACGTTGTATAACAAAATCCCATGTCACATTGATGGATCTAAGCCCGACATACCAAGCAGGGTCTGAGTTAGAGGCTGGGAACCACCAGGCATCAAAAGGGATTAAAGCAAACATTAACTCTGGTATGCTCTGCACAAATTGATCAGCATTCCCTTTTCTGCACTGATGGTATGCCACAAGAATTCAGAGAGTCACGCCTCGATTTAAAAATAGCAAACAAGTCCACACAGTGGTTCTTTATGTTTCACAGACCAAATATGCTGTCGTGCAGCCTTTCTGCCAGATGGTGGCAGCATTGTGCAGGAGCCAGGTCACATCCCTGGAAACACAAGACATTCTGCAGATGAACACATACGTGCTGGAGGAATTTTGATCCGGCAAAATGCTGGTGGGGTCGCATGGTTAGAGTAATGCTTTACGCTGCTAGTGACTGGAGTTCAATTCCTGATGCTTTCTGTGAGGAGTTTGTACGTTTTCCCTGTAACACCACGAGTTTCCACTCAGTTTGATGTCATATAGACTAGGGTTAGTAAGTTGTGACCATGTTACTTTATCACTGGAAGTGTGGCGTCACTTGTGAGCTTAAGTTACCATTCAATGTATTTTAGTAAACTACTTAAGAACTTTTTAAAAGCTATTTATTAATGCTTTTTTTGAGAAGGTGATTTTAGATGCATATCATATTTATACTGAGTTAAGTATTGTATGTAATTAGTTTTTGATACAATAAGTGTATGGGACATTGGAAAAATGTTGAATTTCCCCATGGGGATGAATAAAGTATCTATTTATCTATCTAAATAAAGCTCATCTCTGCTGTGCTAATCGTTGCACTCAGTAAGTCAGACAGCAACTATCGAGAGGAATAAATGGCTGATGCTTCAGGCTGAGACCCTTCATCAGGGTGCTGGACAGTTTGGGAAACTCACAAAATGCTGGAGGTCAGGAAGCATATCTGTCTATTCCCCTCTACAGAAGCTGCCAGACGTGTGCATCTCTTTTCTCCCTGAATTCCAGATTCAATCAATATGATCATGACATCCATCCACTCCAACCCTCAAATCCTTCCCTACGCCAATTCCCCATAGCTCTCGATTCCCTGATCTTTTAAAATTCATTCTCTTCTCTCAATGCTTCCAATGATCTGGCCTCCTCCACAGCTCTCTGGGATAGTTCACCACCCTCTGCACTCTTGGTTTTGAATGAATCATTCGTTTTCCTGACTCGTCGTCCCCTCATCTGAGATTCTTCCACCAGTGAAATCATCGGCATCTGTCATGTCCCTTTAGAGCATTGACCTGACTGAACAGTAAAAGATCTTATTTTTAAAACTCCATGGAAAAGAGACTCAAACTGACAAGCCTCTCTTCCCAGGAATCAGCCTGGTGAATCTCCTTTAGACTGCCTCCAGAACTACCATACAAATCATCAGGGTAGAGGACCAAAACGGTACACAGTACTCCAGGTGTGTACTCTCCAGTATGGTACAGAATTGAAACATTTCCTTCTTTCTAAGCTCCAAATCCTTTGCAAATTGCTGAAGGCTATCATAGCAATTGATAGCTTTACGGTCACTGTTTCTGATGTGAGCAATTTAATGCGTTAAGGTAGATGCTGGGCACAATTAAGAGTTTTAAACACACGCCCTCACCCCGAAGATGTAAAAACTTAAGGATAGGTACCACCAGACTCAAGACAGCTTCTATCCGACTGTTATTAAACTCTTGATTGAGCCTCTCAAACACCAAAAGGTGGACTCTTGTTTTTCCAGTCTATCTCATCGTGTGGCTTGTACTTTGTCTAGCTGCACTGTACTTCGTCTGGAACTTTAAAACTATTTTCTATTCAAGCACCATCCTGGTGAATCCTTCCCGTGGTCTTCGAATTTTGTAACATCTTCCTTATAGCATTGTGCTCCAAGTCCAGCCTCACCAATGTCTTATATAACTGCAACATAACGTCCCAATTTCTGTGTTGTCACAGTAGCGTATCGGTTAGCACGACACTATTACAACACAGGGCAGAGTTCAGAGTTCAATCCAAGTGTCCTCTGTAAGGAGTTTGTACATCCTCACCGTAGAACATGTGGGTTTTCTCCCACAGTCCAAAGACACACCGGTTAGAGGGTTAATTGGTTATTGAAAGTTTCCATTGTGATTAGGCTAGAGTTTGATCTGTGGGTTACTGACAGCGAGGCTCGAAGGACCAGGAGGGCCTATTCCGCACTGTATCTCTAAATAAAATAAATGTGCTCGGTGACAAACATCGTCCTCATCATCTTAACGACTTGTAATGCCGATTCCAGCCAGCTTTGCACAGCAGGGTACGCGTGGCCATGAAAACAAAACCAATACCAGAGTGGTAAAAGTCACACAATACTGATTCTGCATTGAAAACCATTAACTTTGAGGCAGGTACAATGTTGGATCAGCACACAGAGGGGTGGGGGTTAGGGGGACATGAGCTGAACGTATCCCATGCCTCTTGTTTCGTAGGTAAGCCTTCATCCCCCCACCCTCACTCAATAATCCAACTACAAAGCCAATTATCCAGTCATTAACATGTCACCATTAATGGCTTTCCATGTAGATTTTGGATCTCGTGTTTTCGACACTGCGTTTTCAAATGAAAGGTGTAATATAGATCATCTTAAAACAGACCATGTCTATTTCACTGTTCCCATCCAAGAAGACCAAAGTCAGTCCTACCATGGATGTATTTAGTGTTTAGCCCTTGTTTCTTCCAAGTCTATCCCTGTAACTTGAGAAATGTGCCCGTACTAAGCCCCTTCAAAAGCTTCTCCCTCATCTGTCCTATCTGCCTGTTCCAGCAGAAACACACTGGGCATGGATCTCACAGTCTTCCTCACTAGACTAGTTCCAAACCCACCACAAAACCTGTGTGCACACGACACAGACGTTTCCTTTCCATTTGACTAATAAAAACAGAAAATCCTACCCACCCACCAGAGACCTAAATGCAGGAAAAGGATTATATTCATTCACTGAAAAAAATTCTGGCTGGTATTGAATGCTAACCACATAGAATTTAACGAAAGAGTCACTTTAATCTTTCAGTTTTTTAACCTGTACCTTATACATATGACAATTTAAGCATAGCACCTTTACAGCACCAGCAACACGGGTTGTCCGTAAGGATTTTACACCCTCGCCCTGCGGCTGCTTTGGTGGTCGTGTTCCCTCCCAAAGATGTGCGGGTTACGATTAGCAAATTGCGAGTTTGCTATGTTGATGTCGGAGGCCTGACGACACAGCACATCCTTCGCCACTGATGCACACAACTCAATTGACTGCACGTTTCGATGTACGAGAGATAAACAAAGCTCATCTTTTTTTCTCAGAAGCACCCTTGGGAAAGATGGCTACCCAAAGATTAAATGTTGTTTAAGTGCCGTGTTAATCTCAAGCGCACCTTTACAGAAGTTTTAAGGAATAGTCAGTGAATTAAGATTACTCCTCAAAGCAAAGTTATCTATTTCCAAAGATGGAAATGACTTTTAAACAAGTACAGGTTAAAAATAGTATAATTTAGGAGGCATTTGGTAGCAAAGACTGTCAGTTCTGTAGATCTACAGCAATGGTCTTAGATGCTTGCATCATTGGGAGAGTAAGGAATGGAGGGACAGTTACCAAGTGTAGGAAACTGGGAGCACTGTCAGTGAGCAGAATCTGTTTGGATCTCCGGACTTCTGCTTTAACAGGACCTTCCGTGTTCCCAATATATCCCAAAGCATTTCATCACCACTGAGAGATTACTTGCATTTCCAATGTTGAAATGAGGCAGCAAATCCCCATTTTGGTTCTCCCCCCCCCCCCCACCACCTCTTCTCTTCGCCTCACCTGCCGCTGGTTTCTGCTCCTACATCCCTTCCTCCTACCAGATTCCTTCTTCTTCCGTCCTTTCCTTCTTCTACCCATCACCTTCCAGCTTCTTGCTCCAAACCCCCTCCTCACCCATCTGCCAGCTTGCACTCTTTCCCTTCCCCCTTCCCTTCCAATCCAGATGAAGGGTCTCAGCCTGAAACATTGACATTTTACCCCCCCCCCCCCCACTCCATCCCCGTAGTTTTTGCCTGACCTGCTGAATTCCTCCAGCATTTTGTGTGGTGCTGCCAGTTTACACAGAAAGCTCCCGTAAACACTGCAATAAATGACAGCCTGTACTTTTCCCATTCTCAGGAACAAAATGGGTGGTGTAGGAAGTTTGGAATCCACATGGTGGACAGCTCAACACTGGGATTAAATTGATTGTTTATTTTCTGCAGTTGGGGTTAGATTAGAAGAAGCTTCCTTAAATTCTTCCATGGGATGTGGGTACAGCCCCGTCCATCACAGGTAAAGTCCTCTCTACCATCTATAAGGAGCACTGTGGCAGGAAAGCAGCATTCAGAGACACCCCACTATCCAGGCCAAACCCACTTCTCACTGGCTGCCATCAGGATGGTGGAACTGAGCCTTAGGTTCCACATCTCCATGTTCAGGAACAATTCTTCAGCCATCAAGCTGGGGTATCTTCACTGAACTGATGGGCCATCAAGGTCTTGACAACTCATGCTCTAATTATTAGTTATTTACTTGTTTATTATCACTATTTTGTTTTTTTCTCTTTCTTGTCTTCTGTACATTGTCCGTCTTTGTGTGCAGATTTTCATGGATTCTATTATTTCTTTCTACTTACTGTGAATCCTGCAAGAACATTAATTCATTTAGAGATACAGCTTTGGTAACCAGCCCTTCTGTCTCAACACCATGGTACAACACTTTACAGCACCAGCGACCCGGGTTCAATCCCTGCTGCTGTCTGTAAGGAGTTTGCACCTTCTCCCCGTTTTGTCCCACAATCAAAGCCCTAATGGGTTGGTAAGTTAATTGGTGCTTGCAAACGGATTAGGTTAGAGTTAAATTGGGAGTTACTGGGCGGTGCGACTCAAACAGCTGTAAGGGGGTACATTGCGCTGTATTTCAATAAATTGAATCTCAGGATAGTATGTGGTGACATATTTGGACTTTGACAATAAATTTACTTTGAACTTTATTGCCAAGATCAACAGTTATTGCCCACCCCCGGAACAAAGCCTCCGTGTGAAATGTCTGTTGTTGACGGATGCCAGAAGTTGTTTTTAGGAAGACGGACCCACCTACCAGTGCTTAGCCCACCCCTCCCTCCATCTCTTTATACCTGCAATCGCCTCTCTACTTGCTCTTGTCCAGATGAAGGGTCTCTACCCGAAAGCAGGCAGTTCCTCCTGCAGTTTGTTGTCCCGAATGCAACAGGGGACAATCACTAGACACCATCCCTCACTCCTTTCAGCTGCTCGTAGAGCCATCTCTCTTTCCTTTTCCTACCCAGTTTTTCAGCATTTCACATCTTTGTTTTCCTCAGTCAAGTCCTGCTATTTTGTTCAAACACATTAGTGCACAAGGCGGGCGAGGTGTCTGGATTGAAAAGTACAGACTGTTTTGAAAAGAAGGAAAATAAAAAACACTTGGCGATAACAACAGTTGTTGTAACGTGAAGTGCTCTGGCAGTGATACAAAAAAGCAGATAAAAAGGATTCTTTTGGTAGGAGAAAGCCGTGGGCGAGAGTCACAATGTGGGCAACACCTGGCAGAAGAGAGGACAGAGATAACATCAGTCCTGACACACTGTGTCAGGAGAGGGAGGGCAGGCACCGAGTGGGGGAGCCGGGGAGGGCGAGGGCCAAGGGAAGGGGTAAGAGGCATTCAGACAACATTCTGCTCTCAGAATTGACTGGTGTAGAGAAAGACAAAGTCAGACAAGATGATTGGTAAAAGAGATCCCAACAGGAGATCCCAGCAGATTGTTTACAATCACAGAAAAAGTTACAAGACGTGTGAGAAACAACTTCAAGTGTTGGCTTGGAGTTAGTTCCATTTCATCTCGACCTTCACATGTAACTTCCAAAACATTTAAAATTCTAGCGTGCAGCTTACAATTCCTGTGCTTCCCAAGGCTTAAAGCTTGGGTGGATTTGTGTCAAAATTTCGGAATGGTCCATGAACACAGCCTCAATATTCTGTTCTCCTTTTGCACATCCTATTTTTAATATTCTCGTTGTATGCTTGGCACCGTACTGCTGCCACAAAGCAACATGTCAGTGATAATAAGCCAGATTCTAATTGTAAATTGTTCCCATTCACTTTTCCTATGTCAGCTGTCACAGTGTAGTTGCTGGTTTTGGCCACTTGAGGGCAAACACTGAAGCTTCTGTTCTAACTTTTTGCCACTCTGTGCATGCAAGCATGCAGTGGGCAACTCTATACATGTACAAGATTAAAACTAGAGGGTTCAATGCCGGTGGAACAACACTTTAATTGCCTTAGTATGGTTGCCAAAATTGCAGCCCTGCTTCAAAGCAACAGCCAGCTGGGATCCAAGGTTGAACATTTCCTCTTGGATGGATGTTAACTGGCAGATCCAGCTGAGGTAGTTATGCTGATGAAAAGTTACAAAGAATGACAACCTATCCCCTTTGCTACAGAAATGCAAAGACATAGAAGAGCATGAGCAATTTAAATTTAAAAACTGCAGCAAATGCTAAAAAGAATTGTATAGGTATATGGACAGGAAAGGAATGGAGGGTTATGGGCTGAGTGCAGGTCGGTGGGACTAGGCGAGAGTAAGCGTTCGGCACAGACTAGAAGGGCCGAGATGGCCTGTTTCTGTGCTGTAATTGTTATATGGTTATAAAGGAAAGCAGGAAAACACTCAGCAGGCCAGGCAGCATCTGTGGAGAGAGAAGCAGTTGAGGTTTCAGATCGGAGAGCAGTCAGCTATACTGGATCCAAATGGTGTCTATTTCAAAACCTTAAATCTCTTTCTCTCTGCACAGATGCTACCTGACCTACTTGAGTGTTTCTTGTTAAGTATTCATGTGTTTTTTGAACAGGCAGCATAGCAGTTAGCACATTTTTCAGCAGATAGCTGTAAGATGGGAGTTTACTACATGCTGCTGTCTGTAAGTTTTTATGTTCATCTTGTGACTGCGTACGGGTGAGTTGTGGGCATGTTATGTTGCCTCTGAAAGCGTTAGTGTTAGGGTTAGGGTTAGGGTTAGGGTTAGTGAGTTGTGGGCATGCTATGTTGCTGCTGAAAGCGTTAGGGTTAGGGTTAGTGAGTTGTGGGCATGCTATGTTGCTGCTGAAAGCGTTAGGGTTAGGGTTAGGGTTAGGGTTAGGGTTAGGGTTAGGGTTAGGGTTAGGGTTAGGGTTAGGGTTAGGGTTAGGGTTAGGGTTAGGGTTAGGGTTAGGGTTAGGGTTAGGGTTAGGGTTAGGGTTAGGGTTAGGGTTAGGGTTAGGGTTAGGGTTAGGGTTTAGGGTTTAGGGTTTAGGGTTTAGGGTTTAGGGTTAGGGTTAGGGTTAGGGTTAGGGTTAGGGTTAGGGTTAGGGTTAGGGTTAGGGTTAGGGTTAGGGTTAGGGTTAGGGTTAGGGTTTAGGTTTAGGTTTAGGTTTAGGGTTAGGGTTAGGGTTAGGGTTAGGGTTAGGGTTAGGGTTAGGGTTAGGGTTAGGGTTAGGGTTAGGGTTAGGGTTAGGGTTAGGGTTAGGGTTAGGGTTAGGGTTAGGGTTAGGGTTAGGGTTAGGGTTAGGGTTAGGGTTAGGGTTAGGGTTAGGGTTAGGGTTAGGGTTAGGGTTAGGGTTAGGGTTAGGGTTAGGGTTAGGGTTAGGGTTAGGGTTAGGGTTAGGGTTAGGGTTAGGGTTAGGGTTAGGGTTAGGGTTAGGGTTAGGGTTAGGGTTAGGGGTTAGGGTTAGGGTTAGGGTTAGGGTTAGGGTTAGGGTTAGGGTTAGGGTTAGGGTTAGGGTTAGGGTTAGGGTTAGTGAGTTGTGGGCATGCTATGTTGCTGCTGAAAGCGTTAGGGTTAGGGTTAGGGTTAGGGGTTAGGGTTAGGGTTAGTGAGTTGTGGGCATGCTATGTTGCTGCTGAAAGCATGGTGACACTTGTGGGCTGCCCAAGACAATCCTCGCTGATTTGATTTGATGCATTTCACCGTACGTTTCAATGTACACGTGACAAATAAAGCTCATCTTTTCCCTTCAAATTTTCATTTACAATTGAGTGCATTGCCATTTCATCAGATCTGAATGAGCCCTCTCCTCTCCACAGAGCGTGCATCTCTCTGACTCACTGGTCTTTCTGTCCCCACTTGCAGCACCTACACCAGCAGCGCCTCTCCGGGATTGGCAAGGCTGGAACTGGGGACAATGCTGCTGCGAGTGAGGGCAGGAAGCACAACCAGTGAGGTTACGGATGGAGTGCTATTGCCAGCTCAGTACTGTAGGGCTTGGGGTAATGGCATGATGCCAGTTAGTGCAGGGGTTGCAGCAATGACTTGCAGTGCCAGTTAGTGTATGGGTTAGAGTAATGATTTACAGTACTAGCTGTATAATTGGGGTTCAATTCCTCTAAAGTTGTGCATTCTCCCTGTGATCACGTGGGTGATCCAGTTCCCTGCCACCTTCGAAAGACGTGCAGGTTGGGGGTTAGTGACCTGTGGGCATGCTCTGACTTTCAGGCTGTCCCCAGTATATCCTTGACTCAAAATGGCTGACTTCACTGCAGGTTCAGGTGACAAACAGAGCTAATCTGTAAACTATGATCCTAACTGTTTGGTCTAACCTCTCAGTCACAAGGATTTTCCTCTTGTTGGTTTCATGTATTTAAAATGTAGCTTCACTTTCTCTGTAATGTTTCCACAGCTGTCTTTGTTCGGATGTTCCAAAGTGAACTAGGCCTCAGGGTCTAAATGGTGCATACCCAGTCGAGAGACAAGAGGGACGGTTTGAAAAGTGGCAGCATCCACATAAAGAGAAACAGTGCTCATGTTTCAAGTTGGAGATGCTTCATCTTCCTTCTCCCAGCCCCCCTCCCCACAGACACTGCCCAGCCTGCTGAGCATTTCAAACAGTTTGTTTTAATTTCCGAGTTTCCACATCTTTTTTTTTTGTAAATTTATTTTTGTCAAGAGTCAGTGAATAGGTCTTTGGCGTACAGACTGCAGGAGTTCACTGGAACCCAGGAAATCAGCAGACACCGGGTCAAACCTGGGGCTGGGAGGCACCTCAGTGTAGTGGTAAGCATAACGCTTTACGGTGTCAGCGATCGCAGTCCAATTCTCATCGCTCTCTGTAAGGAGTTTGTATGTTCTCCCTGTTTCCTGTGGGTTTCCTCCGGGTGCTCCGGTTTGAGTTAGTAAACAGCGGGCATGCTCTGCTGGTGCCGGAAGTGTGGCGATGTTTGCGGGCTGCCCGCAGCACGTATCCAGGACTGCGTCGACCATTGATCCAAACAACACATTCCACTGTATGTTTCCATGTACGTGTAACAAATAAAGTTATTCTTTAATACTTAATCTTTAAATCCAAAGTTTCCGGATACAGGAGGCTTTCATGTGACCATGGGAGGGGTCAACTCTGCCCTCTTCCCAACACCCCACACCCACCCGCCCACCAATGTTAACAAAGCTACCAAGAGTAACAGCCACCTGTTCCACCCCCCCCCGAGCCCGAGACACCGTGAATAACCTCAGACAACACCCACCTGTTCCCCCCCGAGCCCGAGACACCGTGAATAACCTCAGACAACACCCACCTGTTCCCCCCCGAGCCCGAGACACCGTGAATAACCTCAGACAACACCCATCTGTTCCCCCCCCGAGCCCGAGACACCGTGAATGACCTCAGACAACACCCATCTGTTCCCCCCCCCGAGCCCGAGACACCGTGAATGACCTCAGACAACACCCACCTGTTTCCCCCCCTGAGCCCGAGACGCCGTGAATAACCTCAGACAACACCCACCTGTTCCCCCCCCCCGAGCCCGAGACACCGTGAATAACCTCAGACAACACCCACCTGTTCCCCCCCGAGCCCGAGACACCATGAATAACCTCAGACAACACCCACCTGTTCCCTCCCCGAGCCCGAGACACCGTGAATGACCTCAGACAACAGCCAGTCCCTCCAAACTCCACTGAGACCAAGAACTGGAAGCACGTTCCTTGGTGACACACTTACCACAGAAAACATTCCTGCCTCGTTCATCTCTTTGGGAAATGATCTTAAAAGTGGCTTCAATGTATTACCAATAAAGGCAGTAATTTAAAAAAAAATCCTTTAAGATAACCCTAGAAAGACACCAGTTCTGATGACGGGTGCTGGACTTGAAATGTTGGCTGTTTCTCTCTCCACAAGTGCTTGCCGACATACTGAATGCTTCCTGTCTCTTTTTTGTTTCAGATTTCCAGCACCCGCAGTTTTTTTTTGGTGGATTTTCCTTGAAGACAAGATCTGGTAATCAACTAGTGGAGAATCTGAGGTCCTGGACTATACCCGGATTTCCTCATCCTCGTCGGCGAAGGCGAAGGCCTCGGCCTTCAGGGGGTTGAAGCCTGCACCCTCAGCGGGGAGCAGCTGGCTCTCCCACCGATGCTGGCAGTGCCTGGGCTCGGCCTCCTCTCCATCTGCAGGGACTCGTGGCCTCGACGGCCTCCAGCTTGCCCGTGTGCTGGGGGTGCCCTCATCATCAGGATGACTCCCGCAGCGCAAACCGGTGGAGACAGACCAGCGACCCAGCAGCGGACTACCATCTTGAGCACGGGTAGTTTTGCTGGGAGAAAGGGGGGCATCCCATGCCTCTCTGGCGTTGCCTCCCTTGCCATTCAGGGCCTCGAAGTGCCGCGGGGGCAGTTTCCCCACCTTGACATCCTCCAGCTCATCCCGCCTGGTCACTTGCTCATACCACCTCCGCGACCCACCGGGTGAAGGCCCTCTGCGAAAGGCCTGCCTGTCATCTCCAGGTGAATCGGCGGAGTTGCTGTGGTGGCCTGTGCCATTCCGCTGGTCAAGAGGTCCATCCAGGTGGAACTTCACTAGCTTTGCCCCGTTCTCCGGGACGTGCGGAGATTCCTTCTCTACCTGGCCTTCGGGCTCCATGACAGCCAGCACTTCGCTCATCAGCGAAGGCCCCAGATCCAGGCTGAAGGACAGCAGGGAGTCCGTGCGAGGCAACTCCAAGTCAGCCATGTCCAGATCTTCCAGAGGCTTTGCTGGCTCCACCTTGGATGATGTATCCTTGGGTTTCTCCAGCCTGGACCATCTGGGAAGGGTGCAGAATCCTGACTCCAGTCCTGAACAACACAAGGCAGAGTTTACAGTGAGATTAAACTGATCACAGATCTAATAGCTGCAGCTTTCAAACTGACCCCAACAAAATCCTCCCCCCCCTCATACAACCCCACACCCAAAAATCCAAATGATGGAATAAAGGCCACAGGATTGTTTTTTTGTTTTAATTGTGTTCCTTCTTGTTAAAGAGAACATCGTCCCTAATTTATGTTCATTTATTGTTTTCTTGTGACTAAGGACCCACACTCAACGATTTGGATCGGCTCCTACCCCTCCACCATCAGCTTTCTGAATGGCCCCTGAACTCATGAACACTACCTCAACCGTTAATTTAAAAATATATATTTAGCACGAAACAGACCCTTCTGGACCAACAAGCCCTCACCGCCAAGCAACCCACCCATTTAACCCTAGCCTAATCACAGGGCAATCTACAACAGCCAATAAACCTACTAACTGGTACGCAAGTCTTTGGACCGTGGGAGAAAACCCATGTAGTTTTCCATGAGAATGTACAAACTCCTTATGGATAGAATCGGAATTGAACTCCAAACCTTGGAGTGCTGCGAAGAGTAAGAGTCCCACTCACTGCTGTGTTACCTCAACACCCATCATCTTTGCAGCATTTTGTAGTTTAGAGTAATTTTATGTCTGTGCACTATACCGACGTAAAACAACAAATTTCATGTCTTATGTCAGTGATAATAAATCAGATTTTGAATACTGTTTTTATGATGTTACTCTGTGTGGCCGTAATAAGACCATAAGATATTGGAGCAGAATTAGGCAGTTTGACCCATCGAGACTGCTCTACTATTTCATCACGGCTGATCCACTTTTCCTCAGCCTCAATCTTCTGCCTTCTCTTCGTATCCCTTCATGCCATGACCAATCAAGAATCTATCAACCTCTGCCTTAAATGTACATACAGGCTTGGCCTCGGCAGCTGCCCGTGGCAAAGAATTCCAGACTCACCACTCTCTGGCTTAGGAAATTCCTCCTCATCTCTGTCCTAAAGGGACACCCCTCTATTAAGGCAGTCCCCTCTGGTCTTGAACTCTCCCACCACAGGAAACACTCTCTCCACATCCACTCTACCAAGGCCTTTCACCATGCGATACGTTCCAATGAGGTCACCCTTCATTCTTCTGAATTCCAGTGAATACAGGCTCAGAGCCATCAAATGCTCCTCATATGACAAGCCATTCAATCCTGGAATCATTTTCATGAACCTCCTTTGAACCTGCTCCAGTTTCAGCACATCCTTTCTAAGATAAGGGGCATAAAACTGCTCACAATATTTCAAGCGAGACCTCACCAGAGCTTTATAAACTCTCAGCATTACATCCTGGTTTTTATATTCTCGTCCTCTTGAAATGAATGGTAACATTGCATTTGCCACAGACTCAACCTGCAAATTAACCTTTAGGGAATCATACACAAAGACTCCCAACTCCTTTAGTGCCCCAGTTTTTTCTATTTTCTCTCCATTTAGAAAATAGCAGCCTCAGAAAGGTGGTGTCCATTATTAAGGACCTCTAGCACCCAGGGCATGCACTTTTCTCACTGTTACCATCAGGTAGGAGGTACAGGAGCCTGAAGGCACACACTCAGTGATTCAGGAATAGCTTCTTCCCCTCTGCCATCTGATTCCTAAATGGACATTGAAGATTTGGACACTACCTCACTTTTTAAAAATATACAGTATTTCTGTTTTTTCACATTTTTAAATAAAAATCTTCTCTTTTGGAAGAAGACAGCGAGGCTTTGAGAGGAAGTGCGGCGGCGGCCATTTTCAAATTGCTTCTCAGATCGGAGTTCTGAGAGGCGGGACTGCGCAGGCGCGTGAAGGAGGCCTGGGAAGGAGGGAAGATATAAAAAGAACGCAGCCTTAAGTAGCGGGCAACTTCATTTGCGGGCAGTGGAGTGAGCCGGGAGCAGAGTGTAGGGCTTGGGCTCAGAGGGCTTAGGCGGAAGAGGGCACAGTAGGCTTATCTTTTAGTTCTCCTTGTTATTTTCAGTTATTCGGGAAGTATGAGTGTGAGGGCAGCTTGTTGTTCTCGGTGTCGGATGTGGGAGATCCTGGAGTCTTCGAGCCTCCTGGACGTCCACATCTGCACCAGGTGCGCCGAACTGCAGCTCCTGAGGGACCGAGTTAGGGAACTGGAGCTGCAGCTCGATGACCTTCGCCTGGTCAGGGAGAGTGAGGAGGTGATAGAGAGGAGTTACAGGCAGGTGGTCACACGAGGGCCACAGGAGGCAGATAGGTGGGTCACGGTCAGGAAGGGGAAGAGGCAGGTACTAGAGAGTACCCCAATGGCTGTACCCCTTGACAATAAGTACTCATGTTTGAGTACTGTTGGCGGGGACAGCCTACCTGGAGGAAGTGACAGTGGCTGGGCCTCCGGCACAGAGGACGGCCCTGTAGCTCAGAAGGGTAGGGATAGAAGAAAGAGGACCATAGTAATAGGGGACTCGATAGTCAGGGGTTCAGACAGGCGGTTCTGTGGAGGTGATCGGGAGTCCCGGATGGTAGTTTGCCTCCCTGGTGCCAGGGTTCGGGACGTTTCTGATCGCGTCCAAGATATCCTGAAGTGGGAGGGTGAGGAGCCAGAGGTCGTGGTACATGTAGGTACCAATGACATAGGTAGGAAAGGGGAAGAGGTCCTGAAACGAGAGTATAGGGAGTTAGGAAAGCAGTTAAGAAGAAGGACCGCAAAGGTAGTAATCTCGGGATTACTGCCTGTGCCACGCGACAGTGAGAGTAGGAATGGAATTAGGTGGAGGATGAATGCGTGGCTGAGGGATTGGAGCAGGGGGCAGGAATTCAAGTTTCTGGATCATTGGGACCTCTACTGGGGCAGGCGTGACCTGTTCAAGAAGGACGGGTTACACTTGAATCCGGGGGGGACCAATATCCTAGCGGGGAGGTTTGCTAGGGCTACAGGGCAGACTTTAAACTAGTAAGATGGGGGGGGGGGGCGGGAAACAATTTGAGGAAACTATGGGAGAGGAGGTTAGTTCACCAGTAGTGCAAGTAAGTAGACAGTGTGTGAGGGAGGAAAGGCAGGTGATGGAGAAGGGATGCGCTCAGCCCGAAGATGTAGGGCAGAAGAAAGAAAAGGATAATAAATTTGAATGCATTGCTAGGGATGAAAAGAGAGGAGGAGGTGGAGAGTATCTTAAATGTATCTATTTTAATGCTAGGAGCATTGTAAGAAAGGTGGATGAGCTTAAAGTGTGGATTGATACCTGGAATTATGATGTTGTAGCTATTAGTGAAACATGGTTGCAGGAAGGGTGTGATTGGCAACTAAATATTCCTGGATTTAGTTGCTTCAGGTGTGATAGAGTAGGAGGGGCCAGAGGAGGAGGTGTTGCATTGCTTGTCCGAGAAAATCTTATAGCGGTGCTTTGGAAGGATAGATTAGAGAGCTCCTCTAGGGAGACTATTTGGGTGGAATTGAGGAATGGGAAAGGTGTAGTAACACTGATAGGAGTGTATTATAGGCCACCTAATGGGGAGCGTGAGTTGGAAGAGCAAATGTGTAAGGAGATAGCAGATATTTGTAGTAAACACAAGGTGGTGATTGTGGGAGATTTTAATTTTCCACACATAGATTGGGAAGCTCATTCTGTAAAAGGGCTGGATGGTTTAGAGTTTGTGAAATGTGTGCAGGATAGTTTTTTGCAACAATACATAGAAGTACCGACTAGAGATGGGGCAGTGTTGGATCTCCTGTTAGGGAATGCGATAGGTCAGCTGACAGATGTATGTGTTGGGGAGCACTTCGGGTCCAGTGATCACAATAGCATTAGCTTCAATATAATTATGGAGAAGGACAGGACTGGACCTAGAGTTGAGATTTTTGATTGGAGAAAGGCTAACTTTGAGGAGATGCGAAGGGATTTAGAAAGAGTGGATTGGGTCAAGTTGTTTTATGGGAAGGATGTAATAGAGAAATGGAGGTCATTTAAGGGTGAAATTATGAGGGTACAGAATCTTTATGTTCCTGTTAGGTTGAAAGGAAAGGTTAAAGGTTTGAAAGCGCCATGGTTTTCAAGGGATATTAGAAACTTGGTTCGGAAAAAGAGGGATGTCTACAATAGATATAGGCAGCATGGAGTAAAGGAATTGCTCGAGGAATATAAAGAATGTAAAAGGAATCTTAAGAAAGAGATTAGAAAAGCTAAAAGAAGATACGAGTTTGGTTTGGCAAATAAGGTGGAAGTAAATCCGAAAGGTTTCTACAGTTATATTAAAAGCAAGGGGATAGTGAGGGATAAAATTGGTCCCTTAGAGAATCAGGGTGGTCAGCTATGTGTGGAGCCGAGGGAGATGGGAGAGATTTTGAATTATTTCTTCTCTTCGGTATTCACTAAGGAGAAGGATATTGAATTGTGTAAGGTGTGGGAAACAAGTAAGGAAGTTATGGAACCTATGACAATTAAAGAGGTGGAAGTACTGGCGCTTTTAAGAAATTTAAAAATGGATAAATCTCCGGGTCCTGACAGGATATTCCCCAGGACCTTGAGGGAAGTTTGTGTAGAGATAGCAGGAGCTCTGACGGAGATCTTTCAGATGTCATTAGAAACGGGGATTGTGCCGGAGGATTGGCGTATTGCTCATGTGGTTCCATTGTTTAAAAAGGGTTCTAGAAGTAAGCCTAGCAATTATAGACCTGTCAGTTTGACATCAGTGGTGGGTAAATTAATGGAAAGTATTCTTAGAGATAGTATTTATAATTATCTGGATAAACAGGATCTGATTAGGAGTAGCCAGCATGGATTTGTGCATGAAGGTCATGTTTGACAAACCTTATTGAATTTTTTGAAGAAGTTACGAGGAATGTTGACGAGGGTAAGGCAGTGGATGTAGTCTATATGGACTTCAGCAAGGCCTTTGACAAAGTTCCACATGGAAGGTTAGTTAAGAAGGTTCAGTCGTTAGGTATTAATGCTGGAATAATAAAATGGATTCAACAGTGGCTAGATGGGAGATGCCAGAGAGTAGTGGTGGATAATTGTTTATCAGGATGGAGGCCGGTGAATAGCGGGGTGCCTCAGGGATCTGTTTTGGGCCCAATGTTGTTTGTAATATACATAAATGATCTGGATGATGGGGTGGTAAATTGGATTAGTAAGTATGCTGATGATACTAAGGTAGGAGGTGTTGTGGATAATGAGGTGGGTTTTCAAAGCTTGCAGGGAGATTTATGCCGGTTAGAAGAATGGGCTGAACGTTGGCAGATGGAGTTTAATGCTGAGAAGTGTGAGGTTCTACATTTTGGCAGGAATAATCCAAATAGAACATACAGGGTAAATGGTAGGACATTGAGGAATGCAGTGGAACAGAGAGATCTAGGAATAACAGTGCATAGTTCCCTGAAGGTGGAGTCTCATGTAGATAGGGTGGTGAAGAAGGCTTTTGGACTGCTGGCCTTTATAAATCAGAGCATTGAGTACAGAAGTTGGGATGTAATGTTAAAATTGTACAAGGCATTGGTAAGGCCAAATTTGGAATATTGTGTACAGTTCTGGTCACCGAATTATAGGAAAGATATCAATAAATTAGAGAGAGTGCAGAGACGATTTACTAGGATGTTACCTGGGTTTCAGCACTTAAGTTACAGAGAAAGGTTGAACAAGTTAGGTCTCTATTCATTGGAGCGTAGAAGGTTGAGGGGGGATTTGATCGAGGTATTTAAAATTTTGAGAGGGATAGATAGAGTTGACGTGAATAGGCTGTTTGCTGTGTGGAATGAGCTTCCTGTAGAAGTAGTAGAGGCCAGTTCAGTTGTGTTATTTAAGGTAAAATTGGATAGGTATATGGACAGGAAAGGAGTGGAGGGTTATGGGCTGAGTGCAGGTAGGTGGGACTAGGTGAGATTACGAGTTCGGCACGGACTAGGAGGGCTGAGATGGCCTGTTTCCGTGCTGTGATTGTTATATGGTTAATGTATTAATATACATAATTGATTGACTTGTTATGATTGATTTATTATGTTTTATTTTATTTTTTCCCCCTCTCTCTGCTAGATTATGCATTGCATTGAACTGCTGCTGCTAAGTTAACAAATTTCACATCACATGCCGGTGATAATAAATGTGATTTTGATTCTGATTCTGAAATCATCAACTCTTTCATTTCTTCTACCAAAGTGCATGACTATACACTTGCCAACTGAATTCCATCTGCCATTTCTTTGTCCAATCTCCTAATCCAAATCCTTCTGTTGCCTCTCTACTTCCTCAAAACTACCTGCCCTTCCACCTATCTTCAGATTGTCTGCAAACTTCGCAACAAAGCCATCAATTCCATCATCCAAATCATTGACATATAATGTAAAACAAATCAGTCCCAACACAGCCCTCTGTGGAACACCGCTAGTCACCGGCAGCCAACCAGAAAAGGCCCCTTTATTCCCACTCTTTGCCTCCTTCCAGTCTGCCACTGCTTTATCCATGCTAGAGTCTTTACTCTAGTACCAACTGCTCGTAGCTTTTAAGCAGTCTCATGTGCCGCACTTTGTCAAAGGCCTTTGGAAAATCCAAGCACGCAATATCAACCAGTTCTTCTTTGCCTATCCTGTTTGCTATTTCTTCGAAGAATTCCAACAGACTTGAAAAAGAATCTAGTGCTTTCCTGGTGTACGTGATGAATAAACTCTTCCTGGGTGGATGGGTACAGGTATTGATTTTAACCGACATCTTGGTGACAAACTCTGCCATCTTCATTAGGGATGGCAGAGTTTGTCATCGAAACGTCAGTTAAAATTGATGCCTGTACCTGGCTGGAAGCCTGAGAAGAGTTTATTCGTCCAACAAATTTGTCAGGCAAGATTTTCCTTTGAGGAAAGCATGATGATGACAGCCTATTTCATCATGTGCCTCCAAGTACCCTGGGACCTGGACCTTGATAATTGACTCCAACATCTTCCCAACCACCGAGGACAGACTAACTGGCCTACAGTTTCCTTTCTTGAAGAGTGGATGACTTTTGCAAATTTCCGGTAGTTTGGAACCATTCCAGAATCTAGTGATTTTTGAGAGATCACTACTAATGCCTTTCAGAACTCTGGGGTGTACCCCATCTGGTCCAGGTGACTTATCTATCTTCAGACCTTCCAGTTTCCCAAGAACCTTCACCGTAGTAACGGCAACTTCACATGTTTCATCCCACCTGACACCTGGAATTTCCACCATACTGCCAATGCTTTCCACAGTGAAGACTGATGCAAAATACTTATTCAGTTTATCTGCCATTTTATTGTCCTTAATGATTTTTTTTAAAGTTGCCTTCTGTTGGTTTTTAAAAGCTTTGCAATCCTCTAACTTCCCATGAAATTTTGCTCTATTATATACCCTCTCTTTGGCTTTTATGTTGGCTTTGACTTCTCTTGCTAGCCACAGTTGTGTCATCCTGTCTTTAGAATACTTCTTCCTCCTTGGGATGTATATATCTTGTGCCTTCCAAATTGCTTCCAGAAATTCCAGCCATTGCTGCTCTGCTGTCATCCCTGCCGGTGTTCCCTTCCAATCAATTCTGGCCAACTCCTCTCTCACGCCTCTGTAATTCCCTTTACTCCACAGTAATACTGGTACACCTGACTTCAGCTTCTTCTTCTCAAATTGCAGGGTGAACTAGATCATATGATGATCACTTTACCCAAAGGGTTCTTGTTCCTTAAGCTCACTAATCAATCAATTCTGGTTCATTGCACAACACCCAACCCAGAATAGCTGATCCCCTAGTGGGCTCAACCACGAGCTGCTCTAAAGGGCCACTTCATAGGCACTCTAGAGATCTCCCTGCTGGAATCCAGCACCAACCTGATTTTTCCCAATCTACCTGCATCTTGAAATCCCCATCACTATTAACTCATGCTGATGCAAGGATGGTTTTCATTGCAGCTGTGCATCTATGTATATCGCACTTGTAGTATTGTGTACAGTTTTGGGCCCCTTATCTAAGAAAGGATGTGCTGGCATTGGAGAGAGTCCACAGGTTTAGGAGAAAGATCCCTGGGAATAAAAAGGGTTAACATATGAGGAGCATGTGATGGAGTTTAGAAGATTGGGGGGGATACCAAGTGAATATTGAAAAGCCTAGATAGAGTGGATGTGAAGAGGATATTACCTGTAGTTGTGGGGGTGGTGGGGGGGAAATTGAGTCTAGAAGCAAGTGCACAGCCTCAGAATACAAAGATGTTCCTTTAGAACAGAGATGAGGATTAACTTCTTTAACCAGAAGATGGTGAAATGGCGGAATTCATTGCCACAGACAGCTGTGGAGTCTAAGTCACTGGATATATTTAAAGTGGAGGTTGATAGGTTCTTGATTAGTAAGGGCATCAAAGGTTATGGAGAGAAGGCAGGCGAATAGGTTTGAGTGATAATAAATCAGCCATGATAGATCGGCGCAGCAGTGTCAATGGGCCAAATGGCCTAATTCTGCGCTAACTCTTATGGTCTTCTGCACAAGTACACCATGTGACAATAAACTTGACTTTGATCTGAACATGGCAGTTGACAACTCAATTTTAAGATTATAAATGGTTTGACAGTGTACATGAATCCTGAATCTACTGGAGGAACTCAGCGGGTTGAGTGAGAGAAAGGGATAGTCAATGTTTTATGTTGAAGTGTTGTATCCGGGGTCTGTCAGATTGGTTGTTGCTGCAGATTTCACCTGCAGTCTCGTGTACCCGTTTACACTAATCCCATTGTATCCCGCCCACATTCTACACCAGCAACAACTTCAAAGTTTAGAAAGATGGCCGGTAACTTCCTCCCCAGCATCAAAATGTCTTGTACTAGAGGGCATGTATTTAAGGTGACAGGGGAAAGTTCAAAGCAGATGTGCGGGAGACCCACAGAAAATGCTGGAGAAACTCAGCAGGTCCGGCAGCATTTTGTGTGTTTTACTCTGGATTTCCTGCACCTGCAGAATATCTTTTGTTTAAGATGTGTAGTTAAAGCTTTTGTTTTAAAATACAAGAGAGGTGGGTACCCGTAATGAGCAGCCAGAATCAGTGGTAGAGGCAGACATGATAGAGGAATTTAAAAGGCGCGGGTAGGGATGGTGCGACATTGATCGCCAACAGGGATGGCACGATTAGGTTTTACCACTTTAATTGGTTTGGCCTAACAATATGGGCCACAGGGCTTGTTTGTGCGCTGTACTGTTCTATATTTGAACCTACAGCAGCCAATTACACGACCAGCCTGTGTCTTCGGGATACAGGAGGAACAGGGGTATCTGGAGGAGATTTGCGTGGTCACAGGGAGAATGTGAGAATTCTGCAGACAGCACCCGGGGTCAGGATTGAACCTGAACGTGGAAGCTGTGAGACAGCAGCTCCACCCGCTGAATCTTCGCTCTTCTAGAAACCCTATTCTTTATTACGTGTTTATTGACTACTTGGTGTTCGTGGTAGCTGGGAACAGCTCTTGTTGGTGAAATTCAAGAGGCTTGAGTAAAACTATCATAGAGGAGAATGGGAAAATCTGCAGCTGCTGGATATACAAAGCAACGGACACAAAACGGAGAAACTCAGCATCTACGGAAAAGAGAAAAGTCAACGTTTCGGGCTGAGACTCTTCGTCAGGACCGCCTCAGCCCGAAACACTGACTGTTTAGACTTTTCCATAAATGCTGTCTAGTCTGCTGAGTTCCTCCAGCATTTTGTGTGTTGTAGGAAAACAATTCACTGCCATTCCCTTACTGAACCTGTAGAGGGGTTGGTCAAGGCTCACTTTCTGCTCCCAAGTTATTTGTCACATGTGCATCAACAGTCATTTGAGTCACGACTAACACAGTCCAAGGATGTGCTGGGGGCAGGTGACCATTCTTCCACAACTTACTAACTCTAACTTGTATATCTTTGGAATGTGAAGGAAACGAGAGTACCCAGTGGAAACCCAGATGGCCACTGGGAGAATGTACACACTCCATAACAGAGAGTGGTGGGTATGAACCCCAGCGGCTGGCGCTGTAGAGCATTGTGCTAATCGCTACGCGGAACTGGTGTGCAAGCTGAGCAGACTGGAAAATGGAGACAAATCTTTGATAAATCCAGCAGGGAATTCAGGAAAAATGCAGAAAAGTTCTGCCACCTCGAGTGGTTGAGCAGGTGAGTTTATGGGGAAACTGGGTAAACACAAGAGGAGGAACGATTGGAAGCAGAAGGAAAGGGAAGACAATGGCTTCGAAAGGCAGACTGAACAGAAACTGGAAATGTTCACATATTTCCAGTAAAGGCAACCATTAACTCACAGGACTTCAAACAACTTGGCAAAGCAGTGAAGCACAGAGGACACTGTGCAAGAGGGGGAACATGTGGAATTGCTTATCAAGTAACAAGAACTATTTCCGGTGAGTTTTAACAGCGGGAGATCAACTGAATAGATAATGATGGATAATGTAAAACTTGCAGTTGGATAACCAATGAGGAATGTTGCTGGCCAAAGACTGTCACTCTGCCTCAGGCTAGGATACAGCAGAGTTTTGTGCGGGTAAGCCTTTGAGGTGGTGTGGAGATTTGGTATCGGGGATGAGGGGCAGGTTAGATGGAGAGCCTGGAAGGAGAAGGGCAAGTGTAAATTTAGTTTAAAGCTGTGTGGATGAAGCAAATACCACAGGCCCATCGAGTCAGGGATTTATGGTGACAGAGGTGAGCAGGAAGAGACGAGTGGACAGCCAAAGACTTTTTCCCAGGCCTAGGTAATGAAGTATGGTGGGGCGGGGGGAAGAGATGTCAAAAGTAAAGTTTAAAAAAAACATGGAATGTGTTACGAGGGGTGGTAGTACAGACAGAGACATTAGGGGCATTGAAGAAACTCTTAGATAGGCACATGGATGAAAAATGGTGAGCTATGTAGGAGGGAAGGGTTAGATAGATCTCAGAGCAAGTTAAAGGGCAGCAGAATATCATGGGCCAAAGGGCCCACACTGTGCTGTTATATTCTATCTCATTATGTCCCATGATTGGGAGACAATGAGGAAACCCCACTTGGCCCAGTGTAGCCCCATCATTCCCTTTCCTTATTCTCTCTCACATAACCATTAATTCCCTTTAATTGTTAGTCCTTGGCCCACACAATGAGGCAATTTTCAGCAGCCAGTTAAGTCTTTGGGAATTGGGAGGAAACCAGGATGCTGGGGGGAAACCTGTTGAGAGCGTGCAAACACCACACAGCTAGTCCCCAAGGTTAGGATTGAAACCATGCATCACTAAATCAGCTTGATCTCGAAATAGAGTGCTGTGCAAATGAATCATGAAACTAGATAAGGTCATGATATTTAAGGGATTGCAAAGAATACTGGAAGAGAAAAGTGCATGGGGGTCTGGTACAGAGCAGGGACCAGTTACACAAATCTTCAAAAGAGCTAGTAGAGGGTCAGTGGGCCAAGTGGTCTCAGAAGATGCCATTTCAATGCAGGGTGGCTGTGATTCTAAACTGACTCTACTTGTATGAATGTTTCTGGGTACACCGGGTAAGACTGGGTGTGGTCTACTGTTAAAGGCCACTCGATGTGGTCATTGTTAGAGAATGGGGGGGGTGGGGTGGTGCTGAGGTGAGAAGAGGGAAACAAACTGAAGACCTGGAATGGCACACACACCATTTGTAAAGCTGCAAGTATCGGAACACCTTGTAGACAGGCAGCCATTTTATACAAAGCAAGATCCCACAAAATCAGTACCAGATTTCCTACCCAGGGTACAGGCAGAACCCTCAACACCCATCTGGGAGGACAGGACCACTGCCCAGGAATATTGGGCAGGTCTGGACAATGTGCACCACTCACTTAATGAGTCTAACTCGCACCCAGAAGCTGGATGGGGAGGAAGAGCATAGTGAAGGTGGGGGGGGGGGGGGGAGAAGAGCGGTGAATGTGGAGGGCAGCAAAGATTGGAAAGGAGTTGATGGTGGGTGATAGAAAGGGCTGGGGTGGAGGTTAGGTAACAAGGAGAGAAGCAGAGAGGTGAGCAATGAAGGGTAGTGTGGAGTGAGTGAGAGATGCACTGACCATGTGCAGGACTCGAGAGCAGTGAACGTTAATTCAATGATCGACAACATGAAAACAGGCTCTTCAGCCCATTCTTCCATGCTAGCCAAGCATTCAGGCTTATACTACTTGTCCAAGCTTGGTCCATATCCCTCCGAATCTTTCCTGTCAAAATCTTGACAATCCTCTCAGGATGCATAACATTGGTATTGCCACAGCTCAGCAACTATAGTGACTGCAGAGAGTTGTGGGCACAGCTGAGCACAGCACAGCACAGGACCCAGTCTCCCCTCTCTGGACTCTGCCTATACCTCTCACCGGCATTACCACCCCTTGGACATTCTCTCTTCTCCTTCCATTGCCCCATTGGGCAGACGATACAAACATCAAAAGCACCTACCAACAGGCTGGAAGGCGGCTTCTACCCTGCTGTTATGAAACTCTTTGATAGTCGAGTATGATAGGTTGGAGTCTTGACCTCACAATCTACCTCGCTGTGATTTTGCACCTTACTGTTTGTTTATCTGCACTTGCTCTGTAGCTTTATTCTGCATTCGGTATCGTTTTATATGCCAACCCTTTTTATGCCATGGGCCAATATCACTAAGTAAGGAGTTTGTGGACTCCGCATTGGGAACCCGTTTTAGAGTAACACTCACAAAATGCTGGAGGAACTTGGCAGGGCAGGCAGCAAATGTAGGGTTTCAGCCCAAAATGTTGACTGTTTACCCTTGTCCATAGATGCTGCCACACCTGCTGAGTTCTTCCGGCACTCAGTGTGTGTTGCTCTGGATTTCCATCATCTGTAGAATTTCTCATGTTTATGACATGCAGAATCAGTTGGAAAATTGGAGGTACAAAGGGACACGGTCAACTTGATTAACATGAGGAGTGTTGATGGCTCTAGTCCTGTACTCGCTGGAGTTTACAAGAATGAGGAAGGATCTCATTGAAACTTACTGAATATTGAAAGGCCTAGATATAGTGGACATGGAGAAGATTTCTCCTCTATCGATGGTGGGAGAGTCTAGGACCAGAGGACACAGCCTCAGAATAAAAGGCTGTCCCTTTTACGGAAATGAAGAGGAGTTTCTTTAGCCAAAAAGGGAAATTCTGTGGAATTCATTGCCACAGACGGCTGTGGAAACCAAATCAAAATAAATCAGCCTTGATGAAATGGCAGAACAGACTTGATGGGCCAAATGGCATAATTCTGCACTATACTTCCTATCATTTGTGATGAAAACTGCACACAATATTCCAAGTGTGTTCACATTGATGATTTGTACAACTACAACTTGACATCCCAAGGAAACAGGAGGATTCGAGAGCATGCAGAGGACAGGGCTAATTTGTGAATTGAATTTACCGTATGATCCGTCTACTACTCCTGGACTTGACATCACAGTCTTGAAGTTGAGTCGTTCCACTGACCCATTCTTGGTCTCCAACAGATGAGGCAGGGAGACTGCGTTTTTAATAATGGGAGACACCACTGGGGGCGGGGACACTTCCCGGTTGGTGTTCCTCATCGGGGACTTCCTGACGTTCCTCAGTGCTCGCATCAGGGGGTTGGACTTGGCACCCTCGCGGGTCTTCTCGCCACCATGATCGCTGAGGAAGGAGGTATCACCGAAGACGTCACCGCCTCGCCCCACGTGCATGGTGTGTCGGAAGTCTCCCAGCGGGGGGCTGATCATGTCCGTGGTCAGGTCCGGCTTGAGCCGCCGCTTGCTGTGGGAACCAGGTACCAGGTTCTTGAAGACGGGCAACTTTGCCAAGCTCATCGTTCTTCCTCTTTATCTCCTGACCTTAAACAACACGGCTCTACAAATCGGTTACCCAACGTACAAAGCCAAGATCATCAGCACCACTTCATTCTACCACAAGACTGGAACTGACTGGAACTCAAATCCAACTTCCAACTTCTGTATTTTTGCTCCAGATTTGTTTGCGGGTAAAGAAGCTCTTCCAATAATTTGTACTAAGGAATGTTGTGCTTTTTAAAATCAGTTTCACACTTTCTCAGAAAGAACCTCAAGCAAGAAGAATGCAGACAATCATTTCAAAATATACTTCTTACTTTAAAAAAAAGCCACCCAATGTAGTCTTCCACAGATCAGCTCAATTATAAGAAAATCTTGTGACTGTAGGGAATAAAATATCTTCACTTTTCTCTCCTGTTTGTACTCAGTTTCTAGTGTGAACCCGGCCTCAGGTGAGGCTACTTAATCTGGCCCATCTGCTGGGTCTCGTGCTGTCATGCCTTGTACAGGATGGGGTGTAATGGAGGCCTGGCACACCCCTCCTGTGTTTAATTGGAAGAGAGAATCAAAGGTCTCTGGTAGAGTCAGGAATCCAAAGAAGGAATTGTAGGGGGTCGTGTTTCATTCCAAAGGTCTCAAGAGCCTCAGTGGAAGACAGATGAAGATTTGCTTCAGGGTGCAGACGGCTAAAGCATCGGGACTTCCCCGTGGACGGAAACCACAATTTGTCAATGTTCTGGACAGCTCCTGAGTTTCAGAAGACATCTGGAAGCAGATAATAACATTTCTACTATAAATAGGAGTGAAAATAGGATTAACTGACCTTTGACTAAACACTGGTTCACATTGTACATAAGTATTTGTAAAATTTATCGCAATTCTCAATTTTAAATCATGGACTAAACCGCTCTCAATATTCATCATTAAACATATTCCAGTGTTCTAACCAGCATTCCTCTGAATGACAAAACTCACATTTGTAATGGATAGTTTTTCTTAGCTTCTTGACTAATTTTTTTTAAATCAGCATCTTTATTTTCCTGTAAATGCCTGCAAGAAAATGAATCAAGGTTTGTGGTGACATATACACTCAGCGGCCACTTCATCAGGTACACCTGCTCATTCACGTAAATATCTAATCGGTCAATAATAGGCAGTAACTCAATGCATAAAAGTATGTAGACATCGTCAAGAAGTTCAGACCAAATATCAGAATGGGAGAAGAAATGTGGTCTAAGTGACTTTGACCATACAATGATTGATGGTGCCAGATGGGGTGGTTTGAGTATCTCAGAAATTGTTGATCTCCTGGGATTTTCACACACAACAGTCTCTAGAGTTTACAGAGAATGGGGCAAAATAACAAAAAAAAATCTAGTGGTCAACAGTTCTGTGGGCAAAAATGCCTTGCTATTGAGAGAGGTCAGAGTGGAATGGCCAGACTGGTTCAAGCTGACAGGAGGGTGACAGTAGCTCAAATACCCACGCGTTACAACAGTGGTGTGCAGAAGAGCATCTCTGAATGAACAACACGTCAAACTTAAAGTGGATGGACTACAGCAGCAGAAGACCATGCTGGGTTCCACTCCTGTAGCTAATGAAGTATGTACCTATATTACCCATCTTTTCTGCAGAAGAAGGCTTGTAACAGGATGCAAGAAATTAATCTTCTGGGGAAGTGCTTGAAGCAACCCCAGAAGTGAATGGGACATAGGAGCAGAATTTGGCCATTGGGCCCATCTGATGAGAGGAAACCAGAGCTCCCGGAGAAGACCCAGGTGGTCACAGGGAGAATGTGCCATACCGTTGGAGGGCTTTCAGAATTTCCCCTACCCCAGAGGGATCAGATTCTGGAGTCTAAGGCCCTCGGTTATAGGGCCTACATTCTTCTCCAAGATCACACATCTCATAGAAACTATCCTTACTTTAACCGTGTGACCAAATTCCAGCTCAGTGACGGAGAAACCTGCTTATCACTGGTTCCAACAGTCACAATTAACCAACTGGGGTGAATTTTTATGGACTCTCTGGGATTTGGTCTTGCCACAAAGACTTGCAAACCGCTAACTCCTGATGGTCATGGATACTGGCCCCTTGGCACAACCACATCCTGCTCATCACAATCTCTTGCGTTTGGCCCAAAACTTGCCTCTCCTTGAGTCTATGTGACTGCCTCTTAAATGACACTATTGTACCTGCCTCAAACACTTCATCTGGAAGCTTGGTCCATATAATCAGACCTCTGCGTGCTAAAGTTGTCCACAGGTCCCTTTTAACTGTTTTCCCTCTCATCCTAAACCCATGCCCCGAGTTTTGGATTCCTCTACCTCTCATAATTTTAAACACTCCCATTAGGTCACCTCTCAGTCTCTTATCTTCCAAGGTTCTTGATGCACCATCAATAACTCTTGGAGACAGGAGGCAAAAGAAAGGCTTTTATTAGCTGCAAACTGAGGGAGGAGCAGTGCCTCCAATCGCCTTTATACAGGGGTCTGTGGGAGGAGCCACAGGAGCAGTCAGCAGAGGGGCGAGTCCAGACAGGTATACACATAGTTTACCACAGTCCTACCATGGCCAACCCCTCTGGCTCTCTACTCGTGGAAGCATCTTTATAAATCTTTTCTGTGATCTTTGCAGTTTAACCATGGCCTCCAATAACAGGGTGACCAAAACCCTACACAGTATTCGAGTGAGGCCTCACTAACAATTTTAGCAACTGCAACATGATGTCCCAACGTCTACACTGAATGATAGGAGTGCTGAGCTCTTAAACCTGCCCCGTTGATCAATAGTGACATTACTGGCTCAGTCTTGGCCTCAGCTCCATCTTGCTCTCATTGACATTTTGCCCGTCTCTCTCAACCTCTAGAACGGAGCTGGTGACTCAGTAACACAATATTCTGGAGGAACTCAAAAGGTCAGGCAGCATATGTGGAGAGGAATTAAACAATCAATGTTTCGGGCGGAAACCCTTCATCAGGACTGACCTAGTGAGTTCCTTCAACATTTTGTGTGTGTTACACTGGATTTCCAGCATCTACATAAACTTGTGCCCATATTCTAAATTACAAGTTCTCTCACCAGAGGAAAACACCCTCTCATCAACTACACACCACCCCTCAGAATCTCAAATACTTCAATAGGATCTTCTAAACTCACACCCAACCTTCCCAGCACATCTACATAACTATAACTCCCTCATTCACAGAAAAACAATTCTTTTCATCGCCCATTGCATCCATTTCCGGTTGCTTCAAGCACTGTCCAGAGGACTGATCTCCTGCCACTGATATGAGCACGGATATGAACCTCCAGGTTCAGGAACAGGTGTTACCCTTCATTCACCCACAACACTGGATTTCACAACCTACAAGTCATGCTCTCAGTTTACGTATTGATCTACAGTATCTATGGTATTTATCTGTTTATTGACCCACCTATCTATTTATCTAGTACTTGCACAGTTTGTCTTCTTTTGCCCTTTGCTTGTTTGTCAGTCTTTGTAGTTTTTCATTGGTTCCATCGTATTTTTGTTCTACTGTGAATGCCTGCAAGAAAATGAATTTCAGGGTTGTCTATGCTGACATAGTCATACTTTGATAATAAATTTACTTTGAACTAATAAATGAATTAAAAACCCTTGGGTCCCAAGCAATGCAGGCAGAACTAATGGAACTGCTCCACTTCAGAAAACTGCCAACTCCTTATCATAGATCCTATGTGCACTTTCATCACATGTTAGTCATTTCGAACCTGTGACTTGTTTACAGTCACCTCTGCAACTTTCCCATGCCCAAAATCAGCTTCAGGAAGTGCATGCAGAAGACCCAATTATCCCTTGTACACGAGGAGCAAACTAGGCCCAACAGAAATGAATAAAACTGCAAAATGCAACTCGAGTACCAAGCCAGATTCTGCTGGCTTACAGGCATCGGAAGCAACTCCCTTCTGCCTATCACAAACTCCCCAGGAGTTGAAATGTCTCATGTCTCCATGTGCAAAAATGTCTGTAGGGGTGGGGGGTGCTGAACATTGACGGGTGGGGAGACTCCAAAGCAGTCTGTCTGTAGGGGTGGGGGGTGCTGAACACTGACCGGTGGGGACACTCCAAAGCAGTCTGTCTGTAGGGGTGGGGGATGCTGAACATAGACCGGTGGGGACACTCCAAAGCAGTCTGTCTGTAGGGGTGGGGGGTGCTGAACACTGACCGGTGGGGACAGTCTGTCTGTAGGGGTGGGGGGTGCTGAACACTGACCGGTGGGGACACTCCAAAGCAGTCTGTCTGTAGGGGTGGGGGGTGCTGAACACTGACCGGTGGGGACACTCCAAAGCAGTCTGTCTGTAGGGGTGGGGGATGCTGAACATAGACCGGTGGGGACACTCCAAAGCAGTCTGTCTGTAGGGGTGGGGGGTGCTGAACACTGACCGGTGGGGACAGTCTGTCTGCAGGGGTGGGGGGTGCTGAACACTGACCGGTGGGGACACTCCAAAGCAGTCTGTCTGTAGGGGTGGGGGGTGCTGAACACTGACCGGAGGGGACACTCCAAAGCAGTCTGTCTGTAGGGGTGGGGGGTGCTGAACACTGACCGGTGGGGACAGTCTGTCTGTAGGGGTGGGGGGTGCTGAACACTGACCGGTGGGGACACTCCAAAGCAGTCTGTCTGTAGGGGTGGGGGATGCTGAACACTGACCGGTGGGGACACTCCAAAGCAGTCTGTCTGTAGGGGTGGGGGGTGCTGAACACTGACCGGCGGGGACACTCCAAAGCAGTCTGTCTGTAGGGGTGGGGGGTGCTGAACACTGACCGGCGGGGACACTCCAAAGCAGTCTGTCTGTAGGGGTGGGGGGGGTGGGTTGCTGAACACTGACCGGTGGGGACACTCCAAAGCAGTCTGTCTGTAGGGGTGGGGGGTGCTGAACACTGACCGGTGGGGACACTCCAAAGCAGTCCGACTGTAAGGGTGGGGGGTGCTGAACACTGACCGGTGGGGACACTCCAAAGCAGTCTGTCTGTAGGGGTGGGGGGTGCTGAACACTGACCGGTGGGGACACTCCAAAGCAGTCTGTCTGTAGGGGTGGGGGGTGCTGAACATTGACGGGTGGGGACACTCCAAAGCAGTCTGTCCGTAGGGGTGGGGGGTGCTGAACACTGACCGGTGGGGACAGTCTGTCTGTAGGGGCGGGGGGTGCTGAACACTGACCGGTGGGGACACTCCAAAGCAGTCTGTCTGTAGGGGTGGGGGGTGATGAACACTGACCGGTGGGGACACTCCAAAGCAGTCTGTCTGTAGGGGTGGGGGGTGCTGAACATAGACCGGTGGGGACACTCCAAAGCAGTCTGTCTGTAGGGGTGGGGGGTGCTGAACACTGACCGGTGGGGACAGTCTGTCTGTAGGGGTGGGGGGTGCTGAACACTGACCGGTGGGGACACTCCAAAGCAGTCTGTCTGTAGGGGTGGGGGATGCTGAACATAGAACGGTGGGGACACTCCAAAGCAGTCTGTCTGTAGGGGTGGGGGGTGCTGAACACTGACCGGTGGGGACAGTCTGTCTGTAGGGGTGGGGGGGTGCTGAATACAGACCGGTGGGGACAGTCTGTCTGTAGGGGTGGGGGCCAAAGCAGTCTGTCTGTAGGGGTGGGGGGTGCTGAACACTGACCGGTGGGGACAGTCTGTCTGTAGGGGTGGGGGGTGCTGAACACTGACCGGTGGGGACACTCCAAAGCAGTCTGTCTGTAGGGGTGGGGGATGCTGAACATAGAACGGTGGGGACACTCCAAAGCAGTCTGTCTGTAGGGGTGGGGGGTGCTGAACACTGACCGGTGGGGATAGTCTGTCTGTAGGGGTGGGGGGTGCTGAATACTGACCGGTGGGGACAGTCTGTCTGTAGGGGTGGGGGGTGCTGAACACTGACCGGTGGGGACACTCCAAAGCAGTCTGTCTGTAGGGGTGGGGGGGGTGGGTTGCTGAACACTGACCGGTGGGGACACTCCAAAGCAGTCCGACTGTAGGGGTGGGGGGTGCTGAACACTGACCGGTGGGGACACTCCAAAGCAGTCTGTCTGTAGGGGTGGGGGGTGCTGAACACTGACCGGTGGGGACACTTCAAAGCAGTCTGTCTGTAGGGGTGGGGGGAGCTGAACACTGACGGGTGGGGACACTCGAAAGCAGTCTGTCTGTAGGGGTGGGGGGTGCTGAACACTGACGGGTGGGGACACTTCAAAGCAGTCTGTCTGTAGGGGTGGGGGGTGCTGAACACTGACCGGTGGGGACACTCCAAAGCAGTCTGTCTGTAGGGGTGGGGGGTGCTGAACATTGACCGGTGGGGACACTCCAAAGCAGTCTGTCTGTAGGGGTGGGGGGTGCTGAACACTGACCGGCGGGGACACTCCAAAGCAGTCTCTCTGTAGGGGTGGGGGGGGTGGGTTGCTGAACACTGACCGGTGGGGACACTCCAAAGCAGTCCGACTGTAAGGGTGGGGGGTGCTGAACACTGACCGGTGGGGACACTCCAAAGCAGTCTGTCTGTAGGGGTGGGGGGTGCTGAACACTGACCGGTGGGGACAGTCTGTCTGTAGGGGTGGGGGGTGCTGAACACTGACCGGTGGGGACACTCCAAAGCAGTCTGTCTGTAGGGGTGGGGGGTGCTGAACATTGACCGGTGGGGACAGTCTGTCTGTAGGGGTGGGGGGTGCTGAACACTGACCGGTGGGGACACTCCAAAGCAGTCTGTCTGTAGGGGTGGGGGGTGCTGAACATAGACCGGTGGGGACACTCCAAAGCAGTCTGTCTGTAGGGGTGGGGGGTGCTGAACACTGACCGGCGGGGACACTCCAAAGCAGTCTGTCTGTAGGGGTGGGGGGTGCTGAACACTGACCGGTGGGGACACTCCAAAGCAGTCTGTCTGTAGGGGTGGGGGGTGCTGAACACTGACAGGTGGGGACACTCCAAAGCAGTCTGTCTGTAGGTGTGGGGGGTGCTGAACACTGACCGGTGGGGACAGTCTGTCTGTAGGGGTGGGGGGTGCTGAACACTGACCGGTGGAGACACTTCAAAGCAGTCTGTCTGTAGGGGTGGGGGGTGCTGAACACTGACAGGTGGGGACACTCCAAAGCAGTCTGTCTGTAGGGGTGGGGGGTGCTGAACACTGACCGGTGGGGACACTTCAAAGCAGTCTGTCTGTAGGGGTGGGGGGTGCTGAACACTGACGGGTGGGGACACTCCAAAGCAGTCTGTCTGTAGGGGTGGGGGGTGCTGAACACTGACGGGTGGGGACACTTCAAAGCAGTCTGTCTGTAAGGGTGGGGGGTGCTGAACACTGACCGGTGGGGACACTCCAAAGCAGTCTGTCTGTAGGGGTGGGGGGTGCTGAACACTGACCGGTGGGGACACTCCAAAGCAGTCTGTCTGTAGGGGTGGGGGGTGCTGAACACTGACCGGTGGGGACACTCCAAAGCAGTCTGTCTGTAGGGGTGGGGGGGTGCTGAACACTGACCGGTGGGGACAGTCTGTCTGTAGGGGTGGGGGGTGCTGAACACTGACCGGTGGGGACAGTCTGTCTGTAGGGGTGGGGGGTGCTGAACACTGACCGGTGGGGACAGTCTGTCTGTAGGGGTGGGTGGTGCTGAACACTGACCGGTGGGGACACTCCAAAGCAGTCTGTCTGTAGGGGTGGGGGGTGCTGAACACTGACGGGTGGGGACACTTCAAAGCAGTCTGTCTGTAAGGGTGGGGGGTGCTGAACACTGACCGGTGGGGACACTCCAAAGCAGTCTGTCTGTAGGGGTGGGGGGTGCTGAACACTGACCGGTGGGGACACTCCAAAGCAGTCTGTCTGTAGGGGTGGGGGGTGCTGAACATTGACCGGTGGGGACACTCCAAAGCAGTCTGTCTGTAGGGGTGGGGGGTGCTGAACACTGACCGGTGGGGACACTCCAAAGCAGTCTGTCTGTAGGGGTGGGGGATGCTGAACATAGACCGGTGGGGACACTCCAAAGCAGTCTGTCTGTAGGGGTGGGGGATGCTGAACACTGACCGGTGGGGACACTCCAAAGCAGTCTGTCTGTAGGGGTGGGGGGTGCTGAACACTGACCGGCGGGGACACTCCAAAGCAGTCTGTCTGTAGGGGTGGGGGGTGCTGAACACTGACCGGCGAGGACACTCCAAAGCAGTCTGTCTGTAGGGGTGGGGGGGGTGGGTTGCTGAACACTGACCGGTGGGGACACTCCAAAGCAGTCTGTCTGTAGGGGTGGGGGGTGCTGAACACTGACCGGTTGGGACACTCCAAAGCAGTCTGTCTGTAAGGGTGGGGGGTGCTGAACACTGACCGGTGGGGACACTCCAAAGCAGTCTGTCTGTAGGGGTGGGGGGTGCTGAACACTGACCGGTGGGGACACTCCAAAGCAGTCCGACTGTAAGGGTGGGGGGTGCTGAACACTGACCGGTGGGGACACTCCAAAGCAGTCTGTCTGTAGGGGTGGGGGGTGCTGAACACTGACCGGTGGGGACACTCCAAAGCAGTCTGTCTGTAGGGGTGGGGGGTGCTGAACATAGACCGGTGGGGACACTCCAAAGCAGTCTGTCTGTAGGGGTGGGGGGGGGTGGTGCTGAACATTGACCGGTGGGGACACTCCAAAGCAGTCTGTCTGTAGGGGTGGGGGGTGCTGAACATAGACCGGTGGGGACACTCCAAAGCAGTCTGTCTGTAGGGGTGGGGGGTGCTGAACACTGACCGGTGGGGACACTCCAAAGCAGTCTGTCTGTAGGGGTGGGGGGTGCTGAACACTGACCGGCGGGGACACTCCAAAGCAGTCTGTCTGTAGGGGTGGGGGGTGCTGAACACTGACCGGTGGGGACACTCCAAAGCAGTCTGTCTGTAGGGGTGGGGGGTGCTGAACACTGACCGGTGGGGACAGTCTGTCTGTAGGGGTGGGGGGTGCTGAACACTGACCGGTGGAGACACTTCAAAGCAGTCTGTCTGTAGGGGTGGGGGGTGCTGAACACTGACCGGTGGGGACACTTCAAAGCAGTCTGTCTGTAGGGGTGAGGGGTGCTGAACACTGACGGGTGGGGACACTCCAAAGCAGTCTGTCTGTAGGGGTGGGGGGTGCTGAACTCTGACCGGTGGGGACACTCCAAAGCAGTCTGTCTGTAGGGGTGGGGGGTGCTGAACACTGACGGGTGGGGACACTCCAAAGCAGTCTGTCTGTAGGGGTGGGGGGTGCTGAACATAGACCGGTGGGGACACTCCAAAGCAGTCTGTCTGTAGGGGTGGGGGGTGCTGAACACTGACCGGTGGGGACACTCCAAAGCAGTCTGTCTGTAGGGGTGGGGGGTGCTGAACACTGACCGGTGGGGACACTCCAAAGCAGTCTGTCTGTAGGGGTGGGGGGTGCTGAACACTGACCGGTGGGGACTCTCCAAAGCAGTCTGTCTGTAGGGGTGGGGGGTGCTGAACACTGACCGGTGGGGACACTCCAAAGCAGTCTGTCTGTAGGGGTGGGGGGTGCTGAACACTGACCGGTGGGGACACTCCAAAGCAGTCTGTCTGTAAGGGTGGGGGGTGCTGAACACTGACCGGTGGGGACACTCCAAAGCAGTCTGTCTGTAGGGGTGGGGGGTGCTGAACACTGACCGGTGGGGACACTCCAAAGCAGTCTGTCTGTAGGGGTGGGGGGGTGCTGAACACTGACCGGTGGGGACACTCCAAAGCAGTCTGTCTGTAGGGGTGGGGGGTGCTGAACACTGACCGGTGGGGACACTCCAAAGCAGTCTGTCTGTAGGGGTGGGGGGTGCTGAACACTGACAGGTGGGGACACTCCAAAGCAGTCTGTCTGTAGGGGTGGGGGGTGCTGAACATTGACGGGTGGGGACACTCCAAAGCAGTCTGTCTGTAGGGGTGGGGGGTGCTGAACACTGACCGGTGGGGACACTCCAAAGCAGTCTTTCTGTAGGGGTGGGGGGTGCTGAACACTGACCGGCGGGGACACTCCAAAGCAGTCTGTCTGTAGGGGTGGGGGGTGCTGAACACTGACCGGCGGGGACACTTCAAAGCAGTCTGTCTGTAGGGGTGGGGGGGGTGGGTTGCTGAACACTGACCGGTGGGGACACTCCAAAGCAGTCTGTCTGTAGGGGTGGGGGGTGCTGAACACTGACCGGTGGGGACACTCCAAAGCAGTCTGTCTGTAGGGGTGGGGGGTGCTGAACATTGACCGGTGGGGACAGTCCAAAGCAGTCTGTCTGTAGGGGTGGGGGGTGCTGAAAATTGACCGGTGGGGACACTCCAAAGCAGTCTGTCTGTAAGGGTGGGGGGTGCTGAACACTGACCGGTGGGGACACTCCAAAGCAGTCTGTCTGTAGGGGTGGGGGGTGCTGAACACTGACCGGTGGGGACACTCCAAAGCAGTCTGTCTGTAGGGGTGGGGGGTGCTGAACACTGACCGGTGGGGACACTCCAAAGCAGTCTGTCTGTAGGGGTGGGGGGGTACTGAACACTGACCGGTGGGGACACTCCAAAGCAGTCTGTCTGTAGGGGTGGGGGGGTGCTGAACACTGACCGGTGGGGACACTCCAAAGCAGTCTGTCTGTAGGGGTGGGGGGTGCTGAACATAGACCGGTGGGGACACTCCAAAGCAGTCTGTCTGTAGGGGTGGGGGGTGCTGAACACTGACCGGTGGGGACACTCCAAAGCAGTCTGTCTGTAGGGGTGGGGGGTGCTGAACACTGACCGGTGGGGACACTCCAAAGCAGTCTGTCTGTAGGGGTGGGGGGTGCTGAACACTGACCGGTGGGGACACTCCAAAGCAGTCTGTCTGTAGGGGTGGGGGGTGCTGAACACTGACCGGTGGGGACACTCCAAAGCAGTCCGACTGTAGGGGTGGGGGGTGCTGAAAACTGACCGGTGGGGACACTCCAAAGCAGTCTGTCTGTAGGGGTGGGGGGGTGCTGAACACTGACCGGTGGGGACACTCCAAAGCAGTCCGACTGTAGGGGTGGGGGGTGCTGAACACTGACCGGTGGGGACACTCCAAAGCAGTCCGTCTGTAGGGGTGGGGGGTGCTGAACACTGACCGGTGGGGACACTCCAAAGCAGTCCGTCTGTAGGGGTGGGGGGTGCTGAACACTGACCGGTGGGGACACTCCAAAGCAGTCTGTCTGTAGGGGTGGGGGGTGCTGAACACTGACCGGTGGGGACACTCCAAAGCAGTCCGACTGTAGGGGTGGGGGGTGCTGAACACTGACCGGTGGGGACACTCCAAAGCAGTCTGTCTGTAGGGGTGGGGGGTGCTGAACACTGACCGGTGGGGACACTCCAAAGCAGTCTGTCTGTAGGGGTGGGGGGTGCTGAACACTGACCGGTGGGGACACTCCAAAGCAGTCTGTCTGTAGGGGTGGGGGGTGCTGAACACTGACCGGTGGGGACACTCCAAAGCAGTCCGACTGTAGGGGTGGGGGGTGCTGAACACTGACCGGTGGGGACACTCCAAAGCAGTCTGTCTGTAGGGGTGGGGGGTGGGGGGTGCTGAACACTGACCGGTGGGGACACTCCAAAGCAGTCTGTCCGTAGGGGTGGGGGGTGCTGAACACTGACCGGTGGGGACACTCCAAAGCAGTCTGTCCGTAGGGGCGGGGGGTGCTGAACACTGACCGGTGGGGACGCTCCAAAGCAGTCTGTCTGTAGGGGTGGGGGGGTGCTGAACACTGACCGGTGGGGACACTCCAAAGCAGTCTGTCTGTAGGGGTGGGGGGTGCTGAACATAGACCGGTGGGGACACTCCAAAGCAGTCTGTCTGTAGGGGTGGGGGGTGCTGAACATAGACCGGTGGGGACACTCCAAAGCAGTCTGTCTGTAGGGGTGGGGGGTGCTGAACACTGACCGGTGGGGACACTCCAAAGCAGTCTGTCTGTAGGGGTGGGGGGTGCTGAACACTGACCGGCGGGGACACTCCAAAGCAGTTTGTCTGTAGGGGTGGGGGGTGCTGAACACTGACCGGTGGGGACACTCCAAAGCAGTCTGTCTGTAGGGGTGGGGGGTGCTGAACATAGACCGGTGGGGACACTCCAAAGCAGTCTGTCTGTAGGGTTGGGGGGTGCTGAACATTGACCGGTGGGGACACTCCAAAGCAGTCTGTCTGTAGGGGTGGGGGGTGCTGAACACTGACCGGCGGGGACACTCCAAAGCAGTCTGTCTGTAGGGGTGGGGGGTGCTGAACATAGACCGGTGGGGACACTCCAAAGCAGTCTGTCTGTAGGGGTGGGGGGTGCTGAACACTGACCGGTGGGGACACTCCAAAGCAGTCTGTCTGTAGGGGTGGGGGGCGCTGAACATAGACCGGTGGGGACACTCCAAAGCAGTCTGTCTGTAGGGGTGGGGGGTGCTGAACACTGACCGGTGGGGACAGTCTGTCTGTAGGGGTGGGGGGTGCTGAACACTGACCGGTGGAGACACTTCAAAGCAGTCTGTCTGTAGGGGAGGGGGGTGCTGAACACTGACCGGTGGGGACACTTCAAAGCAGTCTGTTTGTAGGGGTGGGGGGTGCTGAACTCTGACGGGTGGGGACACTCCAAAGCAGTCTGTCTGTAGGGGTGGGGGGTGCTGAACACTGACGGGTGGGGACACTCCAAAGCAGTCTGTCTGTAGGGGTGGGGGGTGCTGAACATAGACCGGTGGGGACACTCCAAAGCAGTCTGTCTGTAGGGGTGGGGGGTGCTGAACACTGACCGGTGGGGACACTCCAAAGCAGTCTGTCTGTAGGGGTGGGGGGTGCTGAACACTGACCGGTGGGGACACTCCAAAGCAGTCTGTCTGTAGGGGTGGGGGGTGCTGAACACTGACCGGTGGGGACTCTCCAAAGCAGTCTGTCTGTAGGGGTGGGGGGTGCTGAACACTGACCGGTGGGGACACTCCAAAGCAGTCTGTCTGTAGGGGTGGGGGGTGCTGAACACTGACCGGTGGGGACACTCCAAAGCAGTCTGTCTGAAAGGGTGGGGGGTGCTGAACACTGACCGGTGGGGACACTCCAAAGCAGTCTGTCTGTAGGGGTGGGGGGTGCTGAACACTGACCGGTGGGGACACTCCAAAGCAGTCTGTCTGTAGGGGTGGGGGGTGCTGAACACTGACCGGTGGGGACACTCCAAAGCAGTCTGTCTGTAGGGGTGGGGGGTGCTGAACACTGACCGGTGGGGACACTCCAAAGCAGTCTGTCTGTAGGGGTGGGGGGTGCTGAACACTGACAGGTGGGGACACTCCAAAGCAGTCTGTCTGTAGGGGTGGGGGGTGCTGAACACTGACAGGTGGGGACACTCCAAAGCAGTCTGTCTGTAGGGGTGGGGGGTGCTGAACATTGACGGGTGGGGACACTCCAAAGCAGTCTTTCTGTAGGGGTGGGGGGTGCTGAACACTGACCGGCGGGGACACTCCAAAGCAGTCTGTCTGTAGGGGTGGGGGGTGCTGAACACTGACCGGCGGGGACACTCCAAAGCAGTCTGTCTGTAAGGGTGGGGGGTGCTGAACACTGACCGGTGGGGACACTCCAAAGCAGTCTGTCTGTAGGGGTGGGGGGTGCTGAACACTGACCGGCGGGGACACTTCAAAGCAGTCTGTCTGTAGGGGTGGGGGGGGTGGGTTGCTGAACACTGACCGGTGGGGACACTCCAAAGCAGTCTGTCTGTAGGGGTGGGGGGTGCTGAACATTGACCGGTGGGGACAGTCCAAAGCAGTCTGTCTGTAGGGGTGGGGGGTGCTGAAAATTGACCGGTGGGGACACTCCAAAGCAGTCTGTCTGTAAGGGTGGGGGGTGCTGAACACTGACCGGTGGGGACACTCCAAAGCAGTCTGTCTGTAGGGGTGGGGGGTGCTGAACACTGACCGGTGGGGACACTCCAAAGCAGTCTGTCTGTAGGGGTGGGGGGTGCTGAACATTGACCGGTGGGGACAGTCTGTCTGTAGGGGTGGGGGGTGCTGAACACTGACCGGTGGGGACACTCCAAAGCAGTCTGTCTGTAGGGGTGGGGGGTGCTGAACACTGACCGGTGGGGACACTCCAAAGCAGTCTGTCTGTAGGGGTGGGGGGTACTGAACACTGACCGGTGGGGACACTCCAAAGCAGTCTGTCTGTAGGGGTGGGGGGGTGCTGAACACTGACCGGTGGGGACACTCCAAAGCAGTCTGTCTGTAGGGGTGGGGGGTGCTGAACATAGACCGGTGGGGACACTCCAAAGCAGTCTGTCTGTAGGGGTGGGGGGTGCTGAACACTGACCGGTGGGGACACTCCAAAGCAGTCTGTCTGTAGGGGTGGGGGGTGCTGAACACTGACCGGTGGGGACACTCCAAAGCAGTCTGTCTGTAGGGGTGGGGGGTGCTGAACACTGACCGGTGGGGACACTCCAAAGCAGTCTGTCTGTAGGGGTGGGGGGTGCTGAACACTGACCGGTGGGGACACTCCAAAGCAGTCCGACTGTAGGGGTGGGGGGTGCTGAACACTGACCGGTGGGGACACTCCAAAGCAGTCTGTCTGTAGGGGTGGGGGGTGGGGGGTGCTGAACACTGACCGGAGGGGACACTCCAAAGCAGTCTGTCCGTAGGGGTGGGGGGTGCTGAACACTGACCGGTGGGGACACTCCAAAGCAGTCTGTCCGTAGGGGCGGGGGGTGCTGAACACTGACCGGTGGGGACACTCCAAAGCAGTCTGTCTGTAGGGGTGGGGGGGTGCTGAACACTGACCGGTGGGGACACTCCAAAGCAGTCTGTCTGTAGGGGTGGGGGGTGCTGAACATAGACCGGTGGGGACACTCCAAAGCAGTCTGTCTGTAGGGGTGGGGGGTGCTGAACACTGACCGGTGGGGACACTCCAAAGCAGTCTGTCTGTAGGGGTGGGGGGTGCTGAACATAGACCGGTGGGGACACTCCAAAGCAGTCTGTCTGTAGGGGTGGGGGGTGCAGAACACTGACCGGTGGGGACACTCCAAAGCAGTCTGTCTGTAGGGGTGGGGGGTGCTGAACACTGACCGGTGGGGACACTCCAAAGCAGTCTGTCTGTAGGGGTGGGGGGTGCTGAACACTGACGGGTGGGGACACTCCAAAGCAGTCTGTCTGTAGGGGTGGGGGGTGCTGAACACTGACGGGTGGGGACACTCCAAAGCAGTCTGTCTGTAGGGGTGGGGGGTGCTGAACACTGACCGGTGGGGACACTCCAAAGCAGTCTGTCTGTAAGGGTGGGGGGTGCTGAACACTGACCGGTGGGGACAGTCTGTCTGTAGGGGTGGGGAGGGGATGCTGAACACTGACCGGTGGGGACACTCCAAAGCAGTCTGTCTGTAGGGGTGGGGGGTGCTGAACACTGACCGGTGGGGACACTCCAAAGCAGTCTGTCTGTAGGGGTGGGGGGTGCTGAACACTGACGGGTGGGGACACTCCAAAGCAGTCTGTCTGTAGGGGTGGGGGGTGCTGAACACTGACGGGTGGGGACACTCCAAAGCAGTCTGTCTGTAGGGGTGGGGGGTGCTGGACACTGACCGGTGGGGACACTCCAAAGCAGTCTGTCTGTAGGGGTGGGGGGTGCTGAACACTGACCGGAGGGGACAGTCTGTCTGTAGGAGTGGGGGGTGCTGAACATTGACGGGTGGGGACACTCCAAAGCAGTCTGTCTGTAGGGGTGGGGGGTGCTGAACACTGACCGGTGGGGACACTCCAAAGCAGTCTGTCTGTAAGGGTGGGGGGTGCTGAACACTGACCGGTGGGGACACTCCAAAGCAGTCTGTTTGTAGGGGTGGGGAGGGGATGCTGAACACTGACCGGCGGGGACACTCCAAAGCAGTCTGTCTGTAGGGGTGGGGGGGTGCTGAACACTGACCGGTGGGGACACTTCAAAGCAGTCTGTCTGTAAGGGTGGGGGGTGCTGAACACTGACCGGTGGGGACACTCCAAAGCAGTCTGTCTGTAGGGGTGGGGGGTGCTGAACACTGACCGGTGGGGACACTCCAAAGCAGTCTGTCTGTAGGGGTGGGGGGTGCTGAACACTGACCGGTGGGGACACTCCAAAGCAGTCTGTCTGTAGGGGTGGGGGGGGGTGGTGCTGAACATTGACCGGTGTGGACACTCCAAAGCAGTCTGTCTGTAGGGGTGGGGGGTGCTGAACATTGACCGGTGGGGACACTCCAAAGCAGTCTGTTTGTAGGGGTGGGGAGGGGATGCTGAACACTGACCGGCGGGGACACTCCAAAGCAGTCTGTCTGTAGGGGTGGGGGGGTGCTGAACACTGACCGGTGGGGACACTTCAAAGCAGTCTGTCTGTAAGGGTGGGGGGTGCTGAACACTGACCGGTGGGGACACTCCAAAGCAGTCTGTCTGTAGGGGTGGGGGGTGCTGAACACTGACCGGTGGGGACACTCCAAAGCAGTCTGTCTGTAGGGGTGGGGGGTGCTGAACACTGACCGGTGGGGACACTCCAAAGCAGTCTGTCTGTAGGGGTGGGGGGTGCTGAACACTGACCGGTGGGGACACTCCAAAGCAGTCTGTTTGTAGGGGTGGGGAGGGGATGCTGAACACTGACCGGCGGGGACACTCCAAAGCAGTCTGTCTGTAGGGGTGGGGGGGTGCTGAACACTGACCGGTGGGGACACTTCAAAGCAGTCTGTCTGTAAGGGTGGGGGGGTGCTGAACACTGACCGGTGGGGACACTCCAAAGCAGTCTGTCTGTAGGGGTGGGGGGTGCTGAACACTGACCGGTGGGGACACTCCAAAGCAGTCTGTCTGTAGGGGTGGGGGGTGCTGAACACTGACCGGTGGGGACACTCCAAAGCAGTCTGTCTGTAGGGGTGGGGGGGGGTGGTGCTGAACATTGACCGGTGTGGACACTCCAAAGCAGTCTGTCTGTAGGGGTGGGGGGTGCTGAACACTGACCGGTGGGGACACTCCAAAGCAGTCTGTCTGTAGGGGTGGGGGGTGCTGAACACTGACCGGTGGGGACACTCCAAAGCAGTCTGTCTGTAGGGGTGGGGTTGCTGAACATTGACCGGTGGGGACACTCCAAAGCAGTCTGTCTGTAGGGGTGGGGGGTGCTGAACATTGACCGGTGGGGACACTCCAAAGCAGTCTGTCTGTAGGGGTGGGGGGTGCTGAACACTGACCGGTGGGGACACTCCAAAGCAGTCTGTCTGTAAGGGTGGGGGGTGCTGAACACTGACCGGTGGGGACACTCCAAAGCAGTCTGTCTGTAGGGGTGGGGGGTGCTGAACACTGACCGGTAGGGACACTCCAAAGCAGTCTGTCTGTAGGGGTGGGGGGTGCTGAACATAGACCGGTGGGGACACTCCAAAGCAGTCTGTCTGTAGGGGTGCGGGGTGCTGAACATAGACCGGTGGGGACACTCCAAAGCAGTCTGTCTGTAGGGGTGGGGGGTGCTGAACACTGACCGGTGGGGACACTCCAAAGCAGTCTGTCTGTAGGGGTGGGGGGTGCTGAACATTGACCGGTGGGGACACTCCAAAGCAGTCTGTCTGTAGGGATGGGGGGTGCTGAACACTGACCGGTGGGGACACTCCAAAGCAGTCTGTCTGTAGGGGTGGGGGGGGTGGGTTGCTGAATACTGACCGGTGGGGACACTCCAAAGCAGTCTGTCTGTAGGGGTGGGGGGGGGTGGTGCTGAACATTGACCGGTGGGGACACTCCAAAGCAGTCTGTCTGTAGGGGTGGGGGGGGGGGGTGCTGAATATTGACCGGTGGGGACACTCCAAAGCAGTCCGACTGTAGGGGTGGGGGGTGCTGAACACTGACCGGTGGGGACACTCCAAAGCAGTCTGTCTGTAGGGGTGGGGGGTGCTGAACACTGACCGGTGGGGACACTCCAAAGCAGTCTGTCTGTAGGGGTGGGGGGGTGCTGAACACTGACCGGTGGGGACACTCCAAAGCAGTCTGTCTGTAGGGGTGGGGGGTGCTGAACACTGACCGGTGGGGACACTCCAAAGCAGTCTGTCTGTAGGGGTGGGGGGTGCTGAACACTGACCGGTGGGGACACTCCAAAGCAGTCTGTCTGTAGGGGGGGGTGGTGCTGAACACTGACCGGTGGGGACACTCCAAAGCAGTCTGTCTGTAGGGGTGGGGGGGGGGTGCTGAACACTGACGGGTGGGGACACTCCAAAGCAGTCTGTCTGTAAGGGTGGGGGGTGCTGAACATAGACCGGTGGGGACACTCCAAAGCAGTCTGTCTGTAAGGGTGGGGGGTGCTGAACACTGACCGGTGGGGACACTCCAAAGCAGTCTGTCTGTAGGGGTGGGGGGTGCTGAACACTGACCGGTGGGGATACTCCAAAGCAGTCTGTCTGTAGGGGTGGGGGGTGCTGAACACTGACCGGTGGGGATACTCCAAAGCAGTCTGTCTGTAGGGGTGGGGGGGTGCTGAACACTGACGGGTGAGGACACTCCAAAGCAGTCTGTCTGTAAGGGTGGGGGGTGCTGAACATTGACCGGTGGGGACACTCCAAAGCAGTCTGTCTGTAGGGGTGGGGGGTGCTGAACATTGACCGGTGGGGACACTCCAAAGCAGTCTGTCTGTAGGGGTGGGGGGTGCTGAACATTGACCGGTGGGGACACTCCAAAGCAGTCTGTCTGTAGGGGTGGGGGGTGCTGAACACTGACCGGTGGGGACACTCCAAAGCAGTCTGTCTGTAAGGGTGGGGGGTGCTGAACATTGACCGGTGGGGACACTCCAAAGCAGTCTGTCTGTAGGGGTGGGGGGTGCTGAACATTGACCGGTGGGGACACTCCAAAGCAGTCTGTCTGTAGGGGTGGGGGGTGCTGAACATAGACCGGTGGGGACACTCCAAAGCAGTCTGTCTGTAGGGGTGCGGGGTGCTGAACACTGACCGGTGGGGACACTCCAAAGCAGTCTGTCTGTAGGGGTGGGGGGTGCTGAACATAGACCGGTGGGGACACTCCAAAGCAGTCTGTCTGTAGGGGTGGGGGGTGCTGAACACTGACCGGTGGGGACACTCCAAAGCAGTCTGTCTGTAGGGGTGGGGGGGGGGTGGTGCTGAACATTGACCGGTGTGGACACTCCAAAGCAGTCTGTCTGTAGGGGTGGGGGGTGCTGAACATTGACCGGTGGGGACACGCCAAAGCAGTCTGTCTGTAGGGGTGGGGGGTGCTGAACACTGACCGGTGGGGACACTCCAAAGCAGTCTGTCTGTAGGGGTGGGGTTGCTGAACATTGACCGGTGGGGACACTCCAAAGCAGTCTGTCTGTAGGGGTGGGGGGTGCTGAACATTGACCGGTGGGGACACTCCAAAGCAGTCTGTCTGTAGGGGTGGGGGGTGCTGAACACTGACCGGTGGGGACACTCCAAAGCAGTCTGTCTGTAAGGGTGGGGGGTGCTGAACACTGACCGGTGGGGACACTCCAAAGCAGTCTGTCTGTAGGGGTGGGGGGTGCTGAACACTGACCGGTAGGGACACTCCAAAGCAGTCTGTCTGTAGGGGTGGGGGGTGCTGAACATAGACCGGTGGGGACACTCCAAAGCAGTCTGTCTGTAGGGGTGCGGGGGTGCTGAACATAGACCGGTGGGGACACTCCAAAGCAGTCTGTCTGTAGGGGTGGGGGGTGCTGAACACTGACCGGTGGGGACACTCCAAAGCAGTCTGTCTGTAGGGGTGGGGGGTGCTGAACATTGACCGGTGGGGACACTCCAAAGCAGTCTGTCTGTAGGGATGGGGGGTGCTGAACACTGACCGGTGGGGACACTCCAAAGCAGTCTGTCTGTAGGGGTGGGGGGGGTGGGTTGCTGAATACTGACCGGTGGGGACACTCCAAAGCAGTCTGTCTGTAGGGGTGGGGGGGGGGTGGTGCTGAACATTGACCGGTGGGGACACTCCAAAGCAGTCCGACTGTAGGGGTGGGGGGTGCTGAACACTGACCGGTGGGGACACTCCAAAGCAGTCTGTCTGTAGGGGTGGGGGGTGCTGAACACTGACCGGTGGGGACACTCCAAAGCAGTCTGTCTGTAGGGGTGGGGGGTGCTGAACACTGACCGGTGGGGACAGTCTGTCTGTAGGGGTGGGGGGTGCTGAACATAGACCGGTGGGGACACTCCAAAGCAGTCTGTCTGTAGGGGTGGGGGATGCTGAACACTGACCGGTGGGGACACTCCAAAGCAGTCTGTCTGTAGGGGTGGGGGGTGCTGAACACTGACCGGTGGGGACACTCCAAAGCAGTCTGTCTGTAGGGGTGGGGGGTGCTGAACACTGACCGGTGGGGACACTCCAAAGCAGTCTGTCTGTAGGGGTGGGGGGTGCTGAACACTGACCGGTGGGGACAGTCTGTCTGTAGGGGTGGGGGGGGGGTGCTGAACACTGACGGGTGGGGACACTCCAAAGCAGTCTGTCTGTAAGGGTGGGGGGTGCTGAACACTGACCGGTGGGGATACTCCAAAGCAGTCTGTCTGTAGGGGTGGGGGGTGCTGAACACTGACCGGTGGGGACACTCCAAAGCAGTCTGTCTGTAGGGGTGGGGGGTGCTGAACACTGACCGGTGGGGACACTCCAAAGCAGTCTGTCTGTAGGGGTGGGGGGTGCTGAACACTGACCGGTGGGGACACTCCAAAGCAGTCTGTCTGTAGGGGTGGGGGGTGCTGAACACTGACCGGTGGGGACACTCCAAAGCAGTCTGTCTGTAAGGGTGGGGGGTGCTGAACACTGACCGGTGGGGACACTCCAAAGCAGTCTGTCTGTAGGGGTGGGGGGTGCTGAACACTGACCGGTGGGGACACTCTAAAGCAGTCTGTCTGTAGGGGTGGGGGGTGCTGAACACTGACCGGTGGGGACACTCCAAAGCAGTCTGTCTGTAGGGGTGGGGGGTGCTGAACATAGACCGGTGGGGACACTCCAAAGCAGTCTGTCCGTAAGGGTGGGGGGTGCTGAACACTGACTGGTGGGGACACTCCAAAGCAGTCTGTCTGTAAGGGTGGGGGGTGCTGAACACTGACCGGTGGGGACACTCCAAAGCAGTCTGTCTGTAGGGGTGGGGGGTGCTGAACACTGACCGGTGGGGACACTCCAAAGCAGTCTGTCTGTAGGGGTGGGGGGTGCAGAACACTGACCGGTGGGGACACTCCAAAGCAGTCTGTCTGTAGGGGTGGGGGGTGCAGAACACTGACCGGTGGGGACACTCCAAAGCAGTCTGTCTGTAGGGGTGGGGGGTGCTGAACACTGACCGGTGGGGACACTCCAAAGCAGTCTGTCTGTAGGGGTGGGGGGTGCTGAACACTGACGGGTGGGGACACTCCAAAGCAGTCTGTCTGTAGGGGTGGGGGGTGCTGAACACTGACGGGTGGGGACACTCCAAAGCAGTCTGTCTGTAGGGGTGGGGGGTGCTGAACACTGACCGGTGGGGACACTCCAAAGCAGTCTGTCTGTAGGGGTGGGGGGTGCTGAACACTGACCGGTGGGGACACTCCAAAGCAGTCTGTCTGTAGGGGTGGGGGGTGCTGAACACTGACCGGTGGGGACACTCCAAAGCAGTCTGTCTGTAAGGGTGGGGGGTGCTGAACACTGACCGGTGGGGACAGTCTGTCTGTAGGGGTGGGGAGGGGATGCTGAACACTGACCGGTGGGGACACTCCAAAGCAGTCTGTCTGTAGGGGTGGGGGGTTCTGAACACTGACCGGTGGGGACACTCCAAAGCAGTCTGTCTGTAGGGGTGGGGTTGCTGAACATTGACCGGTGGGGACACTCCAAAGCAGTCTGTCTGTAGGGGTGGGGGGTGCTGAACATTGACCGGTGGGGACACTCCAAAGCAGTCTGTCTGTAGGGGTGGGGGGTGCTGAACACTGACCGGTGGGACACTCCAAAGCAGTCTGTCTGTAAGGGTGGGGGGTGCTGAACACTGACCGGTGGGGACACTCCAAAGCAGTCTGTCTGTAGGGGTGGGGGGTGCTGAACACTGACCGGTAGGGACACTCCAAAGCAGTCTGTCTGTAGGGGTGGGGGGTGCTGAACATAGACCGGTGGGGACACTCCAAAGCAGTCTGTCTGTAGGGGTGCGGGGTGCTGAACATAGACCGGTGGGGACACTCCAAAGCAGTCTGTCTGTAGGGGTGGGGGGTGCTGAACACTGACCGGTGGGGACACTCCAAAGCAGTCTGTCTGTAGGGGTGGGGGGTGCTGAACATTGACCGGTGGGGACACTCCAAAGCAGTCTGTCTGTAGGGATGGGGGGTGCTGAACACTGACCGGTGGGGACACTCCAAAGCAGTCTGTCTGTAGGGGTGGGGGGGGTGGGTTGCTGAATACTGACCGGTGGGGACACTCCAAAGCAGTCTGTCTGTAGGGGTGGGGGGGGGTGGTGCTGAACATTGACCGGTGGGGACACTCCAAAGCAGTCTGTCTGTAGGGGTGGGGGGGGGGGGGGTGCTGAACACTGACCGGTGGGGACACTCCAAAGCAGTCTGTCTGTAGGGGTGCGGGGTGCTGAACATAGACCGGTGGGGACACTCCAAAGCAGTCTGTCTGTAGGGGTGGGGGGTGCTGAACACTGACCGGTGGGGACACTCCAAAGCAGTCTGTCTGTAGGGGTGGGGGGGTGCTGAACATTGACCGGTGGGGACACTCCAAAGCAGTCTGTCTGTAGGGGTGGGGGGTGCTGAACATAGACCGGTGGGGACACTCCAAAGCAGTCTGTCTGTAGGGGTGGGGGGGGGTGGTGCTGAACATTGACCGGTGTGGACACTCCAAAGCAGTCTGTCTGTAAGGGTGGGGGGTGCTGAACACTGACCGGCGGGGACACTCCAAAGCAGTCCGACTGTAGGGGTGGGGGGTGCTGAACACTGACCGGTGGGGACACTCCAAAGCAGTCTGTCTGTAGGGGTGGGGGGTGCTGAACACTGACCGGTGGGGACACTCCAAAGCAGTCTGTCTGTAGGGGTGGGGGGTGCTGAACACTGACCGGTGGGGACACTCCAAAGCAGTCTGTCTGTAAGGGTGGGGGGTGCTGAACACTGACCGGTGGGGACACTCCAAAGCAGTCTGTCTGTAGGGGTGGGGGGTGCTGAACACTGACAGGTGGGGACACTCCAAAGCAGTCTGTCTGTAGGGGTGGGGGGTGCTGAACACTGACCGGTGGGGACAGTCTGTCTGTAGGGGTGGGGGGTGCTGAACATAGACCGGTGGGGACACTCCAAAGCAGTCTGTCTGTAGGGGTGGGGGGTGCTGAACACTGACCGGTGGGGACACTCCAAAGCAGTCTGTCTGTAGGGGTGGGGGGTGCTGAACACTGACCGGTGGGGACACTCCAAAGCAGTCTGTCTGTAAGGGTGGGGGGTGCTGAACACTGACCGGTGGGGACACTCCAAAGCAGTCTGTCTGTAGGGGTGGGGGGTGCTGAACACTGACAGGTGGGGACACTCCAAAGCAGTCTGTCTGTAGGGGTGGGGGGTGCTGAACACTGACCGGTGGGGACAGTCTGTCTGTAGGGGTGGGGGGTGCTGAACATAGACCGGTGGGGACACTCCAAAGCAGTCTGTCTGTAGGGGTGGGGGATGCTGAACACTGACCGGTGGGGACACTCCAAAGCAGTCTGTCTGTAGGGGTGGGGGGTGCTGAACACTGACCGGTGGGGACACTCCAAAGCAGTCTGTCTGTAGGGGTGGGGGGTGCTGAACACTGACCGGTGGGGACACTCCAAAGCAGTCTGTCTGTAGGGGTGGGGGGTGCTGAACACTGACCGGTGGGGACAGTCTGTCTGTAGGGGTGGGGGGGGGGTGCTGAACACTGACGGGTGGGGACACTCCAAAGCAGTCTGTCTGTAAGGGTGGGGGGTGCTGAACACTGACCGGTGGGGACACTCCAAAGCAGTCTGTCTGTAGGTGTGGGGGGTGCTGAACACTGACGGGTGAGGACACTCCAAAGCAGTCTGTCTGTAAGGGTGGGGGGTGCTGAACATTGACCGGTGGGGACACTCCAAAGCAGTCTGTCTGTAGGGGTGGGGGGTGCTGAACACTGACCGGTGGGGACACTCCAAAGCAGTCTGTCTGTAGGGGTGGGGGGTGCTGAACATTGACCGGTGGGGACACTTCAAAGCAGTCTGTCTGTAGGGGTGGGGGGTGCTGAACACTGACCGGTGGGGACACTCCAAAGCAGTCTGTCTGTAGGGGTGGGGGGTGCTGAACACTGACCGGTGGGGACACTCCAAAGCAGTCTGTCTGTAGGGGTGGGGGGTGCTGAACACTGACCGGTGGGGACACTCCAAAGCAGTCTGTCTGTAAGGGTGGGGGGTGCTGAACACTGACCGGTGGGGACACTCCAAAGCAGTCTGTCTGTAGGGGTGGGGGGTGCTGAACATTGACCGGTGGGGACACTCTAAAGCAGTCTGTCTGTAGGGGTGGGGGGTGCTGAACACTGACCGGTGGGGACACTCCAAAGCAGTCTGTCTGTAGGGGTGGGGGGGTGCTGAACATAGACCGGTGGGGACACTCCAAAGCAGTCTGTCTGTAAGGGTGGGGGGTGCTGAACACTGACTGGTGGGGACACTCCAAAGCAGTCTGTCTGTAAGGGTGGGGGGTGCTGAACACTGACCGGTGGGGACACTCCAAAGCAGTCTGTCTGTAGGGGTGGGGGGTGCTGAACACTGACCGGTGGGGACACTCCAAAGCAGTCTGTCTGTAGGGGTGGGGGGTGCAGAACACTGACCGGTGGGGACACTCCAAAGCAGTCTGTCTGTAGGGGTGGGGGGTGCAGAACACTGACCGGTGGGGACACTCCAAAGCAGTCTGTCTGTAGGGGTGGGGGGTGCTGAACACTGACCGGTGGGGACACTCCAAAGCAGTCTGTCTGTAGGGGTGGGGGGTGCTGAACACTGACGGGTGGGGACACTCCAAAGCAGTCTGTCTGTAGGGGTGGGGGGTGCTGAACACTGACGGGTGGGGACACTCCAAAGCAGTCTGTCTGTAGGGGTGGGGGGTGCTGAACACTGACCGGTGGGGACACTCCAAAGCAGTCTGTCTGTAGGGGTGGGGGGTGCTGAACACTGACCGGTGGGGACACTCCAAAGCAGTCTGTCTGTAGGGGTGGGGGGTGCTGAACACTGACCGGTGGGGACACTCCAAAGCAGTCTGTCTGTAAGGGTGGGGGGTGCTGAACACTGACCGGTGGGGACAGTCTGTCTGTAGGGGTGGGGAGGGGATGCTGAACACTGACCGGTGGGGACACTCCAAAGCAGTCTGTCTGTAGGGGTGGGGGGTGCTGAACACTGACCGGAGGGGACAGTCTGTCTGTAGGAGTGGGGGGTGCTGAACATTGACGGGTGGGGACACTCCAAAGCAGTCTGTCTGTAGGGGTGGGGGGTGCTGAACACTGACCGGTGGGGACACTCCAAAGCAGTCTGTCTGTAAGGGTGGGGGGTGCTGAACACTGACCGGTGGGGACACTCCAAAGCAGTCTGTCTGTAGGGGTGGGGGGTGCTGAACACTGACTGGTGGGGACACTCCAAAGCAGTCTGTCTGTAAGGGTGGGGGGTGCTGAACACTGACCGGTGGGGACACTCCAAAGCAGTCTGTTTGTAGGGGTGGGGAGGGGATGCTGAACACTGACCGGCGGGGACACTCCAAAGCAGTCTGTCTGTAGGGGTGGGGGGGTGCTGAACACTGACCGGTGGGGACACTTCAAAGCAGTCTGTCTGTAAGGGTGGGGGGTGCTGAACACTGACCGGTGGGGACACTCCAAAGCAGTCTGTCTGTAGGGGTGGGGGGTGCTGAACACTGACCGGTGGGGACACTCCAAAGCAGTCTGTCTGTAGGGGTGGGGGGGTGCTGAACACTGACCGGTGGGGACACTCCAAAGCAGTCTGTCTGTAGGGGTGGGGGGGGGTGGTGCTGAACATTGACCGGTGTGGACACTCCAAAGCAGTCTGTCTGTAGGGGTGGGGGGTGCTGAACATTGACCGGTGGGGACACGCCAAAGCAGTCTGTCTGTAGGGGTGGGGGGTGCTGAACACTGACCGGTGGGGACACTCCAAAGCAGTCTGTCTGTAGGGGTGGGGTTGCTGAACATTGACCGGTGGGGACACTCCAAAGCAGTCTGTCTGTAGGGGTGGGGGGGTGCTGAACATTGACCGGTGGGGACACTCCAAAGCAGTCTGTCTGTAGGGGTGGGGGGTGCTGAACACTGACCGGTGGGGGACACTCCAAAGCAGTCTGTCTGTAAGGGTGGGGGGTGCTGAACACTGACCGGTGGGGACACTCCAAAGCAGTCTGTCTGTAGGGGTGGGGGGTGCTGAACACTGACCGGTAGGGACACTCCAAAGCAGTCTGTCTGTAGGGGTGGGGGGTGCTGAACATAGACCGGTGGGGACACTCCAAAGCAGTCTGTCTGTAGGGGTGCGGGGTGCTGAACATAGACCGGTGGGGACACTCCAAAGCAGTCTGTCTGTAGGGGTGGGGGGGTGCTGAACATTGACCGGTGGGGACACTCCAAAGCAGTCTGTCTGTAGGGATGGGGGGTGCTGAACACTGACCGGTGGGGACACTCCAAAGCAGTCTGTCTGTAGGGGTGGGGGGGGGTGGGTTGCTGAATACTGACCGGTGGGGACACTCCAAAGCAGTCTGTCTGTAGGGGTGGGGGGGGGTGGTGCTGAACATTGACCGGTGGGGACACTCCAAAGCAGTCCGACTGTAGGGGTGGGGGGTGCTGAACACTGACCGGTGGGGACACTCCAAAGCAGTCTGTCTGTAGGGGTGGGGGGTGCTGAACACTGACCGGTGGGGACACTCCAAAGCAGTCTGTCTGTAGGGGTGGGGGGTGCTGAACACTGACCGGTGGGGACAGTCTGTCTGTAGGGGTGGGGGGGTGCTGAACATAGACCGGTGGGGACACTCCAAAGCAGTCTGTCTGTAGGGGTGGGGGATGCTGAACACTGACCGGTGGGGACACTCCAAAGCAGTCTGTCTGTAGGGGTGGGGGGTGCTGAACACTGACCGGTGGGGACACTCCAAAGCAGTCTGTCTGTAGGGGTGGGGGGGTGCTGAACACTGACCGGTGGGGACACTCCAAAGCAGTCTGTCTGTAGGGGTGGGGGGTGCTGAACACTGACCGGTGGGGACAGTCTGTCTGTAGGGGTGGGGGGGGGGGTGCTGAACACTGACGGGTGGGGACACTCCAAAGCAGTCTGTCTGTAAGGGTGGGGGGTGCTGAACACTGACCGGTGGGGACACTCCAAAGCAGTCTGTCTGTAGGGGTGGGGGGTGCTGAACACTGACGGGTGGGGACACTCCAAAGCAGTCTGTCTGTAAGGGTGGGGGGTGCTGAACATTGACCGGTGGGGACACTCCAAAGCAGTCTGTCTGTAGGGGTGGGGGGGTGCTGAACACTGACCGGTGGGGACACTCCAAAGCAGTCTGTCTGTAGGGGTGGGGGGTGCTGAACATTGACCGGTGGGGACACTTCAAAGCAGTCTGTCTGTAGGGGTGGGGGGTGCTGAACACTGACCGGTGGGGACACTCCAAAGCAGTCTGTCTGTAGGGGTGGGGGGGTGCTGAACACTGACCGGTGGGGACACTCCAAAGCAGTCTGTCTGTAGGGGTGGGGGGTGCTGAACACTGACCGGTGGGGACACTCCAAAGCAGTCTGTCTGTAAGGGTGGGGGGGTGCTGAACACTGACCGGTGGGGACACTCCAAAAGCAGTCTGTCTGTAGGGGTGGGGGGTGCTGAACACTGACCGGTGGGGACACTCTAAAGCAGTCTGTCTGTAGGGGTGGGGGGTGCTGAACACTGACCGGTGGGGACACTCCAAAGCAGTCTGTCTGTAGGGGTGGGGGGTGCTGAACATAGACCGGTGGGGACACTCCAAAGCAGTCTGTCTGTAAGGGTGGGGGGTGCTGAACACTGACTGGTGGGGACACTCCAAAGCAGTCTGTCTGTAAGGGTGGGGGGTGCTGAACACTGACCGGTGGGGACACTCCAAAGCAGTCTGTCTGTAGGGGTGGGGGGTGCTGAACACTGACTGGTGGGGACACTCCAAAGCAGTCTGTCTGTAGGGGTGGGGGGTGCTGAACATTGACCGGTGGGGACACTCCAAAGCAGTCTGTCTGTAAGGGTGGGGGGTGCTGAACACTGACCGGTGGGGACACTCCAAAGCAGTCTGTCTGTAGGGGTGGGGGGTGCTGAACACTGACCGGTGGGGACACTCCAAAGCAGTCCGACTGTAGGGGTGGGGGGTGCTGAACACTGACCGGTGGGGACACTCCAAAGCAGTCTGTCTGTAGGGGTGGGGGGGGTGGGTTGCTGAATACTGACCGGTGGGGACACTCCAAAGCAGTCTGTCTGTAGGGGTGGGGGGGGGGGTGGTGCTGAACATTGACCGGTGGGGACACTCCAAAGCAGTCTGTCTGTAGGGGTGGGGGGGGGGGGTGCTGAACATTGACCGGTGGGGACACTCCAAAGCAGTCTGTCTGTAAGGGTGGGGGGTGCTGAACATTGACCGGTGGGGACACTCCAAAGCAGTCTGTCTGTAGGGGTGGGGTGTGCTGAACATTGACCGGTGGGGACACGCCAAAGCAGTCTGTCTGTAGGGGTGGGGGGTGCTGAACATTGACTGGTGGGGACACTCCAAAGCAGTCTGTCTGTAGGGGTGGGGGGTGCTGAACACTGACCGGTGGGGACAGTCTGTCTGTAGGGGTGGGGGGTGCTGAACATAGACCGGTGGGGACACTCCAAAGCAATCTGTCTGTAGGGGTGGGGGGTGCTGAACACTGACCGGTGGGGACAGTCTGTCTGTAGGGGTGGGGGGTGCTGAACATAGACCGGTGGGGACACTCCAAAGCAGTCTGTCTGTAGGGGTGGGGGGTGCTGAACACTGACCGGTGGGGACAGTCTGTCTGTAGGGGTGGGGGGTGCTGAACATAGACCGGTGGGGACACTCCAAAGCAGTCTGTCTGTAAGGGTGGGGGGTGCTGAACACTGACCGGTGGGGACACTCCAAAGCAGTCTGTTTGTAGGGGTGGGGGGTGCTGAACATTGACCGGTGGGGACACTCCAAAGCAGTCTGTCTGTAGGGGTGGGGGGTGCTGAACACTGACCGGTGGGGACACTCCAAAGCAGTCTGTCTGTAGGGGTGGGGGGTGCTGAACACTGACCGGTGGGGACACTCCAAAGCAGTCTGTCTGTAAGGGTGGGGGGTGCTGAACACTGACCGGTGGGGACACTCCAAAGCAGTCTGTCTGTAGGGGTGGGGGGTGCTGAACACTGACCGGTGGGGACACTCCAAAGCAGTCTGTCTGTAGGGGTGGGGGGTGCTGAACACTGACCGGTGGGGACACTCCAAAGCAGTCTGTCTGTAGGGGTGGGGGGGTGCTGAACACTGACCGGTGGGGACACTCCAAAGCAGTCTGTCTGTAGGGGTGGAGGGTGCTGATCACTGACCGGTGGGGACACTCCAAAGCAGTCTGTCTGTAGGGGTGGGGGGTGCTGATCACTGACCGGTGGGGACACTCCAAAGCAGTCTGTCTGTAAGAGTGGGGGCTGCTGAATATTGACCGGTGGGGACACTCCAAAGCAGTCTGTCTGTAGGGGTGGGGGGTGCTGAACACTGACTGGTGGGGACTCTCCAAAGCAGTCTGTCTGTAGGGGTGGGGGGGTGCTGAACATTGACCGGTGGGGACAGTCTGTCTGTAGGGGTGGGGGGTGCTGAACATTGACCGGTGGGGACGGTCTGTCTGGATACATGCTGGAGGAACTCAGCACTTTGTGTTGCTCAGATTTCCAGCATCTGCAGATTCTCCCTTGTTTGCTATCTGGATGCAAGATGACATGGTAAAGGCAACTGCCCTGAATATGACCATAACAAACTTGCAAAGGCCGTGCTCAGCTGTGCCCCTGTCAGCCTCCCTTCCATGGAATCTGTCTATACTTCAGCCTAAAGCAGCCAACATCATCAAGAGCCCACCTGCATCAGACATTCTCTCTTCTCCCTCTCCCATCGGCCAGAGGATACAAAAACCTGAAAGCACATCCCACCAGGCTCGAAGACAGACTCTATCCTGCTATTATCAGTCTATTAAATGGCTCCCTTGTACGGAAAGATGGACTCTTGACCTCTATTTCCCTCGTTATGAACCTTGCACTTTATTGTAAACCTCCACTGCCCTGTCCATAACACTTTATTCTGTACTCAGTCATTGCTTTTCCATTGTACTACCTCAATGGACTGTGGAAATGTATTCATCTGTATTGGCAGTATGAAAAAACTTATTCACCGCACATTGGTACATATACATTAAGATATAGGAGCAGATTTAGGCCATTTGGCCCATTGAGTCTGCTCTGCCATTTCATCATGGCTGATCCAATTTTTCTCTAAGTCCCAATCTCCTGCTTCCCCCCCCCAATATCCCTTCAAGCCCTGAACAATCAAGAATCTATTAACCCCTGCCTTAAATATACATACAGACTTGGCCTCCATAGCTTCTTGTGGCAAAGAATTCCCCAGATTCACCACTCTCTAGCTAAAGAAATACATCCTCATCTCCGTTCTAAAAGGACGACCCTCTGCTATGAGGCTGTGTCCTCTGGTCTTAGGCTCTCCCATCATAGGAAACATCCTCTTCATATCCACTCTATCAAGGCCTTTCACCATTCGATAGGTTTCAATGAGGCAGCCCTCATTCTTCTGAATTCCAGTGAGTACAGTCGCAGAGCACAGAGACATCAAATACTCTTCATACGATGAGCCATTCAATCCTGGAACCATTGTTGTGAACCTCTCCGGTTTCAATCCATCTCCAAAAATACTCACGGTACTCCAAATGAGGTAATGTTGCATTCACCTTCCTCACCACAGACTCAACCTGCAAATTAACCTTTCGGGAATCCTGCACAAATACTTCCAAATTCTTTTGTGCCTCTGTCTTTTGCATTTTCTCTCCATTTAGAAAATACTCAATCCTGTCATTTCTTCTACCAAAGTGCATGACTACACACTTCCCAACACTGTATTCCACTTGCCATTCCTTTCCCTAGTCTCCTTATCTGTCTAAATCCCTCTGTAGCCTCTCTACTTCTCAAAACTACCTGCCCTTCCACCTGTCTTCATATCGTCTGCAAACTTCGCAACAAAGCCATTAATTCCATCATCCAAATCATTGACATATAATGTAAAAAAAATCAGTCCCAACACTGACCTCTGTGGAACACCATTACTATGGTATTCATGGTATACCGGCCATACCGGCTTTGTTGTGTTTGTGAAAATTGATGAGGATGTGGCCAGGACTATATGGCTTGAGTTAGAGGGAGAGGTTGTCTAGGTCAGGTTCTTATTCTTTGGATCGTAGGAGACTCAGGGCAGCCTTAGATGTGTTTAAAGTGATGAGAGGCAGAGATAAGGTGGAGGGAAGGTAAGCCCAAAGCTAAAGGGTGTAGGTTCAGCCAAGAGGGGAACTTTTCCATACAGTATGAGTACATGAGTATGTGTCCAGAGGAAGTGGTTGTTTGAGGCAGATACAGTAGCAGCATTTCAGAAGCATTTGGGTAGGTTCATGAAGGGGTGGGGCTTGGAGGGATATGGGCCAAACACAGAGAACTTGGATCAGCTGGGTGGGCACCTTGGTTGGAATGGTCTGGTCAGGCCAAAAGGCTGGAGACTACCCAGACGGTATATGAGGTGTTGTTCCTCCAACCGAAGTTTGGCCTCATCATGGCAGTAGAGGAGGCCATGTATGGACATATCCAAATGGGAATGTGAAGGAGAGTTGAAGTGAGTGGCAGACAACAGACAACAGGTGCTCGACGAAGTGGTCCCCCAATCTGCATCGGGTCTCGCTGATGTGGAGGAGGTCACACCGGGAGCACCGGATGCAATAGATTACCCCAACAGACTCACAAGTGAAGTGTTGCCTCACCTGGAAGGACTGTTTGGGGCCCTGAATGGTGGTAAGAGATGAGGTGTAGGGACAGGTGTAGCACTTACACTTGCAGGGATAAGTGCCAGGTGGGAGATCTGTGGGGAGGGACGTGTGGACCAGGCAGTCACGGAGGGAATGATCCCTGTGAAAAGGAGAGAGGGGTAGAGAGGGAAAGATGTCCTTAGTGGTGGGGTCCTGTTGAAGGTGGCGGAAGTTGTGGAGGATAATATGCTGGATCCGGAGGCTGGTGGGATGATAGGGGAGGACAAGGGGGACACCTTTAGAATGCTTCTTCCTTTTTGGGATGTATATATCCTGTGTCTCTCAAATTGCTTCCAGAAATTCCAGCCATTGCTGCTCTGCCATCATCCCTGCCAGTGTTCTTTTCCAATCAATTCTGGCCAACTCCTCTCTCATGCCTCTGTAATTCCCTCTACTCCACTGTAATACTGATACATCTGACTTTAGCTTCTCAGATTTCAGGGTGAATTCTATCATATTATGATCACTTACCCCTAGGGTTCTTTTACCTTGAGCTCTCTAATCAATTTTGGTTCATTGCACAGCACCCAACAACCAATTTAGAACATGGAACACTGGAGCACAGCATAGGCCCTTTGTCCATGGTATTGTGCTGACTTTTAACTTACCATGGGACTGTGGAGGAGTTTCATCAGAACAGGGCTCAGGACGTTCAGTTATGTGGAGTGACAGAACACTTAGAAAAATTTTCCTTGGATTCAAGAGGGTTCAGAAGAGATTTGAGAAAAGTGAATAAAGTTTGATAACAAATATGCAGAAAGTACTTTAATGGTGGAGAGTTGATAACTGGAGTACACAGTCAAAATCAATTAACAATAAAAACTAAAGGGTAAAGGAGGTGAGAGGTTTAAGGTGGTGTGCTGCTGAAAAAGCCAGCAAGAGATTCAGAGAAAACTTCTAACAGACAATTAGAAATGAAAACTGATAATCATGTATAAAATTATGAGAGACATAGATCGGGTCTAGAGGAGGTTCACGAGAATTATCCTGGGAATGAACGGATAATTTGAATTGTTTGAATAATTATTCAAATTGTTTGAATAATTTGAATGAAAGGATAAATGAGGAACATTTGATGCCTCTGAGCCAGTACTCACTGGAGTTTAGAAGAATGAGGAGAAATCTCATTGAAACCTATTGAATATGGAGAAGCCTAGATAGAGTGGATGTGGAGAGGATTCTATAGTGGGGGAGTTTAGGACCAGAGGCCACAGTCTCAGGATACAAGTATGCTCCTTTAGAACAGAGATGAGGAGGAATTTCTTTAGCCAATCTGTGGAATTCATTGCCATAGGCGGCTGTGGAGAACAAATCATTGGGTATATTTAAAGCGTAGATTGATAGGTTCTTAAAGGCATCAAAGATTACAGTGATAAGGCAGGAGAATGGGGTTGAGTGGGATAATAAATCAGCCATGCTGGAATGGCGGAGCAGACTCGATGGGCTAAATAGCCTCATTCTGCTTCTAAGTCAGATAGACAGATAGAATCTTTTTCACGGGGAGGGGTATCAAATACTTGAGAGCATGCATTAAAATAAGAGGGGGAAAACTTGTAAGGATATGTGGGGCAAATTATTTTATTTAAATACAGACAGGGAGGGTGTGAGGTGTCTAGACCGGGACGACCTGCCTAGAATGGTGGTGGATGCAGATACGAGAGTGGAGACAGCCAGGAAAAGCAGGAAATGGAGGGATAGGGATTATACGCTGACAGACAGGATTAGTTTAATTTGGCATCATTCTGAGTACAGACGTTGCACTTGTTCTCGTGCTGTATTGCTCCCTGTCTAAACCCACAAAGTACTGAAAGGAAGCAGATGGTTGGCGCAAGTAAGGAGGGTCAAATGGCAGCTCGGCGTGATAGGAAATACCTGGCACTGCTTCCCAAATTCCCCAAAGTTAGCTTCCATGGAGACAACTCTCAGAGCAGGAGTACACTGGGCGTCCCTTGCACCTACACATCTGGTCCCTGGACTGAGGGTCCACCACGACCTGTAGGGATCAGTAGGTGGGCTACATCAGTGGCAGGCCCTGAAAGGGGGTGCACTGGGGGAGGGAGATGGGATGAAAGTTTAAGAGCACTAAAGAGGGTCGCAAGGCTTGTCAGAGGCACAAGAGGTGTCCAAGTTCCTACTGGCCTGAGGAGGTGAGAAACGTATTTCTTGGATGAGGTACAAGTGCATTGCCTCGAATCAGAGGGGCTGCCACAGGCTTACAGAGCAATTCAGCATGGAGAGTGGTCTTTTGGCCTGACCAGACCATTCCAACCAAGGTGCCCACCCAGCTGATCCAAGTTCCCTGTGTTTGGCCCATATCCCTCCAAGCCCCACCCCTTCATGAACCTACCCAAATGCTTCTGAAATGCTGCTACTGTATCTGCCTCAAACAACCACTTCCTCTGGACACATACTCATGTACTCATACTGTATGGAAAAGTTCCCCTCTTGGCTGAACCTACACCCTTTAGCTTTGGGCTTACCTTCCCTCCACCTTATCTCTGCCTCTCATCACTTTAAACACATCTAAGGCTGCCCTGAGTCTCCTACGATCCAAAGAATAAGAACCTGACCTAGACAACCTCTCCCTCTAACTCAAGCCATATAGTCCTGGCCACATCCTCATCAATTTTCACAAACACAAGAAAGTCTGCAGATGCTAGAAATCCAAAGCAACACACAAGATCCTGGAGGATCTTGGCAGACCAGACAGCATCTATGGGAAAAAAAAGTAAACAGTCGTCATTTCAGGCTGAGGCCTTCTTCTGGAGCACAAAGAAAGGCGAAGTCAGAGTAAGGTGGGGGGAGGAGAGGAAAAAGCAAAGGTTGTAGGTGATAGGAGAAACAGGGGGGGTGGGCAACACACAAAATGCTGGAGGAACTCAGCAGGCCAGGCAGCATCAATGGAAAAGAGTGCAGTTGATATTTTGGGCTGAGACCCTTCAACAGACTGGAGAGAAAAAAAATGAGAAGTCAGAGTTAGGTGGAAGGAGGGGAGAGAGGAATACAAGGTGATAGGTGAAACTGGGGTGGGGGTAATGTAAAGAGCAAGGAAGCTGATTGGTGAAAGTCTGATAGGAGAGGGTAGAAGACCAGGGAAGAAAGGGAAGGGGGAGGAGCTGATAGGCAGGAAAGGAGGTAAGGTGAGAAAGGGAAGTAGGTATGGGGAATGGTGAAGGAGAAGGGAGGCAATTACCAGAAGTTATGAAATCGATGTTCATGTCATCAGGTTGGAGGCTACTTGGACGGAGTACGAGGTGATGCTCCTCCAACACAAGTGTGACATGGTAGGACGTGGACTGACATGTCGGAATGGTAAGTGGAATTGAAACGGGTGACTACAGGGAAATCCCATTCTTATCACCATATCCAGTGTGGCCTCCTGTATATTGGTGAGACATGGCGTAGAATGGGAGACCAATTCGTCAAACACCTTCACTCCGTCTACCTCAAACAGCAGGATTTCCCAGCCCAAAATGTTGACTATTTACTTTTGTCATAGATGCTTCCTGGCCTGCTGAGTTCCTCCAGCATTTTGTGTGTGTAATAAGATTTCTCTGCACTCTTTCCAGCTGCCAGTCTCTGTGACAGGCAATCGTTATCAGTGTAGATCATACACCTGGGAACAAGTAACTTCGTCTCTGCTCCACCATTCAACATCACGTCCAGTCGACCGGTTTGCCACGTGTATCTTAATTCCTTTAATGCCCGGAAATTCAACTGAGTATCCATAATGGAAGAACGTAGTCATAGAAGGTTACAGCACAGAAACAGGCCATTTGGCCCATTTAGCCCATGCTAAACTATTAGTCTGCTTAGACTCATCGACCCACAGCCATCCATACCCCTCCCATCCTAAGCAAACTTCTGTCCAATGTTGCGATTGAACCTGCATCTACTAGCAACTCATTCCACACTCACACCACCCTCTGAGTGATGAAGTTTCCCCTCAAATTTCTCAAGCATTTCACCACTTACTTATGACCTACGATTCTAGTTTCACACAACCTCAGTGGAAAAAAGCCTGCTTACATTTACCCTCGAGGTTGTGTACCTCTATCAACCTCCCCTCATTCCCCTTTGCTCCAGGAAATAAGCTCTATGACCCTTCCCTACCACTCAGGCCCTCGAGTCCTGGCAACATTGTTGTAAACTTTCTCCGTACTCTTTCAATCTTATTGATATCTTTCCTGCAGATATGTTTATGAAGATTCTCAATCATCCAGGTCATTTACATTAAGCTGCAGCGAATCAAGGCATCTGGACCAGCTGTAGGTAGTTGACCAGAACGGCACATAATAATTAAAACCTGGCTTTATCAACATCTTATACAACTTCCACACAGCACCCCAACTCCAGTGCTCAATTCTCTGATTTATGGAAAGCTCTCTTATAGACCCTATCTACCTGGGATGCCACATTCAAGGAATTATGGATCTTTCAAGGAAACTGTGCATCATGAAGTTTTAAATCCCTATGCAAGTACTTCCTTTCTCCTTGTCTGATTTTCAGGAGCTTGACATTCCTGAATCTCCAGCTCATGCATCACCTAATCAGCATCTAACCTCTCGATTGTAAACATTTTCTTAGAAACGCTGACGGAAGTTTGCTAAACAGGAAGGTAAAGTGGACTGTGTGCATCAGAGGCCATAGATAAATAGAACTTGTCTACATTTGACAAGGTCCTGCATGGGAGGCTGGTCAAGAAGGTTCATGTGCCTCGGCATTCAGGATGAGGTAGGAAATTGGATTTGTGGGAGAAGCCAGAGAGTAGAGCGTTGCCTCTCTGACTGGAGGCCTGTGCCGCAGGGATCGGTGCTGGGTCTTTTGTTGTTTGTCCTCTACGTCAATGATCTGGATGATAATGTGGTTAACTGGATTAGCAAATTTGCAGATGACACCAAAATTGGGGATGTAGTGGACAGAGAGGAAGGCTGTCATGGCTTGCAAAGGTATCTGCGTCAGATGGAAAAATGGGCTGGAAAAAAAAGCAGATGGAATTTAATGGAGACATGAGAGAGGTGTTGCACTTTGGTAGGATCGACCAAGGTAGGTCTTACGTAGGGCACTGAAGAGTGCAGTAGAATAAAGGGTTCCAGCAATACACGTCCATAATTTATTGAAAGTGGTGTCACAGGTGGATAGGATCATAAAGAAAGCTTTCAACACATTAGCCTTCAAAAATCAATGTATTGAGTACAGAAAATGGGACGTTATTTTTAAATTGTTCAAGAAGTTCTGGGGGCCTAATTTGAAGTATTATGTGCAGTTTTGGTCACCTACCTACAGAAGAGGTTGAAAGAGTGCAGAGAAAATTTACAAGGATGTTCCCAGGTCTGGAGGTCCTGAGTGATAAGAAAGATTGAATACGTTAGGACTTTATTCCGTGGAATGTAAAAAAGTATGAGGAGATTTGATAGAGGTATAGAAACATTTGAGGAGTATAGATAGGGTAAAAGCTAGCAGGCTTTTTCCACAGAGGTCATGCATTAAGGGTGAAAGACGAGAAGTTTAAGGAGAACGTGAGAGGAAACTTCTTCACTCAGAGAGTCATGAGAGTGTGGAATGAGCTGCTGGCACATGTGGTTGCACACAAGCTCGATTTCAACATCTAACAGCAGTTTGGACAGGTATATGGATGGTAGGTGCATGGAGGGCTATGTTCCCAGTGCAGGTTGATGGGAGGAGGCAATTCAAGTTGTTTCAGCAAGGATTAGATGGGCTGAAGGGCCTGCTACTGTGCTCTACTTCTCTATGACTAACAAAAGCAGGCTGTTTGGCCCACAGAATCCACTCTGTCCATCAACTGCCCATTTACCAAACAGACATTAATTCCGTATTATTTTGCCCACAGAAGGGACAGCCTCAGAATAGAAGGACATCCTTTTAGAACAGACACAAGGAGGAATTTCTTTAGCTAGAGGGTGGTGAATTCACTTCCCCAGGGAGCTGTGGAGGCTCAGTCTTTGAATATACCTTCTACAGCTAATTAAAAGTCTGTCTCGAGCCTTATGCCAGTTTCTGTGGCATGAAGCAACTGAGAGTATGGGAGTTCCCCCCCACCCCCGGATAAGATGCCAGTCTATCGCGAGGTTAACCCCCACCCAGCATTTTGCCGGTACCTATTTTCAGTTGGGTGGACTGGAGCAGTGTGTGGTTAAGTGCCTTGCTCAAGGACACACCACGCTGCCTCGGCTGGGGCACAAACTCACGACCTTCCGATCGCTAGTCCAACACCTTAACCAGTTGGCCACACGCCACACAGCTAATTAGGTACCTTCTATAGCTAATAAATTGGCCACTGAGTGTATGTTTATGGTCTTCTGCTGCTGTAGCCCATCCACTTTGCAGTTTGACTTGTTGGGCATTTGAAGATGTTCTTCTCTCCAACACCACTGTTTTAGCACATTTACTTGAGTTACTGTTCCCTTCCTGTCAGCTTGCACCATTCTGGCCATTCACCTCTGACCTCTCTCATTAACAAGACCTCAGAACTGATGCTCACTAGATGATTTTTATTTTTCCACCATTCTCTGTAAACTCCAGAGACTGTTGTGTGTGAAAATCCCAGGAGGTCAGCAGTTTCTGAGATATTCAAATCACCCCGTCTGGCACCAATAATCATTCCACAGTCAAAGTCACCCATTCTGATGTTTGGTCTGAACAACTAAACCTCGACCATGTTTTTATGCATCGAATTGCTGGCAAATATCTAATCAGCATTCATTAGCTGATTAGATATTTGCTTTAACGAGCAGGTGTACAAATGTACGTAATGAGGAGGTGGCTACTGAGTGTAAGTTGGCAGTGGGAGCCGACAGTCCTCTAATCAGAGAGCAAGGGGGAGGTAACAGGCAAGTGAGGAGATAGGAAGCAGAATGGGGAATGAAAATAAAGAGAGAAAGGGGTAGGAGGGAAGTTAGAGAAATCGATGTTCTACCTAGACCTCCAACCTGAGTGTACTCTCATTGAGGCAGAAGAGGTGGCTTTGGACCAACAAGGCAGAATGGGAATGGGAAACACAAAATTCTGGAAGAACTGAGCAGGTTAGACAGCATATTTTCTATGGAAAGGAATAAACAGTCGACGTTTTTGAGCTGAGTTCTGATTAACCAAAAACGGCCACTGTTCATTGCCTGGCCTGCTGAGCTCCTCCATCATTCTACAGGAATGGGAAGTCGTTTTAAAACCCTTCACTGAGATGATACAAAATCAAAGAAAAATCGCTGGAAATGCCTTTTAGCATCGTTTAACCTTCGTCAACAATTACTGTAACTTATGTTGTGAAGAGCGCCGGGCGGATCACGGTGATTCCACCAGGGGGCGGGACTGAGCAGACACACGAGAGCCCATGTCCCTGATCAGAGCCGGCAAAGCACGGCTGGCTGCCTCAGACAAACTGGACAAAAATATTTAATAAAAGAGCCCTTCGGCTGCACACAGGGGGAAGAAAGCACTTTGTAAACATGCTGCAGATTTGAGCTAATTTCCAGAGCAGGCTACTGATCCAGTATTTACAGCACTACACAAGTCCCGAGCGCATAAAACTCCCAGTTTGATGTGCGCTTTTCTATTAACCCTACAGTCAGATTCCTAAGTGCTATTCCGAGTCTGGGCCTAAAATGCCATCTAACAAGGCTGCACTGTATAAGTGACATTTGTATGCAATTAAGTACTGGGCAGAGCCTTTCACATCAAATTAACTGCAGATTACCGCTTTCCCGGTTAACGGTTCTACAGTCACTGAATTTGATTATAGGCCCAAAGGGGAATGCCCCTCAAACGGTCCACCAGGAAATTAAATACAAATATCCCTATCATACATTACTCCAGGCCGAGACAATCTTAACTAAATCCAGCCACAGGGATTTTCCAATGGTTCCGAATCAGGATAGGACGCATTTCAGATCCAAATACCATGGGTACCAATTAGTATGCCTTCTAATATAAAGCAAAGCAGATTGCCCCCTTCCCAATGATAACAGATGCTGTGGGGAGAATCTACCTCTACACCACCCAACAACAAAACAAAATTGAACAAAAAAGTTACTCCAACAATGGGGATGGTGCGGTCGGGATATGGAAAACCATTTTATAAAGACAATTGGGATTCACGTCTTCCCGAACCTTCATTTATTCTCCCAGGAGGGAAACTTTTATTTCTTCCTTTCTTTCTCAAAAACTATTGCTTAAGAAAAGGAAAAAGATCAATGCTATTCATAGTATCTGTCCTTACTTATCTCGGCACCCACACCCCTGAATCAAACAAGTGTTTTGACTGTAGTCTTAATAAAAATTGGATCATATCTACAGCGAGACGTCTGAGATGTTTGAACAAGTCGCGTTTATCTATTTTGCTGGTATTTATCTGGGACTGGGAATGATTTTCTTATTGACACAATTTGATCACAACGGCGAAGGGCAGGGATTTTGAAAATCCCACCGTCACATACACCACACGACCTTCTACCCTTTGAATATAGGCAGCGTTTTTGAGGAACATACCTAGGCTGCAACTCGAAGTTCAAGAATCGTGTTATTGGAAACGGTGGGCTGTTTGAGTCTGTTTCCACAAAACTAAATCACAAGAAGCTGTAAGAACCAGATCACAGAATAAACTTTCCACTGGAAAAACAACGGCAAATACCCAAACTCACTCTCAAGGTGTGCAGTCGCCTTCAAAACGCAACGGCTTATAAGGTTGTAAGATATTAAATACCTGTTTCTGTTGCGCAGGAAACAATCCACCGCCTTTGAATCCCGATGTAACTCTAAAACTTTCTACACAACTCTATCTCCAAAGCACAGCCCACTGGAACGGCCACGCCTGCGCGCTGCACAGCGTCCGAGAAAGGCGGGACAAAATGCGATATTTGATGGATATTAGTACCATCCAATCAGAGTTGAGGACAGTCTACCTCCTGGCCAACTTTCGCACAAAATGCTGTGGAAACTATTGACGTCTCAAGTGAAGCCCAGTATCAGGATCAGGGGTGGGATCAAACAGGAAACTGGGACTGGGAGAGGGTTTCGACCTCTAGTTCAAAGTCAATTTATTATCAAAGTCCGTATATGCCACTCGTTTCCTTGTAGGCATTCGCAGTAGAGCAACTCAATAGAAACAATGAAAAACTACAAAGACGGTCAAACAACCAATGTGCGAAAGAATGTAAACTGCGCAAATGTCCTTAAAGTGGGTCCTTAGGCTGTGGAATCAGTTCAGTGTTGCGCTGAGTGAAGTTATTCCCTCTGGTTCAGCAACCTGATGGTTGAGGGCGGCACCTGAACTGGGTGGTGTTGGACCTCCTGCCCGATGGCAGCAGCCAGCAGAAACCCGAAGTGTTGACAGTTCCTTTCCTTCTACAGACGTTCCTGGCCTGCTGAGTTCTTCCAGTAAATAGCTTGTTGCTCGGAAATGAGATGTTGTTTTTGGGAGAGGCTGGGAGACTGGGGAAACATTACATACTCTACTTTGGTTATCAGATATTACACAAAGTTCAAAGTAAGTTTATCATCAAACAATATAGGGTATGTCACTATGTACAGCCCTGAGATTCATTTTCTTGTGGGCATGCTCAACAAATCCATAATAGAATTAGTGAAAGACACCCCCCCCCCCCCACCCACCTGGACATTCAACCAGTGTGCAAACGACAACAGACTGCACACATACAAAAAAAGTAATAATAATAAAAGCAAATAAGCAATAAATAGCCAACATGAGATTAAGAGTCCCTGAAAGTGAGTCCATTGGTTGTGGGAACATCTCAATGATTGGGGATGTGAAGCTGAGTGAAGTTATCTATTTGGATGGTTGAGGGGTAATAACTGTTCCTGAATCTGGTGGTGTGAGTCCTGAGGTTCCTGTACCTCCTTCTCGATGGCAGCGTGTGGTGAGGGGGTCCCTGATGATGGATGCTATGTTTCTGTGACAGTGTCTCGTGTAGATGTGCTCAGTGGTGGGGAGGGCTGTATCCACTACTTGTTGTAGAATTTTCCGTTCAAGGGCAATAGTGTTTCCATACCAGGCCGTGATGTAGCCAGTCAATATTCTCTCCACTACACATTTAAAGCTCAAAGTTCAAAGTAAATTTATTATCAAAGTATATATATTATCCCTGAGATTCATTTTCTTATAGGCATACTCAATAAATCCTGATGGTTGTAGTGAGAAGTGAGCATTCCATCTGCAGAGGTTTGTCAAAGTTGTAGATGTTGTGCTGAATCTTTGCGAACTCCGAAATAGAGATGCTGCTGTGCTTTCTTCGTAATTGCACTCAGGACAGGTCTTCCAACTCCCTCTCTTGTTGAATCTTGTTGGTATGGAAGTTGTCCTGTCCAAGACCGGAAGAAGCTGCAGAAGATCGTGAACACAGCCCAGCACATCACACAAACTGATCTTCCATCCTTGGACTCACTTTACACCACACGCTGTCGGAGCAGTGCTGCCAGGATAATCAAGGACACGACCCACCCAGCCAACACACTTTTTGTCTCTCTTCCCTCCAGGAGAAGGTTCAGGAGCTTGAAGATTCGTACGGCCAGATTTGGGAACAGCTTCTTTCCAACTGTGATAAGACTGCTGAACAGATCCTGACCCGGATCTGGGCCCTATCTTCCAAATATCTGGACCTGACTTGCACTACCTTACTTTCCCTTTTCTATTTTCTAATTATGATTTATAATTTAAATTTTTATTATATTTACTTCGACTTGTACTTCAGGGAGTGCAAAGTGCAGAATCAAATATCGCTGTGATGATTGTACACTCTAGTATCAATTGTTTGGTGACAATAAAGAAAGTAGGTAAGTAATCCATCTGCACGTTATATAACTGACTGGCTCAGATACTTTATTTCTATAAAATCCTGGCTAGACCACACTTGGAATATTGTGTTCAGTTTTGGTCACCTCTTTATAGGAAGGATGTGGCAGCTTTAGAGAGATTTACCAGGATGCTGCCTGGTAGGGAGAATGTCTTATGAGGAAAGACTGAGTGAGCTGGGGTTTTGCTCTTTGGAGTGAAGGAGGATGAGAGGTACCTTGAAAGACGTGTACTGTACAAGGTGATAAGAGGCATAGATCAAGTGGATAGCTAAAGACTTTTGCCCAGGTCAGTTGGCCCACAATGCTGTGCCTCCTGCAAGATCAATCCAATCCTTTCCCTCTATTTTTCTTTCACACTTGTGCCTGAGAGTCTTCTAAATGCTCCTAATGTATCTGCCTGAGGGGGATCATTTTAAGGTGATTGGAGTAAAGTGTAGGGGGGTGTCAGAGGTATGTTTTTACACAGAGTGGTGGGTGCATGGAACGCCCTGCCAGGGGAGGTGGGATCTCACCTGATGTACCTGATGTATCTGATGTACCCCAGATACATCAGGGGTATTTAAGAAACTCTTAAACATGCACATGCATGAAAAAGATGGAGTGCTATTTGGGGGAAAGTGATCTTAGAGCAGGTTAAAAGGTTGGCATAGTCTGAAGGGTTTGTACCAACCTGTGCTGTCATTGTGTCATAGAGTACCACAGCACAGCCCATCTAGTCCATGCCAAACTTCTACTCTGCCTCGTCCTATCGCCCTGCACCTGGACCATGTCCCTTCCATCCATGTACTTATCTAAACTTCTCTTCAATGTTGAAATCAGACTCATATCCGCTCTTCTGCTGCTGGTTCCACACACTCTATCTACCTTTGGTGTTGGTGAAAGATTATTTTTCCCAAGTGGAACGTTACTGCAGAGGGATTGTAGGAAAGTGTTTAGAGTTTTCCTTACAAAGATATTGAAGATATGGTTAAGGCAGAAGACCAATACATCTTTGATAAAAAGGAATTGCAGCCACCCTGATGTTTTTGTTCTCGGGCAGTGTGGTAGCATAGTAGTTATTGCCTTGTTTTACAGCATCAACGACCACTGATTGGGGTTCAATTCCCATTGCTGTCTGTAGGAAGTTTGTATGTTCTCCCCATGATTGTCTGGGTTTCCCTTGGTTGCACCGGTTTCCTCCTACATTACAAAGAAGTATGGGTTAGAGTGACTAAGATATATTGGCACTGCAAGAGTGACAGCACTTTGGGCTCAGACCTTGCTGATTTGATTTGATGCAAAATGACACACTTCACTATGTGTTTCAATATACATGTGACAAATAAAGCTCAGCTTTACAATTCTTGTACTGGAGAAAGATACAAGGTGACGTAATCGTGCTGGGCTGTGGGATTGGGTTTGAACTGCACACCCCATCACAGAGCCAACAGGCTCCTTCTGTATGATTACAGAATTCCCTATTCCAAGTAGAATGAAGGGAAGAGTAAAGTAGGTAAAGAGAGCAAAGATAAAATGGGACCATGATGACAAGTTTGGCATTTTGAGGACAGGCATATTGAGATGGAGTTGCTATTATTTGCAGTTGTTGGCAGCAGTATATCAAGGGACAGCTTATGAAGAAAGAGTTTAGCTGAAATGGGAAGATTTCTCAATGGGAAGACTGGATTGATGGAGACGTTCACCCCAACAATGACTGTCCACATCAATCCAATCAGGAAAAACAGTCGCCCCAACAATGACTGTCTACATCAATCCAATAAGGAAAAACAATCACCCCAACCCTGAGTGTCTTCATCAATCCAATCAAGGAAAACAGCCACTGCCAGAATGACTGTCTACGGCAATACAATCAGGGAAAACAGTCATTCCAACACTGACTTTCTTCATCAATCCAATCAGGGAAAACAGTCATTCCAACACTGACTTTCTTCATCAATCCAATCAGGGAAAACAGACACAGCAACACTGACTGTCTACATCAATCCAATCAGTGAAAACAGTCACCCCAACAATGACTGTCTACATCCATCCAATCTGCGAAAACAGTCACCCCAACACTGACTGTCTACATCAATCCAATCAGGGAGAACAGTCACCCACAACATTGACTATCTACAATAATCCAGTCAGGGAAAACAGTCACCCCAACAATGACTGTCTGCGTCAATCCAATCAGGGAAAGCAGTAACCCCAACAATGACTGTCTACATCAATCCAATCAGGGAAAGCAGTAACACCAACAATGACTGTCTACATCAATCCAATCAGGGAAACAGTCACCCCAACAATGCCTGTCTACATCAATCCAATCAGTGAAAACAGTCACCCACAACATTGACTGTCTACAATAATCCAGTCAGGGAAAACAGTCACCCCAACAATGACTGTCTGCGTCAATCCAATCAGGGAAAGCAGTAACCCCAACAATGACTGTCTACATCAATCCAATCAGGGAAAGCAGTAACCCCAACAATGATTGTCTACATCAATCCAATCAGGGAAAACAGTTATCCCAACACTGACTGTCTACATCAATCCAATCAGGGAGAACAGTCACCCACAACATTGACTGTCTACAATAATCCAGTCAGGGAAAACAGTCACCCCAACAATGACTGTCTGCGTCAATCCAATCAGGGAAAGCAGTAACCCCAACAATGACTGTCTACATCAATCCAATCAGGGAAAACAGTTATCCCAACAATGACTGTCTACATCAATCCAATCAGGGAAAGCAGTAACCCCAACAATGACTGTCTACATCAATCCAATCAGGGAAACAGTCACCCCAACAATGCCTGTCTACATCAATCCAATCAGTGAAAACAGTCACCCCAACAATGCCTGTCTACATCAATCCAATCAGGGAAACAGTCACCCCAACAATGCCTGTCTACATCAATCCAATCAGTGAAAACAGTCACCCCAACAATGACTGTCTATATCCATCCAATCTGCGAAAACAGTCACCGATACACTGACTGTCTTCATCAATCCAATCAGGGAAAACAATCACCGCAACAATGACAGTCTACATCAATCCAATCAGGGAAAACAGTCACCGCAAGACTGACTGTCTTCATCAATCCAATCAGGGAGAACAGTCACCCACAACATTGACTGTCTACAATAATCCAGTCAGGGAAAACAGTCACCCCAACAATGTCTGTCTGCGTCAATCCAATCAGGGAAAGCAGTAACCCCAACAATGACTGTCTACATCAATCCAATCAGGGAAACAGTCACCCCAACAATGCCTGTCTACATCAATCCAATCAGTGAAAACAGTCACCCCAACAATGCCTGTCTACATCAATCCAATCAGTGAAAACAGTCACCCCAACAATGACTGTCTACATCCATCCAATCAGGGAAACAGTCATTCCAACACTGGCTTTCTTCATCAATCCAATCAGGGAAAACAGACACTGTAACACTGACAGTCTACATCAATCCAATCAGTGAAAACAGTCACCCCAACAATGACAGTCTACATCCATCCAATCTGCGAAAACAGTCACCCCAACACTGACTGTCTACATCAATCCAATCAGGGAGAACAGTCACCCACAACATTGACTGTCTACAATAATCCAGTCAGGGAAAACAGTCACCCCAACAATGACTGTCTGCGTCAATCCAATCAGGGAAAGCAGTAACCCCAACAATGACTGTCTACATCAATCCAATCAGGGAGAACAGTCACCCACAACATTGACTGTCTACATCAATCCAATCAGGGGAACAGTCACCCCAACACTGACTGTCTTCATCAATCCAATCAGGGAGAATAGTCACCCACAACATTGACTGTCTACAATAAACCAGTCAGGGAAAACAGTCACCCCAACAAGGACTGTCTGCGTCAAACCAATCAGGGAAAGCAGTAACCCCAACAATGACTGTCTACATCAATCCAATCAGGGAAACAGTCACCCCAACAATGCCTGTCTACATCAATCCAATCAGTGAAAACAGACACCCCAACAATGACTGTCTACAGCAATACAATCAGGGAAAACAGTTATCCCAACAATGACTGTCTACATCAATCCAATCAGGGAAAGCAGTAACCCCAACAATGACTGTCTACATCAATCCAATCAGGGAAACAGTCACCCCAACAATGCCTGTCTACATCAATCCAATCAGTGAAAACAGTCACCCCAACAATGACTGTCTACATCCATCCAATCTGCGAAAACAGTCACCGATACACTGACGGTCTTCATCAATCCAATCAGGGAAAACAATCACCGCAACAATGACAGTCTACATCAATCCAATCAGGGAAAACAGTCACCGCAACACTGACTGTCTTCATCAATCCAATCAGGGAGAACAGTCACCCACAACATTGACTGTCTACAATAATCCAGTCAGGGAAAACAGTCACCCCAACAATGTCTGTCTGCGTCAATCCAATCAGGGAAAGCAGTAACCCCAACAATGACTGTCTACATCAATCCAATCAGGGAAACAGTCACCCCAACAATGCCTGTCTACATCAATCCAATCAGTGAAAACAGTCACCCCAACAATGCCTGTCTACATCAATCCAATCAGTGAAAACAGTCACCCCAACAATGACTGTCTACATCCATCCAATCAGGGAAACAGTCATTCCAACACTGGCTTTCTTCATCAATCCAATCAGTGAAAACAGTCACCCCAACAATGCCTGTCTACATCAATCCAATCAGTGAAAACAGTCACCCCAACAATGACAGTCTACATCCATCCAATCTGCGAAAACAGTCACCCCAACACTGACTGTCTACATCAATCCAATCAGGGAGAACAGTCACCCACAACATTGACTGTCTACAATAATCCAGTCAGGGAAAACAGTCACCCCAACAATGACTGTCTGCGTCAATCCAATCAGGGAAAGCAGTAACCCCAACAATGACTGTCTACATCAATCCAATCAGGGAGAACAGTCACCCACAACATTGACTGTCTACATCAATCCAATCAGGGGAACAGTCACCCCAACACTGACTGTCTTCATCAATCCAATCAGGGAGAATAGTCACCCACAACATTGACTGTGTACAATAATCCAGTCAGGGAAAATAGTCACCCCAACAAGGACTGTCTGCGCCAAACCAATCAGGGAAAGCAGTAACCCCAACAATGACTGTCTACATCAATCCAATCAGGGAAACAGTCACCCCAACAATGCCTGTCTACATCAATCCAATCAGTGAAAACAGTCACCCCAACAATGACTGTCTACATCAATCCAATCAGGGAAAATTGTCACCGCAAAAATAAGTGTCCACATCAATCCAATCATGGAAAACAGTCACCGCAACACTGACTGTCTTCATCAATCCAATCAGGGAGAACAGTCACCCCAAGACTAACTGTCTTCATCAATCCAATCAGGGAAAACAATCACCGCAACAATGACAGTCTACATCAATCCAATCAGGGAAAACAGTTATCCCAACGATGACTGTCTACATCAATCCAATCAGGGGAACAGTCACCCCAACACTGACTGTCTACATCAGTCCAATCAGGGAAAACTGTCACCCCAACAATAACTGTCTACATCAATCCAATCATGAAAAACAGTCACCCCAACACTGACTGTCTACATCAATCCAATCAGGGAAAACAGCCACCACAACAATGACTGTCTACACCAATCCAATCAGGGAAAAGAGTCACACCAACAATAACTGTCTACATCAATCCAATCGGGGAAACAGTCACCCAAACACTGATTGTCTTCATCAGTCCAAACAGGGGAAAGAGTCAACCCAACACTGATGGTCTACATCAGTCCAATTAGAAAGAAGTCTCACCCCCACACTGACTGTCTACATCAATCCAATCAGGGTAAAAATTTACGCCAACAATGACTGTCTTCATCAATCCAATCAGTGAAAACAGTCACCTCAACAATGACTGTCTGCGTCAATCCAATCAGGGAAAACAGTAACCCCAACAATGACTGTCTACATCAATCCAATCAGGGAAACAGTCACCACAGCAATGACTGTCTACATCAATCCAATCAGGGGAAACAGATACACCAACAATGGCTGTCTACATCAATCTAATCAGGGAATACAGTCATCCCAACAATGACTGTCTACATCAATTCAATGAGGGGAAACAGTCACCCCAACAACGACTGTCTATATCAATACAATCAGGGAAACAGTCACCCCAACACTGACTGCCTTTATCAATCTAATCAGGGAAAACATCCACCCCAACCCTGACTGTCTACATCAATCCAATCAGGGAATACAGTCACCCCAACAATGACTGTCTATATCCATACAATCAGGGAAACAGTCACCCCAACAATGGCAGTCTACATCAATCCAATCAGGGGAAACATCCACCCCAACCCTGACTGTCTACATCAATCCAATCAGGGGAAACAGTCACCCCAACAATGACTGTCTATATCAATCCAATCAGTGAAAACAGTCACCCCAACACTGACTATCTTCATCAATCTAATCAGGGAAAACAGCCACTCCAACACTGAGGGTCTTCATCAATCCAATCGGGGGAAACATTCACCGCTACAATGACAGTCTACATCAATCCAATGAGGGGAAACAGTCACCCCAACAATGACTGTCAACATCAATCCAATCAGGGAAACAGTCACCACAACAATGCCTGTCTACATCAATCCAATCAGTGAAAACAGTCACCTCAACACTAACAGTCTTCATCAATCCAATCAGGGGAAACAGTCACCCCAACAATGACTGTCTATATCAATCCAATCAGGGAGAACAGTCACCCACAACATTGACTGTCTACAATAATCCAGTCAGGGAAAACAGTCACCCCAACAATGACTGTCTGTGTCAATCCAATCAGGGAAAGCAGTAACCCCAACAATGACTGTCTACATCAATCCAATCAGGGAAAACAGTTATCCCAACACTGACTGTCTACATCAATCCAATCAGGGAGAACAGTCACCCACACCATTGACTGACTACAATAATCCAGTCAGAGAAAACAGTCACCCCAACAATGACTGTCTGCGTCAATCCAATCAGGGAAAGCAGTAACCCCAACAATGACTGTCTACATCAATCCAATCAGGGAAACTGACACCCCAACAATGCCTGTCTACATCAATCCAGTCAGGGAAAACAGTCACCTCAACAATGACTGTCTACATCAATCCAATCAGGGAAACAGTCACCCCAACAATGCCTGTCTACATCAATCCAATCAGTGAAAACAGTCACCCGAACACTAACTGTCTTCATCAATCCAATCAGGGAAAACAATCACCGCAACAATGACTGTCTACATCAATACAATCAGGGAAAACAATCACCGCAACAATGACAGTCTACATCAATCCAATCAGGGAAAACAGTTATCCCAACAATGACTGTCTACATCAATCCAATCAGGGGAACAGTCACCCCAACACTGACTGTCTACATCAGTCCAATCAGGGAAAACTGTCACCCCAACAATAAGAGTCCACATCAATCCAATCATGGAAAACAGTCACCGCAACACTGACTGTCTTCATCAATCCAATCAGGGAGAACAGTCACCCACAACATTGACTGTCTACAATAATCCAGTCAGGGAAAACAGTCACCACAACAATGACTGTCTGCGTCAATCCAATCAGGGAAAGCAGTAACCCCAACAATGACTGTCTACATCAATCCAATCAGGGAGAACAGTCACCCACAACATTGACAGTCTACATCAATCCAATCAGGGGAACAGTCACCCCAACACTGACTGTCTTCATCAATCCAATCAGGGAGAATAGTCACCCACAACATTGACTGTCTACAATAAACCAGTCAGGGAAAACAGTCACCCCAACAAGGACTGTCTGCGTCAAACCAATCAGGGAAAGCAGTAACCCCAACAATGACTGTCTACATCAATCCAATCAGGGAAACAGTCACCCCAACAATGCCTGTCTACATCAATCCAATCAGTGAAAACAGACACCCCAACAATGACTGTCTACAGCAATACAATCAGGGAAAACAGTTATCCCAACAATGACTGTCTACATCAATCCAATCAGGGAAAGCAGTAACCCCAACAATGACTGTCTACATCAATCCAATCAGGGAAACAGTCACCCCAACAATGCCTGTCTACATCAATCCAATCAGTGAAAACAGTCACCCCAACAATGACTGTCTACATCCATCCAATCTGCGAAAACAGTCACCGATACACTGACGGTCTTCATCAATCCAATCAGGGAAAACAATCACCGCAACAATGACAGTCTACATCAATCCAATCAGGGAGAACAGTCACCCACAACATTGACTGTCTACAATAATCCAGTCAGGGAAAACAGTCACCCCAACAATGTCTGTCTGCGTCAATCCAATCAGGGAAAGCAGTAACCCCAACAATGACTGTCTACATCAATCCAATCAGGGAAACAGTCACCCCAACAATGCCTGTCTACATCAATCCAATCAGTGAAAACAGTCACCCCAACAATGCCTGTCTACATCAATCCAATCAGTGAAAACAGTCACCCCAACAATGACTGTCTACATCCATCCAATCAGGGAAACAGTCATTCCAACACTGGCTTTCTTCATCAATCCAATCAGTGAAAACAGTCACCCCAACAATGCCTGTCTACATCAATCCAATCAGTGAAAACAGTCACCCCAACAATGACAGTCTACATCCATCCAATCTGCGAAAACAGTCACCCCAACACTGACTGTCTACATCAATCCAATCAGGGAGAACAGTCACCCACAACATTGACTGTCTACAATAATCCAGTCAGGGAAAACAGTCACCCCAACAATGACTGTCTGCGTCAATCCAATCAGGGAAAGCAGTAACCCCAACAATGACTGTCTACATCAATCCAATCAGGGAGAACAGTCACCCACAACATTGACTGTCTACATCAATCCAATCAGGGGAACAGTCACCCCAACACTGACTGTCTTCATCAATCCAATCAGGGAGAATAGTCACCCACAACATTGACTGTCTACAATAAACCAGTCAGGGAAAACAGTCACCCCAACAAGGACTGTCTGCGTCAAACCAATCAGGGAAAGCAGTAACCCCAACAATGACTGTCTACATCAATCCAATCAGGGAAACAGTCACCCCAACAATGCCTGTCTACATCAATCCAATCAGTGAAAACAGACACCCCAACAATGACTGTCTACAGCAATACAATCAGGGAAAACAGTTATCCCAACAAAGACTGTCTACATCAATCCAATCAGGGAAAGCAGTAACCCCAACAATGACTGTCTACATCAATCCAATCAGGGAAACAGTCACCCCAACAATGCCTGTCTACATCAATCCAATCAGTGAAAACAGTCACCCCAACAATGACTGTCTACATCCATCCAATCTGCGAAAACAGTCACCGATACACTGACTGTCTTCATCAATCCAATCAGGGAAAACAATCACCGCAACAATGACAGTCTACATCAATCCAATCAGGGAAAACAGTCACCGCAACACTGACTGTCTTCATCAATCCAATCAGGGAGAACAGTCACCCACAACATTGACTGTCTACAATAATCCAGTCAGGGAAAACAGTCACCCCAACAATGTCTGTCTGCGTCAATCCAATCAGGGAAAGCAGTAACCCCAACAATGACTGTCTACATCAATCCAATCAGGGAAACAGTCACCCCAACAATGCCTGTCTACATCAATCCAATCAGTGAAAACAGTCACCCCAACAATGCCTGTCTACATCAATCCAATCAGTGAAAACAGTCACCCCAACAATGCCTGTCTACATCAATCCAATCAGTGAAAACAGTCACCCCAACAATGACTGTCTACATCCATCCAATCAGGGAAACAGTCATTCCAACACTGGCTGTCTACATCAATCCAATCAGTGAAAACAGTCACCCCAACAATGACAGTCTACATCCATCCAATCTGCGAAAACAGTCACCCCAACACTGACTGTCTACATCAATCCAATCAGGGAGAACAGTCACCCACAACATTGACTGTCTACAATAATCCAGTCAGGGAAAACAGTCACCCCAACAATGACTGTCTGCGTCAATCCAATCAGGGAAAGCAGTAACCCCAACAATGACTGTCTACATCAATCCAATCAGGGAGAACAGTCACCCACAACATTGACTGTCTACATCAATCCAATCAGGGGAACAGTCACCCCAACACTGACTGTCTTCATCAATCCAATCAGGGAGAATAGTCACCCACAACATTGACTGTCTACAATAATCCAGTCAGGGAAAACAGTCACCCCAACAAGGACTGTCTGCGTCAAACCAATCAGGGAAAGCAGTAACCCCAACAATGACTGTCTACATCAATCCAATCAGGGAAACAGTCACCCCAACAATGCCTGTCTACATCAATCCAATCAGTGAAAACAGTCACCCCAACAATGACTGTCTACATCAATCCAATCAGGGAAAATTGTCACCGCAAAAATAAGTGTCCACATCAATCCAATCATGGAAAACAGTCACCGCAACACTGACTGTCTTCATCAATCCAATCAGCGAGAACAGTCACCCACAACATTGATTGTCTACAATAATCCAGTCAGGGAAAACAGTAACCCCAACAATGACTGTCTGCGTCAATCCAATCAGGGAAAGCAGTAACCGCAACAATGACTGTCTACATCAATCCAATCAGGGAAACAGTCCCCCCAACAATACCTGTCTACATCAGTCCAATCAGTGAAAACAGTCACCCCAAGACTAACTGTCTTCATCAATCCAATCAGGGAAAACAATCACCGCAACAATGACAGTCTACATCAATCCAATCAGGGAAAACAGTAATCCCAACAATGACTGTCTACATCAATCCAATCAGGGGAACAGTCACCCCAACACTGACTGTCTACATCAGTCCAATCAGGGAAAACTGTCACCCCAACAATAACTGTCTACATCAATCCAATCATGAAAAACAGTCACCCCAACACTGACTGTCTACATCAATCCAATCAGGGAAAACAGCCACCACAACAATGACTGTCTACACCAATCCAATCAGGGAAAAGAGTCACACCAACAATAACTGTCTACATCAATCCAATTGGGGAAACAGTCACCCAAACACTGATTGTCTTCATCAGTCCAAACAGGGGAAAGAGTCAACCCAACACTGATGGTCTACATCAGTCCAATTAGAAAGAAGTCTCACCCCCACACTGACTGTCTACATCAATCCAATCAGGGTAAAAATGTACGCCAACAATGACTGTCTTCATCAATCCAATAAGTGAAAACAGTCACCTCAACAATGACTGTCTGCGTCAATCCAACCAGGGAAAACAGTAACCCCAACAATGACTGTCTACATCAATCCAATCAGGGAAACAGTCACCACAGCAATGACTGTCTACATCAATCCAATCAGGGGAAACAGATACACCAACAATGACTGTCTACATCAATCTAATCAGGGAATACAGTCATCCCAACAATGACTGTCTACATCAATTCAATGAGGGGAAACAGTCACCCCAACAACGACTGTCTATATCAATACAATCAGGGAAACAGTCACCCCAACAATGGCAGTCTACATCAATCCAATCAGGGGAAACATCCACCCCAACCCTGACTGTCTACATCAATCCAATCAGGGGAAACAGTCACCCCAACAATGACTGTCAACATCAATCCAATCAGGGAAACAGTCACCACAACAATGCCTGTCTACATCAATCCAATCAGTGAAAACAGTCACCTCAACACTAACAGTCTTCATCAATCCAATCAGGGGAAACAGTCACCCCAACAATGACTGTCTATATCAATCCAATCAGGGAGAACAGTCACCCACAACATTGACTGTCTACAATAATCCAGTCAGGGAAAACAGTCACCCCAACAATGACTGTCTGTGTCAATCCAATCAGGGAAAGCAGTAACCCCAACAATGACTGTCTACATCAATCCAATCAGGGAAAACAGTTATCCCAACACTGACTGTCTACATCAATCCAATCAGGGAGAACAGTCACCCACACCATTGACTGACTACAATAATCCAGTCAGAGAAAACAGTCACCCCAACAATGACTGTCTGCGTCAATCCAATCAGGGAAAGCAGTAACCCCAACAATGACTGTCTACATCAATCCAATCAGGGAAACTGACACCCCAACAATGCCTGTCTACATCAATCCAATCAGTGAAAACAGTCACCCGAACACTAACTGTCTTCATCAATCCAATCAGGGAAAACAATCACCGCAACAATGACTGTCTACATCAATACAATCAGGAAAAACAATCACCGCAACAATGACAGTCTACATCAATCCAATCAGGGAAAACAGTTATCCCAACAATGACTGTCTACATCAATCCAATCAGGGGAACAGTCACCCCAACACTGACTGTCTACATCAGTCCAATCAGGGAAAACTGTCACCCCAACAATAAGTGTCCACATCAATCCAATCATGGAAAACAGTCACCGCAACACTGACTGTCTTCATCAATCCAATCAGGGAGAACAGTCACCCACAACATTGACTGTCTACAATAATCCAGTCAGGGAAAACAGTCACCCCAACAATGACTGTCTGCGTCAATCCAATCAGGGAAAGCAGTAACCCCAACAATGACTGTCTACATCAATCCAATCAGGGAAACAGTCACCCCAACAATGCCTCTCTACATCTATCCAATCAGAGAAATCAGTCACCCTAACAATGACTGTCTACAGCAATACAATCAGGGAAAACAGTCATTCCAACACTGGCTTTCTTCATCAATCCAATCAGGGAAAACAGACACTGCAACAATGACAGTCTACATCCATCCAATCTGCGAAAACAGTCACCCCAACACTGACTGTCTACATCAATCCAATCAGGGAGAACAGTCACCCACAACATTGACTGTCTACAATAATCCAGTCAGGGAAAACAGTCACCCCAACAATGACTGTCTGCGTCAATCCAATCAGGGAAAGCAGTAACCCCAACAATGACTGTCTACATCAATCCAATCAGGGAGAACAGTCACCCACAACATTGACTGTCTACATCAATCCAATCAGGGGAACAGTCACCCCAACACTGACTGTCTTCATCAATCCAATCAGGGAGAATAGTCACCCACAACATTGACTGTCTACAATAAACCAGTCAGGGAAAACAGTCACCCCAACAAGGACTGTCTGCGTCAAACCAATCAGGGAAAGCAGTAACCCCAACAATGACTGTCTACATCAATCCAATCAGGGAAACAGTCACCCCAACAATGCCTGTCTACATCAATCCAATCAGTGAAAACAGACACCCCAACAATGACTGTCTACAGCAATACAATCAGGGAAAACAGTTATCCCAACAATGACTGTCTACATCAATCCAATCAGGGAAAGCAGTAACCCCAACAATGACTGTCTACATCAATCCAATCAGGGAAACAGTCACCCCAACAATGCCTGTCTACATCAATCCAATCAGTGAAAACAGTCACCCCAACAATGACTGTCTACATCCATCCAATCTGCGAAAACAGTCACCGATACACTGACTGTCTTCATCAATCCAATCAGGGAAAACAATCACCGCAACAATGACAGTCTACATCAATCCAATCAGGGAAAACAGTCACCGCAACACTGACTGTCTTCATCAATCCAATCAGGGAGAACAGTCACCCACAACATTGACTGTCTACAATAATCCAGTCAGGGAAAACAGTCACCCCAACAATGTCTGTCTGCGTCAATCCAATCAGGGAAAGCAGTAACCCCAACAATGACTGTCTACATCAATCCAATCAGGGAAACAGTCACCCCAACAATGCCTGTCTACATCAATCCAATCAGTGAAAACAGTCACCCCAACAATGCCTGTCTACATCAATCCAATCAGTGAAAACAGTCACCCCAACAATGCCTGTCTACATCAATCCAATCAGTGAAAACAGTCACCCCAACAATGACTGTCTACATCCATCCAATCAGGGAAACAGTCATTCCAACACTGGCTGTCTACATCAATCCAATCAGTGAAAACAGTCACCCCAACAATGACAGTCTACATCCATCCAATCTGCGAAAACAGTCACCCCAACACTGACTGTCTACATCAATCCAATCAGGGAGAACAGTCACCCACAACATTGACTGTCTACAATAATCCAGTCAGGGAAAACAGTCACCCCAACAATGACTGTCTGCGTCAATCCAATCAGGGAAAGCAGTAACCCCAACAATGACTGTCTACATCAATCCAATCAGGGAGAACAGTCACCCACAACATTGACTGTCTACATCAATCCAATCAGGGGAACAGTCACCCCAACACTGACTGTCTTCATCAATCCAATCAGGGAGAATAGTCACCCACAACGTTGACTGTCTACAATAATCCAGTCAGGGAAAACAGTCACCCCAACAAGGACTGTCTGCGTCAAACCAATCAGGGAAAGCAGTAACCCCAACAATGACTGTCTACATCAATCCAATCAGGGAAACAGTCACCCCAACAATGCCTGTCTACATCAATCCAATCAGTGAAAACAGTCACCCCAACAATGACTGTCTACATCAATCCAATCAGGGAAAATTGTCACCGCAGAAATAAGTGTCCACATCAATCCAATCATGGAAAACAGTCACCGCAACACTGACTGTCTTCATCAATCCAATCAGGGAGAACAGTCACCCACAACATTGATTGTCTACAATAATCCAGTCAGGGAAAACAGTAACCCCAACAATGACTGTCTGCGTCAATCCAATCAGGGAAAGCAGTAACCGCAACAATGACTGTCTACATCAATCCAATCAGGGAAACAGTCCCCCCAACAATACCTGTCTACATCAGTCCAATCAGTGAAAACAGTCACCCCAAGACTAACTGTCTTCATCAATCCAATCAGGGAAAACAATCACCGCAACAATGACAGTCTACATCAATCCAATCAGGGAAAACAGTTATCCCAACAATGACTGTCTACATCAATCCAATCAGGGGAACAGTCACCCCAACACTGACTGTCTACATCAGTCCAATCAGGGAAAACTGTCACCCCAACAATAACTGTCTACATCAATCCAATCATGAAAAACAGTCACCCCAACACTGACTGTCTACATCAATCCAATCAGGGAAAACAGCCACCACAACAATGACTGTCTACACCAATCCAATCAGGGAAAAGAGTCACACCAACAATAACTGTCTACATCAATCCAATTGGGGAAACAGTCACCCAAACACTGATTGTCTTCATCAGTCCAAACAGGGGAAAGAGTCAACCCAACACTGATGGTCTACATCAGTCCAATTAGAAAGAAGTCTCACCCCCACACTGACTGTCTACATCAATCCAATCAGGGTAAAAATTTACGCCAACAATGACTGTCTTCATCAATCCAATAAGTGAAAACAGTCACCTCAACAATGACTGTCTGCGTCAATCCAACCAGGGAAAACAGTAACCCCAACAATGACTGTCTACATCAATCCAATCAGGGAAACAGTCACCACAGCAATGACTGTCTACATCAATCCAATCAGGGGAAACAGATACACCAACAATGACTGTCTACATCAATCTAATCAGGGAATACAGTCATCCCAACAATGACTGTCTACATCAATTCAATGAGGGGAAACAGTCACCCCAACAACGACTGTCTATATCAATACAATCAGGGAAACAGTCACCCCAACAATGGCAGTCTACATCAATCCAATCAGGGGAAACATCCACCCCAACCCTGACTGTCTACATCAATCCAAACAGGGGAAAGAGTCACCCCAACAATGACTGTCAACATCAATGCAATCAGGGGAAACAGTCACCCCAACAATGACTGTCAACATCAATCCAATCAGGGAAACAGTCACCACAACAATGCCTGTCTACATCAATCCAATCAGTGAAAACAGTCACCTCAACACTAACAGTCTTCATCAATCCAATCAGGGGAAACAGTCACCCCAACAATGACTGTCTATATCAATCCAATCAGGGAGAACAGTCACCCACAACATTGACTGTCTACAATAATCCAGTCAGGGAAAACAGTCACCCACACCATTGACTGACTACAATAATCCAGTCAGAGAAAACAGTCACCCCAACAATGACTGTCTGCGTCAATCCAATCAGGGAAAGCTGTAACCCCAACAATGACTGTCTACATCAATCCAATCAGGGAAAACAGTTATCCCAACACTGACTGTCTACATCAATCCAATCAGGGAGAACAGTCCCTCACACCATTGACTGACTACAATAATCCAGTCAGAGAAAACAGTCACCCCAACAATGACTGTCTGCGTCAATCCAATCAGGGAAAGCAGTAACCCCAACAATGACTGTCTACATCAATCCAATCAGGGAAACTGACACCCCAACAATGCCTGTCTACATCAATCCAATCAGAGAAAACAGTCACCCCAACAATGACTGTCTACATCAATCCAATCAGGGAAACAGTCACCGCAACAATGCCTGTCTACATCAATCCAATCAGTGAAAACAGTCACCCGAACACTAACTGTCTTCATCAATCCAATCAGGGAAAAAAATCACCGCAACAATGACTGTCTACATCAATACAATCAGGGAAAACAATCACCGCAACAATGACAGTCTACATCAATCCAATCAGGGAAAACAGTTATCCCAACAATGACTGTCTACATCAATCCAATCAGGGGAACAGTCACCCCAACACTGACTGTCTACATCAGTCCAATCAGGGAAAACTGTCACCCCAACAATAAGTGTCCACATCAATCCAATCATGGAAAACAGTCACCGCAACACTGACTGTCTTCATCAATCCAATCAGGGAGAACAGTCACCCACAACATTGACTGTCTACAATAATCCAGTCAGGGAAAACAGTCACCCCAACAATGACTGTCTGCGTCAATCCAATCAGGGAAAGCAGTAACCCCAACAATGACTGTCTACATCAATCCAATCAGGGAAACAGTCACCCCAACAATGCCTCTCTACATCTATCCAATCAGAGAAATCAGTCACCCTAACAATGACTGTCTACAGCAATACAATCAGGGAAAACAGTCATTCCAACACTGGCTTTCTTCATCAATCCAATCAGGGAAAACAGACACTGCAACACTGACAGTCTACATCAATCCAATCAGTGAAAACAGTCACCCCAACAATGACAGTCTACATCCATCCAATCTGCGAAAACAGTCACCCCAACACTGACTGTCTACATCAATCCAATCAGGGAGAACAGTCACCCACAACATTGACTGTCTACAATAATCCAGTCAGGGAAAACAGTCACCCCAACAATGACTGTCTGCGTCAATCCAATCAGGGAAAGCAGTAACCCCAACAATGACTGTCTACATCAATCCAATCAGGGAGAACAGTCACCCACATCATTGACTGTCTACATCAATCCAATCAGGGGAACAGTCACCCCAACACTGACTGTCTACATCAGTCCAATCAGGGAAAACTGTCACCCCAACAATAAATGTCCACATCAATCCAATCATGGAAAACAGTCACCGCAACACTGACTGTCTTCATCAATCCAATCAGGGAGAATAGTCACCCACAACATTGACTGTCTACAATAATCCAGTCAGGGAAAACAGTCACCCCAACAAGGACTGTCTGCGTCAAACCAATCAGGGAAAGCAGTAACCCCAACAATGACTGTCTACATCAATCCAATCAGGGAAACAGTCACCCCAACAATGCCTGTCTACATCAATCCAATCAGTGAAAACAGTCACCCCAACAATGACTGTCTACAGCAATACAATCAGGGAAAACAATCACCGCAACAATGACAGTCTACATCAATCCAATCAGGGAAAACAGTTATCCCAACAATGACTGTCTACATCAATCCAATCAGGGAAAACAGACACAGCAACACTGACAGTCTACATCAATCCAATCAGTGAAAACAGTCACCGATACACTGACTGTCTTCATCAATCCAATCAGGGAAAACAGACACAGCAACACTGACCGTCTACATCAATCCAATCAGCGAAAACAGTCACCGATACACTGACTGTCTTCATCAATCCAATCAGGGAAAACAATCACCGCAACAATGACAGTCTACATCAATCCAATCAGGGAAAACAGTTATCCCAACAATGACTGTCTACATCAATCCAATCAGGGGAACAGTCACCCCAACACTGACTGTCTACATCAGTCCAATCAGGGAGAACAGTCACCCACAACATTGACTGTCTACAATAATCCAGTCAGGGAAAACAGTCACCCCAACAATGACTGTCTGCGTCAATCCAATCAGGGAAAGCAGTAACCCCAACAATGACTGTCTACATCAATCCAATCAGGGAAACAGTCACCCCAACAATGCCTGTCTACATCAATCCAATCAGTGAAAACAGTCACCCAAACAATGACTGTCTACAGCAATACAATCAGGGAAAACAGTCATTCCAACACTGACTTTCTTCATCAATCCAATCAGGGAAAACAGACACAGCAACACTGAGAGTCTACATCAATCCAATCAGTGAAAACAGTCACCCCAACAATGCCTGTCTACATCAATCCAATCAGGGAGAACAGTCACCCCAACACTGACTGTCTACATCAGTCCAATCAGGGAAAACTGTCACCCCAACAATAAGTGTCCACATCAATCCAATCATGGAAAACAGTCACCGCAACACTGACTGTCTTCATCAATCCAATCAGGGAGAACAGTCATCCACAACATTGACTGTCTACAATAATCCAGTCAGGGAAAACAGTCACCCCAACAATGACTGTCTGCGTCAATCCAATCAGGGAAAGCAGTAACCCCAACAATGACTGTCTACATCAATCCAATCAGGGAAACAGTCACCCCAACAATGCCTGTCTACATCAATCCAATCAGTGAAAACAGTCACCCAAACAATGACTGTCTACAGCAATACAATCAGGGAAAACAGTCATTCCAACACTGACTTTCTTCATCAATCCAATCAGGGAAAACAGACACAGCAACACTGAGAGTCTACATCAATCCAATCAGTGAAAACAGTCACCCCAACAATGCCTGTCTACATCAATCCAATCAGTGAAAACAGTCACCACAACAATGACTGTCTACAGCAATACAATCAGGGAAAACAATCACCGCAACAATGACAGTCTACATCAATCCAATCAGGGAAAACAGACACAGCAACACTGACAGTCTACATCAATCCAATCAGTGAAAACAGTCACCGATACACTGACTGTCTTCATCAATCCAATCAGGGAAAACAATCACCGCAACAATGACAGTCTACATCAATCCAATCAGGGAAAACAGTTATCCCAACAATGACTGTCTACATCAATCCAATCAGGGGAACAGCCACCCCAGCACTGACTGTCTACATCAGTCCTATCAGGGAAAACTGTCACCCCAACAATAAGTGTCCACATCAATCCAATCATGGAAAACAGTCACCGCAACACTGACTGCCTTCATCAATCCAATCAGGGAGAACAGTCACCCACAACATTGACTGTCTACAATAATCCAGTCATGGAAAACAGTCACCCCAACAATGACTGTCTGCGTCAATCCAATCAGGGAAAGCAGTAACCCCAACAATGACTGTCTACATCAATCCAATCAGGGAAACAGTCACCCCAACAATGCCTGTCTACATCAATCCAATCAGAGAAAACAGTCACCCCAACAATGACTGTCTACATCAATCCAATCAGGGAAACAGTCACCCCAACAATGCCTGTCTACATCAATCCAATCTGTGAAAACAGTCACCCGAACACTAACTGTCTTCATCAATCCAATCAGGGAAAACAATCACCGCAACAATGACTGTCTACATCAAACCATTCAGGGGAACAGTCACCCCAACACTGACTGTCTACATTAGTCCAATCAGGGAAAATTGTCACCGTAAAAATAAGTGTCCACATCAATCCAATCATGGAAAACAGTCACCGCAACACTGACTGTCTTCATCAATCCAATCAGGGAGAACAGTCACCCACAACATTGATTGTCTACAATAATCCAGTCAGGGAAAACAGTCACCCCAACAATGACTGTCTGTGTCAATCCAATCAGGGAAAGCAGTAACCGCAACAATGACTGTCTACATCAATCCAATCAGGGAAACAGTCCCCCCAACAATACCTGTCTACATCAGTCCAATCAGTGACCCCAACACTAACTGTCTTCATCAATCCAATCAGGGAAAACAATCACCGCAACAATGACAGTCTACATCAATCCAATCAGGGAAAACAGTTATCCCAACAATGACTGTCTACATCAATCCAATCAGGGGAACAGTCACCCCAACACTGACTGTCTACATCAGTCCAATCAGGGAAAACTGTCACCCCAACAATAACTGTCTACATCAATCCAATCATGAAAAACAGTCACCCCAACACTGACTGTCTACATCAATCCAATCAGGGAAAACAGCCACCACAACAATGACTGTCTACACCAATCCAATCAGGGAAAAGAGTCACACCAACAATAACTGTCTACATCAATCCAATTGGGGAAACAGTCACCCAAACACTGATTGTCTTCATCAGTCCAAACAGGGGAAAGAGTCAACCCAACACTGATGGTCTACATCAGTCCAATTAGAAAGAAGTCTCACCCCCACACTGACTGTCTACATCAATCCAATCAGGGTAAAAATTTACGCCAACAATGACTGTCTTCATCAATCCAATCAGTGAAAACAGTCACCTCAACAATGACTGTCTGCGTCAATCCAATCAGGGAAAACAGTAACCCCAACAATGACTGTCTACATCAATCCAATCAGGGAAACAGTCACCACAGCAATGACTGTCTACATCAATCCAATCAGGGGAAACAGTTACACCAACAATGACTGTCTACATCAATCTAATCAGGGAATACAGTCATCCCAACAATGACTGTCTACATCAATTCAATGAGGGGAAACAGTCACCCCAACAACGACTGTCTATATCAATACAATCAGGGAAACAGTCACCCCAACAATGGCAGTCTACATCAATCCAATCAGGGGAAACATTAAACCCAACACTAACTGTCAACATCAATCCAATCAGGGGAAACAGTCACCCCAACAATGACTGTCAACATCAATCCAATCAGGGAAACAGTCACCACAACAATGCCTGTCTACATCAATCCAATCAGTGAAAACAGTCACCTCAACACTAACAGTCTTCATCAATCCAATCTGGGGAAACAGTCACCCCAACAATGACTGTCTATATCAATCCAATCAGGGAGAACAGTCACCCACAACATTGACTGTCTACAATAATCCAGTCAGGGAAAACAGTCACCCCAACAATGACTGTCTGCGTCAATCCAATCAGGGAAAGCAGTAACCCCAACAATGACTGTCTTCATCAATCTAATCAGGGAAAACAGTTATCCCAACACTGACTGTCTACATCAATCCAATCAGGGAGAACAGTCACCCACACCATTGACTGACTACAATAATCCAGTCAGAGAAAACAGTCACCCCAACAATGACTGTCTGCGTCAATTCAATCAGGGAAAGCAGTAACCCCAACAATGACTGTCTACATCAATCCAATCAGGGAAACAGTCACCCCAACTATGCCTGTCTACATCAATCCAATCAGGGAAACAGTCACCCCAACAATGCCTGTCTACATCAATCCAATCAGGGAAACAGTCACCCCAACAATGCCTGTCTACATCAATCCAATCAGTGAAAACAGTCACCCGAACACTAACTGTCTTCATCAATCCAATCAGGGAAAACAATCACCGCAACAATGACTGTCTACATCAATACAATCAGGGAAACAGTCACCCCAACAATGCCTGTCTACATCAATCCAATCAGGGAAAACAATCACCGCAACAATGACTGTCTACATCAATCAAATCAGGGGAACAGTCACCCCAACACTGACTGTCTACATCAGTCCAATCAGGGAAAATTGTCACCCCAAAAATATGTGTCCACATCAATCCAATCATGGAAAACAGTCACCGCAACACTGACTGTCTTCATCAATCCAATCAGGGAGAACAGTCACCCCAACAATGACTGTCTGCGTCAATCCAATCAGGGAAAGCAGTAACCCCAACAATGACTGTCTACATCAATCCAATCAGGGAAACAGTCCCCCCAACAATGCCTGTCTACATCAATCCAATCAGCGAAAACAGTCACCCCAACACTAACTGTCTTCATCAATCCAATCAGGGAAAACAATCACCGCAACAATGACAGTCTACATCAATCCAATCAGGGAAAACAGTTATCCCAACAATGACTGTCTACATCAATCCAATCAGGGGAACAGTCACCCCAACACTGACTGTCTACATCAGTCCAATCAGGGAAAACTGTCACCCCAACAATAACTGTCTACATCAATCCAATCATGAAAAACAGTCACCCCAACACTGACTGTCTACATCAATCCAATCAGGGAAAACAGTCACCACAACAATGACTGTCTACACCAATCCAATCAGGGAAAAGAGTAACACCAACAATAACTGTCTACATCAATCCAATCGGGGAAACAGTCACCCAAACACGGATTGTCTTCATCAGTCCAAACAGGGGAAAGAGTCAACCCAACACTGATGGTCTACATCAGTCCAATTAGAAAGAAGTCTCACCCCCACACTGACTGTCTACATGAATCCAATCAGGGAAACAGTCACCACAGCAATGACTGTCTACATCAATCCAATCACGGGAAACAGTTACACCAACAATGACTGTCTACATCAATCCAATCAGGGAATACAGTCATCCCAACAATGACTGTCTATATCAATTCAATGAGGGGAAACAGTCACCCCAACAATGACTGTCTATATCAATACAATCAGGGAAACAGTCACCCCAACAATGGCAGTCTACATCAATCCAATCAGGGGAAACATCCAACCCAACAATGCCTGTCTACATCAATCCAATCAGTGAAAACAGTCACCTCAACACTAACAGTCTTCATCAATCCAATCAGGGGAAACAGTCACCCCAACAATGACTGTCTATATCAATCCAATCAGGGGAAACAGTTACACCAACAATGACTGTCTACATCAATCCAATCAGGGAAACAGTCACCGCAACAATGAATGTCTACATCAATCCTATAAGGGAAAAAATGCACCCCCAAAACTGACTGTCTACATCAATCCAATCAGGGAATACAGTCATCCAAACAATGGCTGTCTACATCAATTCAATGAGGGGAAACAGTCACCCAACAATGACTGTCTATATCAATACAATCAGGGAAACAGTCACCCCAACAATGGCAGTCTACATCAATCCAATCAGGAGAAACAGTCACTCCAACACTGACGGTCTTCATCAATCCAATCAGGGAAAACAGTCACCCCAACAATGGCAGACTACATCAAACCAATCAGGGGAACCAGTCAACCCAACAATGACTGTCAACATCAGTCCAATCAGGGGAAACAGTCACCACAACAATGACTGTCTACATCAATCCAATCAGGGGAAACAGTTACACCAACAATGACTGTCTACATTAATCCAATCAGGGGATACAGTGACACCAACACTGACTGTCTACATCAATCCAATCTGGGAAAACAGTCACCGCAACACTGACGGTCTACATCAGTCAAATCACAAAAAAGAATCACCCCAAAACTGACTGTCTACATCAATCCAATCAGAAAAAACAGTCAAGCTATCATTGACTGTCTACATCAATCCAATCAGGTGAAACAGTCACCCCAACTATGACTGTCTACATCAGTCCAATTAGAAAGAAGTCTCACCCCAACACTGTCTGTCTACATCAATCCAATCAGGGTAAAAATTTACGCCAACAATGAGTGTCTTCATCAATCCAATCAGTGAAAACAGTCACCTCAACAAGGACTGTCTGCGTCAATCCAATCAGGGAAAACAGTCACCGCTACAATGACTGTCTACATCAATCCAATCAGGGAAACAGACACCACAGCAATGACTGTCTACATAAATCCAATCAGGGGAAACATTCACCGCAAGAATGACAGTCTACATCAATCCAATCAGGGAAAACAGTCACCACTACAATGACTGTCTACATCAATCCAATCAGGGAAAACAATCACCGCAACAATGACTGTCTACATCAATCCAATCAGGGGAAACAGTCACCCCAGCAATCACTGTCTACATCAATCAAATCAGGGGAAACAGTCACCCCAACACTGAAGGTCTTCATCAATCCAATCAGGGAAAACAGCCACCACAACAATGACTGTCTGCATCAATCCAATCATGGAAAACAGTCACCCCAACACTGACTGTCTTCATCAATCCAATCAGGGAAAACAGCCACCGCAACAATGACTGTCTACATCAATCCAATCAGGGGAAACAGTCACCCCAGCAATCACTGTCTACATCAATCAAATCAGGGGAAACAGTCACCCCAACACTGACTATCTACATCAGTCCAATCAGAAAAAAGAGTCACCCCAACGCTTACTGCCTATATCAATACAATGAGGAAGAACAGTCACCCCAACAATGACTGTCTACATCAATCCAATCAGGGGAAACAGTCACCCCAACAATGACTGTCTACATCAATGCAATCAGGGGAAACATCCACCCCAACACTGACTGTGTACAGCAATCCAATCAGGGGAAACAGTCACCTCTACAATGACAGTCTACATCAATCCAATCAGAAGAAAGAGTCACCCCAACACTTACTGTCCACATCAATCCAACTAGGAAGAACAGTCACCCCAACAATGACTGTCTACATCAATCCAATCAGGGGAAACAGTTACACCAACAATGACTGTCTACATCAATCCAATCAAGGGAACAGTCACCCCAACAATGAATGTCTATATCAATCCAATCAGGGAAAAAATGCACCCCCAACACTGACTGTCTACATCAATCCAATCAGGGAAAAAATTTACACCAACAATGAGAGTCTTCATCAATCCAATCAGTGAAAACAGTCACGTCAACAATGACTGTCTACATCCGTCCAATCAGAAAAAAGAATCACCCCAAAACTGACTGTCTACATCAATCCAATCAGAAAAAACAGTCAAGCTAACAATGACTGTTTACATCAATCCAATCAGGTGAAACAGTCACCCCAACTATGACTGTCTACATCAATCCAGTCAGGGAAACAGTCACCCCAACAATGACTGTCATCATCAGTCCAATCAGGCGATACAGTCACACCAACACTGACTGTCTACAGCAATCCAATCTGGGAAAAAAGCCACCCCAACACTGACTGTCTACATAAGTCAAATCAGAAAAAAGAATCACCCCAAAACTGACTGTCTTCATCAATCCAATCAGTGAAAACAGTCACCTCAACAATGACTGTCTTGGTCAATCCAATCAGGGAAAACAGTAACCCCAACAATGACTGTCTACATCAATCCAATCAGGGGAAACAACCACCACAACACGGACTGTCTACATCAATCAAATCAGTGAAAAAAGTCACCCCAACACTGACTGTCTTCATCAATCCAATCAGGGAAAACATTCACCGGAACAATGACTGTCTACATCAATCCAATCAGGAAAAACAGTCACTCCAACACTGACGGTCTTCATCAATCCAATCAAGGAAAACAGCCACCACAACACTGACTGTCTACATCAATCCAATCAGGGGAAACAGTCACCCCAGCAATCACTGTCTACATCAATCCAATCAGGGGAAACAGTCACCCCAACACTAACTGTCTACATCAGTCCAATCAGAAAAAAGAATCACCCCAAAACTGACTGTCTACATCAATCCAATCGGGGGAAACAACCAACACAACACGGAATGTCTACATCAATCAAATCAGGGAAAACAGTCACTCCAACACTGACGGTCTTCATCAATCCAATCAAGGAAAACAGCCACCACAACAATGACTGTCTACATCAATCCAATCATGGAAAACAGTCACCCCAACACTGACTGTCTTCATCAATCCAATCAGGGAAAACAGCCACCGCAACAATGACTGTCTACGTCAATCCTATCAGGGAAAAGAGTCACACCAACAATAACTGTCTACATCAATCCAATCAGGGGAAACAGTCACCCCAGCAAATCACTGTCTACATCAATCCAATCAGGGGAAACAGTCACCACAACACTGACTGTCTACATCAGTCCAATCAGAAAAAAGAGTCACCCCAACACTTACTGTCTACACCAATCCAATTAGGAAGAACAGTCACCCCATCAATGACTGTCTACATCAATCCAATCAGGGGAAACAGTCACCCCAACAATGACTGTACACATGAATCCAATCAGGGGAAACATCCACCCCAACACTGACTGTCTACAGCAATCCAATCAGGGAATACAGTCACCCCAACAATGGCTGTCTACGTCAATCCAATCAGGGAAAACATTCACCGCAACAATGACAGTCTACATCAATCTAATCAGGGAAAACAGTCACCCCAACAATGACGGTCTACATCAATCCAATCAGGGGAAACATCCAACCCAACACTGACAGTCAACATCAATCCAATCAGGGGAAACAGTCACCCCAACACTGACTGTCTACATCAGTCCAATCAGAAAAAAGAATCACCCCAAAACTGACTGTCTACATCAATCCAATCAGGGGAAACAACCACCACAACACGGAATGTCTACATCAATCAAATCAGGGAAAACAGTCACTCCAACACTGACGGTCTTCTTCAATCCAATCAAGGAAAACAGCCACCACAACAATGACTGTCTACATCAATCCAATCATGGAAAACAGTCACCCCAACACTGACTGTCTTCATCAATCCAATCAGGGAAAACAGCCACCGCAACAATAACTGTCTACGTCAATCCTATCAGGGAAAAGAGTCACACCAACAATAACTGTCTACATCAATCCAATCAGGGGAAACAGTCACCCCAGCAAATCACTGTCTACATCAATCCAATCAGGGGAAACAGTCACCACAACACTGACTGTCTACATCAGTCCAATCAGAAAAAAGAGTCACCCCAACACTTACTGTCTACACCAATCCAACTAGGAAGAACAGTCACCCCATCAATGACTGTCTACCTCAATCCAATCAGGGGAAACAGTCACCCCAACAATGACTGTACACATGAATCCAATCAGGGGAAGCATCCACCCCAACACTGACTGTCTACAGCAATCCAATCAGGGAATACAGTCACCCCAACAATGGCTGTCTACGTCAATCCAATCAGGGAAAACATTCACCGCAACAATGACAGTCTACATCAATCTAATCAGGGAAAACAGTCACCCCAACAATGACGGTCTACATCAATCCAATCAGGGGAAACATCCAACCCAACACTGACAGTCAACATCAATCCAATCAGGGGAAAGAGTCACCCCAACAATGACTGTCTACATCAATCCAATCAGGGGATACAATCACACCAATACTGACTGTCTACATTAATCCAATCTGGGAAAACAGTCACCACAACACTGATTGTCTACATCTGTCCAATCAGAAAAAAGAATCACCCCAAAATTGACTGTCTACATCAATCCAATTAGAAGAAACAGTCAAGCTAACAATGACTGTCTACATCAATCCAATCAGGTGAAACAGTCACCCCAACTATGACTGTCTACATCAATCCAGTCAGGGAAACTGTTACCCCAACTATGACTGTCTACATCAATCCAATCAGGGAAAAGTCACCCCAACAATTCCTGCCTACATCAATCCAATCAGTGAAAACAGTCACACCAACACTAACTGTCTTCATCAATCCAATCAGAAAAAACAGTCACCCCAACACTAACTGTCTTCATCAATGCAATCAGGGAAAACAATCACCGCAACAATGACAGTCTACGTCAATCCAGTCAGGGAAAACAGTTATCCCAACAATGACTGTCTACATCAATCCAATCAGGGGAACAGTCACCCCAACACTGACTGTCTACATCAATCCAATCAGGGGAACAGTCTCCCCACCAATAACAGTCTACATCAATCCAATCAGGGAAAACAGCCACCACAACAATGACTGTCTACACCAATCCAATCAGGGAAATCAGTCACCCCTACACTGATTGTCTTCATCAGTCCAATTAGAAAGAAGTCTCACTCCCACACTGACTGTCTACATCAATCCAATCAGTGTAAAAATTTACGCCAACAATGACTGTCTTCATCAATCCAATCAGCGAAAACAGTCACCTCAACAATGACTGTCTGAGTCAATCCAATCAGGGAAAACAGTAACCCCAACAACGACTGTCTACATCAATCCAATCAGGGGAAACAACCAACACAACACGGAATGTCTACATCAATCAAATCAGGGAAAACAGTCACGTCAACAATGACTGTCTACATCCGTCCAATCAGAAAAAAGAATCACCCCAAAACTGACTGTCTACATCAATCCAATCAGAAAAAACAGTCAAGCTAACAATGACTGTCATCATCAGTCCAATCAGGCGATACAGTCACACCAACACTGACTGTCTACAGCAATCCAATCTGGGAAAAAAGCCACCCCAACACTAACTGTCTACATAAGTCAAATCAGAAAAAAGAATCACCCCAAAACTGACTGTCTTCATCAATCCAATCAGTGAAAACAGTCACCTCAACAATGACTGTCTTGGTCAATCCAATCAGGGAAAACAGTAACCCCAACAATGACTGTCTACATCAATCCAATCAGGGGAAACAACCACCACAACACGGACTGTCTACATCAATCAAATCAGTGAAAAAAGTCACCCCAACACTGACTGTCTTCATCAATCCAATCAGGGAAAACATTCACCGGAACAATGACTGTCTACATCAATCCAATCAGGAAAAACAGTCACTCCAACACTGACGGTCTTCATCAATCCAATCAAGGAAAACAGCCACCACAACACTGACTGTCTACATCAATCCAATCAGGGGAAACAGTCACCCCAGCAATCACTGTCTACATCAATCCAATCAGGGGAAACAGTCACCCCAACACTAACTGTCTACATCAGTCCAATCAGAAAAAAGAATCACCCCAAAACTGACTGTCTACATCAATCCAATCAGGGGAAACAACCAACACAACACGGAATGTCTACATCAATCAAATCAGGGAAAACAGTCACAGCAACACTGACGGTCTTCATCAATCCAATCAAGGAAAACAGCCACCACAACAATGACTGTCTACATCAATCCAATCATGGAAAACAGTCACCCCAACACTGACTGTCTACATCAATCCAATCAGGGGAACAGTCTCCCCACCAATAACAGTCTACATCAATCCAATCAGGGAAAACAGCCACCACAACAATGACTGTCTACACCAATCCAATCAGGGAAATCAGTCACCCCTACACTGATTGTCTTCATCAGTCCAATTAGAAAGAAGTCTCACTCCCACACTGACTGTCTACATCAATCCAATCAGTGTAAAAATTTACGCCAACAATGACTGTCTTCATCAATCCAATCAGCGAAAACAGTCACCTCAACAATGACTGTCTGAGTCAATCCAATCAGGGAAAACAGTAACCCCAACAACGACTGTCTACATCAATCCAATCAGGGGAAACAACCAACACAACACGGAATGTCTACATCAATCAAATCAGGGAAAACAGTCACGTCAACAATGACTGTCTACATCCGTCCAATCAGAAAAAAGAATCACCCCAAAACTGACTGTCTACATCAATCCAATCAGAAAAAACAGTCAAGCTAACAATGACTGTCATCATCAGTCCAATCAGGCGATACAGTCACACCAACACTGACTGTCTACAGCAATCCAATCTGGGAAAAAAGCCACCCCAACACTAACTGTCTACATAAGTCAAATCAGAAAAAAGAATCACCCCAAAACTGACTGTCTTCATCAATCCAATCAGTGAAAACAGTCACCTCAACAATGACTGTCTTGGTCAATCCAATCAGGGAAAACAGTAACCCCAACAATGACTGTCTACATCAATCCAATCAGGGGAAACAACCACCACAACACGGACTGTCTACATCAATCAAATCAGTGAAAAAAGTCACCCCAACACTGACTGTCTTCATCAATCCAATCAGGGAAAACATTCACCGGAACAATGACTGTCTACATCAATCCAATCAGGAAAAACAGTCACTCCAACACTGACGGTCTTCATCAATCCAATCAAGGAAAACAGCCACCACAACACTGACTGTCTACATCAATCCAATCAGGGGAAACAGTCACCCCAGCAATCACTGTCTACATCAATCCAATCAGGGGAAACAGTCACCCCAACACTAACTGTCTACATCAGTCCAATCAGAAAAAAGAATCACCCCAAAACTGACTGTCTACATCAATCCAATCGGGGGAAACAACCAACACAACACGGAATGTCTACATCAATCAAATCAGGGAAAACAGTCACTCCAACACTGACGGTCTTCATCAATCCAATCAAGGAAAACAGCCACCACAACAATGACTGTCTACATCAATCCAATCATGGAAAACAGTCACCCCAACACTGACTGTCTTCATCAATCCAATCAGGGAAAACAGCCACCGCAACAATGACTGTCTACGTCAATCCTATCAGGGAAAAGAGTCACACCAACAATAACTGTCTACATCAATCCAATCAGGGGAAACAGTCACCCCAGCAAATCACTGTCTACATCAATCCAATCAGGGGAAACAGTCACCACAACACTGACTGTCTACATCAGTCCAATCAGAAAAAAGAGTCACCCCAACACTTACTGTCTACACCAATCCAATTAGGAAGAACAGTCACCCCATCAATGACTGTCTACATCAATCCAATCAGGGGAAACAGTCACCCCAACAATGACTGTACACATGAATCCAATCAGGGGAAACATCCACCCCAACACTGACTGTCTACAGCAATCCAATCAGGGAATACAGTCACCCCAACAATGGCTGTCTACGTCAATCCAATCAGGGAAAACATTCACCGCAACAATGACAGTCTACATCAATCTAATCAGGGAAAACAGTCACCCCAACAATGACGGTCTACATCAATCCAATCAGGGGAAACATCCAACCCAACACTGACAGTCAACATCAATCCAATCAGGGGAAACAGTCACCCCAACACTGACTGTCTACATCAGTCCAATCAGAAAAAAGAATCACCCCAAAACTGACTGTCTACATCAATCCAATCAGGGGAAACAACCACCACAACACGGAATGTCTACATCAATCAAATCAGGGAAAACAGTCACTCCAACACTGACGGTCTTCTTCAATCCAATCAAGGAAAACAGCCACCACAACAATGACTGTCTACATCAATCCAATCATGGAAAACAGTCACCCCAACACTGACTGTCTTCATCAATCCAATCAGGGAAAACAGCCACCGCAACAATAACTGTCTACGTCAATCCTATCAGGGAAAAGAGTCACACCAACAATAACTGTCTACATCAATCCAATCAGGGGAAACAGTCACCCCAGCAAATCACTGTCTACATCAATCCAATCAGGGGAAACAGTCACCACAACACTGACTGTCTACATCAGTCCAATCAGAAAAAAGAGTCACCCCAACACTTACTGTCTACACCAATCCAACTAGGAAGAACAGTCACCCCATCAATGACTGTCTACCTCAATCCAATCAGGGGAAACAGTCACCCCAACAATGACTGTACACATGAATCCAATCAGGGGAAGCATCCACCCCAACACTGACTGTCTACAGCAATCCAATCAGGGAATACAGTCACCCCAACAATGGCTGTCTACGTCAATCCAATCAGGGAAAACATTCACCGCAACAATGACAGTCTACATCAATCTAATCAGGGAAAACAGTCACCCCAACAATGACGGTCTACATCAATCCAATCAGGGGAAACATCCAACCCAACACTGACAGTCAACATCAATCCAATCAGGGGAAAGAGTCACCCCAACAATGACTGTCTACATCAATCCAATCAGGGGATACAATCACACCAATACTGACTGTCTACATTAATCCAATCTGGGAAAACAGTCACCACAACACTGATTGTCTACATCTGTCCAATCAGAAAAAAGAATCACCCCAAAATTGACTGTCTACATCAATCCAATTAGAAGAAACAGTCAAGCTAACAATGACTGTCTACATCAATCCAATCAGGTGAAACAGTCACCCCAACTATGACTGTCTACATCAATCCAGTCAGGGAAACTGTTACCCCAACTATGACTGTCTACATCAATCCAATCAGGGAAAAGTCACCCCAACAATTCCTGCCTACATCAATCCAATCAGTGAAAACAGTCACACCAACACTAACTGTCTTCATCAATCCAATCAGAAAAAACAGTCACCCCAACACTAACTGTCTTCATCAATGCAATCAGGGAAAACAATCACCGCAACAATGACAGTCTACGTCAATCCAGTCAGGGAAAACAGTTATCCCAACAATGACTGTCTACATCAATCCAATCAGGGGAACAGTCACCCCAACACTGACTGTCTACATCAATCCAATCAGGGGAACAGTCTCCCCACCAATAACAGTCTACATCAATCCAATCAGGGAAAACAGCCACCACAACAATGACTGTCTACACCAATCCAATCAGGGAAATCAGTCACCCCTACACTGATTGTCTTCATCAGTCCAATTAGAAAGAAGTCTCACTCCCACACTGACTGTCTACATCAATCCAATCAGTGTAAAAATTTACGCCAACAATGACTGTCTTCATCAATCCAATCAGCGAAAACAGTCACCTCAACAATGACTGTCTGAGTCAATCCAATCAGGGAAAACAGTAACCCCAACAACGACTGTCTACATCAATCCAATCAGGGGAAACAACCAACACAACACGGAATGTCTACATCAATCAAATCAGGGAAAACAGTCACGTCAACAATGACTGTCTACATCCGTCCAATCAGAAAAAACAGTCAAGCTAACAATGACTGTCATCATCAGTCCAATCAGGCGATACAGTCACACCAACACTGACTGTCTACAGCAATCCAATCTGGGAAAAAAGCCACCCCAACACTAACTGTCTACATAAGTCAAATCAGAAAAAAGAATCACCCCAAAACTGACTGTCTTCATCAATCCAATCAGTGAAAACAGTCACCTCAACAATGACTGTCTTGGTCAATCCAATCAGGGAAAACAGTAACCCCAACAATGACTGTCTACATCAATCCAATCAGGGGAAACAACCACCACAACACGGACTGTCTACATCAATCAAATCAGTGAAAAAAGTCACCCCAACACTGACTGTCTTCATCAATCCAATCAGGGAAAACATTCACCGGAACAATGACTGTCTACATCAATCCAATCAGGAAAAACAGTCACTCCAACACTGACGGTCTTCATCAATCCAATCAAGGAAAACAGCCACCACAACACTGACTGTCTACATCAATCCAATCAGGGGAAACAGTCACCCCAGCAATCACTGTCTACATCAATCCAATCAGGGGAAACAGTCACCCCAACACTAACTGTCTACATCAGTCCAATCAGAAAAAAGAATCACCCCAAAACTGACTGTCTACATCAATCCAATCAGGGGAAACAACCAACACAACACGGAATGTCTACATCAATCAAATCAGGGAAAACAGTCACAGCAACACTGACGGTCTTCATCAATCCAATCAAGGAAAACAGCCACCACAACAATGACTGTCTACATCAATCCAATCATGGAAAACAGTCACCCCAACACTGACTGTCTACATCAATCCAATCAGGGGAACAGTCTCCCCACCAATAACAGTCTACATCAATCCAATCAGGGAAAACAGCCACCACAACAATGACTGTCTACACCAATCCAATCAGGGAAATCAGTCACCCCTACACTGATTGTCTTCATCAGTCCAATTAGAAAGAAGTCTCACTCCCACACTGACTGTCTACATCAATCCAATCAGTGTAAAAATTTACGCCAACAATGACTGTCTTCATCAATCCAATCAGCGAAAACAGTCACCTCAACAATGACTGTCTGAGTCAATCCAATCAGGGAAAACAGTAACCCCAACAACGACTGTCTACATCAATCCAATCAGGGGAAACAACCAACACAACACGGAATGTCTACATCAATCAAATCAGGGAAAACAGTCACGTCAACAATGACTGTCTACATCCGTCCAATCAGAAAAAAGAATCACCCCAAAACTGACTGTCTACATCAATCCAATCAGAAAAAACAGTCAAGCTAACAATGACTGTCATCATCAGTCCAATCAGGCGATACAGTCACACCAACACTGACTGTCTACAGCAATCCAATCTGGGAAAAAAGCCACCCCAACACTAACTGTCTACATAAGTCAAATCAGAAAAAAGAATCACCCCAAAACTGACTGTCTTCATCAATCCAATCAGTGAAAACAGTCACCTCAACAATGACTGTCTTGGTCAATCCAATCAGGGAAAACAGTAACCCCAACAATGACTGTCTACATCAATCCAATCAGGGGAAACAACCACCACAACACGGACTGTCTACATCAATCAAATCAGTGAAAAAAGTCACCCCAACACTGACTGTCTTCATCAATCCAATCAGGGAAAACATTCACCGGAACAATGACTGTCTACATCAATCCAATCAGGAAAAACAGTCACTCCAACACTGACGGTCTTCATCAATCCAATCAAGGAAAACAGCCACCACAACACTGACTGTCTACATCAATCCAATCAGGGGAAACAGTCACCCCAGCAATCACTGTCTACATCAATCCAATCAGGGGAAACAGTCACCCCAACACTAACTGTCTACATCAGTCCAATCAGAAAAAAGAATCACCCCAAAACTGACTGTCTACATCAATCCAATCGGGGGAAACAACCAACACAACACGGAATGTCTACATCAATCAAATCAGGGAAAACAGTCACTCCAACACTGACGGTCTTCATCAATCCAATCAAGGAAAACAGCCACCACAACAATGACTGTCTACATCAATCCAATCATGGAAAACAGTCACCCCAACACTGACTGTCTTCATCAATCCAATCAGGGAAAACAGCCACCGCAACAATGACTGTCTACGTCAATCCTATCAGGGAAAAGAGTCACACCAACAATAACTGTCTACATCAATCCAATCAGGGGAAACAGTCACCCCAGCAAATCACTGTCTACATCAATCCAATCAGGGGAAACAGTCACCACAACACTGACTGTCTACATCAGTCCAATCAGAAAAAAGAGTCACCCCAACACTTACTGTCTACACCAATCCAATTAGGAAGAACAGTCACCCCATCAATGACTGTCTACATCAATCCAATCAGGGGAAACAGTCACCCCAACAATGACTGTACACATGAATCCAATCAGGGGAAACATCCACCCCAACACTGACTGTCTACAGCAATCCAATCAGGGAATACAGTCACCCCAACAATGGCTGTCTACGTCAATCCAATCAGGGAAAACATTCACCGCAACAATGACAGTCTACATCAATCTAATCAGGGAAAACAGTCACCCCAACAATGACGGTCTACATCAATCCAATCAGGGGAAACATCCAACCCAACACTGACAGTCAACATCAATCCAATCAGGGGAAACAGTCACCCCAACACTGACTGTCTACATCAGTCCAATCAGAAAAAAGAATCACCCCAAAACTGACTGTCTACATCAATCCAATCAGGGGAAACAACCACCACAACACGGAATGTCTACATCAATCAAATCAGGGAAAACAGTCACTCCAACACTGACGGTCTTCTTCAATCCAATCAAGGAAAACAGCCACCACAACAATGACTGTCTACATCAATCCAATCATGGAAAACAGTCACCCCAACACTGACTGTCTTCATCAATCCAATCAGGGAAAACAGCCACCGCAACAATAACTGTCTACGTCAATCCTATCAGGGAAAAGAGTCACACCAACAATAACTGTCTACATCAATCCAATCAGGGGAAACAGTCACCCCAGCAAATCACTGTCTACATCAATCCAATCAGGGGAAACAGTCACCACAACACTGACTGTCTACATCAGTCCAATCAGAAAAAAGAGTCACCCCAACACTTACTGTCTACACCAATCCAACTAGGAAGAACAGTCACCCCATCAATGACTGTCTACCTCAATCCAATCAGGGGAAACAGTCACCCCAACAATGACTGTACACATGAATCCAATCAGGGGAAGCATCCACCCCAACACTGACTGTCTACAGCAATCCAATCAGGGAATACAGTCACCCCAACAATGGCTGTCTACGTCAATCCAATCAGGGAAAACATTCACCGCAACAATGACAGTCTACATCAATCTAATCAGGGAAAACAGTCACCCCAACAATGACGGTCTACATCAATCCAATCAGGGGAAACATCCAACCCAACACTGACAGTCAACATCAATCCAATCAGGGGAAAGAGTCACCCCAACAATGACTGTCTACATCAATCCAATCAGGGGATACAATCACACCAATACTGACTGTCTACATTAATCCAATCTGGGAAAACAGTCACCACAACACTGATTGTCTACATCTGTCCAATCAGAAAAAAGAATCACCCCAAAATTGACTGTCTACATCAATCCAATTAGAAGAAACAGTCAAGCTAACAATGACTGTCTACATCAATCCAATCAGGTGAAACAGTCACCCCAACTATGACTGTCTACATCAATCCAGTCAGGGAAACTGTTACCCCAACTATGACTGTCTACATCAATCCAATCAGGGAAAAGTCACCCCAACAATTCCTGCCTACATCAATCCAATCAGTGAAAACAGTCACACCAACACTAACTGTCTTCATCAATCCAATCAGAAAAAACAGTCACCCCAACACTAACTGTCTTCATCAATGCAATCAGGGAAAACAATCACCGCAACAATGACAGTCTACGTCAATCCAGTCAGGGAAAACAGTTATCCCAACAATGACTGTCTACATCAATCCAATCAGGGGAACAGTCACCCCAACACTGACTGTCTACATCAATCCAATCAGGGGAACAGTCTCCCCACCAATAACAGTCTACATCAATCCAATCAGGGAAAACAGCCACCACAACAATGACTGTCTACACCAATCCAATCAGGGAAATCAGTCACCCCTACACTGATTGTCTTCATCAGTCCAATTAGAAAGAAGTCTCACTCCCACACTGACTGTCTACATCAATCCAATCAGTGTAAAAATTTACGCCAACAATGACTGTCTTCATCAATCCAATCAGCGAAAACAGTCACCTCAACAATGACTGTCTGAGTCAATCCAATCAGGGAAAACAGTAACCCCAACAACGACTGTCTACATCAATCCAATCAGGGGAAACAACCAACACAACACGGAATGTCTACATCAATCAAATCAGGGAAAACAGTCACGTCAACAATGACTGTCTATATCCGTCCAATCAGAAAAAAGAATCACCCCAAAACTGACTGTCTACATCAATCCAATCAGAAAAAACAGTCAAGCTAACAATGACTGTCATCATCAGTCCAATCAGGCGATACAGTCACACCAACACTGACTGTCTACAGCAATCCAATCTGGGAAAAAAGCCACCCCAACACTAACTGTCTACATAAGTCAAATCAGAAAAAAGAATCACCCCAAAACTGACTGTCTTCATCAATCCAATCAGTGAAAACAGTCACCTCAACAATGACTGTCTTGGTCAATCCAATCAGGGAAAACAGTAACCCCAACAATGACTGTCTACATCAATCCAATCAGGGGAAACAACCACCACAACACGGACTGTCTACATCAATCAAATCAGTGAAAAAAGTCACCCCAACACTGACTGTCTTCATCAATCCAATCAGGGAAAACATTCACCGGAACAATGACTGTCTACATCAATCCAATCAGGAAAAACAGTCACTCCAACACTGACGGTCTTCATCAATCCAATCAAGGAAAACAGCCACCACAACACTGACTGTCTACATCAATCCAATCAGGGGAAACAGTCACCCCAGCAATCACTGTCTACATCAATCCAATCAGGGGAAACAGTCACCCCAACACTAACTGTCTACATCAGTCCAATCAGAAAAAAGAATCACCCCAAAACTGACTGTCTACATCAATCCAATCAGGGGAAACAACCAACACAACACGGAATGTCTACATCAATCAAATCAGGGAAAACAGTCACAGCAACACTGACGGTCTTCATCAATCCAATCAAGGAAAACAGCCACCACAACAATGACTGTCTACATCAATCCAATCATGGAAAACAGTCACCCCAACACTGACTGTCTTCATCAATCCAATCAGGGAAAACAGCCACCGCAACAATAACTGTCTACGTCAATCCTATCAGGGAAAAGAGTCACACCAACAATAACTGTCTACATCAATCCAATCAGGGGAAACAGTCACCCCAGCAAATCACTGTCTACATCAATCCAATCAGGGGAAACAGTCACCACAACACTGACTGTCTACATCAGTCCAATCAGAGAAAAGAGTCACCCCAAAACTTACTGTCTACACCAATCCAATTAGGAAGAACAGTCACCCCATCAATGACTGTCTACATCAATCCAATCAGGGGAAACAGTCACCCCAACAATGACTGTACACATGAATCCAATCAGGGGAAACATCCACCCCAACACTGACTGTCTACAGCAATCCAATCAGGGAATACAGTCACCCCAACAATGGCTGTCTACGTCAATCCAATCAGGGAAAACATTCACCGCAACAATGACAGTCTACATCAATCTAATCAGGGAAAACAGTCACCCCAACAATGACGGTCTACATCAATCCAATCAGGGGAAACATCCAACCCAACACTGACAGTCAACATCAATCCAATCAGGGGAAACAGTCACCCCAACACTGACTGTCTACATTAGTCCAATCAGAAAAAAGAATCACCCCAAAACTGACTGTCTACATCAATCCAATCAGGGGAAACAACCACCACAACACGGAATGTCTACATCAATCAAATCAGGGAAAACAGTCACTCCAACACTGACGGTCTTCTTCAATCCAATCAAGGAAAACAGCCACCACAACAATGACTGTCTACATCAATCCAATCATGGAAAACAGTCACCCCAACACTGACTGTCTTCATCAATCCAATCAGGGAAAACAGCCACCGCAACAATAACTGTCTACGTCAATCCTATCAGGGAAAAGAGTCACACCAACAATAACTGTCTACATCAATCCAATCAGGGGAAACAGTCACCCCAGCAAATCACTGTCTACATCAATCCAATCAGGGGAAACAGTCACCACAACACTGACTGTCTACATCAGTCCAATCAGAAAAAAGAGTCACCCCAACACTTACTGTCTACACCAATCCAACTAGGAAGAACAGTCACCCCATCAATGACTGTCTACCTCAATCCAATCAGGGGAAACAGTCACCCCAACAATGACTGTACACATGAATCCAATCAGGGGAAGCATCCACCCCAACACTGACTGTCTACAGCAATCCAATCAGGGAATACAGTCACCCCAACAATGGCTGTCTACGTCAATCCAATCAGGGAAAACATTCACCGCAACAATGACAGTCTACATCAATCTAATCAGGGAAAACAGTCACCCCAACAATGACGGTCTACATCAATCCAATCAGGGGAAACATCCAACCCAACACTGACAGTCAACATCAATCCAATCAGGGGAAAGAGTCACCCCAACAATGACTGTCTACATCAATCCAATCAGGGGATACAATCACACCAATACTGACTGTCTACATCAATCAAATCAGGGAAAACAGTCACGTCAACAATGACTGTCTATATCCGTCCAATCAGAAAAAAGAATCACCCCAAAACTGACTGTCTACATCAATCCAATCAGAAAAAACAGTCAAGCTAACAATGACTGTCATCATCAGTCCAATCAGGCGATACAGTCACACCAACACTGACTGTCTACAGCAATCCAATCTGGGAAAAAAGCCACCCCAACACTAACTGTCTACATAAGTCAAATCAGAAAAAAGAATCACCCCAAAACTGACTGTCTTCATCAATCCAATCAGTGAAAACAGTCACCTCAACAATGACTGTCTTGGTCAATCCAATCAGGGAAAACAGTAACCCCAACAATGACTGTCTACATCAATCCAATCAGGGGAAACAACCACCACAACACGGACTGTCTACATCAATCAAATCAGTGAAAAAAGTCACCCCAACACTGACTGTCTTCATCAATCCAATCAGGGAAAACATTCACCGGAACAATGACTGTCTACATCAATCCAATCAGGAAAAACAGTCACTCCAACACTGACGGTCTTCATCAATCCAATCAAGGAAAACAGCCACCACAACACTGACTGTCTACATCAATCCAATCAGGGGAAACAGTCACCCCAGCAATCACTGTCTACATCAATCCAATCAGGGGAAACAGTCACCCCAACACTAACTGTCTACATCAGTCCAATCAGAAAAAAGAATCACCCCAAAACTGACTGTCTACATCAATCCAATCAGGGGAAACAACCAACACAACACGGAATGTCTACATCAATCAAATCAGGGAAAACAGTCACAGCAACACTGACGGTCTTCATCAATCCAATCAAGGAAAACAGCCACCACAACAATGACTGTCTACATCAATCCAATCATGGAAAACAGTCACCCCAACACTGACTGTCTTCATCAATCCAATCAGGGAAAACAGCCACCGCAACAATAACTGTCTACGTCAATCCTATCAGGGAAAAGAGTCACACCAACAATAACTGTCTACATCAATCCAATCAGGGGAAACAGTCACCCCAGCAAATCACTGTCTACATCAATCCAATCAGGGGAAACAGTCACCACAACACTGACTGTCTACATCAGTCCAATCAGAGAAAAGAGTCACCCCAACACTTACTGTCTACACCAATCCAATTAGGAAGAACAGTCACCCCATCAATGACTGTCTACATCAATCCAATCAGGGGAAACAGTCACCCCAACAATGACTGTACACATGAATCCAATCAGGGGAAACATCCACCCCAACACTGACTGTCTACAGCAATCCAATCAGGGAATACAGTCACCCCAACAATGGCTGTCTACGTCAATCCAATCAGGGAAAACATTCACCGCAACAATGACAGTCTACATCAATCTAATCAGGGAAAACAGTCACCCCAACAATGACGGTCTACATCAATCCAATCAGGGGAAACATCCAACCCAACACTGACAGTCAACATCAATCCAATCAGGGGAAACAGTCACCCCAACACTGACTGTCTACATTAGTCCAATCAGAAAAAAGAATCACCCCAAAACTGACTGTCTACATCAATCCAATCAGGGGAAACAACCACCACAACACGGAATGTCTACATCAATCAAATCAGGGAAAACAGTCACTCCAACACTGACGGTCTTCTTCAATCCAATCAAGGAAAACAGCCACCACAACAATGACTGTCTACATCAATCCAATCATGGAAAACAGTCACCCCAACACTGACTGTCTTCATCAATCCAATCAGGGAAAACAGCCACCGCAACAATAACTGTCTACGTCAATCCTATCAGGGAAAAGAGTCACACCAACAATAACTGTCTACATCAATCCAATCAGGGGAAACAGTCACCCCAGCAAATCACTGTCTACATCAATCCAATCAGGGGAAACAGTCACCACAACACTGACTGTCTACATCAGTCCAATCAGAAAAAAGAGTCACCCCAACACTTACTGTCTACACCAATCCAACTAGGAAGAACAGTCACCCCATCAATGACTGTCTACCTCAATCCAATCAGGGGAAACAGTCACCCCAACAATGACTGTACACATGAATCCAATCAGGGGAAGCATCCACCCCAACACTGACTGTCTACAGCAATCCAATCAGGGAATACAGTCACCCCAACAATGGCTGTCTACGTCAATCCAATCAGGGAAAACATTCACCGCAACAATGACAGTCTACATCAATCTAATCAGGGAAAACAGTCACCCCAACAATGACGGTCTACATCAATCCAATCAGGGGAAACATCCAACCCAACACTGACAGTCAACATCAATCCAATCAGGGGAAAGAGTCACCCCAACAATGACTGTCTACATCAATCCAATCAGGGGATACAATCACACCAATACTGACTGTCTACATTAATCCAATCTGGGAAAACAGTCACCACAACACTGATTGTCTACATCTGTCCAATCAGAAAAAAGAATCACCCCAAAATTGACAGTCTACATCAATCCAATTAGAAGAAACAGTCAAGCTAACAATGACTGTCTACATCAATGCAATCAGGTGAAACAGTCACCCCAACTATGACTGTCTACATCAATCCAGTCAGGGAAACTGTTACCCCAACTATGACTGTCTACATCAATCCAATCAGGGAAAAGTCACCCCAACAATTCCTGCCTACATCAATCCAATCAGTGAAAACAGTCACACCAACACTAACTGTCTTCATCAATCCAATCAGAAAAAACAGTCACCCCAACACTAACTGTCTTCATCAATGCAATCAGGGAAAACAATCACCCCAACAATGACTGTCTACATCAATCCAATCAGGGGAAACAACCACCACAACACGGAATGTCTACATCAATCAAATCAGGGAAAACAGTCACTCCAACACTGACGGTCTTCTTCAATCCAATCAAGGAAAACAGCCACCACAACAATGACTGTCTACATCAATCCAATCATGGAAAACAGTCACCCCAACACTGACTGTCTTCATCAATCCAATCAGGGAAAACAGCCACCGCAACAATAACTGTCTACGTCAATCCTATCAGGGAAAAGAGTCACACCAACAATAACTGTCTACATCAATCCAATCAGGGGAAACAGTCACCCCAGCAAATCACTGTCTACATCAATCCAATCAGGGGAAACAGTCACCACAACACTGACTGTCTACATCAGTCCAATCAGAAAAAAGAGTCACCCCAACACTTACTGTCTACACCAATCCAACTAGGAAGAACAGTCACCCCATCAATGACTGTCTACCTCAATCCAATCAGGGGAAACAGTCACCCCAACAATGACTGTACACATGAATCCAATCAGGGGAAGCATCCACCCCAACACTGACTGTCTACAGCAATCCAATCAGGGAATACAGTCACCCCAACAATGGCTGTCTACGTCAATCCAATCAGGGAAAACATTCACCGCAACAATGACAGTCTACATCAATCTAATCAGGGAAAACAGTCACCCCAACAATGACGGTCTACATCAATCCAATCAGGGGAAACATCCAACCCAACACTGACAGTCAACATCAATCCAATCAGGGGAAAGAGTCACCCCAACAATGACTGTCTACATCAATCCAATCAGGGGATACAATCACACCAATACTGACTGTCTACATTAATCCAATCTGGGAAAACAGTCACCACAACACTGATTGTCTACATCTGTCCAATCAGAAAAAAGAATCACCCCAAAATTGACAGTCTACATCAATCCAATTAGAAGAAACAGTCAAGCTAACAATGACTGTCTACATCAATCCAATCAGGTGAAACAGTCACCCCAACTATGACTGTCTACATCAATCCAGTCAGGGAAACTGTTACCCCAACTATGACTGTCTACATCAATCCAATCAGGGAAAAGTCACCCCAACAATTCCTGCCTACATCAATCCAATCAGTGAAAACAGTCACACCAACACTAACTGTCTTCATCAATCCAATCAGAAAAAACAGTCACCCCAACACTAACTGTCTTCATCAATGCAATCAGGGAAAACAATCACCGCAACAATGACAGTCTACGTCAATCCAGTCAGGGAAAACAGTTATCCCAACAATGACTGTCTACATCAATCCAATCAGGAGAACAGTCACCCCAACACTGACTGTCTACATCAATCCAATCAGGGGAACAGTCTCCCCACCAATAACAGTCTACATCAATCCAATCAGGGAAAACAGCCACCACAACAATGACTGTCTACACCAATCCAATCAGGGAAAAGAGTCACACCAACAATAACTGTCTACATCAATCCAATCAGGGAAATCAGTCACCCCTACACTGATTGTCTTCATCAGTCCAATTAGAAAGAAGTCTCACTCCCACACTGACTGTCTACATCAATCCAATCAGTGTAAAAATTTACGCCAACAATGACTGTCTTCATCAATCCAATCAGCGAAAACAGTCACCTCAACAATGACTGTCTGAGTCAATCCAATCAGGGAAAACAGTAACCCCAACAACGACTGTCTACATCAATCCAATCAGGGAAACAGTCACCACAGCAATGACAGTCTACATCAATCCAATCAGTGAAAACAGTCACGTCAACAATGACTGTCTACATCCGTCCAATCAGAAAAAAGAATCACCCCAAAACTGACTGTCTACATCAATCCAATCAGAAAAAACAGTCAAGCTAACAATGACTGTTTACATCAATCCAATCAGGTGAAACAGTCACCCCAACTATGACTGTCTACATCAATCCAGTCAGGGAAACAGTCACCCCAACAATGACTGTCATCATCAGTCCAATCAGGCGATACAGTCACACCAACACTGACTGTCTACAGCAATCCAATCAGGGAAAAAAGCCACCCCAACACTGACTGTCTACATAAGTCAAATCAGAAAAAAGAATCACCCCAAAACTGACTGTCTTCATCAATCCAATCAGTGAAAACAGTCACCTCAACAATGACTGTCTTGGTCAATCCAATCAGGGAAAACATTCACCGGAACAATGACTGTCTACATCAATCCAATCAGGAAAAACAGTCACTCCAACACTGACGGTCTTCATCAATCCAATCAAGGAAAACAGCCACCACAACAATGACGGTCTACATCAATCCAATCAGGGGAAACATCCAACCCAACACTGACAGTCAACATCAATCCAATCAGGGGAAACAGTCACCCCAACACTGACTGTCTACATCAGTCCAATCAGAAAAAAGAATCACCCCAAAACTGACTGTCTACATCAATCCAATCAGGGGAAACAACCACCACAACACGGAATGTCTACATCAATCAAATCAGGGAAAACAGTCACTCCAACACTGACGGTCTTCTTCAATCCAATCAAGGAAAACAGCCACCACAACAATGACAGTCTACATCAATCCAATCATGGAAAACAGTCACCCCAACACTGACTGTCTTCATCAATCCAATCAGGGAAAACAGCCACCGCAACAATAACTGTCTACATCAATCCAATCAGGGGAAACAGTCACCACAACACTGACTGTCTACATCAGTCCAATCAGAAAAAAGAGTCACCCCAACACTTACTGTCTACACCAATCCAACTAGGAAGAACAGTCACCCCATCAATGACTGTCTACCTCAATCCAATCAGGGGAAACAGTCACCCCAACAATGACTGTACACATGAATCCAATCAGGGGAAACATCCACCCCAACACTGACTGTCTACAGCAATCCAATCAGGGAATACAGTCACCCCAACAATGGCTGTCTACGTCAATCCAATCAGGGAAAACATTCACCGCAACAATGACAGTCTACATCAATCTAATCAGGGAAAACAGTCACCCCAACAATGACGGTCTACATCAATCCAATCAGGGGAAACATCCAACCCAACACTGACAGTCAACATCAATCCAATCAGGGGAAAGAGTCACCCCAACAATGACTGTCTACATCAATCCAATCGGGGATACAATCACACCAATACTGACTGTCTACATTAATCCAATCTGGGAAAACAGTCACCACAACACTGATTGTCTACATCTGTCCAATCAGAAAAAAGAATCAACCCAAAATTGACTGTCTACATCAATCCAATTAGAAAAAACAGTCAAGCTAACAATGACTGTCTACATCAATCCAATCAGGTGAAACAGTCACCCCAACTATGACTGTCTACATCAATCCAGTCATGGAAACTGTTACCCCAACTATGACTGTCTACATCAATCCAATCAGGGAAAAGTCACCCCAACAATTCCTGCCTACATCAATCCAATCAGTGAAAACAGTCACACCAACACTAACTGTCTTCATCAATCCAATCAGAAAAAAGAATCACCCCAAAACAGACTGTCTACATCAATCCAATCAGAAAAAACAGTCACCCCAACACTAACTGTCTTCATCAATGCAATCAGGGAAAACAATCACCGCAACAATGACTGTCTACGTCAATCCAGTCAGGGAAAACAGTTATCCCAACACTGACTGTCTACATCAATCCAATCAGGGGAACAGTCTCCCCACCAATAACAGTCTACATCAATCCAATCAAGGAAAACAGCCACCACAACAATGACTGTCTACACCAATCCAATCAGGGAAAAGAGTCACACCAACAATAACTGTCTACATCAGTCCAATCAGAAAAAAGAATCACCCCAAAACTGACTGTCTACATCAATCCAATCAGGGGAAACAACCACCACAACACGGAATGTCTACATCAATCAAATCAGGGAAAACAGTCACTCCAAAACTGACGGTCTTCTTCAATCCAATCAAGGAAAACAGCCACCACAACAATGACTGTCTACATCAATCCAATCATGGAAAACAGTCACCCCAACACTGACTGTCTTCATCAATCCAATCAGGGAAAACAACCACCGCAACAATAACTGTCTACGTCAATCCTATCAGGGAAAAGAGTCACACCAACAATAACTGTCTACATCAATCCAATCAGGGGAAACAGTCACCCCAGCAAATCACTGTCTACATCAATCCAATCAGGGGAAACAGTCACCACAACACTGACTGTCTACATCAGTCCAATCAGAAAAAAGAGTCACCCCAACACTTACTGTCTACACCAATCCAAATAGGAAGAACAGTCACCCCATCAATGACTGTCTACCTCAATCCTATCAGGGGAAACAGTCACCCCAACAATGACTGTACACATGAATCCAATCAGGGGAAACATCCACCCCAACACTGACTGTCTACAGCAATCCAATCAGGGAATACAGTCACCCCAACAATGGCTGTCTACGTCAATCCAATCAGGGAAAACATTCACCGCAACAATGACAGTCTACATCAATCTAATCAGGGAAAACAGTCACCCCAACAATGACGGTCTACATCAATCCAATCAGGGGAAACATCCAACCCAACACTGACAGTCAACATCAATCCAATCAGGGGAAAGAGTCACCCCAACAATGACTGTCTACATCAATCCAATCAGGGGATACAATCACACCAATACTGACTGTCTACATTAATCCAATCTGGGAAAACAGTCACCACAACACTGATTGTCTACATCTGTCCAATCAGAAAAAAGAATCACCCCAAAATTGACTGTCTACATCAATCCAATTAGAAAAAACAGTCAAGCTAACAATGACTGTCTACATCAATCCAATCAGGTGAAACAGTCACCCCAACTATGACTGTCTACATCAATCCAGTCAGGGAAACTGTTACCCCAACTATGACTGTCTACAGCAATCCAATCAGGGAAAAGTCACCCCAACAATTCCTGCCTACATCAATCCAATCAGTGAAAACAGTCACACCAACACTAACTGTCTTCATCAATCCAATCAGAAAAAAGAATCACCCAAAACAGACTGTCTACATCAATCCAATCAGAAAAAACAGTCACCCCAACACTAACTGTCTTCATCAATGCAATCAGGGAAAACAATCACCGCAACAATGACAGTCTACGTCAATCCAGTCAGGGAAAACAGTTATCCCAACAATGACTGTCTACATCAATCCAATCAGGGGAACAGTCACCCCAACACCGACTGTCTACATCAATCCAATCAGGGGAACAGTCTCCCCACCAATAACAGTCTACATCAATCCAATCAGGGAAAACAGCCACCACAACAATGACTGTCTACACCAATCCAATCAGGGAAAAGAGTCACACCAACAATAACTGTCTACATCAATCCAATCAGGGAAATCAGTCACCCCTACACTGATTGTCTTCATCAGTCCAATTAGAAAGAAGTCTCACTCCCACACTGACTGTCTACATCAATCCAATCAGTGTAAAAATTTACGCCAACAATGACTGTCTTCATCAATCCAATCAGCGAAAACAGTCACCTCAACAATGACTGTCTGAGTCAATCCAATCAGGGAAAACAGTAACCCCAACAACGACTGTCTACATCAATCCAATCAGGGAAACAGTCACCACAGCAATGACAGTCTACATCAATCCAATCAGGGAAAACATTCACCGGAACACTGACTGTCTACATCAATCCAATCAGGGGAAACAGTCACCACAACACTGACTGTCTACATCAGTCCAATCAGAAAAAAGAGTCACCCCAACACTTACTGTCTACACCAATCCAATTAGGAAGAACAGTCACCCCATCAATGACTGTCTACATCTATCCAATCAGGGGAAACAGTCACCCCAACAATGACTGTACACATGAATCCAATCAGGGGAAACATCCACCTCAACACTGACTGTCTACAGCAATCCAATCAGGGAATACAGTCACCCCAACAATGGCTGTCTACGTCAATCCTATCAGGGAAAACATTCACCGCAACAATGACAGTCTACATCAATCTAATCAGGGAAATCAGTCACCCCAACAATGACGGTCTACATCAATCCAATCAGGGGAAACATCCAACCCAACACTGACAGTCAACATCAATCCAATCAGGGGAAAGAGTCACCCCAACAATGACTGTCTACATCAATCCAATCAGGGGATACAATCACACCAACACTGACTGTCTACATTAATCCAATCTGGGAAAACAGTCACCACAACACTGATTGTCTACATCTGTCCAATCAGAAAAAAGAATCAACCCAAAATTGACTGTCTACATCAATCCAATTAGAAAAAACAGTCAAGCTAATAATGACTGTCTACATCAATCCAATCAGGTGAAACAGTCACCCCAACTATGACTGTCTACATCAATCCAGTCAGGGAAACTGTTACCCCAACTATGACTGTCTACATCAATCCAATCAGGGAAAAGTCACCCCAACAATTCCTGCCTACATCAATCCAATCAGTGAAAACAGTCACACCAACACTAACTGTCTTCATCAATCCAATCAGAAAAAGGAATCACCCCAAAACAGACTGTCTACATCAATCCAATCAGAAAAAACAGTCACCCCAACACTAACTGTCTTCATCAATGCAATCAGGGAAAACAATCACCGCAACAATGACAGTCTACGTCAATCCAGACAGGGAAAACAGTTATCCCAACAATGACTGTCTACATCAATCCAATCAGGGGAACAGTCACCCCAACACTGACTGTCTACATCAATCCAATCAGGGGAACAGTCTCCCCACCAATAACAGTCTACATCAATCCAATCAGGGAAAACAGCCACCACAACAATGACTGTCTACACCAATCCAATCAGGGAAAAGAGTCACACCAACAATAACTGTCTACATCAGTCCAATCAGAAAAAAGAATCACCCCAAAACTGACTGTCTACATCAATCCAATCAGGGGAAACAACCACCACAACACGGAATGTCTACATCAATCAAATCAGGGAAAACAGTCACTCCAACACTGACGGTCTTCTTCAATCCAATCAAGGAAAACAGCCACCGCAACAATAACTGTCTACATCAATCCAATCAGGGTAAGGAGTCACACCAACAATAACTGTCTACATCAATCCAATCAGGGGAAACAGTCACTCCAACACTGACTGTCTTCATCAATCCAATCAGGGAAAACAGCCACCGCAACAATAACTGTCTACGTCAATCCTATCAGGGAAAAGAGTCACACCAACAATAACTGTCTACATCAATCCAATCAGGGGAAACAGTCACCCCAGCAAATCACTGTCTACATCAATCCAATCAGGGGAAACAGTCACCACAACACTGACTGTCTACATCAGTCCAATCAGAAAAAAGAGTCACCCCAACACTTACTGTCTACACCAATCCAACTAGGAAGAACAGTCACCCCATCAATGACTGTCTATCTCAATCCAATCAGGGGAAACAGTCACCCCAACAATGACTGTACACATGAATCCAATCAGGGGAAACATCCACCCCAACACTGACTGTCTACAGCAATCCAATCAGGGAATACATCCACCCCAACACAGACTGTCTACAGCAATCTAATCAGGGAATACAGTCACCCCAACAATGGCTGTCTACGTCAATCAAATCAGGGAAAACATTCACCGCAACAATGACAGTCTACATCAATCTAATCAGGGAAAACAGTCACCCCAACAATGACGGTCTACATCAATCCAATCAGGGGAAACATCCAACCCAACACTGACAGTCAACATCAATCCAATCAGGGGAAAGAGTCACCCCAACAATGACTGTCTACATCAATCCAATCAGGGGATACAATCACACCAATACTGACTGTCTACATTAATCCAATCTGGGAAAACAGTCACCACAACACTGATTGTCTACATCTGTCCAATCAGAAAAAAGAATCACCCCAAAATTGACTGTCTACATCAATCCAATTAGAAAAAACAGTCAAGCTAACAATGACTGTCTACATCAATCCAATCAGGTGAAACAGTCACCCCAACTATGACTGTCTACATCAATCCAGTCAGGGAAACTGTTACCCCAACTATGACTGTCTACATCAATCCAATCAGGGAAAAGTCACCCCAACAATTCCTGCCTACATCAATCCAATCAGTGAAAACAGTCACACCAACACTAACTGTCTTCATCAATCCAATCAGAAAAAAGAATCACCCCAAAACAGACTGTCTACATCAATCCAATCAGAAAAAACAGTCACCCCAACACTAACTTTCTTCATCAATGCAATCAGGGAAAACAATCACCGCAACAATGACAGTCTACGTCAATCCAGTCAGGGAAAACAGTTATCCCAACAATGACTGTCTACATCAATCCAATCAGGGGAACAGTCACCCCAACACTGACTGTCTACATCAATCCAATCAGGGGAACAGTCTCCCCACCAATAACAGTCTACATCAATCCAATCAGGGAAAACAGCCACCACAACAATGACTGTCTACACCAATCCAATCAGGGAAAAGAGTCACACCAACAATAACTGTCTACATCAATCCAATCAGGGAAATCAGTCACCCCTACACTGATTGTCTTCATCAGTCCAATTAGAAAGAAGTCTCACTCCCACACTGACTGTCTACATCAATCCAATCAGTGTAAAAATTTACGCCAACAATGACTGTCTTCATCAATCCAATCAGCGAAAACAGTCACCTCAACAATGACTGTCTGAGTCAATCCAATCAGGGAAAACAGTAACCCCAACAACGACTGTCTACATCAATCCAATCAGGGAAACAGTCACCACAGCAATGACAGTCTACATCAATCCAATCAGGGAAAACATTCACCGGAACACTGACTGTCTACATCAATCCAATCAGGGGAAACAGTCACCACAACACTGACTGTCTACATCAGTCCAATCAGAAAAAAGAGTCACCCCAACACTTACTGTCTACACCAATCCAATTAGGAAGAACAGTCACCCCATCAATGACTGTCTACATCAATCCAATCAGGGGAAACAGTCACCCCAACAATGACTGTACACATGAATCCAATCAGGGGAAACATCCACCCCAACACTGACTGTCTACAGCAATCCAATCAGGGAATACAGTCACCCCAACAATGGCTGTCTACGTCAATCCTATCAGGGAAAACATTCACCGCAACAATGACAGTCTACATCAATCTAATCAGGGAAATCAGTCACCCCAACAATGACGGTCTACATCAATCCAATCAGGGGAAACATCCAACCCAACACTGACAGTCAACATCAATCCAATCAGGGGAAAGAGTCACCCCAACACTGACTGTCTACATCAATCCAATCAGGGGAACAGTCTCCCCACCAATAACAGTCTACATCAATCCAATCAGGGAAAACAGCCACCACAACAATGACTGTCTACACCAATCCAATCAGGGAAAAGAGTCACACCAACAATAACTGTCTACATCAATCCAATCAGGGAAATCAGTCACCCCTACACTGTTTGTCTTCATCAGTCCAATTAGAAAGAAGTCTCACTCCCACACTGACAGTCTACATCAATCCAATCAGTGTAAAAATTTACGCCAACAATGACTGTCTTCATCAATCCAATCAGCGAAAACAGTCACCTCAACAATGACTGTCTGAGTCAATCCAATCAGGGAAAACAGTAACCCCAATAACGACTGTCTACATCAATCCAATCAGGGGAAACAACCAACACAACACGGAATGTCTACATCAATCAAATCAGGGAAAACAGTCACTCCAACACTGACGGTCTTCATCAATCCAATCAAGGAAAACAGCCACCACAACAATGACTGTCTACATCAATCCAATCATGGAAAACAGTCACCCCAACACTTACTGTCTACACCAATCCAATTAGGAAGAACAGTCACCCCATCAATGACTGTCTACATCAATCCAATCAGGGGAAACAGTCACCCCAACAATGACTGTACACATGAATCCAATCAGGGGAAACATCCACCCCAACACTGACTGTCTACAGCAATCCAATCAGGGAATACAGTAACCCCAACAATGGCTGTCTACGTCAATCCTATCAGGGAAAACATTCACCGCAACAATGACAGTCTACATCAATCTAATCAGGGAAATCAGTCACCCCAACAATGACGGTCTACATCAATCCAATCAGGGGAAACATCCAACCCAACACTGACAGTCAACATCAATCCAATCAGGGGAAAGAGTCACCCCAACACTGACTGTCTACATCAATCCAATCAGGGGAACAGTCTCCCCACCAATAACAGTCTACATCAATCCAATGAGGGAAAACAGCCACCACAACAATGATTGTCTACACCAATCCAATCAGGGAAAAGAGTCACACCAACAATAACTGTCTACATCAATCCAATCAGGGAAATCAGTCACCCCTACACTGTTTGTCTTCATCAGTCCAATTAGAAAGAAGTCTCACTCCCACACTGACAGTCTACATCAATCCAATCAGTGTAAAAATTTACGCCAACAATGACTGTTTTCATCAATCCAATCAGCGAAAACAGTCACCTCAACAATGACTGTCTGAGTCAATCCAATCAGGGAAAACAGTAACCCCAATAACGACTGTCTACATCAATCCAATCAGGGGAAACAACCAACACAACACGGAATGTCTACATCAATCAAATCAGGGAAAACAGTCACTCCAACACTGACGGTCTTCATCAATCCAATCAAGGAAAACAGCCACCACAACAATGACTGTCTACATCAATCCAATCATGGAAAACAGTCACCCCAACACTGACTGTCTTCATCAATCCAATCAGGGAAAACAGCCACCGCAACAATGACTGTCTACGTCAATCCTATCAGGGAAAAGAGTCACACCAACAATAACTGTCTACATCAATCCAATCAGGGGAAACAGTCACCCCAGCAAATCACTGTCTACATCAATCCAATCAGGGGAAACAGTCACCACAACACTGACTGTCTACATCAGTCCAATCAGAAAAATGAGTCACCCCAACACTTACTGTCTACACCAATCCAATTAGGAAGAACAGTCACCCCATCAATGACTGTCTACATCAATCCAATCAGGGGAAACAGTCACCCCAACAATGACTGTACACATGAATCCAATCAGGGGAAACATCCACCCCAACACTGACTGTCTACAGCAATCCAATCAGGGAATACAGTCACCCCAACAATGGCTGTCTACGTCAATCCAATCAGGGAAAACATTCACCGCAACAATGACAGTCTACATCAATCTAATCAGGGAAAACAGTCACCCCAACACTGACTGTCTTCATCAATCCAATCAGGGAAAACATTCACCGGAACAATGACTGTCTACATCAATCCAATCAGGAAAAACAGTCACTCCAACACTGACGGTCTTCATCAATCCAATCAAGGAAAACAGCCACCACAACAATGACGGTCTACATCAATCCAATCAGGGGAAACATCCAACCCAACACTGACAGTCAACATCAATCCAATCAGGGGAAAGAGTCACCCCAACACTGACTGTCTACATCAGTCCAATCAGAAAAAAGAATCACCCCAAAACTGACTGTCTACATCAATCCAATCAGGGGAAACAACCACCACAACACGGAATGTCTACATCAATCAAATCAGGGAAAACAGTCACTCCAACACTGACGGTCTTCTTCAATCCAATCAAGGAAAACAGCCACCACAACAATGACTGTCTACATCAATCCAATCATGGAAAACAGTCACCCCAACACTTACTGTCTACACCAATCCAATCAGGGAAAACAGCCACCGCAACAATAACTGTCTACGTCAATCCTATCAGGGAAAAGAGTCACACCAACAATAACTGTCTACATCAATCCAATCAGGGGAAACAGTCACCCCAGCAAATCACTGTCTACATCAATCCAATCAGGGGAAACAGTCACCACAACACTGACTGTCTACATCAGTCCAATCAGAAAAAAGAGTCACCCCAACACTTACTGTCTACACCAATCCAACTAGGAAGAACAGTCACCCCATCAATGACTGTCTACCTCAATCCAATCAGGGGAAACAGTCACCCCAACAATGACTGTACACATGAATCCAATCAGGGGAAACATCCACCCCAACACTGACTGTCTACAGCAATCCAATCAGGGAATACAGTCACCCCAACAATGGCTGTCTACGTCAATCCAATCAGGGAAAACATTCACCGCAACAATGACAGTCTACATCAATCTAATCAGGGAAAACAGTCACCCCAACAATGACGGTCTACATCAATCCAATCAGGGGAAACATCCAACCCAACACTGACAGTCAACATCAATCCAATCAGGGGAAAGAGTCACCCCAACAATGACTGTCTACATCAATCCAATCAGGGGATACAATCACACCAACACTGACTGTCTACATTAATCCAATCTGGGAAAACAGTCACCACAACACTGATGGTCTACATCTGTCCAATCAGAAAAAAGAATCAACCCAAAATTGACTGTCTACATCAATCCAATTAGAAAAAACAGTCAAGCTAATAATGACTGTCTACATCAATCCAATCAGGTGAAACAGTCACCCCAACTATGACTGTCTACATCAATCCAGTCAGGGAAACTGTTACCCCAACTATGACTGTCTACATCAATCCAATCTGGGAAAAGTCACCCCAACAATTCCTGCCTACATCAATCCAATCAGTGAAAACAGTCACACCAACACTAACTGTCTTCATCAATCCAATCAGAAAAAGGAATCACCCCAAAACAGACTGTCTACATCAATCCAATCAGAAAAAACAGTCACCCCAACACTAACTGTCTTCATCAATGCAATCAGGGAAAACAATCACCGCAACAATGACAGTCTACGTCAATCCAGTCAGGGAAAACAGTTATCCCAACAATGACTGTCTACATCAATCCAATCAGGGGAACAGTCACCCCAACACTGACTGTCTACATCAATCCAATCAGGGGAACAGTCTCCCCACCAATAACAGTCTACATCAATCCAATCAGGGAAAACAGCCACCACAACAATGACTGTCTACACCAATCCAATCAGGGAAAAGAGTCACACCAACAATAACTGTCTACATCAATCCAATCAGGGAAATCAGTCACCCCTACACTGATTGTCTTCATCAGTCCAATTAGAAAGAAGTCTCACTCCCACACTGACTGTCTACATCAATCCAATCAGTGTAAAAATTTACGCCAACAATGACTGTCTTCATCAATCCAATCAGCGAAAACAGTCACCTCAACAATGACTGTCTGAGTCAATCCAATCAGGGAAAACAGTAACCCCAACAACGACTGTCTACATCAATCCAATCAGGGAAACAGTCACCACAGCAATGACAGTCTACATCAATCCAATCAGGGAAAACATTCACCGGAACACTGACTGTCTACATCAATCCAATCAGGGGAAACAGTCACCACAACACTGACTGTCTACATCAGTCCAATCAGAAAAAAGAGTCACCCCAACACTTACTGTCTACACCAATCCAATTAGGAAGAACAGTCACCCCATCAATGACTGTCTACATCAATCCAATCAGGGGAAACAGTCACCCCAACAATGACTGTACACATGAATCCAATCAGGGGAAACATCCACCCCAACACTGACTGTCTACAGCAATCCAATCAGGGAATACAGTCACCCCAACAATGGCTGTCTACGTCAATCCTATCAGGGAAAACATTCACCGCAACAATGACAGTCTACATCAATCTAATCAGGGAAATCAGTCACCCCAACAATGACGGTCTACATCAATCCAATCAGGGGAAACATCCAACCCAACACTGACAGTCAACATCAATCCAATCAGGGGAAAGAGTCACCCCAACACTGACTGTCTACATCAATCCAATCAGGGGAACAGTCTCCCCACCAATAACAGTCTACATCAATCCAATCAGGGAAAACAGCCACCACAACAATGACTGTCTACACCAATCCAATCAGGGAAAAGAGTCACACCAACAATAACTGTCTACATCAATCCAATCAGGGAAATCAGTCACCCCTACACTGTTTGTCTTCATCAGTCCAATTAGAAAGAAGTCTCACTCCCACACTGACAGTCTACATCAATCCAATCAGTGTAAAAATTTACGCCAACAATGACTGTCTTCATCAATCCAATCAGCGAAAACAGTCACCTCAACAATGACTGTCTGAGTCAATCCAATCAGGGAAAACAGTAACCCCAATAACGACTGTCTACATCAATCCAATCAGGGGAAACAACCAACACAACACGGAATGTCTACATCAATCAAATCAGGGAAAACAGTCACTCCAACACTGACGGTCTTCATCAATCCAATCAAGGAAAACAGCCACCACAACAATGACTGTCTACATCAATCCAATCATGGAAAACAGTCACCCCAACACTTACTGTCTACACCAATCCAATTAGGAAGAACAGTCACCCCATCAATGACTGTCTACATCAATCCAATCAGGGGAAACAGTCACCCCAACAATGACTGTACACATGAATCCAATCAGGGGAAACATCCACCCCAACACTGACTGTCTACAGCAATCCAATCAGGGAATACAGTCACCCCAACAATGGCTGTCTACGTCAATCCTATCAGGGAAAACATTCACCGCAACAATGACAGTCTACATCAATCTAATCAGGGAAATCAGTCACCCCAACAATGACGGTCTACATCAATCCAATCAGGGGAAACATCCAACCCAACACTGACAGTCAACATCAATCCAATCAGGGGAAAGAGTCACCCCAACACTGACTGTCTACATCAATCCAATCAGGGGAACAGTCTCCCCACCAATAACAGTCTACATCAATCCAATCAGGGAAAACAGCCACCACAACAATGACTGTCTACACCAATCCAATCAGGGAAAAGAGTCACACCAACAATAACTGTCTACATCAATCCAATCAGGGAAATCAGTCACCCCTACACTGTTTGTCTTCATCAGTCCAATTAGAAAGAAGTCTCACTCCCACACTGACAGTCTACATCAATCCAATCAGTGTAAAAATTTACGCCAACAATGACTGTCTTCATCAATCCAATCAGCGAAAACAGTCACCTCAACAATGACTGTCTGAGTCAATCCAATCAGGGAAAACAGTAACCCCAATAACGACTGTCTACATCAATCCAATCAGGGGAAACAACCAACACAACACGGAATGTCTACATCAATCAAATCAGGGAAAACAGTCACTCCAACACTGACGGTCTTCATCAATCCAATCAAGGAAAACAGCCACCACAACAATGACTGTCTACATCAATCCAATCATGGAAAACAGTCACCCCAACACTGACTGTCTTCATCAATCCAATCAGGGAAAACAGCCACCGCAACAATGACTGTCTACGTCAATCCTATCAGGGAAAAGAGTCACACCAACAATAACTGTCTACATCAATCCAATCACGGGAAACAGTCACCCCAGCAAATCACTGTCTACATCAATCCAATCAGGGGAAACAGTCACCACAACACTGACTGTCTACATCAGTCCAATCAGGGAATACAGTCACCCCAACAATGGCTGTCTACGTCAATCCAATCAGGGAAAACATTCACCGCAACAATGACAGTCTACATCAATCTAATCAGGGAAAACAGTCACCCCAACACTGACTGTCTTCATCAATCCAATCAGGGAAAACATTCACCGGAACAATGACTGTCTACATCAATCCAATCAGGAAAAACAGTCACTCCAACACTGACGGTCTTCATCAATCCAATCAAGGAAAACAGCCACCACAACAATGACGGTCTACATCAATCCAATCAGGGGAAACATCCAACCCAACACTGACAGTCAACATCAATCCAATCAGGGGAAACAGTCACCCCAACACTGACTGTCTACATCAGTCCAATCAGAAAAAAGAATCACCCCAAAACTGACTGTCTACATCAATCCAATCATGGAAAACAGTCACCCCAACACTGACTGTCTTCATCAATCCAATCAGGGAAAACAGCCACCGCAACAATAACTGTCTACGTCAATCCTATCAGGGAAAAGAGTCACACCAACAATAACTGTCTACATCAATCCAATCAGGGGAAACAGTCACCCCAGCAAATCACTGTCTACATCAATCCAATCAGGGGAAACAGTCACCACAACACTGACTGTCTACATCAGTCCAATCAGAAAAAAGAGTCACCCCAACACTTACTGTCTACACCAATCCAACTAGGAAGAACAGTCACCCCATCAATGACTGTCTACCTCAATCCAATCAGGGGAAACAGTCACCCCAACAATGACTGTACACATGAATCCAATCAGGGGAAACATCCACCCCAACACTGACTGTCTACAGCAATCCAATCAGGGAATACAGTCACCCCAACAATGGCTGTCTACGTCAATCCAATCAGGGAAAACATTCACCGCAACAATGACAGTCTACATCAATCTAATCAGGGAAAACAGTCACCCCAACAATGACGGTCTACATCATTCCAATCAGGGGAAACATCCAACCCAACACTGACAGTCAACATCAATCCAATCAGGGGAAAGAGTCACCCCAACAATGACTGTCTACATCAATCCAATCAGGGGATACAATCACACCAACACTGACTGTCTACATTAATCCAATCTGGGAAAACAGTCACCACAACACTGATTGTCTACATCTGTCCAATCAGAAAAAAGAATCAACCCAAAATTGACAGTCTACATCAATCCAATTAGAAAAAACAGTCAAGCTAATAATGACTGTCTACATCAATCCAATCAGGTGAAACAGTCACCCCAACTATGACTGTCTACATCAATCCAGTCAGGGAAACTGTTACCCCAACTATGACTGTCTACATCAATCCAATCAGGGAAAAGTCACCCCAACAATTCCTGCCTACATCAATCCAATCAGTGAAAACAGTCACACCAACACTAACTGTCTTCATCAATCCAATCAGAAAAAGGAATCACCCCAAAACAGACTGTCTACATCAATCCAATCAGAAAAAACAGTCACCCCAACACTAACTGTCTTCATCAATGCAATCAGGGAAAACAATCACCGCAACAATGACAGTCTACGTCAATCCAGACAGGGAAAACAGTTATCCCAACAATGACTGTCTACATCAATCCAATCAGGGGAACAGTCACCCCAACACTGACTGTCTACATCAATCCAATCAGGGGAACAGTCTCCCCACCAATAACAGTCTACATCAATCCAATCAGGGAAAACAGCCACCACAACAATGACTGTCTACACCAATCCAATCAGGGAAAAGAGTCACACCAACAATAACTGTCTACATCAATCCAATCAGGGAAATCAGTCACCCCTACACTGATTGTCTTCATCAGTCCAATTAGAAAGAAGTCTCACTCCCACACTGACAGTCTACATCAATCCAATCAGTGTAAAAATTTACGCCAATAATGACTGTCTTCATCAATCCAATCAGCGAAAACAGTCACCTCAACAATGACTGTCTGAGTCAATCCAATCAGGGAAAACAGTAACCCCAATAACGACTGTCTACATCAATCCAATCAGGGGAAACAACCAACACAACACGGAATGTCTACATCAATCAAATCAGGGAAAACAGTCACTCCAACACTGACGGTCTTCATCAATCCAATCAAGGAAAACAGCCACCACAACAATGACTGTCTACATCAATCCAATCATGGAAAACAGTCACCCCAACACTGACTGTCTTCATCAATCCAATCAGGGAAAACAGCCACCGCAACAATGACTGTCTACGTCAATCCTATCAGGGAAAAGAGTCGCACCAACAATAACTGTCTACATCAATCCAATCACGGGAAACAGTCACCCCAGCAAATCACTGTCTACATCAATCCAATCAGCGAAAACAGTCACCTCAACAATGACTGTCTGAGTCAATCCAATCAGGGAAAACAGTAACCCCAACAACGACTGTCTACATCAATCCAGTCAGGGAAACAGTCACCACAGCAATGACAGTCTACATCAATCCAATCAGGGAAAACATTCACCGGAACACTGACTGTCTACATCAATCCAATCAGGGGAAATAGTCACCACAACACTGACTGTCTACATCAGTCCAATCAGAAAAAAGAGTCACCCCAACACTTACTGTCTACACCAATCCAATTAGGAAGAACAGTCACCCCATCAATGACTGTCTACATCAATCCAATCAGGGGAAACAGTCACCCCAACAATGACTGTACACATGAATCCAATCAGGGGAAACATCCACCCCAACACTGACTGTCTACAGCAATCCAATCAGGGAATACAGTCACCCCAACAATGGCTGTCTACGTCAATCCTATCAGGGAAAACATTCACCGCAACAATGACAGTCTACATCAATCTAATCAGGGAAATCAGTCACCCCAACAATGACGGTCTACATCAATCCAATCAGGGGAAACATCCAACCCAACACTGACAGTCAACATCAATCCAATCAGGGGAAAGAGTCACCCCAACACTGACTGTCTACATCAATCCAATCAGGGGAACAGTCTCCCCACCAATAACAGTCTACATCAATCCAATCAGGGAAAACAGCCACCACAACAATGACTGTCTACACCAATCCAATCAGGGAAAAGAGTCACACCAACAATAACTGTCTACATCAATCCAATCAGGGAAATCAGTCACCCCTACACTGATTGTCTTCATCAGTCCAATTAGAAAGAAGTCTCACTCCCACACTGACAGTCTACATCAATCCAATCAGTGTAAAAATTTACGCCAACAATGACTGTCTTCATCAATCCAATCAGCGAAAACAGTCACCTCAACAATGACTGTCTGAGTCAATCCAATCAGGGAAAACAGTAACCCCAATAACGACTGTCTACATCAATCCAATCAGGGGAAACAACCAACACAACACGGAATGTCTACATCAATCAAATCAGGGAAAACAGTCACTCCAACACTGACGGTCTTCATCAATCCAATCAAGGAAAACAGCCACCACAACAATGACTGTCTACATCAATCCAATCATGGAAAACAGTCACCCCAACACTGACTGTCTTCATCAATCCAATCAGGGAAAACAGCCACCGCAACAATGACTGTCTACGTCAATCCTATCAGGGAAAAGAGTCACACCAACAATAACTGTCTACATCAATCCAATCAGGGGAAACAGTCACCCCAGCAAATCACTGTCTACATCAATCCAATCAGGGGAAACAGTCACCACAACACTGACTGTCTACATCAGTCCAATCAGAAAAATGAGTCACCCCAACACTTACTGTCTACACCAATCCAATTAGGAAGAACAGTCACCCCATCAATGACTGTCTACATCAATCCAATCAGGGGAAACAGTCACCCCAACAATGACTGTACACATGAATCCAATCAGGGGAAACATCCACCCCAACACTGACTGTCTACAGCAATCCAATCAGGGAATACAGTCACCCCAACAATGGCTGTCTACGTCAATCCAATCAGGGAAAACATTCACCGCAACAATGACAGTCTACATCAATCTAATCAGGGAAAACAGTCACCCCAACACTGACTGTCTTCATCAATCCAATCAGGGAAAACATTCACCGGAACAATGACTGTCTACATCAATCCAATCAGGAAAAACAGTCACTCCAACACTGACGGTCTTCATCAATCCAATCAAGGAAAACAGCCACCACAACAATGACGGTCTACATCAATCCAATCAGGGGAAACATCCAACCCAACACTGACAGTCAACATCAATCCAATCAGGGGAAACAGTCACCCCAACACTGACTGTCTACATCAGTCCAATCAGAAAAAAGAATCACCCCAAAACTGACTGTCTACATCAATCCTATCAGGGGAAACAACCACCACAACACGGAATGTCTACATCAATCAAATCAGGGAAAACAGTCACTCCAACACTGACGGTCTTCATCAATCCAATCAAGGAAAACAGCCACCACAACAATGACTGTCTACATCAATCAAATCAGGGAAAACAGTCACTCCAACACTGACGGTCTTCTTCAATCCAATCAAGGAAAACAGCCACCACAACAATGACTGTCTACATCAATCCAATCATGGAAAACAGTCACCCCAACACTGACTGTCTTCATCAATCCAATCAGGGAAAACAGCCACCGCAACAATAACTGTCTAGGTCAATCCTATCAGGGAAAAGAGTCACACCAACAATAACTGTCTACATCAATCCAATCAGGGGAAACAGTCACCCCAGCAAATCACTGTCTACATCAATCCAATCAGGGGAAACAGTCACCACAACACTGACTGTCTACATCAGTCCAATCAGAAAAAAGAGTCACCCCAACACTTACTGTCTACACCAATCCAACTAGGAAGAACAGTCACCCCATCAATGACTGTCTACCTCAATCCAATCAGGGGAAACAGTCACCCCAACAATGACTGTACACATGAATCCAATCAGGGGAAACATCCACCCCAACACTGACTGTCTACAGCAATCTAATCAGGGAATACAGTCACCCCAACAATGGCTGTCTACGTCAATCCAATCAGGGAAAACATTCACCGCAACAATGACAGTCTACATCAATCTAATCAGGGAAAACAGTCACCCCAACACTGACTGTCTTCATCAATCCAATCAGGGAAAACATTCACCGGAACAATGACTGTCTACATCAATCCAATCAGGAAAAACAGTCACTCCAACACTGACGGTCTTCATTAATCCAATCAAGGAAAACAGCCACCACAACAATGACGGTCTACATCAATCCAATCAGGGGAAACATCCAACCCAACACTGACAGTCAACATCAATCCAATCAGGGGAAACAGTCACCCCAACACTGACTGTCTACATCAGTCCAATCAGAAAAAAGAATCACCCCAAAACTGACTGTCTACATCAATCCTATCAGGGGAAACAACCACCACAACACGGAATGTCTACATCAATCAAATCAGGGAAAACAGTCACTCCAACACTGACGGTCTTCTTCAATCCAATCAAGGAAAACAGCCACCACAACAATGACTGTCTACATCAATCCAATCATGGAAAACAGTCACCCCAACACTGACTGTCTTCATCAATCCAATCAGGGAAAACAGCCACCGCAACAATAACTGTCTACGTCAATCCTATCAGGGAAAAGAGTCACACCAACAATAACTGTCTACATCAATCCAATCAGGGGAAACAGTCACCCCAGCAAATCACTGTCTACATCAATCCAATCAGGGGAAACAGTCACCACAACACTGACTGTCTACATCAGTCCAATCAGAAAAAAGAGTCACCCCAACACTTACTGTCTACACCAATCCAACTAGGAAGAACAGTCACCCCATCAATGACTGTCTACCTCAATCCAATCAGGGGAAACAGTCACCCCAACAATGACTGTACACATGAATCCAATCAGGGGAAACATCCACCCCAACACTGACTGTCTACAGCAATCTAATCAGGGAATACAGTCACCCCAACAATGGCTGTCTACGTCAATCCAATCAGGGAAAACATTCACCGCAACAATGACAGTCTACATCAATCTAATCAGGGAAAACAGTCACCCCAACAATGACGGTCTACATCAATCCAATCAGGGGAAACATCCAACCCAACACTGACAGTCAACATCAATCCAATCAGGGGAAAGAGTCACCCCAACAATGACTGTCTACATCAATCCAATCAGGGGATACAATCACACCAACACTGACTGTCTACATTAATCCAATCTGGGAAAACAGTCACCACAACACTGATTGTCTACATCTGTCCAATCAGAAAAAAGAATCAACCCAAAATTGACTGTCTACATCAATCCAATTAGAAAAAACAGTCAAGCTAATAATGACTGTCTACATCAATCCAATCAGGTGAAACAGTCACCCCAACTATGACTGTCTACATCAATCCAGTCAGGGAAACTGTTACCCCAACTATGACTGTCTACATCAATCCAATCAGGGAAAAGTCACCCCAACAATTCCTGCCTACATCAATCCAATCAGTGAAAACAGTCACACCAACACTAACTGTCTTCATCAATCCAATCAGAAAAAGGAATCACCCCAAAACAGACTGTCTACATCAATCCAATCAGAAAAAACAGTCACCCCAACACTAACTGTCTTCATCAATGCAATCAGGGAAAACAATCACCGCAACAATGACAGTCTACGTCAATCCAGACAGGGAAAACAGTTATCCCAACAATGACTGTCTACATCAATCCAATCAGGGGAACAGTCACCCCAACACTGACTGTCTACATCAATCCAATCAGGGGAACAGTCTCCCCACCAATAACAGTCTACATCAATCCAATCAGGGAAAACAGCCACCACAACAATGACTGTCTACACCAATCCAATCAGGGAAAAGAGTCACACCAACAATAACTGTCTACATCAATCCAATCAGGGAAATCAGTCACCCCTACACTGATTGTCTTCATCAGTCCAATTAGAAAGAAGTCTCACTCCCACACTGACAGTCTACATCAATCCAATCAGTGTAAAAATTTACGCCAACAATGACTGACTTCATCAATCCAATCAGCGAAAACAGTCACCTCAACAATGACTGTCTGAGACAATCCAATCAGGGAAAACAGTAACCCCAATAACGACTGTCTACATCAATCCAATCAGGGGAAACAACCAACACAACACGGAATGTCTACATCAATCAAATCAGGGAAAACAGTCACTCCAACACTGACGGTCTTCATCAATCCAATCAAGGAAAACAGCCACCACAACAATGACTGTCTACATCAATCCAATCATGGAAAACAGTCACCCCAACACTGACTGTCTTCATCAATCCAATCAGGGAAAACAGCCACCGCAACAATGACTGTCTACGTCAATCCTATCAGGGAAAAGAGTCACACCAACAATAACTGTCTACATCAATCCAATCAGGGGAAACAGTCACCCCAGCAAATCACTGTCTACATCAATCCAATCAGGGGAAACAGTCACCACAACACTGACTGTCTACATCAGTCCAATCAGAAAAATGAGTCACCCCAACACTTACTGTCTACACCAATCCAATTAGGAAGAACAGTCACCCCATCAATGACTGTCTACATCAATCCAATCAGGGGAAACAGTCACCCCAACAATGACTGTACACATGAATCCAATCAGGGGAAACATCCACCCCAACACTGACTGTCTACAGCAATCCAATCAGGGAATACAGTCACCCCAACAATGGCTGTCTACGTCAATCCAATCAGGGAAAACATTCACCGCAACAATGACAGTCTACATCAATCTAATCAGGGAAAACAGTCACCCCAACACTGACTGTCTTCATCAATCCAATCAGGGAAAACATTCACCGGAACAATGACTGTCTACATCAATCCAATCAGGAAAAACAGTCACTCCAACACTGACGGTCTTCATCAATCCAATCAAGGAAAACAGCCACCACAACAATGACGGTCTACATCAATCCAATCAGGGGAAACATCCAACCCAACACTGACAGTCAACATCAATCCAATCAGGGGAAACAGTCACCCCAACACTGACTGTCTACATCAGTCCAATCAGAAAAAAGAATCACCCCAAAACTGACTGTCTACATCAATCCAATCAGGGGAAACAACCACCACAACACGGAATGTCTACATCAATCAAATCAGGGAAAACAGTCACCACAACACTGACTGTCTTCATCAATCCACTCAGGGAAAACAGCCACCGCAACAATAACTGTCTACGTCAATCCTATCAGGGAAAAGAGTCACACCAACAATAACTGTCTACATCAATCCAATCAGGGGAAACAGTCACCCCAGCAAATCACTGTCTACATCAATCCAATCAGGGGAAACAGTCACCACAACACTGACTGTCTACATCAGTCCAATCAGAAAAAAGAGTCACCCCAACACTTACTGTCTACACCAATCCAACTAGGAAGAACAGTCACCCCATCAATGACTGTCTACCTCAATCCAATCAGGGGAAACAGTCACCCCAACAATGACTGTACACATGAATCCAATCAGGGGAAACATCCACCCCAACACTGACTGTCTACAGCAATCCAATCAGGGAATACAGTCACCCCAACAATGGCTGTCTACGTCAATCCAATCAGGGAAAACATTCACCGCAACAATGACAGTCTACATCAATCTAATCAGGGAAAACAGTCACCCCAACAATGACGGTCTACATCAATCCAATCAGGGGAAACATCCAACCCAACACTGACAGTCAACATCAATCCAATCAGGGGAAAGAGTCACCCCAACAATGACTGTCTACATCAATCCAATCAGGGGATACAATCGCACCAACACTGACTGTCTACATCAATCCAATCAGGGGAAACAACCAACACAACACGGAATGTCTACATCAATCAAATCAGGGAAAACAGTCACTCCAACACTGACGGTCTTCATCAATCCAATCAAGGAAAACAGCCACCACAACAATGACTGTCTACATCAATCCAATCATGGAAAACAGTCACCCCAACACTGACTGTCTTCATCAATCCAATCAGGGGAAACAGTCACCCCAACAATGACTGTACACATGAATCAAATCAGGGGAAACATCCACCCCAACACTGACTGTCTACAGCAATCCAATCAGGGAATACAGTCACCCCAAAAATGGCTGTCTACGTCAATCCAATCAGGGAAAACATTCACCGCAACAATGACAGTCTACATCAATCTAATCAGGAAAAACAGTCACTCCAACACTGACGGTCTTCATCAATCCAATCAAGGAAAACAGCCACCACAACAATGACGGTCTACATCAATCCAATCAGGGGAAACATCCAACCCAACACTGACAGTCAACATCAATCCAATCAGGGGAAACAGTCACCCCAACACTGACTGTCTACATCAGTCCAATCAGAAAAAAGAATCACCCCAAAACTGACTGTCTACATCAATCCAATCAGGGGAAACAACCACCACAACACGGAATGTCTACATCAATCAAATCAGGGAAAACAGTCACCACAACACTGACTGTCTTCATCAATCCAATCAGGGAAAACAGCCACCGCAACAATAACTGTCTACGTCAATCCTATCAGGGAAAAGAGTCACACCAACAATAACTGTCTACATCAATCCAATCAGGGGAAACAGTCACCCCAGCAAATCACTGTCTACATCAATCCAATCAGGGGAAACAGTCACCACAACACTGACTGTCTACATCAGTCCAATCAGAAAAAAGAGTCACCCCAACACTTACTGTCTACACCAATCCAACTAGGAAGAACAGTCACCCCATCAATGACTGTCTACCTCAATCCAATCAGGGGAAACAGTCACCCCAACAATGACTGTACACATGAATCCAATCAGGGGAAACATCCACCCCAACACTGACTGTCTACAGCAATCCAATCAGGGAATACAGTCACCCCAACAATGGCTGTCTACGTCAATCCAATCAGGGAAAACATTCACCGCAACAATGACAGTCTACATCAATCTAATCAGGGAAAACAGTCACCCCAACAATGACGGTCTACATCAATCCAATCAGGGGAAACATCCAACCCAACACTGACAGTCAACATCAATCCAATCAGGGGAAAGAGTCACCCCAACAATGACTGTCTACATCAATCCAATCAGGGGATACAATCGCACCAACACTGACTGTCTACATTAATCCAATCTGGGAAAACAGTCACCACAACACTGATTGTCTACATCTGTCCAATCAGAAAAAAGAATCAACCCAAAATTGACTGTCTACATCAATCCAATTAGAAAAAACAGTCAAGCTAATAATGACTGTCTACATCAATCCAATCAGGTGAAACAGTCACCCCAACTATGACTGTCTACATCAATCCAGTCAGGGAAACTGTTACCCCAACTATGACTGTCTACATCAATCCAATCAGGGAAAAGTCACCCCAACAATTCCTGCCTACATCAATCCAATCAGTGAAAACAGTCACACCAACACTAACTGTCTTCATCAATCCAATCAGAAAAAGGAATCACCCCAAAACAGACTGTCTACATCAATCCAATCAGAAAAAACAGTCACCCCAACACTAACTGTCTTCATCAATGCAATCAGGGAAAACAATCACCGCAACAATGACAGTCTACGTCAATCCAGACAGGGAAAACAGTTATCCCAACAATGACTGTCTACATCAATCCAATCAGGGGAACAGTCACCCCAACACTGACTGTCTACATCAATCCAATCAGGGGAACAGTCTCCCCACCAATAACAGTCTACATCAATCCAATCAGGGAAAACAGCCACCACAACAATGACTGTCTACACCAATCCAATCAGGGAAAAGAGTCACACCAACAATAACTGTCTACATCAATCCAATCAGGGAAATCAGTCACCCCTACACTGATTGTCTTCATCAGTCCAATTAGAAAGAAGTCTCACTCCCACACTGACAGTCTACATCAATCCAATCAGTGTAAAAATTTACGCCAACAATGACTGTCTTCATCAATCCAATCAGCGAAAACAGTCACCTCAACAATGACTGTCTGAGTCAATCCAATCAGGGAAAACAGTAACCCCAATAATGACTGTCTACGTCAATCCTATCAGGGAAAAGAGTCACACCAACAATAACTGTCTACATCAATCCAATCAGGGGAAACAGTCACCCCAGCAAATCACTGTCTACATCAATCCAATCAGGGGAAACAGTCACCACAACACTGACTGTCTACATCAGTCCAATCAGAAAAATGAGTCACCCCAACACTTACTGTCTACACCAATCCAATTAGGAAGAACAGTCACCCCATCAATGACTGTCTACATCAATCCAATCAGGGGAAACAGTCACCCCAACAATGACTGTACACATGAATCCAATCAGGGGAAACATCCACCCCAACACTGACTGTCTACAGCAATCCAATCAGGGAATACAGTCACCCCAACAATGGCTGTCTACGTCAATCCAATCAGGGAAAACATTCACCGCAACAATGACAGTCTACATCAATCTAATCAGGGAAAACAGTCACCCCAACACTGACTGTCTTCATCAATCCAATCAGGGAAAACATTCACCGGAACAATGACTGTCTACATCAATCCAATCAGGAAAAACAGTCACTCCAACACTGACGGTCTTCATCAATCCAATCAAGGAAAACAGCCACCACAACAATGACGGTCTACATCAATCCAATCAGGGGAAACATCCAACCCAACACTGACAGTCAACATCAATCCAATCAGGGGAAACAGTCACCCCAACACTGACTGTCTACATCAGTCCAATCAGAAAAAAGAATCACCCCAAAACTGACTGTCTACATCAATCCAATCAGGGGAAACAACCACCACAACACGGAATGTCTACATCAATCAAATCAGGGAAAACAGTCACTCCAACACTGACGGTCTTCTTCAATCCAATCAAGGAAAACAGCCACCACAACAATGACTGTCTACATCAATCCAATCATGGAAAACAGTCACCCCAACACTGACTGTCTTCATCAATCCAATCAGGGAAAACAGCCACCGCAACAATAACTGTCTAGGTCAATCCTATCAGGGAAAAGAGTCACACCAACAATAACTGTCTACATCAATCCAATCAGGGGAAACAGTCACCCCAGCAAATCACTGTCTACATCAATCCAATCAGGGGAAACAGTCACCACAACACTGACTGTCTACATCAGTCCAATCAGAAAAAAGAGTCACCCCAACACTTACTGTCTACACCAATCCAACTAGGAAGAACAGTCACCCCATCAATGACTGTCTACCTCAATCCAATCAGGGGAACAGTCACCCCAACACTGACTGTCTACATCAATCCAATCAGGGGAACAGTCTCCCCACCAATAACAGTCTACATCAATCCAATCAGGGAAAACAGCCACCACAACAATGACTGTCTACACCAATCCAATCAGGGAAAAGAGTCACACCAACAATAACTGTCTACATCAATCCAATCAGGGAAATCAGTCACCCCTACACTGATTGTCTTCATCAGTCCAATTAGAAAGAAGTCTCACTCCCACACTGACAGTCTACATCAATCCAATCAGTGTAAAAATTTACGCCAACAATGACTGTCTTCATCAATCCAATCAGCGAAAACAGTCACCTCAACAATGACTGTCTGAGTCAATCCAATCAGGGAAAACAGTAACCCCAATAACGACTGTCTACATCAATCCAATCAGGGGAAACAACCAACACAACACGGAATGTCTACATCAATCAAATCAGGGAAAACAGTCACTCCAACACTGACGGTCTTCATCAATCCAATCAAGGAAAACAGCCACCACAACAATGACTGTCTACATCAATCCAATCATGGAAAACAGTCACCCCAACACTGACTGTCTTCATCAATCCAATCAGGGAAAACAGCCACCGCAACAATGACTGTCTACGTCAATCCTATCAGGGAAAAGAGTCACACCAACAATAACTGTCTACATCAATCCAATCAGGGGAAACAGTCACCCCAGCAAATCACTGTCTACATCAATCCAATCAGGGGAAACAGTCACCACAACACTGACTGTCTACATCAGTCCAATCAGAAAAATGAGTCACCCCAACACTTACTGTCTACACCAATCCAATTAGGAAGAACAGTCACCCCATCAATGACTGTCTACATCAATCCAATCAGGGGAAACAGTCACCCCAACAATGACTGTACACATGAATCCAATCAGGGGAAACATCCACCCCAACACTGACTGTCTACAGCAATCCAATCAGGGAATACAGTCACCCCAACAATGGCTGTCTACGTCAATCCAATCAGGGAAAACATTCACCGCAACAATGACAGTCTACATCAATCTAATCAGGGAAAACAGTCACCCCAACACTGACTGTCTTCATCAATCCAATCAGGGAAAACATTCACCGGAACAATGACTGTCTACATCAATCCAATCAGGAAAAACAGTCACTCCAACACTGACGGTCTTCATCAATCCAATCAAGGAAAACAGCCACCACAACAATGACGGTCTACATCAATCCAATCAGGGGAAACATCCAACCCAACACTGACAGTCAACATCAATCCAATCAGGGGAAACAGTCACCCCAACACTGACTGTCTACATCAGTCCAATCAGAAAAAAGAATCACCCCAAAACTGACTGTCTACATCAATCCAATCAGGGGAAACAACCACCACAACACGGAATGTCTACATCAATCAAATCAGGGAAAACAGTCACCCCAACACTGACTGTCTTCATCAATCCAATCAAGGAAAACAGCCACCACAACAATGACTGTCTACATCAATCCAATCATGGAAAACAGTCACCCCAACACTGACTGTCTTCATCAATCCAATCAGGGAAAACAGCCACCGCAACAATAACTGTCTACGTCAATCCTATCAGGGAAAAGAGTCACACCAACAATAACTGTCTACATCAATCCAATCAGGGGAAACAGTCACCCCAGCAAATCACTGTCTACATCAATCCAATCAGGGGAAACAGTCACCACAACACTGACTGTCTACATCAGTCCAATCAGAAAAAAGAGTCACCCCAACACTTACTGTCTACACCAATCCAACTAGGAAGAACAGTCACCCCATCAATGACTGTCTACCTCAATCCAATCAGGGGAAACAGTCACCCCAACAATGACTGTACACATGAATCCAATCAGGGGAAACATCCACCCCAACACTGACTGTCTACAGCAATCCAATCAGGGAATACAGTCACCCCAACAATGGCTGTCTACGTCAATCCAATCAGGGAAAACATTCACCGCAACAATGACAGTCTACATCAATCTAATCAGGGAAAACAGTCACCCCAACAATGACGGTCTACATCAATCCAATCAGGGGAAACATCCAACCCAACACTGACAGTCAACATCAATCCAATCAGGGGAAAGAGTCACCCCAACAATGACTGTCTACATCAATCCAATCAGGGGATACAATCACACCAATACTGACTGTCTACATTAATCCAATCTGGGAAAACAGTCACCACAACACTGATTGTCTACATCTGTCCAATCAGAAAAAAGAATCACCCCAAAATTGACTGTCTACATCAATCCAATTAGAAAAAACAGTCAAGCTAACAATGACTGTCTACATCAATCCAATCAGGTGAAACAGTCACCCCAACTATGACTGTCTACATCAATCCAGTCAGGGAAACTGTTACCCCAACTATGACTGTCTACATCAATCCAATCAGGGAAAAGTCACCCCAACAATTCCTGCCTACATCAATCCAATCAGTGAAAACAGTCACACCAACACTAACTGTCTTCATCAATCCAATCAGAAAAAAGAATCACCCCAAAACAGACTGTCTACATCAATCCAATCAGAAAAAACAGTCACCCCAACACTAACTGTCTTCATCAATGCAATCAGGGAAAACAATCACCGCAACAATGACAGTCTACGTCAATCCAGACAGGGAAAACAGTTATCCCAACAATGACTGTCTACATCAATCCAATCAGGGGAACAGTCACCCCAACACTGACTGTCTACATCAATCCAATCAGGGGAACAGTCACCCCAACACTGACTGTCTACATCAATCCAATCAGGGGAACAGTCTCCCCACCAATAACAGTCTACATCAATCCAATCAGGGAAAACAGCCACCACAACAATGACTGTCTACACCAATCCAATCAGGGAAAAGAGTCACACCAACAATAACTGTCTACATCAATCCAATCAGGGAAATCAGTCACCCCTACACTGATTGTCTTCATCAGTCCAATTAGAAAGAAGTCTCACTCCCACACTGACTGTCTACATCAATCCAATCAGTGTAAAAATTTACGCCAACAATGACTGTCTTCATCAATCCAATCAGCGAAAACAGTCACCTCAACAATGACTGTCTGAGTCAATCCAATCAGGGAAAACAGTAACCCCAACAACGACTGTCCACATCAATCCAATCAGGGAAACAGTCACCACAGCAATGACAGTCTTCATCAATCCAATCAGTGAAAACAGTCACGTCAACAATGACTGTCTACATCCGTCCAATCAGAAAAAAGAATCACCCCAAAACTGACTGTCTACATCAATCCAATCAGAAAAAACAGTCAAGCTAACAATGACTGTTTACATCAATCCAATCAGGTGAAACAGTCACCCCAACTATGACTGTCTACATCAATCCAGTCAGGGAAACAGTCACCCCAACAATGACTGTCATCATCAGTCCAATCAGGCGATACAGTCACACCAACACTGACTGTCTACAGCAATCCAATCTGGGAAAAAAGCCACCCCAACACTGACTGTCTACATAAGTCAAATCAGAAAAAAGAATCACCCCAAAACTGACTGTCTTCATCAATCCAATCAGTGAAAACAGTCACCTCAACAATGACTGTCTTGGTCAATCCAATCAGGGAAAACAGTAACCCCAACAATGACTGTCTACATCAATCCAATCAGGGAAACAGTCACCACAGCAATGACTGTCTACATCAATCCAATGAGGGGAAACAACCACCACAACACGGACTGTCTACATCAAACAAATCAGTGAAAAAAGTCACCCCAACACTGACTGTCTTCATCAATCCAATCAAGAAAAACAGTCACTCCAACACTGACGGTCTTCATCAATCCAATCAAGGAAAACAGCCACCACAACACTGACTGTCTACATCAATCCAATCAGGGGAAACAGTCACCCCAGCAATCACTGTCTACATCAATCCAATCAGGGGAAACAACCAACACAACACGGAATGTCTACATCAATCAAATCAGGGAAAACAGTCACTCCAACACTGACGGTCTTCATCAATCCAATCAAGGAAAACAGCCACCACAACAATGACTGTCTACATCAATCCAATCATGGAAAACAGTCACCCCAACACTGACTGTCTTCATCAATCCAATCAGGGAAAACAGCCACCGCAACAATGACTGTCTACGTCAATCCTATCAGGGAAAAGAGTCACACCAACAATAACTGTCTACATCAATCCAATCAGGGGAAACAGTCACCCCAGCAAATCACTGTCTACATCAATCCAATCAGGGGAAACAGTCACCACAACACTGACTGTCTACATCAGTCCAATCAGAAAAATGAGTCACCCCAACACTTACTGTCTACACCAATCCAATTAGGAAGAACAGTCACCCCATCAATGACTGTCTACATCAATCCAATCAGGGGAAACAGTCACCCCAACAATGACTGTACACATGAATCCAATCAGGGGAAACATCCACCCCAACACTGACTGTCTACAGCAATCCAATCAGGGAATACAGTCACCCCAACAATGGCTGTCTACGTCAATCCAATCAGGGAAAACATTCACCGCAACAATGACAGTCTACATCAATCTAATCAGGAAAAACAGTCACTCCAACACTGACGGTCTTCATCAATCCAATCAAGGAAAACAGCCACCACAACAATGACGGTCTACATCAATCCAATCAGGGGAAACATCCAACCCAACACTGACAGTCAACATCAATCCAATCAGGGGAAACAGTCACCCCAACACTGACTGTCTACATCAGTCCAATCAGAAAAAAGAATCACCCCAAAACTGACTGTCTACATCAATCCAATCAGGGGAAACAACCACCACAACACGGAATGTCTACATCAATCAAATCAGGGAAAACAGTCACCACAACACTGACTGTCTTCATCAATCCAATCAGGGAAAACAGCCACCGCAACAATAACTGTCTACGTCAATCCTATCAGGGAAAAGAGTCACACCAACAATAACTGTCTACATCAATCCAATCAGGGGAAACAGTCACCCCAGCAAATCACTGTCTACATCAATCCAATCAGGGGAAACAGTCACCACAACACTGACTGTCTACATCAGTCCAATCAGAAAAAAGAGTCACCCCAACACTTACTGTCTACACCAATCCAACTAGGAAGAACAGTCACCCCATCAATGACTGTCTACCTCAATCCAATCAGGGGAAACAGTCACCCCAACAATGACTGTACACATGAATCCAATCAGGGGAAACATCCACCCCAACACTGACTGTCTACAGCAATCCAATCAGGGAATACAGTCACCCCAACAATGGCTGTCTACGTCAATCCAATCAGGGAAAACATTCACCGCAACAATGACAGTCTACATCAATCTAATCAGGGAAAACAGTCACCCCAACAATGACGGTCTACATCAATCCAATCAGGGGAAACATCCAACCCAACACTGACAGTCAACATCAATCCAATCAGGGGAAAGAGTCACCCCAACAATGACTGTCTACATCAATCCAATCAGGGGATACAATCGCACCAACACTGACTGTCTACATTAATCCAATCTGGGAAAACAGTCACCACAACACTGATTGTCTACATCTGTCCAATCAGAAAAAAGAATCAACCCAAAATTGACTGTCTACATCAATCCAATTAGAAAAAACAGTCAAGCTAATAATGACTGTCTACATCAATCCAATCAGGTGAAACAGTCACCCCAACTATGACTGTCTACATCAATCCAGTCAGGGAAACTGTTACCCCAACTATGACTGTCTACATCAATCCAATCAGGGAAAAGTCACCCCAACAATTCCTGCCTACATCAATCCAATCAGTGAAAACAGTCACACCAACACTAACTGTCTTCATCAATCCAATCAGAAAAAGGAATCACCCCAAAACAGACTGTCTACATCAATCCAATCAGAAAAAACAGTCACCCCAACACTAACTGTCTTCATCAATGCAATCAGGGAAAACAATCACCGCAACAATGACAGTCTACGTCAATCCAGACAGGGAAAACAGTTATCCCAACAATGACTGTCTACATCAATCCAATCAGGGGAACAGTCACCCCAACACTGACTGTCTACATCAATCCAATCAGGGGAACAGTCTCCCCACCAATAACAGTCTACATCAATCCAATCAGGGAAAACAGCCACCACAACAATGACTGTCTACACCAATCCAATCAGGGAAAAGAGTCACACCAACAATAACTGTCTACATCAATCCAATCAGGGAAATCAGTCACCCCTACACTGATTGTCTTCATCAGTCCAATTAGAAAGAAGTCTCACTCCCACACTGACAGTCTACATCAATCCAATCAGTGTAAAAATTTACGCCAACAATGACTGTCTGAGTCAATCCAATCAGGGAAAACAGTAACCCCAATAACGACTGTCTACATCAATCCAATCAGGGGAAACAACCAACACAACACGGAATGTCTACATCAATCAAATCAGGGAAAACAGTCACTCCAACACTGACGGTCTTCATCAATCCTATCAAGGAAAACAGCCACCACAACAATGACTGTCTACATCAATCCAATCATGGAAAACAGTCACCCCAACACTGACTGTCTTCATCAATCCAATCAGGGAAAACAGCCACCGCAACAATGACTGTCTACGTCAATCCTATCAGGGAAAAGAGTCACACCAACAATAACTGTCTACATCAATCCAATCAGGGGAAACAGTCACCCCAGCAAATCACTGTCTACATCAATCCAATCAGGGGAAACAGTCACCACAACACTGACTGTCTACATCAGTCCAATCAGAAAAATGAGTCACCCCAACACTTACTGTCTACACCAATCCAATTAGGAAGAACAGTCACCCCATCAATGACTGTCTACATCAATCCAATCAGGGGAAACAGTCACCCCAACAATGACTGTACACATGAATCCAATCAGGGGAAACATCCACCCCAACACTGACTGTCTACAGCAATCCAATCAGGGAATACAGTCACCCCAACAATGGCTGTCTACGTCAATCCAATCAGGGAAAACATTCACCGCAACAATGACAGTCTACATCAATCTAATCAGGGAAAACAGTCACCCCAACACTGACTGTCTTCATCAATCCAATCAGGGAAAACATTCACCGGAACAATGACTGTCTACATCAATCCAATCAGGAAAAACAGTCACTCCAACACTGACGGTCTTCATCAATCCAATCAAGGAAAACAGCCACCACAACAATGACGGTCTACATCAATCCAATCAGGGGAAACATCCAACCCAACACTGACAGTCAACATCAATCCAATCAGGGGAAACAGTCACCCCAACACTGACTGTCTACATCAGTCCAATCAGAAAAAAGAATCACCCCAAAACTGACTGTCTACATCAATCCAATCAGGGGAAACAACCACCACAACACGGAATGTCTACATCAATCAAATCAGGGAAAACAGTCACTCCAACACTGACGGTCTTCTTCAATCCAATCAAGGAAAACAGCCACCACAACAATGACTGTCTACATCAATCCAATCATGGAAAACAGTCACCCCAACACTGACTGTCTTCATCAATCCAATCAGGGAAAACAGCCACCGCAACAATAACTGTCTAGGTCAATCCTATCAGGGAAAAGAGTCACACCAACAATAACTGTCTACATCAATCCAATCAGGGGAAACAGTCACCCCAGCAAATCACTGTCTACATCAATCCAATCAGGGGAAACAGTCACCACAACACTGACTGTCTACATCAGTCCAATCAGAAAAAAGAGTCACCCCAACACTTACTGTCTACACCAATCCAACTAGGAAGAACAGTCACCCCATCAATGACTGTCTACCTCAATCCAATCAGGGGAACAGTCACCCCAACACTGACTGTCTACATCAATCCAATCAGGGGAACAGTCTCCCCACCAATAACAGTCTACATCAATCCAATCAGGGAAAACAGCCACCACAACAATGACTGTCTACACCAATCCAATCAGGGAAAAGAGTCACACCAACAATAACTGTCTACATCAATCCAATCAGGGAAATCAGTCACCCCTACACTGATTGTCTTCATCAGTCCAATTAGAAAGATGTCTCACTCCCACACTGACAGTCTACATCAATCCAATCAGTGTAAAAATTTACGCCAACAATGACTGTCTTCATCAATCCAATCAGCGAAAACAGTCACCTCAACAATGACTGTCTGAGTCAATCCAATCAGGGAAAACAGTAACCCCAATAACGACTGTCTACATCAATCCAATCAGGGGAAACAACCAACACAACACGGAATGTCTACATCAATCAAATCAGGGAAAACAGTCACTCCAACACTGACGGTCTTCATCAATCCAATCAAGGAAAACAGCCACCACAACAATGACTGTCTACATCAATCCAATCATGGAAAACAGTCACCCCAACACTGACTGTCTTCATCAATCCAATCAGGGAAAACAGCCACCGCAACAATGACTGTCTACGTCAATCCTATCAGGGAAAAGAGTCACACCAACAATAACTGTCTACATCAATCCAATCAGGGGAAACAGTCACCCCAGCAAATCACTGTCTACATCAATCCAATCAGGGGAAACAGTCACCACAACACTGACTGTCTACATCAGTCCAATCAGAAAAATGAGTCACCCCAACACTTACTGTCTACACCAATCCAATTAGGAAGAACAGTCACCCCATCAATGACTGTCTACATCAATCCAATCAGGGGAAACAGTCACCCCAACAATGACTGTACACATGAATCCAATCAGGGGAAACATCCACCCCAACACTGACTGTCTACAGCAATCCAATCAGGGAATACAGTCACCCCAACAATGGCTGTCTACGTCAATCCAATCAGGGAAAACATTCACCGCAACAATGACAGTCTACATCAATCTAATCAGGGAAAACAGTCACCCCAACACTGACTGTCTTCATCAATCCAATCAGGGAAAACATTCACCGGAACAATGACTGTCTACATCAATCCAATCAGGAAAAACAGTCACTCCAACACTGACGGTCTTCATCAATCCAATCAAGGAAAACAGCCACCACAACAATGACGGTCTACATCAATCCAATCAGGGGAAACATCCAACCCAACACTGACAGTCAACATCAATCCAATCAGGGGAAACAGTCACCCCAACACTGACTGTCTACATCAGTCCAATCAGAAAAAAGAATCACCCCAAAACTGACTGTCTACATCAATCCAATCAGGGGAAACAACCACCACAACACGGAATGTCTACATCAATCAAATCAGGGAAAACAGTCACTCCAACACTGACGGTCTTCTTCAATCCAATCAAGGAAAACAGCCACCACAACAATGACTGTCTACATCAATCCAATCATGGAAAACAGTCACCCCAACACTGACTGTCTTCATCAATCCAATCAGGGAAAACAGCCACCGCAACAATAACTGTCTACGTCAATCCTATCAGGGAAAAGAGTCACACCAACAATAACTGTCTACATCAATCCAATCAGGGGAAACAGTCACCCCAGCAAATCACTGTCTACATCAATCCAATCAGGGGAAACAGTCACCACAACACTGACTGTCTACATCAGTCCAATCAGAAAAAAGAGTCACCCCAACACTTACTGTCTACACCAATCCAACTAGGAAGAACAGTCACCCCATCAATGACTGTCTACCTCAATCCAATCAGGGGAAACAGTCACCCCAACAATGACTGTACACATGAATCCAATCAGGGGAAACATCCACCCCAACACTGACTGTCTACAGCAATCCAATCAGGGAATACAGTCACCCCAACAATGGCTGTCTACGTCAATCCAATCAGGGAAAACATTCACCGCAACAATGACAGTCTACATCAATCTAATCAGGGAAAACAGTCACCCCAACAATGACGGTCTACATCAATCCAATCAGGGGAAACATCCAACCCAACACTGACAGTCAACATCAATCCAATCAGGGGAAAGAGTCACCCCAACAATGACTGTCTACATCAATCCAATCAGGGGATACAATCACACCAATACTGACTGTCTACATTAATCCAATCTGGGAAAACAGTCACCACAACACTGATTGTCTACATCTGTCCAATCAGAAAAAAGAATCACCCCAAAATTGACTGTCTACATCAATCCAATTAGAAAAAACAGTCAAGCTAACAATGACTGTCTACATCAATCCAATCAGGTGAAACAGTCACCCCAACTATGACTGTCTACATCAATCCAGTCAGGGAAACTGTTACCCCAACTATGACTGTCTACATCAATCCAATCAGGGAAAAGTCACCCCAACAATTCCTGCCTACATCAATCCAATCAGTGAAAACAGTCACACCAACACTAACTGTCTACATCAATCCAATCAGAAAAAACAGTCACCCCAACACTAACTGTCTTCATCAATGCAATCAGGGAAAACAATCACCGCAACAATGACAGTCTACGTCAATCCAGTCAGGGAAAACAGTTATCCCAACAATGACTGTCTACATCAATCCAATCAGGGGAACAGTCACCCCAACACTGACTGTCTACATCAATCCAATCAGGGGAACAGTCACCCCAACACTGACTGTCTACATCAATCCGATCAGGGGAACAGTCTCCCCACCAATAACAGTCTACATCAATCCAATCAGGGAAAACAGCCACCACAACAATGACTGTCTACACCAATCCAATCAGGGAAAAGAGTCACACCAACAATAACTGTCTACATCAATCCAATCAGGGAAATCAGTCACCCCTACACTGATTGTCTTCATCAGTCCAATTAGAAAGAAGTCTCACTCCCACACTGACTGTCTACATCAATCCAATCAGTGTAAAAATTTACGCCAACAATGACTGTCTTCATCAATCCAATCAGCGAAAACAGTCACCTCAACAATGACTGTCTGAGTCAATCCAATCAGGGAAAACAGTAACCCCAACAACGACTGTCTACATCAATCCAATCAGGGAAACAGTCACCACAGCAATGACAGTCTTCATCAATCCAATCAGTGAAAACAGTCACGTCAACAATGACTGTCTACATCCGTCCAATCAGAAAAAAGAATCACCCCAAAACTGACTGTCTACATCAATCCAATCAGAAAAAACAGTCAAGCTAACAATGACTGTTTACATCAATCCAATCAGGTGAAACAGTCACCCCAACTATGACTGTCTACATCAATCCAGTCAGGGAAACAGTCACCCCAACAATGACTGTCATCATCAGTCCAATCAGGCGATACAGTCACACCAACACTGACTGTCTACAGCAATCCAATCTGGGAAAAAAGCCACCCCAACACTGACTGTCTACATAAGTCAAATCAGAAAAAAGAATCACCCCAAAACTGACTGTCTTCATCAATCCAATCAGTGAAAACAGTCACCTCAACAATGACTGTCTTGGTCAATCCAATCAGGGAAAACAGTAACCCCAACAATGACTGTCTACATCAATCCAATCAGGGAAACAGTCACCACAGCAATGACTGTCTACATCAATCCAATGAGGGGAAACAACCACCACAACACGGACTGTCTACATCAAACAAATCAGTGAAAAAAGTCACCCCAACACTGACTGTCTTCATCAATCCAATCAGGAAAAACAGTCACTCCAACACTGACGGTCTTCATCAATCCAATCAAGGAAAACAGCCACCACAACACTGACTGTCTACATCAATCCAATCAGGGGAAACAGTCACCCCAGCAATCACTGTCTACATCAATCCAATCAGGGGAAACAACCAACACAACACGGAATGTCTACATCAATCAAATCAGGGAAAACAGTCACTCCAACACTGACGGTCTTCATCAATCCAATCAAGGAAAACAGCCACCACAACAATGACTGTCTACATCAATCCAATCATGGAAAACAGTCACCCCAACACTGACTGTCTTCATCAATCCAATCAGGGAAAACAGCCACCGCAACAATGACTGTCTACGTCAATCCTATCAGGGAAAAGAGTCACACCAACAATAACTGTCTACATCAATCCAATCAGGGGAAACAGTCACCCCAGCAAATCACTGTCTACATCAATCCAATCAGGGGAAACAGTCACCACAACACTGACTGTCTACATCAGTCCAATCAGAAAAATGAGTCACCCCAACACTTACTGTCTACACCAATCCAATTAGGAAGAACAGTCACCCCATCAATGACTGTCTACATCAATCCAATCAGGGGAAACAGTCACCCCAACAATGACTGTACACATGAATCCAATCAGGGGAAACATCCACCCCAACACTGACTGTCTACAGCAATCCAATCAGGGAATACAGTCACCCCAACAATGGCTGTCTACGTCAATCCAATCAGGGAAAACATTCACCGCAACAATGACAGTCTACATCAATCTAATCAGGGAAAACAGTCACCCCAACACTGACTGTCTTCATCAATCCAATCAGGGAAAACATTCACCGGAACAATGACTGTCTACATCAATCCAATCAGGAAAAACAGTCACTCCAACACTGACGGTCTTCATCAATCCAATCAAGGAAAACAGCCACCACAACAATGACGGTCTACATCAATCCAATCAGGGGAAACATCCAACCCAACACTGACAGTCAACATCAATCCAATCAGGGGAAACAGTCACCCCAACACTGACTGTCTACATCAGTCCAATCAGAAAAAAGAATCACCCCAAAACTGACTGTCTACATCAATCCAATCAGGGGAAACAACCACCACAACACGGAATGTCTACATCAATCAAATCAGGGAAAACAGTCACTCCAACACTGACGGTCTTCTTCAATCCAATCAAGGAAAACAGCCACCACAACAATGACTGTCTACATCAATCCAATCATGGAAAACAGTCACCCCAACACTGACTGTCTTCATCAATCCAATCAGGGAAAACAGCCACCGCAACAATAACTGTCTAGGTCAATCCTATCAGGGAAAAGAGTCACACCAACAATAACTGTCTACATCAATCCAATCAGGGGAAACAGTCACCCCAGCAAATCACTGTCTACATCAATCCAATCAGGGGAAACAGTCACCACAACACTGACTGTCTACATCAGTCCAATCAGAAAAAAGAGTCACCCCAACACTTACTGTCTACACCAATCCAACTAGGAAGAACAGTCACCCCATCAATGACTGTCTACCTCAATCCAATCAGGGGAACAGTCACCCCAACACTGACTGTCTACATCAATCCAATCAGGGGAACAGTCTCCCCACCAATAACAGTCTACATCAATCCAATCAGGGAAAACAGCCACCACAACAATGACTGTCTACACCAATCCAATCAGGGAAAAGAGTCACACCAACAATAACTGTCTACATCAATCCAATCAGGGAAATCAGTCACCCCTACACTGATTGTCTTCATCAGTCCAATTAGAAAGAAGTCTCACTCCCACACTGACAGTCTACATCAATCCAATCAGTGTAAAAATTTACGCCAACAATGACTGTCTTCATCAATCCAATCAGCGAAAACAGTCACCTCAACAATGACTGTCTGAGTCAATCCAATCAGGGAAAACAGTAACCCCAATAACGACTGTCTACATCAATCCAATCAGGGGAAACAACCAACACAACACGGAATGTCTACATCAATCAAATCAGGGAAAACAGTCACTCCAACACTGACGGTCTTCATCAATCCAATCAAGGAAAACAGCCACCACAACAATGACTGTCTACATCAATCCAATCATGGAAAACAGTCACCCCAACACTGACTGTCTTCATCAATCCAATCAGGGAAAACAGCCACCGCAACAATGACTGTCTACGTCAATCCTATCAGGGAAAAGAGTCACACCAACAATAACTGTCTACATCAATCCAATCAGGGGAAACAGTCACCCCAGCAAATCACTGTCTACATCAATCCAATCAGGGGAAACAGTCACCACAACACTGACTGTCTACATCAGTCCAATCAGAAAAATGAGTCACCCCAACACTTACTGTCTACACCAATCCAATTAGGAAGAACAGTCACCCCATCAATGACTGTCTACATCAATCCAATCAGGGGAAACAGTCACCCCAACAATGACTGTACACATGAATCCAATCAGGGGAAACATCCACCCCAACACTGACTGTCTACAGCAATCCAATCAGGGAATACAGTCACCCCAACAATGGCTGTCTACGTCAATCCAATCAGGGAAAACATTCACCGCAACAATGACAGTCTACATCAATCTAATCAGGGAAAACAGTCACCCCAACACTGACTGTCTTCATCAATCCAATCAGGGAAAACATTCACCGGAACAATGACTGTCTACATCAATCCAATCAGGAAAAACAGTCACTCCAACACTGACGGTCTTCATCAATCCAATCAAGGAAAACAGCCACCACAACAATGACGGTCTACATCAATCCAATCAGGGGAAACATCCAACCCAACACTGACAGTCAACATCAATCCAATCAGGGGAAACAGTCACCCCAACACTGACTGTCTACATCAGTCCAATCAGAAAAAAGAATCACCCCAAAACTGACTGTCTACATCAATCCAATCAGGGGAAACAACCACCACAACACGGAATGTCTACATCAATCAAATCAGGGAAAACAGTCACTCCAACACTGACGGTCTTCTTCAATCCAATCAAGGAAAACAGCCACCACAACAATTGCTGTCTACATCAATCCAATCATGGAAAACAGTCACCCCAACACTGACTGTCTTCATCAATCCAATCAGGGAAAACAGCCACCGCAACAATAACTGTCTACGTCAATCCTATCAGGGAAAAGAGTCACACCAACAATAACTGTCTACATCAATCCAATCAGGGGAAACAGTCACCCCAGCAAATCACTGTCTACATCAATCCAATCAGGGGAAACAGTCACCACAACACTGACTGTCTACATCAGTCCAATCAGAAAAATGAGTCACCCCAACACTTACTGTCTACACCAATCCAATTAGGAAGAACAGTCACCCCATCAATGACTGTCTACATCAATCCAATCAGGGGAAACAGTCACCCCAACAATGACTGTACACATGAATCCAATCAGGGGAAACATCCACCCCAACACTGACTGTCTACAGCAATCCAATCAGGGAATACAGTCACCCCAACAATGGCTGTCTACGTCAATCCAATCAGGGAAAACATTCACCGCAACAATGACAGTCTACATCAATCTAATCAGGGAAAACAGTCACCCCAACACTGACTGTCTTCATCAATCCAATCAGGGAAAACATTCACCGGAACAATGACTGTCTACATCAATCCAATCAGGAAAAACAGTCACTCCAACACTGACGGTCTTCATCAATCCAATCAAGGAAAACAGCCACCACAACAATGACGGTCTACATCAATCCAATCAGGGGAAACATCCAACCCAACACTGACAGTCAACATCAATCCAATCAGGGGAAACAGTCACCCCAACACTGACTGTCTACATCAGTCCAATCAGAAAAAAGAATCACCCCAAAACTGACTGTCTACATCAATCCAATCAGGGGAAACAACCACCACAACACGGAATGTCTACATCAATCAAATCAGGGAAAACAGTCACTCCAA